>NC_090707.1:36213601-36822294 GCF_040954835.1 Lepisosteus oculatus
GTCTCAATTGCTGTAGTAGGCTTTACGCTAAAATAATTTAAGCTTGACAATACAGTAACCATCGTCACTGCCCATTGATCAATACATTAATAACCATGTCCGGCTGCAAGGAAAAAAAAAATACTTTCTATGGCTCATTCTGTAAGGAATAATAAAAGCTCAATAGGAGCTTTTGAAAGTAAAACTTTTCCAATCAAGCAGACTATTTCAGCTATCCACTGCAGAGTTCTTAATTCATGCAGTCTGCTATTATTCGGCAGGTTTCATCAGCAACTCAAAGCAAATTAGCACCAGTCAAATGTGTTAATACAAATCAAATCAGCCAAGAACTCCAGAGAGTTCAAAGTACTTTTATTCCAGAAAACAAAAATAACATCGTGAGGAAATCCGGTTCTTTCACATGCTGCTTTTCAAAGACTTGTCATGAGAGGAACAGGACTACAAAGAAAAATAGGAAGTCAATTTCTCAAAAAAAAGGCTACGTTTCAGATTCGAAATTAGTTGCAGGGTTTATACAACGAAAGGCATTTACATTGCCTTCGAAACGGCTTCGTTCAGTGAACATTTTAGACGACGTTAATAGACTAATTTGTATTAATGCTAATTAACACAGATATTGCATTATTTATGGGCTATACTTGAGAAGGATCACAGGAATCTAACTTTCAGAAAAGAAAAAAAAAACGTTTCAAATGAACAGCTGCGATATCCATACTGTCATTTATACATTATAAACATAATTGTACCATGATTGCTGAAATGGTTCATAATTAACGGGCAAATTAGGAGCCGCGAAAAGCCAAGCTATGCAGGGCGCATTTTGAATAAATTTCCCATGAAATTAGATTTTTGAAATGTAGATGTCCTTCCGTGTCAAAAGCTAAATTTGGGCCCCACGGCTCCAAAAGACTCTTCAAATTCGAAATGATAGGAAAAGTCAAGTTTTTGCGACAGGTTTTATTAATTTTTCTTCCGCAAAGCTGCCTAAACTCATTCTGCATAGCAGGAGGCTAAAAGCCCTCTACTGCAATGACAGTAATCCGAGAATGGAAGTGGAAATTTAGCAGCAAAACGTTTTTTTTCCCCCCAGCAAATTCCCAGTTGAACATTCTGAAAGCTATTTGAACTAGTGTGTGGCAAATCGATTAGCAATAAAGTAAACACATTTGCCTAACTTAGCTGCTACGTTGTGGCTTAAAACGCTTAAAATGAAAAAGAGGTTGAAGTATGGTTGTGAACAGAAGATGTGTACCAAACTTACACACACAAAAAAAAAACATTTGTCCTATTCAATTCAGCCAACAACAATTACTAATGTTTCAAGCAATCGCACCTTGAGTACAGTAAATGCTGGGTGAGTTTAGACAAATACTGCCAGGAGCAGGTCTTAATGAGTTCGTATAAAACCCACTCCCCTTAATTAATGTGTGCTTTCAATTCATTTAAGTGCTTCGAAGGTCTTGTAGACTAAACTGCAATTCAGAACTGAATTATTCCACTTGATGTTTATTATTCTATTTTTTATTAATTTTTTACTCCCGCTATTCAAGAAAAAGTGAAGTACTTTCCATGCCAAGTATTAAGGCTTGAACCTTTTCCAAACAGTTTAGGAGACGCTCCAGTGCAGCAGTGAGTACAGTAATTCCCATACTGACAGACATAGAAAAGGATTCCAGTCCAAGAGGGAAACGCCAAACGGTATTTATGCTAAAATGCAATCCATGATTGAAAAGATAGCTTTGATTAATAATTCACTTTGTCATCGACTGCTTTTTCAAAAGAGCATGATGGGGGGGAATGGCAGGAAATTACTGAGAAACTCTGTGTCTGTGAGGAGATGGAGGTTACAGCACTCTGCAAGGCCTGGGAGCACAAGGAAGAAAGCAGGTTCTCAGAGTCTAGGCCTCTTTTTAAGATGCTTTCAACTCCGTCTGGGCACCACTCACCGGTCAATGACCGTTCTTCATCAACGTGGACCCGAAGGCTATATTTTTTTTAAGCAGACATCTGTGTAAAGCCTGTCATCTCTTCAAGGAAATTCACATGATGCAGGGCACTTTTGCGCCCCGATCTGTAAATAAAAGTGTGGGTTTTGCCCATTTCCACCTCATCCATATTTTTGTCTTAAACGTCTATCACAGATCTGAAGCCATATTTCTTCCTCCATTTTTTCCCCCCTATTGGTCGTCATTTGCAGATTGTGGCTGATGTACATTATGCTGAAGACCTTGGGAAGAGGAACACAATGAGCTTTCCCGCTGACAGGACTCCCTCTTTCAATCATGACTACAAATGGACCTTTTCAGCTCAGATTCACTTGTTAAAGCCTCTTTATCACAGAAACCTCAACTGCGAGGGTCCTGCTGTGTTATTTTTTTTTTCCTCTTTTAACTTCAAATCAACTGTTTTAAGCCACGGAGACTATAACCAACTCAAAAGCTAGGGCGCTGGCGATCAGCGGGTGTCCTCAGATCTGCTCACGTCTTGTTCATTCAGCTTGCGGGATCATCTGGCTTCCTTTCTCAGAAGCCTGCTTAAAATAATATTGTAATTAGCCGGATAATTTGGGCAGATATACTACTGATTGTTGATATAGGATACCTAGAGAAGCCGCAGGTATACTGTACTACTGATTGTTGATAAGATACCTACAGAAGCTGCAGGTTCTGTATACTACTGATTGTTGATATAAGATACCTATAGAAGCTGCAGGTATACTTTACTACTGATTGTTGATATAAGATACCTATAGAAGCTGCAGGTATACTACTGATTGTTGATATAGGATACCTATAGAAGCCGCAGGTATACTGTACTACTTATTGTTGATATAAGATACCTATAGAAGCTGCAGGTATACTACTGATTGTTGATAAAAGATTCCTATAGAAGCTGCAGGTTCTGTATACTACTGATTGTTGATAAAAGATACCTACAGAAGCTGCAGGTTCTGTATACTACTGATTGTTGATAAAAGATTCCTATAGAAGCTGCAGGTTCTGTATACTACTGATTGTTGATATAAGATACCTACAGAAGCTGCAGGTTCTGTATACTACTGATTGCTGACATACTGTAAGATACCTATAGAAGCTGCAGACTGTCTTCACTTAGTGACCACAACCTCTGGTTCTTTTCCAACTACAGAGCTCACGGGGCAGCCTGGCTGCTCTCCCTCTCAGAACCCACTGACCATCTGCTGAGAGGGTAACTATGGCACAGGATCCCGCTCTGCCAACTGTGCTTGGAGCTCTCGGGGATGGGCAAGGCCCAGTACTGCGCTCCAGCAGAGCTGTGCTAGCACTTGATCACATGCCCTCAGAGTGGGTTTTCACTCAGCTCTGGAAATAAAGCCTTTCAGCCAACTCGGAATTTAACATCAGCCAATTTTAATACCAACATAGCCTGTCTGCTGCTCTTAAGAAACCACTTGATAGGGAAATACTTTATGTTATTTGGGAGGGATAGGGATTATAAAGCAAACTCTCCACACAGGAAAAAAAGACCTGATTGATGATTGAATATGAATAAGGTAAACACCCTTTTTCCAGCGGAGTACATGTGTTAAATGATGCACGCGCTGAAATTTCAGCAAGATGTAGGGATTTATTGAGTGACGCTGTTTTAAGGAAAGATGCCTGCAGTGCTGAACAAATAACCCAGGTCTGTCGATTTTTATTCACTCTCTTACTTTGCCGAGGAGAGAGAAATACACAGAAACCCGGCTTGAGCCAGATATCTCTGCCACATAAAACATTAAGATGGATATACTAGCCCTATTTAAACATTCAGCTAGGGTACATCTGCGTAAGGTATTCTGAAAAACAATTTGGGGGTCATAAGCACAGAGAGGAAGAAAAGGACCTCGAAGATGTAATAGCTTTTTCACAGGACACTGACTTCAAGACACAAAAAAAATAATAATAATCCACTGTTGCAAGGTGGGAGATTAATCTCTTTGAGAAATGATGTTTTGAATAACACAGGAGTTGTAGTGTAAGTTGCTTTTAAAAGTCTGTCCTTGATCTCCACTCTTGGACATCTGTATTTCTCATACTTACTGTTTAATAACAGTAGTCGCCCTTCAGTTAGTAACTAAGACCATTTCTGGCCTGGTACGTTTAATAGCACTATCACAGACATGGTGCTAGATCACTCGAGTAAGAGGATGGCTTCATTTTCTGCGACTGTTCAAGCATGTCTGCATTATCTTCTCTAAATAAAGGATTCCTGTCAAATGGCATTGGAAAAAGCTGTGTTTGGCTGGACTATTTCTTTCTGGTCTGTTGGCACTAAGATCATAGCAACTGGTATTTCTGAGGTACGTCCAGAGCTTTCTCTCATGATTCTAAGGTAAATGAAGGAAAAGAGAAACCTGACAATTTAGACAAGCTAAGATGGCAAAGGACATCAGAATTAGATTCCCATTTCAAAGAAGGTTAAGCCAATCCAGGTTTAATAAGTTGCTGGCTCTTGCTACCATTTTAAATCAACATGCGGGTACATACTTACTGCACTTGTATTTGCTAAAGTATAGAACAAGTGTGGAACAGTCAACATGTGTATAAAACAAATCTCTGCAGCTTGGAAAACCTCGAATGGCTTGCACAGGACTATGCAATGGGAATTAAAATGCAGTTGGCTCACAGCGACTGGCCTGAATCCAATACAGGCACTGTATTTTTGATAACGGAAAATTCCTTCATAATCAATTCACATCATGGCTTAGGTTACAGATTCGTCTCACCCGAGTCACACAGTATATGCGGTCTGAGGACTGTGATCTCCCTGCAACAGCAAAAAGAAAGGATGATACTGATTTTGGTATACGAGAGATTAAAACACCCATTAGCAGATTCTCCTGCTTTGGGTCTCTAACACAAAGGACACGAGCCAGGACAGGTCCAGTCCTCCACAGGGGCACATACCCACACAGAGTGAACTTTGAGACTCCGATGAAACCAGCCAGTCTCACACAGAGGAAAACCTATGCCAATCCTTTGTACATGCAAGTTATTTTCCAGTGGAGCATGTTTTAATGAGCAAATTTGTTCCGTATGCCCTTATGCAACCCTTTCTTTCATTTACAATGATGTGCATAACAGGCCCATTCAGATTAGTGAATTAAGAACCAAATACTTTATTGAATTATTACCCGTTACAATATATGTGATTTTGTCACATTTGAATTTCATAGCACACTCAGTTTAGGGGCAAGAAGGGAACATCTAATCAAACACTACTAACCCCTCAGCAGCGAACAAGCAGCAGCACAGAGGGAAACTTGGGTCCCATTTCCCTGAAGAGCTCCCTGCACCCAAAAGGAAAAGACTGCCCAGAGTTGGATTTATCTGCGGCAACAAATACCCGATTTCTTGGCACAAAAAACATGAATGCAATACATAAACACTGCGATACTCCCTGGGGTTATTTTGATTGTTCTGGTGTCTCACAACAGGGAAAAATAAAAAGTTCCAAGAACATGACTAATAAGACTCTTTAAAGTTTGAGAAGCTAAGCTCTTTCATCAGGAATACACACTGTTTACCAGGTTGGAAACCCAGGGTTGGCCTTCAGAGAGCTGCAGTTTGAGGCCCGTGGTATATTCTAGCCAAACACTTCTGGGCTCCCTGCAGTCTCCGTGATATTAGATCTGAAATCTAATACTGAGGGTTTATTTCCCAGTTCAGCTCCAGCTGCAACACCATCAGTCTGCTTAATTCTCCAGCACATGCTTCCAAGTGCCTGCTCTTCCCTACACAAAAAAGAGCATGGTTTAAACACAGGGCTACTGTATGCAGAGTTGCGATTTCCACACCTTGAATAATGACAGCAGGCCATGCAGGCGAGACTGCTGTCCAGTCACTGTATTGATTCTCATGAACAACATTTTTTGCTCTTAAAAAGGGATAAAGTGAAGACAAACTGAAGATTATTTAACACTGTACCACAGAGTCCCACAATACCACAGTAGCGTATTCGAGAATACTGTTATTAGGCAGCGGAGCACTTTTAGTAACAGACTGCTCCAGCTACGGTGTTCAAGGGAACGTTTCCGCAGGTCCTTCCTCCCGGCAGCTGTCAGGGTGTATAGCACTGCCCTAGGCTAGGACTGCGAGCCCTTCATCTGCTCATCTATGGACAGCATGTGGCACTATTGTACTTTTTGGACACATTATATACTCTATATACTGTGGTACTTTCAATCTGTATATAACCATGCGTATTTTGCACATATTATATTGTTTTACACTATGAGCATATTGTGCACCACCTAACTATATATTTTGTATTGCTGTACTTATTTTATTATTATTTTTAGTCTATTCCGATGTCTGTTTTTGCTTGTCTTGGGCTGGGCTGCCCAGTCTTATCTATCCATACCCCACCCACTTGGTAGCCGTTAGCTATTCGATCTCAGGGTCTCAGCCAGCGGACTGTGGAAGGGCATCGGGTTGTCAGCTTAAACAACTTGGTGTCGTGTCTTGTGCCCCTTGCATCGGTTGTTCAAGATTCATTTTGCCACTAAATAACATTATGAATACACTTACACTCAAGAGTAGCTCCACTCCAAGTGCCATTTTAAAATCTGATCAAGGAGCAATTTAGGCAATAGTTTGGAGTTTGTGGTCAGGGCTCTGGATTCTAGCCAGAGAGAGGACTGTGGGTCCAAATCCTGAACTAGACACTGCTTCACTCAAACTAGCTCTAGTAAATGCTGGGCTGAAAAAATTGGGTCAGCAGATCATCACTGACTAATGGCCTCCACTGACTAATATCTGGTTAAATAAAAGACTACACAAAATCTAAACTCATATAAGGAAACTGATTTAATTGCTTAATTGAGCAATTCAGGAAAGGGGTGAAGACAAAAGTTAAGACAACACCCACATAAACATTATTAGAAACAGCCCTTGCTTATTAATCAAGTATTTATAAGAAAGAAATGTTATATTACGGAAACTGAAAGTTCTTTGGTGCCGTAAGTACTTTGGTATGTTGCCTTAATCCAATTACAATTGCCTTAAGGCAATGAATCAACAATTTTAAAGACTGAGCCACAGTTGTGATTAGTATGTTCTTCTCTCAGACTGGCCCTATGTTGGAGTGATAATCAGAGTTTCTGACCACGTTGTCCAGTAAAGCACAATGTCTCAGGGTCAGCCTTGGAGAAGCCCAATGGGTCCATAATTTCAACCAAACCAGTGCTTTGTTGTTAACTTTAAAATTTAACTAGTTGCGCTTTCCCTGCAATCTACTCACATTCTCCTGGGTTTAAACACACATTTGGGAATGACCCACCGCTCTCTCCCCGTGAACTAATTGTTTTAGTTTTTTTCTGAAAGAACTGCTTTGAGAAGTTGATAAAAGCAGGAGCCCGGCATACAAATCCATCCGCAGGTCCAAGAGGTGGATCCACCGCTGCACAACAGAAAAGGTACAGTGTCTAAAGATTCTGCTTAAGTCCTGAAACTAGTGGTACAGTTTGGATGCTTCCAGATAGCTGCTGTTGGTACAAAAGCTAAATGAATTTAATCACGAAAGGGAACAAAAATGTGCAATTTGGCATTTGTATCGGGAAAACCATCAGCGATCATTGTTTTACCTTGGAACGCAATCTGAAACACAGGCCAGACCACCTGCCCTGCCTCAGACACCGTGGTTCAAAAGGGCTGGAGCCGTTTCATTTGAAAGCAAAACCCTTACTAGCAACGTGACTAAGGAAGATAAGGCAATGGTGGGGGAAACCAACTGAATGGTTTCCTCTTTTTTAATTCAAGTAGAGTAGGAGCTCATATAAAAACTATTTTAAAATCTTACATGTGGTGCTAAATCTAAAATCTGGAGCTCTTTGTGGGGAGGGGGGTGGGGATAGCCAACAATTTCATCAGAGTGAAAGGAGATAAGGAGCAACAAAGATTCCATGACTGTTACCTAGAATAAAGTCAAAATAAAGGATAAACTGACTCATATAAAACACAGGGCACATTCCAATCCATATAAGGAAAAACTCACCCCATGTTTCACATTACGACCTGCTGAAACAACACACATTCCAGTTGCACACTGCAGTAACCTCTGTAATACAGGTGCTTGACAACTGCTCGAGCCTCAAAAGCACAACACAGTTGTGAGGTAAACCAAGTCAGATAAGTTCAGCAGAGGTAGAGATAAGGTAAAAGTGACTTCCCTATCGCTATTAGGCTGTGTGGGAGATGCCGTTATCAGGATTTCCGAGAGTAGAAACGTACCTCTTTTTCAGGAGTATGAGTAGAAAAGGCCAATTGTACTGGTGAAAGAAATATAAAGTATGGGATTGATTTCAGGCCTTACCACCTTGCTTCGTTGTTGTTCTGTGCTGAATCGCCAGAGGATTTCATTAACCTTCTGCACACCTGCTGTATCATGTTATTTTATACACAGTCAGGTGTTTCTCTCTCTATTATTTATTGACCTTTAAGGAGAGATCTATCTTTTCACTTCCAAAACACTATCACCTTCACATGCGCTTTTCAGATACTGGCTTTACAATCATTTTAGCAGTCCACAACAAGCCCAGACATTTCTATTAACGATTTACTGGAGTGAATAATTAGGCTTAGGTGTCTAGGATCTCTGTCCATTTACATATAGTGAGTGAACTAGCACAGACTTGTGTTCACCTCTCTTCATACACATTCAGCTCAACCAGAATTAAAACTCAAAGAAACTTGAAAATAAAGTGCTCATTTTAACTAACATTTTACCATTAAGCATACTACTCTCTACTGGAGTATCTCAAAAACACCACCATTATTAAATACTGCAGCGTTGTCACGAAAGTATAAGAAAAGCCCTCTTATTTTATAGAAACTACCACAAATGGGTTGATTTAAAATGATCCATAAGCAAGTTATCAGCTTCCATGTAGAAATGGGTGGACCATAAGCCAAGAACAGTGAGCAAGACACATTTAATATTAAACCTAGATGATATAAGCCAAGCTTTCTCTAAAATGATTTTGCATACTTCCAATGTTTTATTATAAAAACACAACTGTCTGACTGTATTACTGATTGTTGCATTTCAGGCCCTAGATATTTTAACCTTTTTCCAGAAACACAAAAGGCTCTTAAGGCAGCAGTAATGAGGAAACATGCTAACAAAACATTAATATAATATTATTTTGCTTATCATGCTTCAGAAGTAAATCATTTTGATTTAGAATGTGGGAAGGCGTCACTGCATGGATTAAAAAGTGATCAGAAATGTAGGTGGTCTCAAGGTCTGTACAATCTTGGAAGAAATTTTACTTTCATCAGTAACCTAATAATGCCCCTAGAGGGCACTAGAGTAAAACTACATTAGTCCCCAAGACCTGCATGTCCCCCTGACAGAATGAACTAAAGATCAATATTTTATTTGTTTCCCCCAAAAAGCACCTTCTCTCAAAAGACAAATGGTTCCCCACAAAAAACTAAATTTACTTTATGCCACTGATGTTTAACAGATATTTTGTTTTTTAAACAAGAATAGTGGCTCTTCCAAAAAAACAACTCCACCTTTGTAACATATCAATGAGGCGGTATGGTCAGTACTGTACAGAAAAAAATATTCTAATAGAATTTTTAAATGCAGCTCAGGCTGATGAAGCGTTTAGTAACATATCTTTTGTGTATCTTTTGTGTGAATATTTATTGCTTGAGTTTTATTAGTATGTCTTACGAATATATTATTTGAGGGAGGAAAAAAACACTTTGAGAAACCATCACAAAAGCAATAAAAATCCCTGACTTTCCTTATGAATCTATGCAGTGGTTATTTAGAGGGTTGCTGTCAATTTTTTTTGGGGGGCTAGGCAATGAGATATTGCTTTTGAGCTATTCAAAAATGTATTCTTTAACTAGACAAAAGCAGAGAGATAAAATGGGACTGACACATGTAATCCAAAAGTCAAAAGACTTTTAGTCAAAAGAAAACCAAAATGTCTGGGAACCTGCAAAAGCAGAGACATTTTGTTTTTTGACAGCCGGTGATCAGTGCAACACATTTTGCAGACTCACTTTCCTGAGCTTAAATTTTACCTAATGGCTAAAGGCACTTCCCCTAACAGATGGTTACAATAAGAGCGATAATCGAGGGGGGGGGGAAATGAAGTCAAGACTGTAAAAAAAAACATATAAGTTCAGCTTCACCACAGCCCAACCACAGCCCACACCCAGTAATTCAAACCACAGGATAAACATCTAACAGGATATCATACTGTGTAAACTAGGGGATTTCTAAGTAATTCTCATGTAGTCAGGAATTTCACTAAATGTAACGCAAGCTCAAAATGTTCTGCATTAGAAACAGGTTCCGAGACGATTGAGTTTTTTTTCTAATTCGAGAATAAAGAACCCGAGATCTGTTCCCGCTTTCTTTTAGAGATACAGCCCTTTTTCATGTGCCAGGGACTTCACACGTCACTGTCTGAGTGTGGGCAAATAATTGACAACCCAAAATCTAAAGGTTCAGACAGGCAGATGTATTACCACACTTATTAACCTCCTGTCTGGAAGAGTTACCGCCAACGTGTGGAACATCATTACCGCTAACGGTAACAAAAATGAATTAGGTTAGAAAAGGTGAGAGCCAGCGATGATGCTGCTGACAGGCCAGTGCAAAGTTACATGTAGCAAAAGTAGGTGGAAATTACCACAATGCAGGCCTGCGAAAGCAACAATTTCATCCATGACTGTCTAATGACCTTCAGACCCCCGGAGCTGGGCAAACGGGGAGGCTTGATTTCGGACACAAACGCCTTTCAAAATCCAGCCATTTTCTACCTGCTTCACCCAATTCGGGGTCAAGGGGGGAGCCGGAGCCCATCCTGTCAAACAACACCCTTGATCGCGACACCAGTCCATCACAGGGCGCGAACACAGGCACAGTCACACACTCACTTGCCAGCGTGTCTTTGGACTGTGAGAGGAAACCGGAGCACCTGGACGGAACCCACACAAAGGCAGGGAGAACATGCAAACTCCCCGCAGACAGGACCCCGAGAACTGAACCCTGGGGCCCAGCACTGCTAACCACTGCACCCCTGTGCCCGATGCTTCATTAACCATTTCAGGAAATGCAGAAACTGCCACTTTCGAGCACAGAATCAGATAGAGCTGAACATTTAGATTACAAAAAAAAATGTATTTCCTCAAAATACACTAATTCCCCGGTATAAGAACATTTGGCGCCATTGGGCAACATTGGGCAACAGGCATTATGGTTAAGGACGCTGTGAGGCAGCAGCCCTGTTTTAATGATCACAGCGAAAGCTTGTGCTCTCATTTTCATTTTTTTGTGTTTGTTGTGTAGTTGCTGTTCGTTATGGGCCCTAAGTCTTTGGCGTAGTAGTCAACAACAGTATGCACATCGTTCTAGCTGATCGCTTGGATAGCGATCTATTACAACAGAATGAAAAATGTAAATATGCTATCACTAATTATTTCACAGCTATAGTTGCTGATTAAAGTAGAACTGGGTTGTCCACTAAGCTTGCAGTAATGGTCTGTGTGGCATTATATGTTAAGAGCGGTTTTTGAGTGAACTTGTCTTCAATTCAGAACGGGGTGGAATTTTCCCTAGATGAAATAATGGAATTTTTATTTTTAATTTACGATTGCCCCACCTTCCGAACAGATTTTCATGAATGAATTATGTTCAGATACTGGGGTATGAGTGTACTAAACTACCCCCAATGAAATGATGGGGTAGATTTCATCTGATCTGCATCTTTAAAAGTACACAGTTAAACTCTTTAAATCAAATTCTGAATCTTTGCTTACATGAAGTTCAACATACACTGATGCACCTTTCCCTTTGGGTCATTCTCTGTGCAACTGTTCTTTGAATACATAAAGAATACCTCTGTGTCTGTACATTGATTCAAGCCTTATGAGTCTGTGGATACTGTACCAAAATAATTTACATTTGAATAAATCCCAGTTTCAACCATTAAAAAAACATTAAAGAACACATTTCCATCAAATTCTAAAACTCAAAGGCAGGCTAATATGTAAATAAGCCATCTTCAGATGGAAGCTTCATATCTATGCTTACTAATTATACCATATTGATTTTTTTTTTAATTTCAAGAGTAGGCGTAAATATTCATGGTTCAATTCCTACAATAACAAGGATACTTCACTTTTCACCTTAAGAACTGCAATTCCCATGTATACAAAAAAACAAGTTATGCATGTTAATCACATTCCTACAGAAATGCATATTTACATAACAGTAGACCATTTTCAAATGTTATTTAACAAATGTAACTGCAACACAAATTAAGGCGAACAAAGGTTTTCTGTTAAAGAATCAAGTTTTGCATGACTGGGTTTTTTTCTGTTTTTCTGCTGGTTGCATTGCCATTTGGTTTCTGAGCATCAAAATAATAACTAGAGTGTGAGCCACTGCAACATCTCATAACTGGAAATGGACCAGTAGCCCACTGGTATTCATTACAGCATCCTGGACTGTCGGGCTGAAAGCAGGCAGAATCAGCTTCAGAAACAGGCCTACCTTGTCCTTGTCATCCACAAGATCGGCCAGGATATCATCAGGATCCAAAATCCCTCCATCACTGTATTCAAGGTGATGGATCTTCACAAAACAGCTGCCATCCTGTGTGAGAAAAGGCTGTTACTTTAACACCAGGCACAGGTTTTAATCTCGCTTCAATTTAGCAGGTCATAAAAATGTATGGAGCTCGGCTTAACAAAACTAAAAATAAATGCAAATACCCCCAGACCCACTCATTACATTTTTGCAGGAAAGCCATTCCCAGCATTTGGAACCAATCTTCCTTGCTTCAGTTAAAGAGACCAATCACCAATGGCATTTGGAAAACATGCCAAGATTACACTTTTAAAGCAGGGATTCTCAACTGGTGTGTTTCTGACATTAATGGCATTAGAGGCTATGAAAATAAAAGAAACCCCTGTGTCGTGTAATGGACAAAATATTCTATTATTTATCCATCCATTTTTTATCTGCTTCATCCAATTTAGGGTTGCTGGGGCATATTACAACAAGCAATGGACCCTCAGTGGAATTCATTTTTTTATTTAATTTTAAAAGGGCATTTATTAACTGTTGGTCATGGTGATTCTCCAACCAGCAGGGGTAACAAGTCCCTTTTAAAACATGCATTTCTAAAGGCTTTAGCATCTGAACTGTGATCATGTAAACAGGCAGTTTGTTCATGCGGAAGTCATATGGAATAAATCTGAGCACAATTCAGCCTTCAGGGACAAGAGCATCTTTATATGAAATACTTACTTTGATCCATATCTTACAAGTGTCCATAAACTTCAGAAACAGGTGACCTATAGTGACTACAAAACTAACTGGATTAATGCTCTCCTCTAATGGGTCATGTAATAGACCAGGAGTCTCCAGCCCTGGTCCTGGAAAAAACCCCAGCCCAGTTATTCTTACAGAATCCCTAAATCACCTGTCAATTAATGATTAGGAAGGAACAATTGTTTAAGGAACCAATCAGTTAAGCAAGTAATGTTTTGCAGTGTGATCACCAGTCCTTGTGGGTTAAAGGATATTCTGAGCTTAGTGCTGCATGATCTCTAAATTTCTCAATCAAACCCAGTACCTGTTGTACTGGTCATACCTGAACTGTTCCAGGCCTTTCAAAACTGATGATTTAAAGACTATTAATAAAACCTGATGGACCGAGCTATTCTAGAACCAAGGTTGAAGATTCCTAATTCTGTTTATTCTGCTTGAACTGTTTGGACAACTCGAAAAGCAACCAGCGGTCTTGACAAAAATATAGCTGTGAAAAACTCAAGCTGTGGCTGTAATTATCAAGGTGATTGTGTGCTTTAAATACAAAACTTTGGTATCTAGAGTGAGAGCTGGACTGGTTTTGTCTGGGAAGCATTCAGAAGCCTATCACAGCCTATGGAGGAGCAGTTAATTAACAGCTTTGCCCCCTTAACTGATTTTGTAACTTTAATAGCCACATTTTAAATGGATGCATGAAGGCAGCATGCACAAAGCTAGCGAGGCCCCGAGGAAAAGCAATCCTGAAATCTCTTGGGTGGAGACTCTAAATGCAAAGATTAGCTAATGATCCACAGCACAGCTTCAATCCTGCGTCTGAGAAGTCTGCGGGGTACAGTCACGCAGTTGTACAGTTCTATGATCTGACCACTCCTTTCACTCCAGAACGTTACCATCATTGGACTGGGAAAGCACAGACCAAATGACGTCCCTAATGAGGTGTGGCAAAACAGTATGATAGATTCCTTGTGCAAGAGGATAAAGGTTAAATTCCTGGAAAGATTAAAGGAGCTTGATTTTTCTTTTTAAATGAGTTTGTTCTCTTTTTTTCAGGTAAACCACATCCTGCAATCTTCCCTAGAAATGCTAACTGGGATCAATATTTCTTTTTCTGCTGTTTTCGTTCTCTGCAACACTGCTTCTCTTCTGAAGGAGCACATTCTGCAGCTCTAGTAGTACTGAAATTTGTATTCAAAGAACAACCGCTGAACAACCGCAGCAGAACAAAACGTTCTGTTTTCTGTCAATTAAAACCCACAAAACAGACTTGCCCAAAAAGCGAAAAGTCATAACTAAATAAAAAGGTCTTTTACGTCTGTGATCTTTCAACACCACTAGCCTCTGTGATCACCTGGGTGTTTTTAATGGTCATTGCATTCTGTGGGAGGGGTAAGTGAATTCTTGGATCTCTTCTTCCTAGTGGCTATAAAAGTAAGAATTCACAAAAATGTCATTTTCTAACAGCTCCCCATGTTGTGTGAAGAGAACAAGAGGCAAACTATAAACAACTATAGTTATGCAGATACATAATCTGGCTTCAAGAAAGTAATTAAACAAAGAAAACACACTGACAGTCTTCAAAAACAACTGTGTTCCTTTCCAAACATAAACGAAACAAATCCCATCTCTCAATACTGCAGTGGTCAAGTATTATTCCACTAGTCTGCTACAGTACATCTGGAATTAATAGATAAAAAGGAAGAAAACATCTTGGCACGTTGAATCCAATAAACAATATGAAAAAAAATCTTTGGGAACAATCCCAAAAGCCTACAGGGTAACATGGGTAGGTTTATGGAATCTTATTTTGGTAGTTAACCAAATTATTACCTCAAGAATAACCCAGGGTTATGCAGTCTTGTTCAAAACCAGTCATTCTCATCAGCAGACACTGAAGCAGCTTGTCAAAATGCTTGGGTGGTTTTGGAACTAACAGTACTGTTGCGACCTTCTGTTTTCAGTTGCATAAATTTGCAATGAGTATGTTCCTGCGCCTTTTAAATGATTAAGCCAACTGAAAACTGACAGTTCCTTTCCGTTTTGTCCCCATTATTTTGAACCTTTGTCTAGCACAAATGTTTATAAATACACATATTTATAAATATACAGTATAAATAGTGCTGTGCAAATGTATTCTGACCTATGTACAGTATTCACACTTCAAAGCTTATAGTCATCACGCTAGTAATTTAGCAATTAAGTAGTTCAGGTGGGGAGCTGCGTCAGCATGCGTAGGCTGCAAAGGAACAAGAGGTTTATTCTATGCTGAAAAAAAGAAGAAAGAAAACACAATGTTTCGGCCATGGAGCCGTGTAGTAGGTTGTGTATATAACTAATATTAATTTAGCAGTTAATATTAGTTAGATACACAATCTACTACACATTCAAAGTGAAAAGTAAAGAAGTAACCAAAATGAAGGAAATAAATCGATAAGTTATAAGTGCATAAGTATACACACTTTTTTCTTTGCAAACCTAAATTAAATGTACTGTAGGTGCACGAAATTACCTAAGTCATGAGTGGCCTCTGTTTGCAATAGTAGTGGTTCTCCTGATTTTAGCATAAAACCCATCTCTGGCCACATAGTGAGTTCCAAGCAAAAAAAATAAGGAGCTTTAAAAGGATGTTAGGAATAATGTCATTGAAAAGCACACATCAGGGGATTGATGAAAACTGATGAAAATCCCCCTTCATTCACTCATCAAGAAATGAAAGGTGCACTGTACCACCTAGATCAACCCTCCCATCCAAACGTAGCAGCTGGGCAAGGACGAAACTGAAGAGTGATGCCATTGTGAGGCCAACAACAGCTTTCACAGAGCTATAGAATCCAATGGCAGAGACAGGTTCTCCATTCTGCCATACCAGCAAGCTTTGTGCAGTGTTGGCTGATGAACACTTTCTCTCATCTCATATCCTGCATGACGTTTGCAACAAAGCACCTGAGCGATACCACACCAATCTAGAACAAAGGTGAGGAGGTCACTGGGGTCCAAACTGGAACGGCTTGTGTTGAGGTGGCACCAAATGAAACGGTCTGCAAGAAAGCCATCTCATCTCCCAGTCAGCGCTATCCCTACAGTCAAGCACGGTGGTGGCAGCAATACGCAGCCGGGACTGGGGCAGCTTGTTAGAACTGAGCAATACAGCATTGCACAGAAAAGACCACAGGAAAACCTGCTTTACGTTTGTTTTCCCAAGAGGAAAACGATTCAAAGCTAAAATGGAGTGGCTTAAGAACAGGACCATGCAGGGCCCTGTGTGGCACAGTCAACGGACTGAACCCCATCCATCGAGTACCTAAGGAAACTCTTGAAAACCACTACAATGTAAGTGATACCCAAGAGTTTGAGCAATTAAAAGACGGTTATAATTCATGCCGGAGGTGCTCCCAACAAATAGTGAATTCACAGGTCAGAATACATGCGTATGTACTGTAATCTACATATTTCAGTTTCTGCTGACATCTACTGATATGTATAGATAGATAATACTTTATTAATCCCGTAGGGAAATTGATTAAATTGATATGTATCCTAATCTTAGTCTGAGCATTCAGGTTTTGAATGCAATATTGTGGTTAAAAAATGAGCATTCATACTTTTGTAAGGCACTGTACTCTTGGCACTGGTTGGTGTGTTGTTTTCTTTTACGGACCTGGCATCTCGCATACAGAACACTGCCTGAAACTCCTTTTTTTCCCCTCACAAATACTTAAAAATTAGGTCTTGCCAGCTGAACGTTCCCTTCTAATGGGCTTTAAAAATTGAGTCAATCAATAAACGTTGGACGTGGCATTTCAAAGGGGGGTTTGTTCTGCAGAGAAATGTTGACTAAAGTTCACATGGATTAAATGTCATTTATTTTAAATAACATGAAAAGGGCTGAAACTCTGGATGATTCACTACATTTTACACTTTTTTCTCGACTGTTAGTACAGTGTTCAGGCGATGCTAACGATAACTAACCCTAAAGACTGATGTCTAAATGTACAGTATGCTGCCCAGGCAAGCATGTGACTACATATCCCTTGAGGTATTGCAGTAAGAACTACAATGGTCCCAATCTACTAGTAATCTCTACAATTACTAGTAGGCAAAATCACTGTTACATTTTTAATACGCTGATGACAATAAGTAAGCCTTAAAACTCACTTTTGTTCAGAGAAACAACGACTGTTAAAAAAAACTAAATTTCTTTGTTGCTCAATATGAAACTTCCACCTCCCAAAAACCAGAAGTCTAGCAATAATAAAAACACCTTCTATAAAGCCGTGAAATCAAAACTGCCACTGCACCCGTCAATATTCATTATAAGGTGCCAATTCAGACATATTTGTTTAGAGACTTTTCAGGGCCTATTCATGTCCTGAAATACCGAACTTCACTAAAAAGCTTCATACAAAACAGCTTAACCTTAAAGTATAAACAGAGCATAAGAAGGGTTACATGTGAGAACCCATCTAGCGCCTCTGGTTGCTAATACCTAACTGATCCCCATTCTGCACTTTCTTGAAAAAAGCCAGGGTATTTACTCCGACAACAGCTCATCTTCGAATCCCACAAACCTTTGGGCAAAGACGTGCTTCTTGTCCTCCACTTAAGTGGAATTTAGATTCCAATTCTGCAAACTGCTGGTTTACCTTTGACCATTTTCTTTTTGAAGCTTTTGAGGACTTGAGACAGGTCCTCTCCTCGCAGCGTTACAAACGTTTCATTTTTAGCCTCTCAGTGTAGGGAACACCCTGCTGCTTATTTTCACAATAATCAGAAGGCATGCATCTGGGAAGATAATATATCGAATACATAAAACAGCAATTCTGGTTTTAACAACTTAAAGCCATCTCTGTCTTGCAGGCTTTGTTTTATCAGTGGTTTTTAAACAAATACAGGGTTTCCTAGGGGTCTGCAGACACTGTCCAGAACCTTTTTACTGCAAGTACAGCATACTTGCGCTGTTGACCTTCTCTAACAGTACTTACAGGGAACTTATTAACCTCTGGGTGTGCTTTTAATACCCTATTACTTATAACACCATGTAGGATGAATTATATTGGTCTACATTGGGGTTCTTAAGGTTTTTTTTGTTTAAAAGTAACCCCCCTGCAGGAATGATGTTTGAAAGCTACTGTGAGAAGCCTATAGATATTGAAGAGACTCTGTATTAAGATCTCAAAGTCGTATTTTTTCTTATTTTTCTTCTGTCCGTTTTGTTTTGAAGAAACTGGTGTTCCTCTGAAGTTCTGCTATAAAGTGGTTTTGCCGCCTCCTGTTTTTTTTCCCAATTTCTAGTGACTGATAACAAATTGTCAAGTCAGTAACTGCTGTCTTCAACCCCCCCCCCACACCACACACACACACAAAATCAGCATAAAAACAAAATAACAGAACCTTCTGCCAGAAGTGAATTCCAGAAAAACCTGAAATTGCACAAGCGCTGTGTTGGCTGAAATGCTGAGAATGCCACCAGGCTGGATTCAAGAGCACATATCACACAGCATAACCCTGCTCACACAGATCATGGTCAGCACTTCTTCCCTTTCCTGATGGGAAATGTTCCTTGCAGTGTGCTGCTGTCTTTGCTGAAATGATGTGGAGCTCTGACTAAGCATATCCGATCCAGATAAGAGTGCTCTAACATCGTGTGAAAAGTTGAGGCCACTAAATGAAAGGTGAGGCCAGTTTACTGGGGTTAGTGCCAGGTGCAGTGTTGTATTTCTTCTATTGACGGTTCTCTTCAAATAATTTTATATGGAGACTCCTAATGTTCTGAAGTGGGAGGAATGAAGATGTCTTTAGAGTTCAGCCGTTGTGAAGAAAGGAGAAGGCAGAAGAACAGGTGGCTAAAACGGATCATACCCATCCATCAATTAGAAATACACTTATCTTTGGTACAGGCAGCAACCCAGACCCTGTGAAGAAAATACACTGTAGTAGACAAGCTAGGACCTGAGTAGTGTTCTGTGAGCTGCCATGTCACCAAACTGCCCAAATCGGGTGATAATCACATGTAAATTGAGCTGCCTCAGGAATTGGGAATGTTTGCCGAGATCATAGGCCCCTGCATCTTTATTAACATGTGCAGGATGGCTCATTTGCCTCTTGCAAATTCAGAAGGTTTTTCCCAGTACTGGAGAAGGGCCCACTTCATGACTTCAAAGCGATTTTAGAAGACCAACGTCAAGAAGCAACTCGGCTAAAGGAGACAGATGAAAGATGCAGCAAACAAGATGAGTTTGGGCATCAAGGTGGAACTGTCCGATCGGTGCAGTACGTGGGCTTTTCCCAGTGGCAGGCCTGTGGTTAAACCTGGGCACACACGATCTTGTAACAATGAGAAAGAGCTATAAACGAGGGTTACAAGAGCAGGAACCACAAGTGAGCTCATGTTAAACTCCTTCTTGTCCAGATGACACTGCAAAGGGACTGACACCTGAAGCCTTTACCCCAAGATTGAGCTCTATAATCCGAGTCAGTCAGTCGAGCTGGGATTAGCCAAACGCTCTCCCAGTAAAATGGTGATTCCTGGGGTTTTCCCATCCTTTTTCGATTTCTAGAAAATCAATGGAGCTGAAAATGTTTCATATTTAAAAAGATTTTGCATGAGAGCTTGAGGTGTTTGGAAGTCCGACTTGCTTGACGTGACGCTGGTCTGAGTGAGCTGGCCTGCTATTCCCCTCCAAGCGCAGAAAGGACGTTGACGCCGAGAACCGAGATGTACAGAAACCACCGATTTGAACTGGCGATTCCAAATCAGCAGGTAGGAAAATGAACATTTAAAAAAAAAAATAAATAAAGAGTGCATACAGACTGTATACAACAGCACAACATTTAAAACTCCCTAAAAAAAGCTTTTCATTCCACTTCTCGATAAAAGCCCATGTGCTGACAAAGAAGAGGAGAACGCGCCAGGATGCTCCCTCTTACAGAAGGAAAAATACTTCTATTGTCAGGGAAAGGTTACACTCAAGTGGGAACCGCATCAAGTGAAAACGAAGATAACAGTCTTTTTAGCGCAGTGGAGGATTGAACTGTGGCCGAGAAGCTCCCTCAAAGTGCACTTAATGAAGCCAGAAATAATAGCCATCCTGCCAGGGGAACGACAGAATTTTGTTTGGAAAGTGAAGACAGCTGCAGTAATAGGAGGTCGCTGTAAAAAAACGTATTTATATAGTTACATGTACCACAATGGAATTGGATGATTTGATGCTTTACCACTTGAATGTAATAAAAGCCTTCTTCGGATGTAAGTATACAATAAGTGTCTTACACTTGGACTACAGCGAGAAGCATATATAACATCATGGTTATTCAGCCTGCTGTGGCACGTTTGCAAGCAGTGTGAAGTTGCAGCACAGGACAGGACAATACTGAACCATGAAACGCAATTCAGAGAGGAGTTCCTTTTAATCCCTTTTAATGTTTTTTTTTTTTACCACAATTCAGCAATGCTGCCGTAAGTCCACACCTTCAGCAGAGCCCAGCGATCTCCCCAGTGTGATGGCTTTAAAAAGCCAGGCTGGACCTCACAACAACACGACTAAGGAGGCTCTCAAGCCGAAGACGTGGGGAAAGCATCAGCCGAGTTTGGAGCACAGATGGAGCCCTAAGATTACTAGTTCTGTCACGGGCCCTCAGGGGCACAGCAAAACAGAGTCTGCGCACCACCCGTTGATCAGGCTTTCCTTGGACTGCTGCACAATGGTGTGCCGCAGTGCCCTGCGGAGCAACTGGGATTTTATAGTGCTGTAAGAGAAAACTCTAGTCCACCATCTGAAACACCTGCTGTGTGACTGAGGGTATCACAGAGGCAGGTGGCCTCAGGATGCCCATGTTGGAGGACACTTACATCCAACTTGCATGTTGGATGTTCCTCTCATCATTACAGTGAGGGGGCAAGGTTTACAGCCCAAGTTTGTAGGTAGTTCCAAACTTGGAAGTACACCAAAAAAAAGCCATTTAAAAAAAAATTCATACACCACATTTTTTTTTTTAGAATGCAAAATGTTTCTTTTAGGTCTCCCGGAGACGGTGGTGACAGTCTAATTCCAAAGTAAATAGTGAAGCAAACGCAGCACGAAAGGGAAAAATGACACCACTATCGGTCTTCGTTCCATTCACACCTCCTTAAGTACTGCACTGTAGCGGATTTGGAAATATTCACCCCTTCTTCACTCGTGAGACTCCATGTTTAAATAAGTCTGGGCCCCCGATCAGATGCTGGAGGATTGTGGACCACACACACATACTAATCAACCTGAAATGTTTGCTCCATTTTCAGGAATTACCAGGTACTGCCCTGCCAGCATTTATGTTAAAGCCAAGCTCATAAATAAACCTCTGAAAACGGCCCTATTTTATGCTTCCTGTTGCCTGACGTGGGGTTGTCATGGGTCACACCGAGACAAATAGGACGGTGAAACGCGTACGTTTTAAGTGGAAAAGTAACACGCCAAAAACATTAATTAGCTCGTCTCACAACTCTTTGCCGTGATAAACTGTTTCTCAAAGTTTCCGTGATTCCAGAACGAGCAAACGTACGACGCTCAGCTGGTTTCACACACAAAAAAACCTTTTTAAAGGAACATGAGCTTGCTTGATTGAAAAGGGGCAAGAAAGGGACAGAAAAATGTCAATTGAAACTCTTTGCTGAGTCTAACCAGTTATTCAAGGAATGTCTATGCAAGAATGAGTAAACACTGTAAAAAAATAAGAAATGTAATCCTGATAAGGTTATTTGTTTCAAATAATTCCCTATGTGGAAAAGTAATATGATGTTGTAATATACCTTGTACGAAATATTGCTTATTAGTAGAAGAAAATCTTTTGCTTATCTTGCTTAGAAAAAGAATTTCTTATGCAATTTTAATGTTATTTTTAAAGATTCAGCTGAATAACAATTCAGGCAATGACTGCAGCACCAGCAGAAACCATTTCCAGATGTTGACATCATAATGTCCACAAATAAGCTAGACTACCTTACCTCCTTTTCACCGTCATTTTTAAGTTCATATTGTAAAAAATTCAGGATACTGTATTACACCCCCCTCGGAAGGCAATTTGCCACAAATTATGCTGGAAATAAAGAGATCCACGAGTCACTATTTAAAAGGTGTGGATATTTTTAATAAACTATTCAGGCTAATTTAGAAAGGGGAGTTTTAGAAATACGCATAGTCACGGCCTCAGGTAATGCCAAGCGAAACAAGAATACAAAAGGGGTCAATCACCCAAGAAATCTCAAGTTTTATTACTGAAACTTTACTTGAAGGCCTTTGTGAAAAAGATCTTGGCACAGCTGCATTTGCAAGGACACCCCATGGCTGACATTAAGATCTCGTTCAGCAGGCTTAAATGGCACACAATTTGGCAGTCAAATGACTACCAGCTGCTTGTATTTGTTCTGGTTGTCCCGTGAAGGTGCGCTCGGAGAATCCAATCCTCCAAACGCTTCATTAAAATGTCAGGTGAGGAATTTTAATTAAAACGCCACCGCCAACATTATTTTAGCCATTTGGTGGAGTGCAGATCCTAGCCCACAAGGGCAATCTGTCCAAATTCCGGGCAGCTGTGCCTTCGCCGAGACAATATATTAAACCTGATAAAAGTCACTCAGCCTGAGCTCTTTGTTTTGGGTGGTTCTGAACAAGATCGTACGGCTAAAAACTGCTTAATTTACAACTACTTAGGAAGGAATGAAAAGGTACAAATTCTTCCTACAGCCTTGGGGAAGGTTCAGACCCCAGAGAGCAGGAATTCCATTCTCTGAACTACTTCAGTGCTCAACACAATCAGAGCCTAAAGAGTTGTGTGTGATATTTGCCGAAACTGGTCCCTACTGTACAGACGAAAGCTCATCCTTGCTGGAAGATTGTAGGTGACACCCACTCTAGAGACAAAGATTTCAGCTATTGATGTTGTCTGTATATTGCATGATCATGGCACTTATTCCCTACTGAACATGAAGGGAGCAGTTGACCTCTACTGAAAATGTAAAGATGGCACAAGTTGTATACACAGAGCCCTAGTATGAAAGTGGTTTAAGAAAGAGGAACCTCTAACCTGTAGAAGTGGCCCTGCACTGCAAAATGATCACACACCACATCTCAGAACTCTCCTACCTTTTTGAAAAGCACTTCAAAACAATTGCTGCATAACTCATTAATCCTCTCGCTCAAATGCGCTCAAAAATGCGCTCACCCTGTGGTCTGTGTTGGTCCTGATGCCCCAGTATACTAACGAGGACACTATACTGGAAAAAGGCACTGTGCTTTAAATGAGACGTAAAACCAAGGTCCCGACTCTCTGTGGTGATTAAAATCCCAGGGTGTTTCTTGAAAAGAGTAGGGGTATAACCCTGGCATCCTGGCCAAAATTCCCATCGACCTTGACCAATCACGGCCTCCTAATAATCCCCATCTCTGAACTGGTTTCATCACTCTGCTCTCCTCCCCACTGAGAGCTGGTGTGTGCTGGGTGTACTGGTACACTCTGACTACCATCACATCATCCAGGTGGGGCTGCACACTTGTGGTGGTGGAGGGGAGTCCCCATTACCTGTAAAGTGCTTTGGGTGGGGTGTCCAGCAAATAGATATACAAGAGTAAGAAATTATTATTATTAAATAATAATAATAATAATAATAATAATAATAATAATAATAACAACAATGCATGGTCTCCAATGTGTGCCACAGACCTCCAGCTACGCAGGAAAAAAACAAAACTTTAGTTGTTCTGCCAGCAGCATCTCCAGTGTACTGCAGATTTATCACTCATTTAGAGAAATGAAACTGAAAAAGACACACATCTACTGTATATCAGTTCACTGTGATACTAGAAGCAAGTTCAATTCATTCACAGCCATGAGGAAAACTTGAGCAATATTTTTATAAATCTGAAGTGTGCAAATTTAATGACAATGCCCAGGGCCTCCTGATCATACGAACTCATTGAAATGCACACGATTCACACAAAAAGCCAGACCTGGCTGTTTTTTTGTATCATACAGACTTGAGATGAAAATCTGAAAGCATCAAAATTGTATTACTTTTCTCACCTTGGGCGAGAAGAGTCAATATATTTGCATTTTTACTGTCATCATTCAAAAAGCAGATCTGGCCTGTTTTTACACTTCTGTGTGTCACAGCGATGAATCTGCGTTGACTTTACTACATATCAAGATCAGCTACGAAGAAAATCAGAATTGAATCCAGACTGGGTATAAAATGATGTACAGTATGCACAACAACAAACAGAATCCACAACACACATGGAGTGTTTTTACTCCTGGTGGTTTAGATGCTGTTTCCAATCACCAGACTGCCACCCAGGCAGAGTAAAGAACATGAGCTGTAAACATTTCAAGAGCTGCTACACAATTCCTCGCAGTATACGGAATAATTTCCACACACAAGCTAGGACATGACCTACAGTGGAACGCCTGCTCGGCTTGTACTCCAAGATCCAGACTGAAGTGTTTTCTTCCCTCTGGAAATAAATTGTTGAAGATGATCTCATGGCGAGGGGAGGGAGCTCTGTGATGCTAAATATCTGACATACATCCAGAAAGGAGCAACTGGACATTCCAGGGATGAAGGGGGTGTTCTGCATTGACAGGATAAAAGAACCTCTGTCTTTGATGGGAGAATGCGGTCAACACAGTGGACTTCTTCAGAATGCACAGCAAATCCTGAACCAGGAGGACAAGCAGAAACTCTGTGGAGGTGGGTTTTTAAAACCAAGAACTAGAGGCCTTTGTTTAACCCAAAGGTTAAGTCTGCAACAAAATCTCAGCCACGGTACTGAAGCATCCCTTGCATCTTTCAAGAAACGGCTGGCTGAGATGCTCAAATTAATTAGCAATTGTTAACTCGTTACTAAAGGGGCAAGATGGGCCAAAACAAATCCCTCGTTCGCAACCTATGTAAACCACAAATTAGAAAAGGAATATGCAATGTGAATGGATGATTTAAAAAAAAAATGATGGAGGGTTTCAGAGAGAACAGAGATGTTTTTTTAAAAACTGAACTTGCCCAGAATTCCCAGAAGTCTCAGGAAGTGATTTTCCTGTGGGATGCTTTTTTAGAGGATGGCCTGCATTTAGACCACACACACTCACTGAGGATCAGATCCAGCAACTGGCTGCACTGCAGCAGAAGGCAGCCGATTCTGTTACAAAAACAAAGTCGCTTGCGGCCTCTGAAAATTACCTTTAATAAAAGACGCATGGATTACAACTGATCTCGATTTCTTAACAGCGCAGTATTACAAAGGCAGCTGAAAGGCGGCTCTGCAGCATCTGTGTTGTTAAGAAAACTGGCGGCAACAAGAGGCCGATGTCGAGTACTTCTCTCATGACGGGACCTCCTGGTTCCCCCCCCCTCAAGATCACAGATGCTTTGCAACTCCTTTCGTTGTCACAACGCAAGACTAAAAGTCAGCATGACCTATAACATCAATTTCTTTCCACGCTGCCAGACATGAACACAGTTACAGCTTTACATAACACCAGATAGCAGAAGGGTGATGGATTGTTCCTACGATCAGGCATGGGGCCAACTAACAGCTTCCTGAGAAATACCTCACTGCTGACCTATTCGAGGCCTGGGCTCTGTGCCAAGCGAAACTCACACTGTACACAACTGCACTGCGAGACGTAATGTAGAAACGCGTCCACTTGGCTCTATTTTACACTGCTCTCTTCCCACTGTACCTCATTTCAGTCTTCCCACTGTACCATCAAAAACACAGCCCCCGCCTGTCACAGTTTTTAACTATGCAAGGATCCAAGAGGGACATCGTGGATACAGCTATCGTTTAGGAGGACTTTGCTGGTCTTCAGAGATCTGCATGGAGTACTGACATACAGTAGACATGATGGATGGATGGATGGATTAATTTCCTTTTTTTTTTTAAATTGTATAATGTTAGCATGCCCAAAGGGTTTTGGGCAGCCAGTTGACCTTGGACCCCTAGAGGTATTTTTTCTCCTTTCTAAGGAGTTTTGGGTTCCTCTCCTCCATTGTCTTCTGGTCTTTTCTGTGCTGCATTCACAAAATGTACCGCTACTTGCATTGTTAAGTGCCTTGGGGCAACCTTGTCGTGAAAGGCGCTATATAAAAACACATTGAATTGAATGAAGCAAACGTTGGCCAACCATCAGTTTCGCTTCTATGCAGTGATATAGCCTAAATAACACAATCCCAGTCTCTCAAGACATCTTCAATTGCTTTATGATTAAGGGAGTGCTGTGTTTTCAATGATATCACCTGATTTGGCAGCCCACACAGCATTCCAGCCCTCGACATTCCTCAGCCTAATGAAAAAACAGCAGTGGAGTTACAGCCTTCATTTGTCTTTGTAATTAAGTGGCCCTTTTCAACAACCTGATAACTTCCTGAATGACTCCCAGCGACTTCCTCCCTCAGGTCGCCCCTCGCTGTATAAGCCTTCTTTCCCAGCCAGACACAGCTGCACGGTGTCAACAGGACAGCTTTCTTGGTGTTCTAAAAACAAATACACTCAAGGTCGGGGTATTAATTCAATGTTGCCGGTTATTTTGTGTTAAGCGATACATTTGCCCTCAGCGATAGCTAAAGAAACCTTTTTGGCTCAGTAAACAGTACCAGATTTCAGAATAAAGTAAAAACTACCAAATCATATACTTAATTATTTTGGAATATGTCTTTTTTTCCTTCTAAACTTAAAATTAGAAGAGGTATCCTCTCCTGTTTAGGTCTATGTTAAGCAGATTGTGCTGAGGAAACTGAAATGTAACAAAGCAATAATTTAGAAATTTGAGTTAAATTGGTAAATAACCCTAGTAATGGCAATTCAACTTCAAAATCTTTTAACTCCAAATCTTCTGGCAAATGTTAGTCCCACCTGCAGTCCTCTATTAACCCTGTACGTATATTTTCACAATTGCTCTCAGGAAATTGGAAGCAAATTATAAAAAGACGTAGTGAAAATCAGTCTGGCTTTAAGCAGCAGGGAAATGGAGAAACTATTTTTAATCTAAATAAAGGAAAGTTAAATTTGTCTGCCAGCCTGAGTTCAGCTGTTAAAATTCCACATATAGAGAGAAAACACAGTGAAATTACAGACTTAGTTTCAAAAGCAAAAACCTTGCCCATGGTGTCACGCCGCAGCTTGGGAGAGTATTGAATTAAAAGAAGCTTTTCAACTTCAAGACGGCACGCTATAGAGTTTTAATCCAGAAGAAAAAAAAAACATTTGATTTGAGAGGCCCGCAAATCTGTAGGATTAGCAGGACAAAAAAAATGGGTGTAGTGAAAATCGGGTTAGTAACAACATTGCACTCTCCTCTATGCGATAGTGGAAAAAAATATTCCAAAGGAGCTGCAGCTCTGGACCCTGACACCAAAACCAAACTGAGAGCAGAGTCAGCTTGCAGTCACTACAACAGCAACATAAATCTCGAGAGCAGCCTTTGCTAAAAGCAACAATTCAACATCATTTGCATGCCAGCCGTACCACAAGTGGCAGGGGAACAGACCTAACCTTTAGGTTTTATAGCCAAGCTATCAATTACACTATCCATACAAAGAACTGGTTAAACACTGGTGGTGGCATCTCTTTGATGAGTAGGTGCAAATACCCTATTATCTGTGAAATGAAAAGCTCTGAGGTAATGGGTTTTGCGGCACATTTCAAAAAACGTGACTCAACGGCCCGGCGGATACTGTACGCGATTGGGATATGGGCGCCCCCACCCGCCTTGGCTACTCAAAGTCAAGGTCAGATCTGAGAAACGGCTACATTTCCTTAAGGAGTTGAGCCTTGGCCCCCGGCTGACAGAGGGGACTGCCCTGGCTCCTGAGCGTCTCGTTTCAATCAAATGGCCCGGCCCGCAGATTTCCTTTCGATCGCGGGCTGCCTCAGTCTCCCCACTTACCTGGAGGCCTCCAGACTTTGCGGAGAATGGAGATTCGATACCCAGGGGAGGGGCTGGAACAAGAGCTGGGCAGGACGGGTGTGATACAGAAAGCCAGCGCCAGTCTCGCCATTTGCCGCAATGCAAGCTGAGGATCGATCGGTCAGCTGCATGCCGTTGCGGTTAAAAGACAACATGGACAGGGCAGGGCGATGCGACTGCAGTGCAGTTCAGTCCTTGGAGAATGGAGAAAAGTCAACAGAAAGTTGCAAATCACTGGCAACCAAACTGGTCTTGAGTTTTTTTTTAGACTAGACTCAGAACTTCCATGAACAGCCTGTTGCATCTAACGGGGAAACGCTCAACTTGAATCCCAGCCGTCACTAGGAAAGCTCTTGGGGTGCTGGCAGTTATCACTTGGGCCTCCATCTGTCCTCCGGGTGATACAGGGGCCAGAGATGTTCCTGACACCTTACCTTTCCCCATCACTCCTAACTCTTCCTAACTTTCTAGGCCTGACTAAAAACATCTCTCAGCAGCCACAAAAATCCCATTCAAACAGGAGCAGAGTAAAAGATCTCGCTCTACGGATTCATCGTGCCAAATCACTGATTTCTTGGGATTGGGTAACTCAAAAAAATTTGCAATTTGTTTAACTTACAAGGTGCAAATGAAACAATCGGCTATCCTGCTGAGGGTGGCTAACTATTTAACCCTCATGAAGCTGCAGATTTCAGAAGCCACTGTGATAAATTGTTCCAGTGAATTAGTGATTATGGTGACCCCAGTGACCTTCAATGGAAAGGTTTATTCATTCCTCCCTTGATATGTGCAATTCCACCTTTTAGGAAAAGGTCACAAAGGGAGGATACCTCCAAAAAGCCTCTAATGAAGTCCTGGTGAGTAAATTCCTACAACAGGATCTTAAAAGGGTGACTGTACAATTACAATCACGTCAGGACTGTGTGTGGCACCATGTCAGATCAAGGGCTTGGAGACCAGATACTTTTAGGCTTCATGAAAGCCGAGAAAAAGAGGTTTTACTATTTATAGGGAGACAAACCTTATGACATCTTCGCAATGAAATCTTATCTGACAGCACAGAGAACACTTCTAGTCTTTGGGAAATCATCTTTTAAAACTAGTGAACGAGTTGGCAAAATTCTACGGCTCATTCGCAACACATTCGGAGTTGAGCAGAAACAAACACCCCTCCAATTTGCCCCCAAAATAATAATGTAATGTAATGTTTCTTTATTAGCCCAATACAATTTTTTGCACGAGGAATTCGTCTTTTCGCATACCCCAGCTTTTCTCCATGGAGACACAGACACACAGACAGGGAGAGAAGCTTGGGGTCAGAGTGCAGGGTCTGCCATTGTACAGCGCCCCTGGAGCAGTTAGGGTTAAGGGCCTTGCTCAGGGGCCCAACGGAGTAGGATTCCTCTGCCAGCCACAGGATTTGAACGGCAACCTTCCATAACAGAGTGAAGTACAGGAGAATCGGGTAAGATGACTCTGATAGGCCAAAACCTCCTATGCCTCACACAAGTCATTTAATTTGCAATAGGGTCTTTATCAGTTGCTAACTGCCGGGTTTATTATATGAAAGCAATTGAGTCATGT
Organism: Lepisosteus oculatus; assembly: GCF_040954835.1. Taxonomy (NCBI): domain Eukaryota; kingdom Metazoa; phylum Chordata; class Actinopteri; order Semionotiformes; family Lepisosteidae; genus Lepisosteus; species Lepisosteus oculatus. The sequence continues at coordinate 36,243,449 of NC_090707.1, forward strand.
AGCTCAGTGGGCCCTCCTGTACATGACTAAACAGGGAAGAAAAGAACAAGTCCAAATCTGAGGATTTATGCTAAGCAAATGCTTACAGTATGCTATGCTACCATGTTGATCTAATGTCCTACAAATAACTGAAAAAATGCAATTGAGGTTATGGGCTTATTAACATTTAAAGCTGACAAGCAGTTGGTAAGTAGAAAGAAAATATATAAGATACTCCCTTCGGTGGTGAAGGCACCTTGCAGTGACATCCAGCTCTGGTACGTGTGGACTGCAGTTCAACAGGTCTTACAGGTAAATTATCGTCCCCAGTGAGTAAGGATCCGGAAGCAGGCGTAATAAAGACCAGTGAGGTGAACGTTTTATTCAAAATCAAGTCATTCAAAGCCAGGAAGGAATGAAAAAGCCTGGTGGCCCTCCCAGGACCAGGAGTGAATTTCTGCATTGCAGCCACACAGATTTCAGACGGCCATACTGAGCCCATTCCCAATTTTTAATTTTCCCCTATTTTCAAACATTAAAAAGCACCACCGGTGATGAAACACCCCCCCACTGTCAAAACCAGAACCATCCAAATGTGGGCAGACAAACAGCTCTGGGATAGTCTCACCTGGCAAACGGCTCTCATAGAAACAACTTTAAAACACCATCGCGTGAATTCCATGTGCCACAGTTCTCAACATGGTCACGTACGCTACAACACGCATAACCAAAATAATCCGTTTCGCACCATTTCACACCGCCTCTCCCCTTTGAAATGAAGGTAAGGCCTCCAATTTTACTTTGCTGGTGCCTAACCGTTCAAGGTGTCCTACATATTCTTGCAATGAGCTGACAGGATTAAACTAGAAGTGTACGGAACAGAGCTGGTGAAGCCCGATTTGAACTGGTAAGAAGAAGATAAGATCACTTTTATTAGCCATGTGCAATTTCTTTCATTAGGAATTTATCTTTTCACATACCCTAGCTTGCTCTCCATGAGACACACAGACAGGGAGAGAAGCTGGGGGTCAGAGCGCAGGGTCAGCCATTTATACGGCGCCCCTGGAGCAGCTGGGGTTGAGGGGCTTGCTCAGGGGCCCAACGGAGTAGGATTCCTCTGCCGGCCGTGGGATTTGAACCGGCAACCTTCCAGCCACAGGCGCAGATCCTTGGCCACAAAGCCACGGAACCCCCAAGGGCATAATGAAGAACAAAGGCCTGATGTTCGAAACCACCAAGGATGAGCTTTGGAATAGCATACAAAGTACTATCTTATACAGTTTCTGAAACGTGATGAGGAAGCCAATTTAAAATGAAGCCGTGCTTTCCCGCCTCTAGAAAAAGAAAAAAAAAACTTTGTTTTTATAAAACGGCTCCCATTGATAATTCAAGTGGAAAAAAAAAAACAAGGAATCAGTTCAATGAGAACCATCAGATCCCATCGCGGCCCCTGGCGTCCACCAATTAAACACCAACCTAAAGCCTGAATTGCACTATAAGGGATGATAAATCAGTTCACTGGAAAGGTCTCGGAGGTGGTCTCTGTAATGGAGCTGTTCTGGGTTTTATCATCTCACTGACCCGACACTACATTTACTATCCCACTGCTGATGTATTTGCGCTGATGGAAAGCTCAGCTATGCCGAGCATTACACCCAAGAGAAAGGCCAAGGCATTTAAGCAGTGTTATTTCACAAAGGGAGCAATCCATCAGTTCTGGCCTGTCACCATACATTATCACCCACCTCCAACGTCCCACAAGAGAATTAAAGCAGATAAAGCTTTTCCTTAAAAGCCGCAAACAATTCAAACAAAGCTTGCTCCGAGCACAAACATCAACCTAACTGGTTAGCATGGTTTTAAATGGCCCTGACCTATAGAATCAGCCAACCCCAAACTGCAGATGAATATTCACTGTCGTTGTTCATTTGAGTCATTACTGCATAAAGAACCTTAGAGACAATGACACTGGTTGCAACTACAAATTCAGCCCCATGAACAAAGCTTTATTGATTGCACACTTTAGACCTCCATCTCACTTTAATTGTGATCCATGTGTTAGACGTTAACTGTAAGGGCACTGGAAATGACTGCATTCTGTAATCAATTACAAACAGCCATAAGAAACCTTTTTGTGTCATTTTTATTTTCCGTTTACCACGTCTATGACATATAAATGCAGTAATTAGTATATATCTCCTTAGTTTCAAAGTCCTGGACAAGATACAAAGTACAGTAACACCAGCTCCTGAGACTGAAGCAAATTAAACCAGTCCTTGGAATCGTTTTTTTTACAGTACATTTACGATTAAGCATAAAGCAATCTTATGTATGATACAGCAAGAGGAAGGAATGAAAGCCAATATGATGAAGATTTTAAACATTTTAGGCATAAGAATACAGTCTTTTCACTTGTACTTTCCAGCACTGACCAGTTTCTAACTTTATTGCACAGGTATTACCTATGAATGATGAAACTACTGCTATTCACTTCTGAGTCAGAATCTCACCTCACAGAAGCCACAAATGATAGAAATCCCTCCTTTCAATGGTTGCATAAAATTCAAAATATAGTATTTCAGATTGAATTATAGATCAGATCTACAGGCACTATGATTTCACAGCAGAAACGCGTGCTTTGTCATTTGTGGTTACGGACTTTCAATCCATCAAAAACTCAATCAGGTTCTAAAACGTACCCCTTGGTATTAGCACAGCTACTGTACACTCTGACAGTTGTTGACACCAACTACCAAGGCACTTATAAAACATACCTTTGGAGGATTCGATTTGTAACAAGCAAATGAATGATGGGAATGCAGGCATCCCACTGCAGAGAATTGGCAATCAACACTATTGACTATCTTTTTAGATCACTGAAATGACACCCATGTTTTCAAACTCAAAAGCTATACCAGCAAAGGCACATACTGTAGACACCAAATTTCATTTCCGCATGTGCTGAAGAAGAGAATGAGATGTGTATTGCTGACTATACATGAACTCTGACATGTGAGTAAATGTATCACACTCGCAAAGACCTTTTTGCTAGTTTTAGAATTGATGTTATCACTTATTGCTTAAGGCGGTGTCTGCTGAATGATCACTTATTGCATTAACGAATACAGTCAATGACCTTACTCCAGGCACTCAACTGTTGTGGTTTTTGCTTGGGCGAATACAAATTTCACTTGTTGCTGGTCTTTCTAGTGGGCATCAGCAACTGTTCCAGAACTGAAGGTAAAAGTAACCTGCACTCTCCAAACTTGAGCCCTTTTGGGGATCTTGAAACTGCTATGGTTCATTATTAAAATCATACACAGGGCCCGAAGCGCACTTAAAATGGAGTAAGTGAGCTTTTAAAACCCCTGCAAGCTTTTATAGCATTTTATATCATTTCTACACAACACCACAAACATTCTATTTTAGACATCCTGCTGTGGAATGAATTTCTTGTCATTTTTAATGGCTTATAGCTCATCTGCTAGCTTTTCCTTAGAAACGCACCCACAACAAACAACGTATTCCACTCATGTACTTTTGGATGAACGGAGATCACAAAATAAACTTGCATGTATTATGTAACATGCTATCTAATCACCTCTCTGAAGAAAGCAGTGTATGATTTAATCTGCCACAGAGTTTGTCAGATTTCCCAAAATCCCAATCTGATAAATATTAACTTTTTAAAGGCTTAAAGTTCACATTTGGTCATATTTAAAAAGGAGGGAGAAAGGAACAGTCCCCAGCTCTAATAAACCAATACCGAATCATATTTTTTTAAATTGTAAATCCTAATTACAAATTGCATCCTAAAGAATCACTAATGCAGTTTAAGCTATCTCCAATGAAATCCACAATTTAGCAAATTCATGCAATGCAAAAATCTTCTTAAGCTTAATAATGTTTTGCTTTGCAAAATCGTATTCGGATCAGAAGCGAACTGCAAGATAATACATTCAAGGCCTCTGAGGTTATGGTTCATATTAGGAGAAATGCAGGATAACCAATCTCTCCTGCTGAAGAAATGAAGAACGTGAATATGGGCTCTCTCCAGTTATTAACCCTCTTTAGATCTTTCGAGAAGACAGTTGCAGAACCAGTAACTTGTGTTTAATTAAATAAATACAATTAAGGAGGCTACTGTGCAACTTGACATTTCCACTGTGCATCACTAAAGCACCTTAACTCTGAGAATAAAATCTGTGAAGTACATAGGACTGGAAAATATGCATATAAGAAGTTCTGAACACAGAACAAATTTCTTCAACAAAGATCAGTTCTACAAAAAAACTGCAGTCTCTCTGCACCCATGTTGAACGAACCTGTGTTGAATATTCTGATGTGACTAGGTTGTCAATTGAATATCTGGGGTGCATATAATCAAATACGTAAAAAAAAAATCATATTCATACTTCTCAAGGATTATGAGTGAGATCATTATTCACAGTATAATGATTTAGTTATAATGATTCAAGAGTTCAATTTAAAAAAAGACTTGTGGTAAAATGAATGTGGAAGAGTTTTTTTTTTTGTGGCACGCAATTTACATGCGGCACTTTAAGAGATTTTGACATTTCCTTGCAGTCCTGCCAGGTCAAAAGCCCAGATTCAAAGTTCCGAGACTTTTTATACGGGAAGGACATTCAAGTTCCAGCAGACTACAAAGGATTTTATGATAACATGGGATTTTATGACACATTATAAAAATAACTGTAAAGAACAATATAAGAATGGTTCATGGAACTGGTATTTTAAAAGAAAACATGAATGTGTTTTATTCCATGGGTATGTTTCTCATAGCTAGAAATGGGCACAAATAAACACATTAGACAGTTTGCTTCCGATCAGAAGGTGTTCTGCAACATTTAAGGTAAAAAAGCAGAGATCATTACAGCCTTTTATCCTGTGGTATATACAGAGGGTCGCGGGGGACACATTTGTGAAAGTCTAATTAGCCCAATAAAGAAATATTCCATATCTACAGGCAAAATATTTCCACTACATTACAGAGTGGCAAAAGGATGCTTTCTTCAAGTTAATGGTCTGTGCAGTGCATGTTTGAGCAACAAAATGTTATTACAGACTCCATCATAAATTATCTGCATTTTTTTTTACTCCACTATCTTTTGATCTTTACCAAAGAAAGGTGAATTAAACCCCAATTAGTGTGACATTTCGATGGCGATGTTGCAAATTAGGATGTGATCTTTCTTTGGACACAACGGGACATCGCTAATACAGCACAGCCTGCTTAGATGTGATATTCCTCCATTTATAAAGACTTCACCAGAAGTGTTGTTTTGCCTTTTTGTCTGGTTTAGTCAGTCAGTTCCACCAGCTTCAAATCTATCAAAAAAAGGAGAAAGTTCACGGTTTGTCCTGCAATGTGATGACCCACATTTGGGTTTTCTGCCCAAAAAAATGGTGTATCAAAAGGCGGTTGGGACTGTCCTTGAAGGCATGTTGAATGAACAATAACGTATTCCAAAAAATTACAGCACAAATAAGCTGTTGGTACTGTAAAAATGAATCCTTCCGGGTCATTCCATCGCTGTTGCCTTGCCTCCAAATACAAAGGCTAGTTAAGACCAGGTGCTCTCATGTTATACACCCATCCATTTTCTCACCCCTGTATCCAGTTCAAGGTCACAGGGGGGCCAGAGCCTATCCCAGCAAGCAATGGGCACGAGGCGGGATACACCCTGGGCCGGACACCAGTCCATCACAGGTATGCATACACTCACACCAGGGCCAAAATTTTCCCAGAAGGCAATTAACCTACAAGCATGCCTTCGGATTTCAGGACGAAACCAGAGGACCAGGCGAAAACCCACCTGAACCCAGGAGGGAACATGCAAGCTCCACACAGACAGCTCTCCAGCATTGCAAGGCGCCAATGCTAACCACTGCGCTACCTGGCTGCCTCACTCACGTTATCATACACTCTTAACCTGTGTTGCCTGCAAACATCAACATTGCTGCCCTTAGAATGGTTCAATGCCTAGACTTCACGTAAAAAGGACCCTAGAGCAGCATTAGAAATGCATACTTGTTCCTTCAGCCAGAACAAGGGTATACACTGCTGTTTCAGTTATATTTTGTCCTATTTCCCTCATATTCCTGGCTCTCATACACCCAACTAAGACCCCACAGTCCTAATTTTGCACTTTCAGGCACTGGAATGAACCACCTGCTTGTTTCATTTCCTGTTAAAGTTGAATGCTGGAAAACACAACACTGTCTAAAAAACAAAAACAGATTTCTGGGGGAACATAATCTACAACAACCTAGCAATGTAAATGAAGCAGTACAGACATCCAACCCTCCACCCAATATATCTCAGGAACAAGGACAGTGGTGAGGAGTGAACCATTGTCACTGAAATGAATACCCAAACAAAAACAGACAAATGATCAGAACAACTATTATTGTCAGTATTTTAAACGGGGCATTCTATGAGTCTGGTCTCATGGTACATTAACCTGTAGCACACTTTCAATCAAAACAGTTCAACACTGCAACAGGTTAGAAACAAAAACAAAATCAATTTTTACCAAGGTTTTGGTCAAAAACTGTAGCTGGGCCTGTGTTTTTAAATTCTGTCTTTGAAATAATGCGCAGGCATGAGATGGTGGGGTATTCTACAATACTGTAGGAACTTCGCACAGAAATTTAGCACAACCTGTAGTAGAACACGTTCTACTGAAATCATCTTCTATTTGCACAAGATACATGTGTCTGGATCTTAAAGGAGCATTTGTCCACAATAACCCAGTGTCACGCATGCGTATCACAGAGGTCAATAAAACAGGAGATGGATGAAGAGGTTCAAGAGGAAAAACAGGTGTGTTGTGTTGGAGGGAAGGCTGCTGTACTGTAGCTCTGCTGGGCCTCCTGTTTGAAAAACCTTCTTTCTTCACAACCTCATCTTCTGAGATGAAATCTCTTCATCTTGCTCGCACCTGAACAATCACCACCCTATGGCCCCAACTACAACGAAGCCCTGATCTGTGCGACCTGTTTTCGTTTCGGTGAGCTGAGCTGGAATCACGTGGACTCAACCCACAGTACATGGAATGTTTAAGGCTGGGCACAGGTACACAAAGATGTGTTGTATATATATATATTTTAAAATGTTACAAATAAAAAAAACAACATCGGGTTATGTTCACCTTTACTTTCTCCGCAGTCAAGCTTTATGGTAAAGCAAAAGTACTCTCAGAGCAACGTGAAACATGCATTTCCCTCGAAAGAGCTAAACAGAAACCCCAAGAGAAGGGAAGCAACCCATTTACCTGCTCCAGGAGTTTCATGTACCTCTGAGTTGCCTGTTGAATCAGATCCCGGACTGTCCATCCATCTTTGCAAGGAACAACCACGCCGGTCTTTCCAAAATTGACGGTTACTTTCATCTTCTGGTGATTTCCACTCCCTACCTTCCGATATTCCGATAAAATCCCGATGTTTACAAGCGTGCGTGTCAGTTCAGCCCTGTCACACTGCTCCCTCTCCCCGGCTTCACTTAGCTATCAGACAAGGAAGCAGCCGCAACAGGTGTCATTTGGCAGAAAAAAGAGGTAGAAAGTTAAGTCTAAGTATCAAAACGAAGACGCCAACGCATTAAGAGCATTGAGCTTGAAGCTGCCCTTCGGTACCTTGAGAGTTTTTGTTGTCTTAAAACTATCATAAAATAAATACAAGCCTAGTGAGAGAAAACCGGAAGAAGATTTGTTTCCAAGGTGGATGTATGATTACAATCCCAAATTACGCAAGTCTTCGCAAAAACAATACCGAGAAGTCCATCGGCATTCCTTTTAAGTTGTGCAGTTTCATTTTAGATTTAGAACAGCGTGCATAATAATTGCCATTTTTTTCCCACAAATTTTGCCTCTTCTGATTTTCGAAATGCCGATGGGATGGGGAAAAGCAGCTTCAATTGAAGGGTGACTTGTTTAACCTTTCGGAGCTCAGCTGCTGTTTATCACATCATCAGACTTCTGCCTCATTTTGGACGCTTTACGTTTTAAGGTGAAGGCCTGGAGACTTTGAAGATGGAGCCCATCGCCCCGCCGAACTGCCCAGTTCTCTCCCTCTCCTCTCTCCTTCCAGAATTTCCACTTCCTCCTTTCTCAGATCGACTTGTCCTTTCTTTTTCCGGGCTCCTTCAATCAAGCCCAGCTCGGAGGCAAGCGGGTGTTTTAAAAAAAAAAAATAATAAAAACCCAGCGCTGTAAAATAAATAATCCCACAAACTCGGCAGTTTTCCCTAAAACTCACAAAAAAAGCGCCCCTCCACACAGGACAAGCACTCAAACTCAGGCCACCAGCTCGCACTCCGTTTAAAGAGACAGTGCATCTATATCGCACCCAACTCCAGGGCCGTGTTGTACTCCAGAAAAAAACTCAACAGGCACTGTCTTTAACAAAGTGTTATGGTTATGGCCACATTTTTAGAGACGTTAAAAGGAAAAAAAAAAGCTGATGAAAATTAATGCACTGTACAAAAAAATCACAATCGACTTAAATTTCCCATTAAATTAAAACGAACAGCATCGCATTATTATTATTATTATTATTATTATTATTATTATTATTATTATGATTGTTATTGTTATTATTATGATTGTTATTATTATGGCGGCACAGAAAGTTTTGATTTAAGATCGATACAGTAACACCAAAGTTGTATACAACAAGCAACAACAAAGGAGCGCTCCGCTGCCCTGAGAAGTTAAATACCTGTAACGTTATTTTTTTTTTATGAATCGCGGCAGAAGTTGAAGCTCCCCAGAAGCCGCAAATTAGCCCCTGAAGTCATTTCTGAAACGCAAGCAGTGCCGCGTGAATTACTTTGAAACTTAATTTTCAGACTAATTTAATTCCAGTTGAATAATTAAACCATCGCGCTCCCGTTCCTCGGGAGAAAATGCCTGGAGGCCAACGCGTTTTATTGGGTCCCGTTCAGATGCCACAAATCAAAACAAAACGTGCACTGGATATACTGTATATGTTTTTTGTTTTTATTATTGAGGGCACTAGAAAGGTTTTCAATTGAATTTCGCTACATACCCCCGCGTCCTGTAGTGTTTGTACAAAGATTGTTCGGCAAGATTTATCGGCATTATTCATTCATTCCTAACTGTTGCAATACTTCATTATGATGGATGAGTACCCTCCTAATTCTTGCTGAGCGCTCATTTACTTTCAGGTCTCAACTCAGAAATACCCTCGACGCTCACTGAAAAGCTCGCTGGTGTCATGCAAGAGGGATTGGAAAGGTGAAGGAGTTTGTTTACCAAATCTACAAAAACTGAAGACTTCGCTCGAATTTAAGGCTTGCCTGGGCATAAAATTAAGTTCAAGTTAAAAGTCTTATTTGGTTAATTAAACCCTTCTTACATTAACTCTAGCAAATGTTGGCAGATGATACAAAAAATCCCTTCTAGCAGTTAAACATTAACCTAATCCTCAAAGGGAGCGTTTGTTTATCCATTTAGAATGCCTGTCCTGTCTAAATACCCCTCTTTGTTTTATACGATCTTGCCGATCTAAAGTTTGTCTCATTGCGACAGGTGAAACAATTTCTCACTTCTTCATTTGATCTGTTTCTGGCACATACTTGCTCCTACGCATAATCCATATGGGCGTTTTAAGTATTCTGGGGGATAAATTGAGTCTTCCCCTTAATGTGATACACTTTGTAAGAAAAAAACAATGCAATAAATGATTTATTAATTAATCAGTACATTAAATATTGTGGCGACGCACTGGTATCCCATCCAGGGTGCATTCCTGCCCTGTTCCCTTTACTTCCAGGACAGGCATTCGTTTTTTTTCGTGACTCATACCAGGAATCAGTAACTTTCTGATGATGGATGAAGGAAACACAGTATGTGACACGCAGAACGGTGACTCTCAAATCCTTTGGCCTCCGTTCGCTTTGAGAATAAAACAGTCACAAACCGCCACACACACAGCAGAAATAAATAAATGCCAAATTTAGACTTAAGATTTGGAACCAAGCAGATAGTTTGCTCTAATGTTCAGTCAATGACACAAAACCACACAATGTTTAATTATTATAGATCTATACAATGCTAATGAATGAAGAAAGCATCCTTCAATATACAGTATTTTTTGCATTTTCCTTGCAAGGGAAGTTCCCAATTAATAGGAAGCCCTTAGTCTTATATAGCGCTTGGCTATATAGCCAAGTCAAAGATGGGGATTATTAGGAGGCCATGATTGGTAAATAATCTGCAACAAAGTTCAGAAAATCTGTCTTTGCATTAATATCACAGAATGATGTGATATTAGAGAATGATGTACAAATACCCAAGAAACAAGAAGCATCAATTAAAAGGACAATACCACATTTATTTCAATATGTAACTGCAGTGATATTGGTAACGTGGGAAGTGCTAGTTACAGTAATAGTGTAGGAAAGATTAGATAGATAATTTATTGATCCCGTGAGGGAACTCGTAGTGCAACAGCAGCTTAGCACAGTCAACACAGCAACAGTGTAACAAAATGCTACAATAATACAACAATACAATACATTTAATACAATCAGTACAGTCACTGAGAAGTGCACTAAGAAGTGTTGCTCGCAGTCCAGAATATACAAAGAACAAGCCAGAACACTACACAAATATATATATATATTTATATATATATATTGCACAAGTCCCTGGTATATATTGCACACAAAATACATTACAGTCTGTATGTACTATGGGTTTGAAATTGAATTTAGTACAGAGGTTTGTTAGCACGGATTTCTGAGTCACCGAAATAGTGCTTCCAGTGTGATATTCAGGTTATGTATTGAGTGGAATAGGGAGTCTGTTGGCTCTTTTTTCAATAAGCACCTCGAGTACATCTCTGAATGTGTACAATGTCTGCAGATATCAGTACCGTGGTGCATTTGGGGATATTGGGCTAAACAAGTACAGTTTCCTTCAGTTTGCAATGAGATGGAGCAGAATAATGTCTGAAATGAGGGTAGGCCCAAAAGTTCATGTGCACAATGGGAACCTGAGTAGAACACTGGAAATAAAAGAATCTAATTTATAGAAACTTCCATCTTCTCAAGCTGAGCATTAAGATGTAACATGTCTTCAAAAGGTATCTTTCGGTGAAGCTTCATTTCACTTCATATCACATATAATCAAACTCCGTTCTTTTTCAGATTTTAGATGCATACGATGAGTAAATCTGTCAACATTCTGATGCATTTGAATGGTGAACAACTAGCAATCTGTATTTCTCCTGCTCAGTACTGAAAGCACAACCCTGATGTGTTAGCACGCTTTTAAACTAACGATATTTACAAAACACAAACAAACCGATTTTGATATTTTGATGATCTACTTTTTATCCTTGTGTGACAGAGCAATTTCAAAAGAGTGTTCATGTTTGATTAAATGTTTGATTAAATGAAGTTTGATTGTTTGTTTGATTAAATGATGATGGAGCGTTAATTTCACAATTAGAAAGGAAAGAACAATTAACAAACAATAGGAGGCTATTCGGTCATTCTTATTGATCTCATCCAGTCATACCAGGGAATTCGCTTCAATGGCAAGGCATGAATGTAAAAATAAATAGCTAATTAATAGAATGCCAGTTTTAATTTAAATAAAACACCCTATCCCTCTTCTAGACCTAGACTTCAAATAAGTCAAAATTACAAGAAAATAAAAGAAGAAACCAAACTTAATTGTAGCATTTACAGTAGGCGTGGCAATGTTACAATTAAATTATTTTCTATTCTAGTCCTATGCTGACTTTGTTTTATTTGATCGTGGTAAAATGGTTATTGGGCCATATTTTCCGAAGTTCACTTGTTGGAAGGTTTTCGTTTTCCACTTGGCTGCCGCTTGAAATTTACTGGGTTTAATGCCTTCTAAAACAAAAGGACAGCCTGCAGTTTGAAAGTAGTGTGGCTTTTTGAAGGACATGGATCTCTGCACGAGCTACTCGCCATACTCACTCAGAGCCGGTCCCAAAACACAGGGGTCACTATTCTGTCCAGGGCCTACTTCAATCAACACCTTGCAAATAAAAAAATGAAGTGGCTCACCCATTTCCTCAAGATCCCATTGTGAATGCTCAGTGCACTATAATTAATTTCCGAATCTCTAATCCCCTTCACAGTGGTGATTTATGGTTATCCACTCTTGCATGAAACCCCAGTGCACTGGCCTTCCTGCAGATTTTTAAATTGTTCATCATGCTCTGTTCTCACCCCATCTCCCCTTTTACCCCCGTGACTTTTTATTCCACAAAATAGCCCTCTGCCCTATTTCATTTCCCTATCCAGGCAAGTGGCAGATTCCAAATTCAAGCAATCCCCTTGGCGGTTTCCAGCAAACTCAGCGAAATGGGGATTAGCCACATTTTACTTTGAATGCATTGTATGTGAAGGCAAATTCAGTTCAGCTGTAGATCTAACTGAAGCCTCTCTCTCCAGCACCAGAGTATGAGTAAAAGAGCTCTTGGCAAATAGCTGTAGTTGCAATATGCCAAAACAGACAGTAACGGCTTTCGCGTTCGCCGTCAATCAGAATCAGAGTAACCAGGAAGAGAAAACGTGGAGACAAAATGTCAAATTGATACCTTTCTATGATCCGGCCATCTGAGGTTTTGTGAAGGGTTGAAGGAAAAGGGTGGACAACATTAACAACCAATGCAGCAATGAAGTCCTGTGGCAATGTAGAAACCCCACTGGCCACCTCAGGAGGTAGCAGATCTTTCCAATATTCCCCACAGTGCGTCTGTGACCTTTTGCCAAAGCCCCGGCACAATGCCAAGCCACCGAAGCCAGTATCTGTGGTTGTGTGCGCTCCAGATTTGGGCTTAGTACCTGTTGCAGTTGCACTACAGCATCAAAATGTGAAGGCTGGTCATTTTAAAATAGATGAGCTCTGTTAGGGTCTAAAGCCATGGCCAACATTAGCATCTTTATTAGTTTTATACAAACAGACTTATACTGAAACAATTGTTAATAGTTAAAAATGAAAGTTTTTAGAGAGACTGTATGATTTTAATATATAACCTATACTCATATTGTGGTAGGCCTAGGTGCAGGGAAACATAACAGGATCCCTAAATATGTGGGTCTAAGGAAAAGAAACTATAACTAAGGGTATAAAAGCAGTGCTCTTTATTTACAGTGCAAAGGAAATAAACAAAAAAACACAAAACAAAAGCCTAGCTCTGCTCGAACTAGACTTCGTCAGTCCCTCAGTGATTAGTAACAGGGCAGCACTGCTTCTTACCAGCTTCTTACAACCACTCTCTCTCCAAGACTCTTCCCCAAAATACTCTCATTGCAAACAATCTCTCTTCTCTCAAAAGAACCACACTTCTTGTGCCTGGGCTCATCAATCAGTCAGTCGGTCGGCGGGTCGGTCAGTCTGTCCGTTGGTCCGTCAGTCACTTCCTTCTCCTCTGTTTCCTCTGACGCAGCGCATTACACAGTACAGTTAGCAGAGATGGATAGTTGACATGGAAACCTCAACTTCCTGGGTTTAAATATCACCCAGCCAATTGTCTTCCTCCAATTGGTCAGGTGACAGAGGACGGCGGGTCATTCCCCATTGCTTTGTGCTTGGTGAATGTGATCAATATAAGAAATCCCCTCTTGTCTGTACCGACTCCCCTCTTACAATCTATTGCTGATGCATTATACAGGCAAATGAGTACTACACCAACTAGCATTTTTTGCATTTTTGAATGCCTCTCGGTATACTTTATGCATTTTCAGATGTGTAACATGCTGAATTAACGATCATGATAAAATGTCAATCAAAAACTCAGGAAATTGTTATTCTCAGGAAAATTCATTCCAAGAAATTGTGTTTCTGATCACGTTTCTTTGCAAAGGCTGTGTACGTTTGTGTTCACCTCTTTATCAACATGAAATGAAGGGAAAACAGAAAGAGAATCTGGGTTTTTCACAGTACAAACATGATAAGGAAAAGACGACTGATCCAAGTCATGTGTGGTCACTCACACAAATTGATCCTATTTTTCCTTGTTGTTTTATTTACATTCCTTATTCCAGGATTTTCTCTGTAATGTTCCACTAAATATACCTCTGTGTGGTTCCAAACGTTATTACTAAATTAAGGAACGCGTGTGTGACTCTGTCACCACTGGAATTCAAGCTGCAGTTCAGTCCCGTTAAAGAATCAAAGTATCATGAAATAAAAGCTTATGGAAGGCCAAGGAAAGGTTAGCGATCTGAGTTGGTTTAAAAAAACTCTGTCAGATGTTGAATTTGTTTCATTGCAGGACAGCAGTGATGTCTTTGCTCAAGTGAGGGGCTCAGGCTGTGTTTTTGATAGCCTTCCAACGTGGGTCCAATCTCGCAAGCCCATCGGCAGCTCTGAGTTCGTTAAAAGCTAACTCTTTTAACCTCCTGATTTTCAGTTTAGTCTGAAATTTCTTGGCCCAACTCCCGTTACGTTTAAAGACCCACAGACTTCTCAGAAACTTGTAAAAGCCATGGTGACCATTCGAAGAGTCGCTGTTACACCTCCCCTTCAGTCACCTGATATGAGCCTTGTGGAAAACTCCTGTTCAGATCAGGGCTTTTTTATCAATAAATCTGCTGCGTTTGGCAGTTCTTGCTGTATGTTCCTCGTGTAGCCACGATCTGTCCAGTTAACCAAGTACAGTACGCTGGTCTTCCACACAAGAAATTATTTCAGGCTTGGTGATGAGATTCAGAGTGCCCAAACTGTAGGTTCGCTCCCTGAAATGGATCACTGACGTGGTTTGTCCTACCTTTATGGCAGTGCTCCAGGGTTGTTGTTTTCATTTTGCTTACTGTCACAGTGCCCTCTGGGCTTTTGTGCTTCCAGTCTGACGGGTTCGATATGCAAATGTGTCTTCAGCAAACCCTCTCTGTACACGACAAAATGCAAATGGAAAGTTTGATTTCTGCCCCATTTACCACAGTTTCCAGTAAAGCAGGTTCCTGATCCACAAGTAACTCTGTTGTTGAACCACCAAACAAGTTCCTAAATGTCAAACTGGCTCAAGTTGTCCCTTCCTGCACCGGATCTCTTACGGTGGAGGTGTAGATATTTACTGAAAACCATAAAAGCATATTGATAGGTTCATCAGTAGATATATTTTTAATTAGATGGATATAATGGACTGAAAACATTGAAGATAGAAGCTGAATAAGCCCTGAAAGAAAGGGAGTACTTTTGTGTAATAAAGGTGAGCTTGCTTTGAGGCTGTTTGTTTGCTTACCTGCTCTTTTCTGTCTCACGCTGTGTGAGAGCGAAGCAAACCTACTGCGTTATTCAGTCTCCCATAAAAAAATATTTTTGTTTGAATTTAGAGTGCTCATAATATTTTCTGTTCTTCCCATATCATGGCCTACCCCTCTGTCCTTGTCTCAGTGTCCTGTATGAGAGGCAGTTTTTCTTCAAATATTAGGGACTGACCTGAAGAGGTGTTGCTGTAATCCAGGGTAACCAAGTCACGAGTAAACAAAAGTCTCTATCTGACTTTCCTTTAATCCGAGCAACGTTGAAAAATAAATCGTACACAATAATTGCTGCTGGCTGTGCTGCGTTCTAGATATTCTGCCAGGAGTCTTCTTTTTTTTTTTTCTCCCCTGGAGCTACAAAACATTTCCTGCTACCTTTCCTTGACATAGAATCCACCTCATTACCTGGAACTAGTCCTTAATGTGTTGAAACAGCCCTAAGAACCTGTTTCAGAGATATTGGCTGCCCGTCACATTGTGGATGATGCAATTTGGAGTTGGTTATGGCTCAGGCATATCAAAAGCAAACAGCTGGAACTTAAGGAAGGCTGGACAATTCTGAAAATCTGAGAACAATTTGTTCCAGCCGTTGGTGGATGTGAAAAACATAAACTGGTGGAAATCAAAACATTGGGAACAGGCCTCATTGCAAAAGAAAAAGTACCAAAATACGAAATGCAAGTCCGTGAAAGGAGGCTCAGACAAACTTTGTGTCGGTTCTTAGGGGTTTTTAGCATGATTTTGTTATATTTAAAAATAAAAAAGAACAGTACATAAAAAAATGAGAAAGGCGGAAGTAAATTTTGCCTGCTAGCACTGTGCAGTTTTGCTGTATATCGTCTTCGTGAGAGCAGTAGCTACAAATGAATGCCAACAAGAAGGATTTAAAGGTGTTCCACTCTAAATACTGTATGTCCCGAGGGATCGACTTTCTACTGGTAGAAGATGTCACACCTCTAGACAGACTGTAACCTGAGGTCCGTCATTGAGGAGGAGCAGTCTTAGGGGCTCTTCTGTAACGTTCACTGCATTACTTTTTGATCAGCAAAAGCCTTGTTCAACCAAACACTCCACTAAATAACACCCCCCATTCTCTGTCAATGTCTGTTTGGCCAGGGTCACCTGCCTCTTCCAAAGATTCAAGGCAACGCTGTTTGAACATTACAATACGTTTACTTCCGAAAGTATTTTTATATGAGCCTAGAATAATCTACATGAAAATATCACTGAACATGTCAGAACGTAGCCCAGTGTAACATGTCGTGCCAGAACGTAAGGTGGTGAATGGGAGATACACATATAGAATAAAACTAGCTGTTTTTTCATGTTCACTTCTTGATCTTGGAGTGCTTGCCTCAACACAGCCCTCATTATCTCCCAATAAACCAAAAATACAACGATTTTAAAGAGGAGCCAAAGTACAGCTTCCCATACCACCTTCTGTTACTGGCGTATTGTTCGTAATTCCCCCTTCCTCCACAGATCTTATCAGCAGACCCTTTGCACAGGTGAGAGTGGTAGGCAGATCATAAAGCACTGTTGACTCTGGACACGTTCGGCACACGGTTCCTCAGCAGGAGGTCTGGGCTGTGCAGATGCCTGAGTAAAGCATTTGATTTTCTGTAATTCGCCATTGTGTTCAATTTTCCTCCAACACCACCCATCTGCCCGCCTCTGCCCATTTGTTAAAATTGCCTGTCCACCTACACGCAGCTTAATTAGGCACCCAGTGCAAAATAAAGAAACTACTGGATTCCTGGCTGTGCTGGAGTTAAGGAGGGGATGGATGAATGAATGGAAAAGAGTGAAGGACAGTGTTTCTTTTGTGCAGCTGCCGGGGGGGGGGATCAATATTGTTGTATTTTATAGATTTATAATGGAGAGGCTTTCTGAAAACGATTCTCTCGAGTGGCTCCTCAAACATGATTGGGTTTGTCACACTTTGTTTGGATCTATTAATAGGAGTAGGACAGGCCGCAGTCTGAAGCCCTTCTGCTTTATTGAGTGAAGTGTAAATGAATACATTAATTCCTTAATGTAGGGAAGTGATGCATCAGATTTCAGTTCATGTTAGGCTCCAAGTCTCACTCAATGTCCCTTGCACTGCATTTGTTAATGAAAAACAATAACGTTATTGTATTTGAATGTGACACATTGCTGTTTGTGGATTGTAAATGCAATTGTCAATGTCATGTTATGAAGGGGTCAGACAAGCTGCATGACACCTTTAGACCACAACACCTCTATAATCCTTGCACTCACCTCATCTTACTCAAAACTCAAAGCTAAATTGAGATCTTTTCTGATTCAGAAAACACCATCTTACATAAACCCAGCCTGACACCACCCTATCCTTAACGATCCCTTGAAACACGACACCTGTTGTGCTCTTATACTGAGAGTAGACATTCGAGCTACAGACTACAATCTGCTCATGGATTGTCATCCATTCACTATTCTATTGTATATACTATTAGTAGTTGAAGTCTTAATATGAGTAGTAGTTGTGCTCTGGGACTACAATGAATTTGGTTTTGCAATTCTTAGACTGGACTATAGGCAGCTACACTTCCCAGGAAAAGGAGTTTGTTTTGATTATATCCCTAATGCCCTGGAGGAGATACAGTCATGCTAAGATCTTTCTCAGTCATTTCATATTTAAGGACGATGCTTGAAGACTTCAATTACATTATAGCTTGAAACCTCCATAGGATGGTAAAGTAGATTCTTACTAGAAGCCATCAACTGCAAGAACTACAGTTTGTGAAATCTCAGCAGTTGAGGCTATTTCAGGTAGCATGCCTAAGCCACACCTTTGTCAGGTGTCACACTGAAACCACACATCCTTCAGGTGTCACACTGAAACCATATCTCCTTCAGGTGTCACACTAAAACCACACTTCTTCAGGTGTCACACTGAAACCACGGCTTCTTCAGGTGTCTCACTATAACCACATCTTCTTCAAACACCACACTATGCATTTTATTCTTTCTAACTTTCAGAGCAGAATTAACCTCATCGTGTTCCAAATATTTGTTATATCGCATTTTATTGGATTTCAAAATGCAAGGCATTTTGTGTTAAATATTAATCACACATAGTGAGAAACTGTCTGACCATATCTAATGTACTGTATAACTATATCTAATGCAGGATATGTTATAGGGTCCTGGACTTTGGAATAATGTATTACCACCCATATCAAATATGAAGATTAAAATTTAGCATTGATATAAGCACGGAAGCTACAGAGGGAAAAGTAGAGGTTAATTCCACAGTGAAAGGTAAAATGTAGAACTTGGCATCTCACTTAAGAAAGCTTCACAGCTTCAAATGTTTTTCTTTTTTACTTTTCAGCATGGAGTTAACCTCTACTTGTTCCTAAATAAAATTTATGTGAAAATCATTTTCCTATCCTTGTGTTTTCAATAAGCAAAATGAAAGTTCACAGGAAATATATTGCACTGCAGACGCCATGTATTGGAAATAATTATTTTTTCACTGTAGCTGCCATCGATCCAGGCTCCTTCCCAGAGACAGCGGGGAATTCTTTTTAGAAAGTCTCAAATGTGTTAAATTAGAATTTGAAAGTCGAATGCCAAAGTAATTACACACATTAGCTTTTAATTTCCATTATTGAAAATAGAAATGCTGGCACACTGAAAAACAGGATCAATGCGCTTTTCCTTTCAGCTCTTTGAGATATTCTGTTGGGTTTGTAGCAGGAGCCTGGAAACACAATCTCATAGTCGGACTTTCCTTTGTAATGTACTGTTGAGAACTGAAGAAATCACCAACCCTATGTGGAATGGACGCAATGATGTCAGGAAACAGACTTCCTGAACTAGGCAGGAGTTTTGTTCCTTCAATCTTAGACAAAGTTTACCACAAAAGGTAACTCGGGCGCTCCAAAGTATCCAGCTCCAAAGGCACTGTGCTTAGATACTTTGGAACTGTATGAAGTTGTACGTTTTTCATATAATTGCCTGGATTAAGCAGGTGAAGTAGAAAAGATTAACTTCAATTGATAAGATACCCCATGCCAATCGAAATGCAGAACCGTCAAGGTTGCTTATACACATGGGGTAGACCACACGGTCTAGATATCCATACAGTCCTTATGCTTCAGCATAGGGAGGGAGGAATTTGTGAAAGTAATAGCTCCACTATTTTGAATATATAGCTGAAATATATTGCGACGTTTATTTCCAGTGAAAGCCAAATACTTGTTGTTAAGGGCATCGCAGCTCCAGATGTGATAACTATTTGTCAGTACTCAAGCCTCCACCCCCAACCTCCCCTTCATCTCCTGTTCTAATAAAACAATGAGAACTTCTCGCATTGACTGGTGGGATGTCCCCCATTGACAGTCCTGAATTGTCCACGTCTCCAGAACTGAGCTGTCCCACGCCGTCCAGCTCACTAAAGCTCTTCTTTGTCCTGCTTGGCTTCAGTAACCCCTGTGCTTGAATCTAACGGGAAGTATCTGTGCTGATGTTCCAGTTGCAGAAATAGTTGGCAGTGGGATATAGGTGGTCAGGGAGAAGATATTGTGACAACGCAGGAGTGGCGAGAGCTGCAGCGAGCAGCGGTAAAAGTCTAAGGCACTTCGTGGGTTTGAACCCAGGTCTGCACTGACCGCACTTTAGTCTGGGGAGTTGAGCCTGGACTCTCACCGCCCGCAGTCCAGCGCGCTACAGGACGAGCCTGGGAAACGGACGCCCGGATGCCAGCCTACCAGCGGGTCCAGGAGAGACCCGACGGCATCGGCTTTACCCCTGTGTCCTGACCATCTGGGTCCGGGGCTCGGAGCGCCTGGCCTCGTTGTCCTGTTTTTATCTTCCTGGTTCCCTGTCCCTGTCCCTGTTCCGGATCCCGTTCTGAATTTTAACTGGGTTTGTTTCGTCTTGGTCGGATCCCCCGGTTTTGGGCTTTGGACTGCGCCCCGGATTCCCCCCTTTTGGACCGCCTGGACTAGTTTGCCTTCGCCATGCCCCCTGAGCACCAGATCACTGTAGTCACGCCCCCCTGTCTGTCCTGATACTCTTCGTCTCCTCAACCGATGTCCGTCTCCACTCACTTCCAGATTATACTGCATAGGGTCCTGAACTACGCTTCGCGGGAGCCTGGACCGGCTCCCCTTACAGGGTCAGCCTGCCCTGGCAGAGATGCATGACTCCACCTCTGCACTGAACAGGCCCCCCCGTAACGCCACAATATCAAAGGTAAATTGAGGAAATGAGGATGAAAAAGAAAAGGATAGATACTGGGAAACGAAGCTAGTAGGAGAGTGGATTTGCAGACGAGTAACATACGAGGATGATCAGTTTTAAGGTGTGATGTGGTAACAGTGCAGGAAATGGCGCTGAGTTGGAAGTAAAGACTCGGCACTGTGCTGGGGACGAGTCCTAGCTGATCCCACCACAGAGTCCAGCCACGTGGCACATGAGACTGCAGGAGAGAGACTGAAGAGGAAAAATGAGTGTAGCTTTGACCCCTCCAGATGACATTACCTTCTCTCACACTATTAAAATCCTCTTTCAGGACCCTTTCCGCATCTTAATAAATAGCCCTCTTCACCCCCTCTCCAGTTTTTCTTTCCTCAGCTGCGACCTAATTAGTATAAATAATGTCTGTTTTGCAAGCAGGATGCCATCTTATCCATTATAAACTACAGATTGGATAGATTAACTTGATTGTGCAAGGATCACTTGTTCTGTATCGGAGGCTCTATAAAGCTTTGCTCAGGCTGTGAGAAAACTGCTAAATTAGTGTTGACATGGAATTGTTTTTCTTTCTTCTTTTTTTCATCCCCACACCATTTTTTCTTGCTACAGAAACTGCTTTGCAGAAATTCTGACTGTCATTTGCAATTAAGTAACTGAGGATTTGTTCCTGAGCAACTATGTTTTTAGTATTTGGAGTTGTCAAAGGTTTTAAGGGTCAGTTGCATGGCAACAATTCCAGCAAGCCCGCAGAGGAGAAAATAAGACGTGCAGAGGTGCTCAGCCATTTGTCCTTAGAAGCTTCATAGCACCTGACAGGTGAGACAATTCCAATTGGAGGAGTAATGCCATGTCCCACTGATGTCATCTCAAGCCTGTGTCATGGTCGTCATCCATCCTCTCTGACCTTTTACTATTAGTTTCATTATTACATGCACCTGTCTCCTGTTTAGCCCGTCACTATATAAGTTACGTACCTCCTAAGCTCTGGGCTCAGCATTGGGGGATGTCTGGAAGCCTGCCTACCAGCAGGTCCAGGAGAGACACGATGGCATAGGCCACCCCGGCATCCTGACCATCTGGGTCCGGGGCTTGGAGCGCCTGGCCTCGTCATCGTGTTTTTAACTTCCCTCTTCCTGTTCCGGTTCCTGTTTTAACTGTCTGTCTTGGATTGATCTCCCGGCTACAGGATGGTGCCCTGTTTTTCCCTTTTGGACTCCCACGGGACTTGCTCGCCTGCGCTCCCCCTCGCACCTGGATCACTGGCGGCACCTCCCCTTGTCAGTCCTCCCATCCATTCCTCTCCGTGTTTTCCCTGTTGTCCTTCTCCAGTCTCTTCCGGATTACACCGTCTGCATAGGGTCCTAAATACGCACCACACAGGAGTCAGGACAGGCTCCCGTGACAGTAATACATAATGCTATGATTTTACTAATCAGAATTCACTGTACCAAAGTTGAGATCATGGCATAGTATTTACAATTATAAAAAAGCCAGAAGCACTTATGTGTCCTCATATGTTCTTTATCCTTAATCCCTATATATTCTGAAGACAGCTAGTGTCAAGCTGAGCATTTCTGTAAAAGGATATTAAAATCTTATAAGGACACCAAAAGCGTTCACATGCTTAGCACAGTAATAACACTTAACTGTCCTTTAATGAAATATAGGGGGTGTCAACCACACACATTCCCTATTAATCCTCTTAAATTCTTCACTTTATTCTTAAAGATTCTTAAAAAATCCAACTCAGATTCTCCAACTTAATTCCTCTCCTACACTAAGCTTATCCTACAACCTAGCCAAAACCTCGATTCAAACCCCAACCTGAAAAGTGAGAGCACAAGAATAGCATCATGTGATGGTCCTTGCAGTGTTTTGAAGACAGTAATTTGGGAATACGCCCATTCAATGTGCAATAACAGTCAAATTGGGCAACAAATCTGTAGGATCTCAAGAACCATTCCAGGGCTGGACAGTGTCATTGGGTAAGCGTGGAATCCGGACAGTGTGAATGAAATAAAATAAGAGGATAAGTTAACAGGATGCAGGTCATTAGTTTTTTTTTATTGGTTGTTACAAGTACTTTACAAGACAATAGTTACAATGGTACTTACGTACAGACAAGGCAATTGCCCACACCCCACGAAAGATCGATCTTATCCATGTACTGGCTGAGTCACGGATGAATCATGAAAAGTAAAATGCCCATTATCTTGGGGAAGTAGACGCATTAAAGCAGTTCCAGAGAAGCTGCCATCACAAGGTCATGACCGTCACACTGTCTACCCTTGTCCAGGAGATTTCTTCCACATTTAACTTGACAACTCTTACCCAAACAATAAATTGCATTTTTCAAGCCTGGGTGCTTTTTAAGCCTTTTGTGAGCCCTGAAAATATTACAGCTGTCACCAAAGTGACATAATGCTGTCTGGATTTCAACAGAGATGAGGCTGACCTTATACCCTGCACAGACACTGCTGCACACCATAAACCCCTTGGACATCAGTGCCTTGTGGAAATCCTATGTCAATACTTAATTTTACTGCATGATAAATTGCTAAGTGTGCTTTATAAGATGGCAGATTATCAAAGACCTTATACAATATGTGTGAAGTAGGTGGCGAATGTAAAGCTATCAATATACAATATGTCTATTTTAGAATTCTTTCACTTACCATACCTGGATTTATCTACAGCAATTCAGGTTTTATCATGTGCGCTGGTGCTTCTGTGATACCCTCTCTCAGGACTGTTTTGTGGATGATAACACTATTGAGTTTTGACACTGAATTATTTGAAATAAATAAATCTAGCAGCAGCGTCATTCCATGACAGCCCCATTTATTGTCATGAAGGGATCCGAGCCTTTGGAATTGATGCAAATTGCAGTCCACAGCTTCAGCTTCAGGTTCCCTTCACATTGAGACCTGGGATTTCCTTCATTCGAGCACAAGGAAGGGAGACCACAAGTTCACTGTGATTCGATTGACATTTGACTCACATGGGGAGTTTTAGAAAACAACCACGTCAGTTAGAAATTTCAACCAGATGAAGGCTGCCTATGGTGAATTTCAGAGTATTTTGGCACTTTTACTGCAATATTACCTTCCAATGGTTATCGATACGTTTTAAAAGCCTTTTATGTATTTTCAGCAATTCTGCAAGAAATGCTGTTACTCGGATGATAACAATACTCAGCAGTTGCACTATAGTACAAAGTTTCTCTCTAAACCTGCTGCAAATCTCACCAAAAGTGACAAGTTCCAGTACAGAGGAACCAATCTCATTGTTTGTAAATAC
Organism: Lepisosteus oculatus; assembly: GCF_040954835.1. Taxonomy (NCBI): domain Eukaryota; kingdom Metazoa; phylum Chordata; class Actinopteri; order Semionotiformes; family Lepisosteidae; genus Lepisosteus; species Lepisosteus oculatus. Next base: position 36,267,255 of record NC_090707.1, read on the forward strand.
AAGAAAGATTCTTCTTCCTTAAGACGCTTTTGAAGATGTACAGGAGGGGTGAAAATTTAAACTCTCAGAAAACAGAGGCAGAAGCCAGTTTAAATTTTTGTTTTCAGAGGATAAATGTCACAAATATCTTGGTTTAATCCAATTTGATTTGAATTTTTCTTGCTCCTTTAAAATTGAAACACACCTGCTGAAATGCCCACCAGCAGCTAATATATGAAAAACTACTATTGTGGGTAGCAGATTTAGCTGTTAACACAGAATGGCCTAAAACATTCTATAAACCACATACATATGCATAAGAAAACCAATTGTCCTCTCTCCTGCTTCGAAATAGCCACAGGGGTTTCTGTTTTTCATTCCACCTGAGCTCTTAATGACTTAATTGACTTGATTATTGACTTAATTGGTCTTAATTACCACAGTTTCCAAGTCTTTAGTCATTGAGAAGTGTCAATTGACATTGTCTTAAGAATGTACTGTGGCTGTACTCTGGACTGATAACAGAATTCTTTTCAGTGTAACATGAATGATTTTAACCGAATTATGTAAATAAAATAGTACTCAATATTCTATACAGTCTTACTACTAAGTGTACTATACACTTTGAAATTGTCATAATTTCTCTAAATTCAACATTTTTAGCTATATATCTTAACATTTGTTTGCCTTTTTGCTACTTTTCCACATTGTGTACTAGAAGTAAATTATTTGTCAACAAAAACAGAAATTTGAATGGAGATTCTGTATGTACTGTATTGGTTGGAAAGGACGTTAAGCAGAAAGTTGTTACTCGACAAAGATTCAACAGTCAAAATGTTGTGTTTCTTTGTTTTACTTTTCAGCATGGAGTTAACATTTACTTTTTCCTCAACACCTCAGAGACTTCTACTTCGGCAGCCTCTTCAAGCTCAGTGTTTCCCAATGTCTGAGTCAGAGTCATCTTGTTAGATGATCCGAAATTCTCACTCAGCAGAACCTGGACGGGATGGGTTTGAGTCAGCACACGTCTGCAATACAAGAATGACAGCTGGAACCTGCCCGGGATTGCACAGATGTCAGTGAAAACAAAACTCCTCTAGTTAATAGTAACATTCCTGTAGAAGCTGTTGAGTCTGCAGTGTGCAACATGGTGAATGGCTATGATAAATATACATTTTCAGAAAAGCATGCATAGTCCTCACCAACATCCTCCTTTGAGAGTGCTTGAGTCAATGATTTGTGACACAATAAATGGAATATGATTTGACACAAGCCAAAGAGCATTATTTTCAGCCTTTTTTATTTTGCAATATAATTGCTTTGCTATATGCAATATGATATATTTCGATCTAGTTGGATCAAAGCTTAAAGGGATAGGAGTCATCACAAATGCTACTCTCTTTTAAACTTTTCATGTAAATGCTAAAAGCACAAGAAACTATTTCAACATATGGTCGCTGCAGGTACTGAAAAGATTCGGACATTTTTATGCTAAACTTTATTAGATTTTATTAAAACAATTTCTGTGTCTTATATATTAAGGAGCATTTCAAAACACAGTTTAATTAAGTAGTGGAACCCAGAAACAGCATGTGTTTTTTAGTGCCTCTCAACATACTAGAGACAGAATCAGAAAATGCATTCATCAATAAAATTCAGTCAGGTTTTCTCTACTCTCAAAGTGAAGAAATAGATTAGGGAATTCACCCTAGACACACTGACGTTCTGTGTTACCTTGTGATAATTAGCCATTATAGTCATTAAGAGAACAGCAGGAAAAGGAGAGAATTACACACCTGCATTAAAGTGATAAAATTAGTAGTCTGTCATGCAAACTTTGACTCTTTACTTAGAGGAAAAATGGAGTAATTACAATAAAACATTCTGCGGGAAGTTTGTTTCATTAAAGGCTTGTCGTAACATACATCACCCCTCATTATGGTACCTGATGCTGGAAACCATGGTGACCATAGTGTAACCATGGTATTTAGAAATCTTCAGATTGAAAACCACAAAGGATTTTTTTCTTTCTACTTAAGACAATGACGACAAGCACAACAAGCACCACTTGGCTGGCAGAAGAAGAACCACTGACTATTTTTTGGAACAAAAGTTCTACACTCCTCAGTAATCAGTCTGATATGATGGATGTCTGAACTCCATATTGAGGAAAGACAATAAAAACACCCTGAAAGAGCAGGAAAAGAACTGGGTAACACTTCACAATAAACTTCAAAATCAAATCCTTTATTTTGAGAAGGAAAGCAACACTGGCTGACACCTAGACTCTCTCACCATGTCAATATGAGACATCTTGCACAGAATTCTAAACCCACATTTCACAACCCTACTGTCACGTTCGTAAACCCCTCCTCTTAAGGACGCTCCAGCCCTTCTTTGTTTTTTACTCATCCCCCGCACCTGCTCCCGGATCCAGCCCACCTTAAAAGCCAGACGCTCACTCTGTTCCGGGCTCTGCATTGGTTCCCGTACCAGGCGTGTCCGGGACCTGGAAGCTCCTGATCCCGTCCGTCGAGTTTTGAGTTCCTGTTCCCGTGCCGGTCCCGACCCGGTTCCTGTTTTTAATCCCGTTTGTCTTGGATGGACCGCCCCGGCTTTGGACTTTTGCCTCGTCTTGGATTCCCCCTTGGACTCACTTCTGGACTGTTTGCCTCGGCCACACCTCCCCCGAACACCAGCGCGCCATGGACACGGCCCCCTGTTTTGATTCCCGACTCCCGCCTGCTTTTTCCCCGTGTTTTCCTCACTCATCCCCAGATTGTGTCATCTGCATAGGGTCCAGAAAGGACGCTTTCGTTACACCCCCCCCCAGTGCATTGTGGACCTGCACTGGTCCCTAGAACGATGCTGACTGGTTCCTGCAGTAACCTTAAATAACTTTACAGATGAAATTGTAAATGGACCACATCTCAAACTAAGATGTCCTCAAAGCGGGAGGTGTCTATGGAGCTGGTACTTGGTACAAAAATGTTGAGAAACACAAATCTAAACAATGCATTTAGTAAATGACTAGTTTATCCCAAATGCCAGGAGAGCACTTGAAATGCAGATGGCAGTATAGCAACAAGGCTTACTGTTACACTTAGCATTAAGTGTTATTAAAGATTTCTAATAACTGTTCTGTTGCCTTGACCAAGCAGCTTGGTGCCTCTCTGTGTAATTACACAGGAAGATATTTTTGAGAGAAGTATAGCATAGTTCACCAATACCCTCCTTTCAGAGTACTTTGTCAATGATTTGTGACGCAACAAATGGAATATGATTTGACACAAGCCAAAGTATATTTAGAATCCATCTGCGAGGCTGTTAATTATTGTTTGATTGAGTCCTAAAAGTCGACAAGTACTCTTGCAATTTACCGTTACAATTTCTGATTGTTACAGTAAATTGAAACCCTCGCATCACTGCAGCGGAGTGAACTCAGAAAAGAACAGGGCTGGCTGCAGCTTCAGCTAGCAGATAACATCAAGCGGATCAGACAGACAGATCTTGTTATCGAAGGATGCGTTTAATGGCTCATCACTCAGAAAGCCCCTGATTAACCCATCCATGAAGGACAGTACAGCCCTGGCAGTGGGACTCTTGGAGAGGGTGCACAAGAGCCAATCAACACTTACTGCAGTTTTCACACCCGTCACAAGGCAGGAAATTATTAAAGGAAGTCAAAACAATCTCACAGCAAGGCATCAGGCAGACGCCGGCGAAGATCACCACTCGAGGAGGGAAAGCAAACTCATTTTTACCTGCACATAAAGAAGGACAGAGACCCATTTAGCGTCTTTTCTGCACTTACACCCTTTGTAATCTTGCTTCTTTCAGATCAAGAGATAGAAGGTTCAATAAAACATGGAAACAGGCCAATAAGAAACTGTCAAAAAATAAAAATGTGGAGGCTTTTCTAAATTTGGACCTTGTACTCGCAATTAATAAGAGAACAAATAACATGCCATCATCTGTTATCTTTATTACTACTTATTTTTTACTCATTCAATTAGCCTGTGTACATAGTGCACCGTATTATACTTTTTTAGAACTTTTTACTGGAAAGGAAGCATAGTGTAGTGCTGGTTACTACTGCTGTCTCACAGTTCACAGTTTCCACCACCTCCAACCGAAATTAAGATTTGTTATGACTAGCAGTGTGCTGCGTCTCAGTTCCAGGTCTGGAGCAAGAATATGGACCTGAAAACCAACTTTTTTGTTACCGATTTTCCACCAGAAAGCTAGAGGAATAGCCATAGAGTGTCATTCCCACTTTTATGTGATTGATTAGCTTTGCATTAATTTCAGGAGAGTTGCAGTCCAATGTTTTTCCCCATTATCACTTACAATTTTTAATACTTGCACCCGTTAGATGCTGTATGTATCAAAATTCTCTGGGAGCAGTGTACAGTACTGTGCAAGTCGCTACACTTATAACTGACAGGTTGTGGGTTCAAGTCCTCACTGCAGACACTGCTGTTGTATCTTGGGGAGGTACAACCAATTGCTACAGCATTATAAATGGGGAACAGAATCGCTGGAGTGATGGACTGGTGTCCTATCCAAACGAGGAGTGAAGTACTCTCTTGTCTACTTAAGGTCATGGAAATCTGGATAATCTCTGGCCCAGTGAGCTGATGTGGCTCAAATATGTAAGTTACTTAGGTAACAATATGCAATCATGGCTGATGACCAATACATGCATTGTTCACATACAAGTCCTATGTCCTATCATAGTGTCATGTTTTAAGGTTCTAATTAATTCTCAGTCTGTTTCTTTTTAATATCTCAGTTATATTTGGCTTTCTTGAATATTCTGTAAACTGTACAGTTTTTACTGTATAATTTATGCAAAGTGTCTGACAAATGCCCTATATTGAAAGATGCTATATAAGGAAAAAAATCTAATTGAGTGACTGATTGATTGTTTATTGATTTATTGATGGGTGGGTGGATTGATTGAGTTCTCATCCTGCCATTCTCTTCTTCTCTGCAATTTCCGAGTAAATGCTAACACACTGTTAGATCTTCACAAGTGGCACAGAAAATAGACACCTAAATTGGGAGCTAAACGCACACATCCTGCAAAATCAACAGACAGCGCAATTGTAGAAAGATAGTTTGTGGTTGATCTGAATTCGCTTGCAGCCTGCGGTTTAAAATTAAACAGATTGGGCAAAGTTGCGAATGAATTAGTGATGCATAGATTAAGTGTTCCAGGCAAATGTGATATCTCAGAATAATGGCGACAAATCTATCCCAAATAAATTAGATGCTGACCCAAAGGTGACCTTACTCCCATTTGCTTTTTATCATTGTAATGCAAAAACCAATCTAATCTTTTCTATTCAAAGCCTATCTCAAACAAACAAGACAAGAAGAAAAAGACATCACTAAGATTTCCCATCACAAATTCTTTTCTCCATCAGTGTTAGCCCCCCGAATAATGAAGTTTCAGGCATGTAATATAGTCAATTAAGTTATATGTAAATTTGCTAATTGCAAATGAGTAACTATCTTGGACCATCACTTGACCCCACACTGTTAAAAAGACATAAAAAAATTGTATTTTAAAGATTACCAGAACTCAAATGTGATGCATTCACTTGAGTATTTTGCTACTGAGTGCACAAAAAAAAATCCTGGGGAATGACAGAAACAGCAGTTATAAAAAAACTCCTTAAAGCAGTCCTCATTCTTGAAGTTTCTTTTCATAGTCAGCAAACAACATATAAGATTAAAAATTACAATTTCAATAAGATACTTTTAGTTAAAAATGAACTGAATGGATTGATTGAGAGTACAATAAGATGGATGGATGAAATCCAGAAAACACAGTCGTACTCCTGGGCCAGGGCTGGGAAAAACAGCTCAAAAGAACGTCAGTTTGCTGATGTTCTGGACCAGTTGGTTTCACTCTTCCCAGCTGAGCAGAATTTGCAAAAAATACCATAGTATAGTGATGATAAAATGACTACTTGGTCATTAAAGATAGAATCAGAATTCCTTGCACTTATTTACCACTTTTTCTGGACACTCCACTCAAAGCGCTTTACAGGTAATGGGGACTCCCCTCCACCAGTGTGCAGCCCCAGCTGGATGATGTGATGGCAGCCAGAGTGCGCCAGTACTCTCCCCACACACCAGCTCTCAGTCACAGAGTGATGAAGCCAGTTCAGAGACGGGGATCATTAGGAGACCAAGACTGGGGAAATTTGGTCAGGACTGGGGTTACACTACTACTCGTTTTGAGAAACACTACTGTGTACTGGGGCTGCAGGTGAATCCTGATGGTAGCTGTGTGTCATTCAGGCGTGTTCTGCTCCTCAGGAGTTCATGAAGTGGATCCCATCCTACTTGTGAGAAAAATGCTACGTAGTGTAAATGCAAGCAATTCTTTATCTTCTTCTTCCTCATCTTCTTACTTCTCTTGTAAGCATTGTGTCCTTTGTTGTCAGGCAACCCATCACAAACTGCCACAGCTAAACATTTCAGCTCATGGGTAGCAAACCTCACATGACGAGAGCAAAGGTATCAAAAGGTACCATTCAGCTGAGATGTTAAAGTTCTAGCCATAAAATTTGTTTTGTTCTTTCAGAAACAGCAAGTGTGTTTCACCTCAGCACTGCAGAAACACATGCATAAGTAATTTACAATTCCCCTTCAGAATGCATATTTTTGGAAAATCAGATTAAAGAATTTTTGAGCTCCTGGCAAGTAAGTAAAAACATTGCAGATCTTATTCATATGTTTGCATCAACACTTTAATACTGTATGTCTTCAAGAACAACAAGAGTAGCAGCTATCTGAACCCAGAATCTCATCCAGCTATTTCTTGAAAGAAATCAAAGTATCAGCTTCCACAGTTTCCACAACATGGCTAGGCATCTTGTTCCACACCCCCACAACCCTTTCAGTAAAGAAGTGTCTCCTGTTTTCGGCTTTACATACAGTTCCAAGTTGTTTCCACTGATGTCTAGTTCATTTTCATGTTCTGAACCACGTTCACTGTGTCTCTCAATACCTTTGATGATTGGGAGTGTTTTTACCAGACACCTTTGTGTCTGATGTACACCTTATGTGGCCCTCTGTTCAAATATGAGAAGGTGGAATGTTAAGGTTAAATATTATAATATTATGCTATGTATAATATCATGATCATTTTAAAAACAAATCCTCTGTCCATCCTATCCAAGGGAAATAATGGGCTTCCACTTTTGCAATATCAATACATTTTCATTTTCAGATTTGCCTGGGAATTGAATGGAGAACACACTGAGAGATAATAGAGCAGTCCTGTTGACGATATGAAGTCCATACCTTTGTAAATTGCCATTAAATTGATTGAGGAGATAAGATGAGAGCAGTATACACTATCCTGTATACACTAACAATGTGAGGCCAAACTGAATAACAGTTCTGAACAGCAACAGTGATAGAAATATTTCCATCTTCCTTAATATCGGCAACAGAAATATGTTGCTATGGTTACATGGTAATTTCTACTGCCACTGTTCATATTTTGTCTTTTTTCATATTATTGTTTTTTTTTTAATTGAACTGTTCCATAAATATCAAAACGTTTTTAATGTTCCTTTATGTGCTTTAGGTTCGTTAGAATTCCCTCCCTGTGCTTTTATTAAGTAATATTATTTCTACAATGTAGCTTCCTAAATTGTTATATTATACATAAAGAAAATAAGGCAAAAAACCATTTTAAAGGTTAAATCTTTGATTAAATAAAAGGAAAATGTATTGCCAAAGAGAATAAAGTTCTCACCTACTGAACTGCAGTGACCGTTCACTGGTTTAGAAGTTTCAGTTTTTACTTAAGAAATATACCACTAAATGATTGTTTAATTATTCCAGTTGTCATTTCCTTCTGTATTATCCCACTTTTAAGTAATATATAATAAATAAAGACAGACCATCCCCTAGGGGTTTAAAAAAACATTTCCTAAATGTTCCATAAAACAACAGAAAAACGAAGTCACTCTCAAAATTCAGGAGAATTCTTTAAAAACTATTTGATGTGTGCACTTAATTTCAGACAAGGTGGCAAAAATGATACGATGCATTTATAAGACACACTTCGGAATTCAATTTATTTTTGTTAAAACTAGAAATGTGGGTTCTGAATCCACCTGAAGTTACAGGAATGAGAAAACAATAATAACGTTATTTTTCAGTCCTTCTCTGTAACCGCTCCAGACAGTAACTTCTGGAATTCTGATGATGTTATTGTTCGGAGCAGTAAACAAAAATACAAATAAAGATGAAACAATGTCTGACATTTGAAATACATGCCATTGTGAGCACAAATCCTTAGCAATAGATCCTGCTTTGAAAAGGATAGTTTGCATATATAGTATTAGGTGGTCCAAAAAGAATTTCATAGAGGCCTGACAATAAGCTTTGGCTCACTGGCCAAAGATTAAACAAATGTATGGAGAATGCTGCCCTCTAGAGGCACAGAATTAATCAAGCTCTTAAATAAGAAATTAAAGTGAAGATTCGGTATTTACTTTCTCACATTGACATACACAATTAGCCAAACGACGCAGGCCTGCGGGGATCACACCTGGCAAGCAGAGCAACCTCTGGGAGAAAGGAGACAAGCACCTTGGCACCAATTTAATTACTAAAACAATTGCTTTACTAACTGGACCACATTATCATACACATGAAAGATAGCATTTGTGCAATGCCAGACCTGCAACGGTTGCGAAGAAATCTGTAGAGGATTTCCTATCTATAATTGAAGCAAAACTTGAAGCAATGGCGTCGGGGAGGCCGATGGTAGATACCACCCAGCAGTTTGTCTCAGACATTATAAAATTTTTAGGCCCCATGACATTCTGCCTCAAATCGAGCTTCGTTTGGATTGTCTGAGACCAGACACGGTGAAAAAAGAGCTCCTTGTTTATCTCTCTTTTACTTGCTCCTGCTGCTGAGAGTGGATAGACAGTGAGCTGACAGACAGCCCTCTGGGAACTGTTTCACGATGCACAATCTGAATCTTTAATAATTGCTTTGTGTGTGTATGCATTTTCCTTTCCAAAGCTGTCACAATTTCAATCCATATGGTGGTTTTGAGAAGTCACCCATAGCTAATCAAATGCACAGTTAAAAATGTATAGCTGGCAAGACATTTTGATAAATTCTAGACAACGCTTATCTGTTGAAATATTTACTAAACGATTGCTTTCTTTCCTTCTGGATGAGCAGCCTGACCCGTGCCGTCAGGTTGTCTCACAGTTTCCTCATTCATGAATGAATCTTTTAATTAAGACAAGAGCCAAACATCCTGTTGCCTTGAGAAAGTTTAGTCGGATTTGCATGCTAAATGTATCTATTTAATTGGAAAAACTTTCGGAAAAAAAAAAAGAAACTGGGTGGTGGATAATATTTCAGCGTCAACCTTTCCTTCAGTTGTCTTCAAACTAGATCAAATTTTTTTTAAAAGCTTAAATGTCAAAACTGCAACTAAAGGTTTGAACAAAAAAAGGCAAAGATCAGACAGTTTTTCAGCATTAGGCATGTTTACATCAAAATAGAATTAGGGAATTGTTTGCCGAGTATATTCTTTTGTTAATTAGATTACTCTTAAGGTACACTTAGAGTGGCTGTACAGGATTTATAAAATCTCGAGTTCACTTCTACTGAATTTCCAGCTTGTTGCTGGAATAATACTCCATATTAATATTTATATTATCTACTTCTATATACTTATCTTCCACGCTAGAGCACAATAAAAGAACAGTGTGTTAAAAGATGCCTCACAGCGTTCTTTTTCATGAAGAGGCAAAGGATTATGCTATTGTAAAGGATATCTGTTTATTTTGGGAATGTTAATATTAATTAGTCATATCACAGAGCTAGAAAGCAGAACTGTAAAAAAACCTGATAGTTTTGCATATATAACATTTATGTTAGCAGCTGTGTACAGCTATTTCATCCTATCACTCATCTGCTCATCAGCAGACCATAACAATACAGATGCATACATAATAAGCATCAAAACAAACATATCATTCTAGTAATATATATTCTTAGAGAAATAAAGTTATTTTGGATCCAAATGAAAACATTTTTACCATCATTTGTATTCATTTATTATTCATTCACTGGCTGTAATACACTCAGGCGATTTTGACTGTTGTAAGAGCACTAGATCACCTCCTTAGTAATGTAGATTTGCTTGTTTAGTGTTAGGCCTGGTGAAAATGGATGCAGAGAGGAACATGTGTGCCCCACTTATCAATAGGACAACACATTTGTGTTTTGGATGTGCTGGAGGCTGGACTAGGTCATCTCAAATGGAGTCAAGTTCTCTTACTGATGAATCTAGGACTTTGAGTGGACATCAGTGTATCAGATGCAGACATGCAGAGTGATGCGGTGTACAGCGGATGTCCAAGTGTGATCAGGACCGTCTAGCAGCTCCAGAACTCGATGCAACCCAACTGCACAACTTCACCAACCAAGTCTTGGGAACTTACTTACTGCCCTTCTTGTTGAGCGTTGCCCATTCTCATGCTACAGTACTGTTGAAATGAGAATGTGTCAGTTACTTGAACTGAGTCCCTTTGAACCCTAACCCTTTAGAGCCGGGATAACATAGCAAGAGACCACTTAACAGGTCCAGAATGCTGCAAGACGGCATCTACAGTACAAGCTGGTGCAAGGAAATGCATCACAGATGTATTGTCCGCCTGTAGGCTTGTTTGCCTTCCAATCATGGAAACACATGTCACTAGCCTGCGACTTTCACTGAAGACCTCCTGCTAATGGAAAATGTTCATCAGCATTATGGATTTTGTCCATGTCATGTCTGTTCATTAAAAACATTTGTTTACCTGCCCCCAAAAGAATACCCTGGGGAATATGTTGGAGTTAGAGGTTGTAAGCTTCTGTGGATGCTATATATCAGTGTCAGAATGCAAAGAAACAGAAACAGACAGGTTTCAGACAGTTCTGCTTTTTTGAAACACACAAAACGCACAGTACTGAGCAATGAAAGTCAGTAAAACAGAAGAAAACATGAAGACATGCAAAAATAGCACTCATGGGAAAAATACAATCTACTATAAAGTCTATACTAATATTTCAAATTAAGTAAACCAAGCCAGCCAATGTCTTAGACTGCTGTAAGTTTGTGATCTGTTTCCTTGACCTCTACTAACTTCAAATAAAACCTAAAAGAATTAGTTCTGGTATTTTGATGGGAGATCATAGAAAAATAAGATATTCATGTGAGGAAATATACTCATTTGTATAATGAAAATCGTACCATGTAATGTAGCCTGTAAAGAAGATCATCTAATCACATCTGCTTTAATTTTATTCGTATTCTCTTCGCGAATTGGCTGGAAATTAGCGGAGATATTAATACCAAGATAAGCGAAACCTGAAGACAGAGACTGAACAGAAATCAGGGGTGGAAGGGAATGAGGTTCAAAGACATAATAATTGATTTTGCTTAATGTATTTTATACCCAGAGCAGTCTAAAAAAGTTATTAAATTTGTTTAAAAAGACAAAGAGAACATAAAATAACAGTGGTAATGAACAGCCTTGTCAAATACCTCAGACTTGCGCAAACTGAAGGCACATGATCTGACAGGGATATCATTCATTTGGAAGTTATAGGAATGTATTATAAATAAATAAATGGCCAAAACCAAATAAAAACAAAATAGTCCAAACATAGTTCCATTCCATCACCTACACAAGGAGCTTGTTGATAAAGGACCTTATCCTGAGTACAAGAGGAGCAGTATATCATCAGAAACAAAAGGCCTTTCAAGGAAGTCTATCTGGTCATGATGTATTAGGTGACACATTTGGCTCCATCCACATAGAAATAAGCCCTGCAAATAGTTTTTTGCCTGGTTTTAATATTGATATCACCCTATAACTAGAGCATTCCAAATGGGATGCTGCTTTTTTTGTTGTAAGTAGAACGAAAATTGGTGCTGATTTTGATGTCATAGATTGTTGCATGAAAAGAGTCCATTTGCAATGCAAAATTTACAGAGTTTGAGTATTATGGGGCTGATCTGATCCCACATGACTTGCAACAGTGCAGGAAGCAACTACCATTACCTCCTGCAAAGTCATTGGAGCATCCAACAGCTCAGGCTGTTCAAAAATTGACTGAGATAGGATCAGTGGTTATAAGAATTCCTTGATCTTGGCCAGATCTATGCTGGCTTCAGAAATGTAGAGCTGTGAGTAAATGTTGTGGAGACCTTTATTAACCTGCTTGGGGCTAAAGATTAAAGCATGGTTATTGTCTTTATTGATCACGTCAATAAAGGCCAGAATTGTAGTTTCTAGTTGAGAAATCTGTATCTTGCACCTCTGCTCAGATTAGGAGACAAAGAGGTACTAAGAGACCCTAATAAAGCACTTAGTAACAATCCATACAAAATGAGGATTGATTTCCAGATAACTGAGAACATAAAATCTTGTACACCAAGAATCTAAATCTTGTGCATGTAAACTTGAATTTTTGAAGCCGTTAGAAAATGATGGATGGATGGATAATTTGTGGTGCACTGCCTTTAGAGTGTGTTACTGTGCTGACACCCTGGCTTATAGCACACAAGGGTATAATTGCTTGGTGACCACGAACACCACTAGGTGACTTAGCGGGGATACATCGTACCTATAACGATAATGATAGCACGACATACAGCTTTTCTTTCAAGCCATTAAAACAAGTTACACAGCAGAGTTCCTCATTTTCCCTGGTTATTAATTAACTGACCAAATCATAGGACCGCAAAGTTTTTCTTCATGTATGAAACAAGCATCCAAGGCCTAGATGAAAGAAGGAGGTCTCTCCATCAGAGATGTTGTAACAATTAATTAAAAGAGCAAATTAGTCTATGCAAAAAGTCCTGAGCTCATTATTTTTTTTCAGCTCCTTTCCCACAGAGGGCCGGTTTATTTGTAGCCAAGCTTGATTATCATTTTCTTTTTCTGACTACAACCTTTATTTCAATAAAAATCGTCTTTCTTTGATTAGAAGAACATTAAAGTGTTTTTTGGGGGGTGAGCCTAGGGGAAGGTGATAAATATATTTATTTTTTTAGACTTGGCGGGGTTTAACAAGCACAGGAAAAACAAAAACGCCAACCGCAGCATTTCCACTGAGGAACACACGCAGACACGCGATGCTACTTGCTAACAGATGTCTAAAATAAAAGCAAAATAAAGAATCGCCTAAGGTCTTTATGAGCTACCGGCACCGCTGAAGGAAGGAGTACATAAAAGCGAGAAATTAAGCCAAATTTTAGCAGGATTTCCTGAGGCGCTGGGCATTAACGCCTAGGGGCCACCTCGTGTCTCTCTGTCAGGGACAACCAGCAGTATTGTTTTTTTTTTTTTCCTGTATCCTGCCCCTTCCTGCCCTTTTATTTCTTCTTCATCTCCCTTTTTTTTTTTCCTGTAACAGGATTAGAAGACGTAACACACTGCTTCCTCTCCAGCACATCGCTTCAATTCCAAGCCAGAAGATCAAAAGAATTTAAGCCTGTGAGCCACATTCCGGCTAAAGTGCATTCTGAGGTCCTCCTGACTTTCCCCTAGAGGGCGTCTGGGGTCTGCAGCACAGCGCTCAGCGGCACAGAACCCCCTCCCGTTAGAAAAAGACAGGGGGAGGGGGATCAATGCTTTTTTCTGTGCTTCAGCTAACAGCAGTTTGGACATTTAACACCTTGTTTGACTAGCTGGGAAAATGTTGACAGATTAGGTGAAGGAAAATAGTACATAGGTACTGTAGATTGAAGAGATACGTTCCTCAAGGAGATAGCCTAGCGTTCGCTACATAGAACATCCAATGAGAAAAACGTCTAGATGTTCTCGGCTGGAGGCTGGTGGGATTGCGTGGCTCTTGTCTGTGGAGACTGGAGAGGAAGGAATTTGCCTGTTGTGGCAAATGTAAAAAAACTAAACGAGGGGTCCCTCTTTAAGCTATGCACGGAATAAAGAGCCCTTGAACTAGACTAGAGCTCTGTCAGGGAGGAAACTTCAAGTGCGGAAAAGCTTACGGGTGAACCCGTTGCCAGACTTGTCACGTCTCTGTGGTAGCTGTGCTTTGCTGGTTGTCAGTTGTCTTGTGAAGATAGGCAGACGAACCCATCTCGAACAGAGTGGCAGTCTGGGGAACACTGAACTCTGAACTACATTCCAGGTTCTGCCACAATGCTTCTCTGCTCTCCATCTAATCACTAGCAACTCCAGTGAACTGCAAAAAAGCTCCCTGCTTCCAGTTCCGAGTTGAAAATCACTGGTTGCTGGATGAAGCGCGCAGATTTCTTAAGGCATTTCCGGGCTCTCGGATTTAAAATCTGATGATGTCAGGTGCTTCGCAACTGGAAACACTAATCAAACTTTGATCCTAATACTGAAAAAGCTAATGTACAGCTACCGAGACTGCTGTTCTTTAAATAAGAGTGCCAAACCACACATTTCGCTAAGAATAGAAATGCCACAATTAAAAGTCAAGAGTGGAATTCAGTTAAGTTAAACAAGAAGCATGAAGTGACCGACAAACATTTTGGATAACAAATGGGAAAGACTTTGTATTTGAGAAGGATTTTGGTTTTTACTGTATGTTTTGCTCTACACTTACTGTACAATGAAAAACAGTGTTCTGCACTATTAAATTCAATTTTCCGCTTAGACTGGAAAAACAAAGTGGAAAAGAATGGTAAGACTGCGAAAATCTAGTTACCCTTTTGTATTTTCTGGTCTTTTTCTCTTCTCACACTTTTACAATTGCACATATTTCGACCTGATCTGTTCAATATGAAATGTTCCTCTTATATGTGAAGTATCACTGGGATTGCAAGTCTACTCCTTTTCAATAAAAAGCATGGAAACAGAGATGATACAGGATGTGTTTGTGTCTCTGAGCTGTCAGAGCATCTTGTTCTCAAAGTAGTGATGCACCTGCCTTCATCAATTTTCAAAGGGTTGCCAAAAACCATGGAAATAAATGAACCAGCTCACCTTTCCTCCCTTGAAACCTCGTTGCCCAAATCTCAGACCTACAGAATAAGCTGATGCGTGGCTTGAGTTTTTGAAACGCTTCAGAATTTCTTGTTTCTGTTATGGAGAAGGAACATGAACTGTGGAACAGCAAAAGGAGAAACACTTGTTTGTGAGCGCAGAACAGAACTCATGCTTTTATTGCTCAATACGGAAAGCAATGTGTCCATTATTATTTCTGAAATATAATACCTAAAGCCCTCTGTTTCACTGATGCATATTTAACACATCATATTATTACAATCGGATCTTGAGCAATTTTCGATTTGCACTGAGAATGTTCATGATAAAACAAAGATTTCATTACATCTACAGCACTATTTTTTTAACCTTGCAATAGTCAATTTCAGACACTTACTGAATAACTTGAAGTGCTCTGTTCTTGAATCTTACAATAATCTAAGAATAAGAGGCTTTCATATGTTCTTATTGCTTTCTTATCTGCTTTCATAAGAGCAGATTGTAGGAGTACAGAAGCAAGCCTTCAATTCTTGTAATTCTTTGTAACTTTTCTTGTTTTGTTAAAAAACATTCTCTCCTGATTGTCCTCTCAATCACTGAGAGTTATTGAGCCCACGAAGCTTAATAACACAAACGTATTTCCAAATACCGCAGAAGGACTGGCAACAGAACGATGAGCAGGTTTCAAAATGCTACCCATTTTGGGTCAAAACTTTCATATTATCCATATTCCTGCTTTGCCACAACCAAATTCACAGCAGATGTGTAATTTTACATCATGTTGTATATTTCCACTTTTACATTTCACAGCAGAGTGAAGAAAAAACAGAAGAAAATCCTGGTTAGAAATCCTTCTGTTTCTACATGGAAACAGTCTGATTTCTTGTGAAACTGCATGAAGTATACGGTATCTGACATCTGGGGGCATTTTCCTTCACTGGATAATGTCTTTCCTTTTAAACAGCATATCTGTTATGAGATGATGTGGTCTGCCTCACATAACCCTTCTCAGATGTTTGTACTTTTACTTCCCTGAACTGCTTTTAAGTCGGTAACCTTTAACACTCCGTATCAGAAACAGATTCCGAACGTCTTAAACCCTGACAATTCAGCTGTAATATGTTTGTTTTTCAACACCCAGGGCTTAGTGCCTGAGACTAAGAACATAGGAAAACATTAAGTTTAAAATGAGCTCAGTTGCTAAGCTCCTAAGCACAGATGACGTCTGGGGGAAACCAAAAATTACAGTTTCAGACGAAAGTTTCATATCCACGCAGAGGAGCA
Organism: Lepisosteus oculatus; assembly: GCF_040954835.1. Classification (NCBI taxonomy): domain Eukaryota; kingdom Metazoa; phylum Chordata; class Actinopteri; order Semionotiformes; family Lepisosteidae; genus Lepisosteus; species Lepisosteus oculatus. The sequence goes on from NC_090707.1 coordinate 36,283,544, forward strand.
AGCTTAGAGGATTCAGCATATACAGTAAATCATATTTATATGTATTCCTCCTTCTGCATATGCTAGAAAGCCATAAACAAAGAGTACAGTAAAGATCAAAGAGACATTCTCATGTTACATTTAACCTTTGAAAGAATACGTAGTTAAGGAAAGAATGTTCTGCGCCTCTATTTAACGTCTCCAGCTGAAGCGCACACGTCTTTTTTTCTCTGCTGTGGTTCAGTTGTTTGCGTCTTCCCTGATCTTTTTTTTTCTGCATTGTTTAACGCGAGTATCTTTAGGGGATTAAAATTGATAGACTTCCTGACATTCAAAACCTTCCTCAGACTTGTCCTTGACGTTTCTGCCCCATTAGGCGCAACGACACCGTCTGGCATCTTAATCCTTCATTTTTTTGAGAGAGATTCTGCTCTGTCTGGGAGTTTTGAATGATGCTGAAAAAAAAAATCGGCTCCGCCCATTGTGTTTCTCCATGACTAGTTTTTTTGCTCTGCGGCTGTGCCTGACCCAAGAAGCAAAAAACTGTAGAGTACTCTTTTATCACCTCTTTATGAACTTTAGCCACTGCTTTTTGACTCACCAGGCCAAGAATGTTATCAAGGAACTGCGATTATGATCAATGTCTGCAGATTCCCATTTTGTTCTGTTACCGTATGTTAAACTTTGTAGTACTGTACCTGCATAGCACTGGTGCATAAAGAACCCGACATTTTTAGAAAATGTATTATTTTATATTCAAACAGTTTGGAATAATGGATCTGTGGTGTGCGTGAGCACTTCAACGACAAGAAGCCAGCTTAGCTTGCTTTATTTACAGTATTTATACCTTGTTACTTGTATGGCTGTTGGACCTTGTTTCTCTGATCTACACTGTATAGATATCCAGGATATTCTATAACATTTTTGTGAAATATTAGAACTTGTTTTTTTTTTCCAGCTTTGGTTTGTTCGAAAATATCTGCAGTTCTCTGCTTTTTAAAACCTTCCTTGATTTATTTTGGCGTATTTCTAATTTGTTTCTATCGTTATTTCATAATGAATATATTTTATAAGGGCTTTTTAGTGCTGAAGTAATTTTTGTTCTATTTGTGTATATTACAGTGCATTCTTTCTGCTTGAGATAATTCATATTTCCCTTCTTTTCCCCCAAAGTACTTTTTCTAGTGCTGTCTTATGACCTACAGTAAGAGTTACAGATGCCAGGATGATAATCATTTGATGACAAAAGTGGTAAAGTATTTATTATAAAGTGAAAACCTCTTACACTACACGTATAAGATCAGTCTGCTTAATCTGAAATCTTCACTACAGCACGGTATATAACTGTCCATAATCTGTCCTGGATGTTGCTATTCTCAGTCTCATCTGGAAACTGAAAAATGAAGCCTTTTGTAGTATGATCCTAACTATAGTGTCTTTTCTCTACTTCTTACTCTGAAAAATAAGATCCCCAGTCATTTCAAACCTCTCCAGAGTTCATTGTCAATAAAGCTATTACACCTGAAGTTGGTAGGAAGAGGGTTAAGATTGGTGCCGTCCGCTGAACAAATTGCCTTGTCATAAAAAAAAAATTCCTCCAGCAAATTGGATGTCAGTGGATTATCCTTTCTAAAACCCTTGGATTACTGTGTATGGAAAGTTCATCCATTTGGAAAGAAGGTAATATCGCAGTGTGGGAGGACACAGGCTGTACTATCGTCACACCAACTCAATTACTGGAGACTGCTTCCACTGTGGAGAAAATTAACTACATGCAGTTAGTTGCACAGCTGTCTTGGCCTCTAATCTTTATGCAACAGTCAATCTTTTATTTACATAGGAATGGGAGGTACAAGATGGCACTACCGTCTCACAGCTCCTGCGCTCTGGCCTTGATTTCAGTTTACAGATCCTTCTGGGGGGAGTGTGCATGTTCCCCAGTGTTTGCTGTCAGTGTTTGTGCCAAGTGACCTAGTTTCAGACAGACATACTGGATTGGTGTCATGCATGTATGTGCCCTGCAATGGACTGGTGGTGTCCCATAAAGCAATGAGTCCTAAACGTTCTGCTTCTTTACGGCACTTTCAAAAATATAAAACTTCATCTGAGTGAGCCTCAAGGTGCAGTTGCCTTGTCCTGGCAGGACAGTGAAACACAGGGATATTGTTTCACCTCTCTCAGACCTCTTTGTTGTTTTAGATGTCCATTGAACTTGAAAAGTGGAACTCACACCACACACAAATTCCCCAGTGTATACGCCGAAAGTGCAAAATGATGTTTTGACAACAGTACAAAACCGGAATACTGTATAAACAATATTTACTTTATTCATTTTCTATTGTTCTCACATGTGTCTTTTCCAAACTTCTGCTGTTATAAATAGTGTCTTCCCACCTTCCATCCTATGCACTGAGGATAGGTGTTTGTGCAGCCCTTGCCAAGAATAATCTGGTAATAACTGGATTTACGGAATGGGAAGTTTGAGAGGTAGTGCCTTCTTGGTCATTAGTATGACCCATCAATCCATTTTCTAACCATTTTATCCAATTCAGGGTTGTGTGGGAGCTGGAGTCTTTCCCAGCAAACAGCAAGAGCAGGATAGGATACATCCTGGACAGGACGCCAGTGCATCACAGGGCACAAATGGGGAGAACATGCAAACTCCACGCAGACAGCAGCCCAGAAAATGAACCAAGGGTCACAGCACTGTGAAACAGCAATGCTATCCAGTGCTCTGCCATGCTGTCCATTATTCTGACCATACAAGAACTCCTATAGGGAGCGTGGAAAATCCCTTGCCTTTATAAGACTGTATTGAAAACCCTGAACTGGAATGAGTTTCCCCATGGCAGCTCCACCAGGTTATGGAATCTGGATGTTAATTTGCCATTGTAAAGCTGTAACAGACACGTGGTTCTGTGAAAGGTGGAGCGAGCTTTACGAATTGACACCAGTATTACAACTTGCTTGGATAACGTGAAGCACACCATAAGCACACTTATGCTTAGTGTGAGGGAGAGAGGGAGGTGGTGTTGAGAGACATCCGCTCATTAACGAGAAAATTCAGGGAAAAAGAGACACACCTAGGCTCCTCTCCCTCATATGGAATCGCACTCTTTCTGCATTATTATTCAATCAGCCTAGGTGTATCTCATTTTATCCAGTTTTTCTCCTTAATGGGAAAAAAGGATCTTTAATAATTAATAATAATAATTGCTTACACTTATATTGCGCTTTTCTGGACACTCCACTCAAAGCGCTTTACAGGTAATGGGGACTCCCCTCCACCACCACCACCAGTGTGCAGCCCCAGCTGGTTGATTTGACGGCAGCCATTGTGCGCCAGAATGCTCACCACACACCAGCTCTCAGTGGGGAAGAGAGCAGAGTGATGAAGCCAGTTCATAGATGGGGATTATTAGCAGGCCATGATTGGTGAGGGCCAACGGGAAATTTGGCCAGGACGCCGAGGTTACACCCCTACTCTTCTCGAGAAACACCCTGGTATTTTAGTTCAGTTCACCCAGAAGCCCACCTGAATTGGAGGAAACCCTTACTTCTGTATAATAAATACACTCCAGATTCTGTGACATATTGAATAGGATTTAATATGACACTCTAAACTGTTCAGTCCAAAGAAGAGAAAGACAGAAAAAGGATGAAGATAAACAGGTGATCTAGGAAGCTAGACGGTCCCCTGGGTAAGGTAAATGACTTTGTCATGATGAGTTTCCTTGTTCAGTACTCTGCTCTGCCTCTGACTCATTGTGCTCTATCATTAACGGGAGCACCTCTGTCTTCAGGATGAATCCAAGTCCATGGTCCTGCTGTCAGTTTTTGAGCAGTGGTCAAAGCAATGCTATGCTTCAGGTCTCTGCAAAATACTGGATTATTATGATGTGGCAGTATAATAAGTTTGTATAATAAAAGGGGCCATTCAGGGGCATCTGTATACGCAAAAAGGAGAGCCCAGGTATTGGAAACTGCTGTGCTGTAGGCTTTTCAAAGTCAAGAGATTTTCAAATCTTTCTCACCCTATAAAGGATCAGATTCCAGGTCTGCCCCCTCCTGGTGTGACAATACGTCTGTCAGGTGTACTGGGCTCTGGGCCTGTCTGGTACCAGCCAGCATTTTCGAACAGCTTGCCAGCAATTAAACATTCACGCTCAAATTCCTGTGAAGACTCTCATTTGGTGCCGAATGCAAAATAAGATGAAGTTATTACCATGAGGATGTTTGTGTCAACAACGCAGCTATTCGGAAAGGCTGCTACAAAGCAAATTCCAGGAAAATTAAGGTTGTCAGACTTGTTTATGTTAATTCTAATGACTCTCCGCTGGAATGTTCCTTGAGGGGTGTGGGTTCCCCAAAATGCAGTTTTGTTTTGTGGATTTTTCCTCACTCAAGCTTTAGTTTTCCTTGTCTAGTTTGACAAGTGCAACAGAATAAAACAGTGACTGCTCTACATGAGGGATGTAAGCGAGGGTGGAGTTCTAATCAGATATCCCTTATATTGCAAACAGCTTCATTTAAAAGAAATGGCTTCACAGGCACATATCCACACGAACACCAAGAATACAGGTCTCATTTACACCATTTCCAGATGAATCCAGGGATTTGGTGAAAGTAATGCTCACAGACATGGAAATTCCTGCAAAAGGAACAGTTCTCACAAGGTTGAGTGACTGAAATTAGCTTTGGTTGAAAGTGTTCTGCATGGGCAACATGGATACATAAATCACATATGTAATATACAATATATTGCATAAGTTAATATGTGTTATGGAGCCATGTAGGGGTCCCATGAGTCCCAGAACAGCCTACTGGACTTTGGGCCTCAATGTGCCAATCAATGACAATTGGCAATTATTACATTACATTGAAATCAAAATGAGTTTGTCACCAGGTGATGAGGTGCAGTCGTCCACAAATGGTGATGCACTGCAGTCCCTGGAAGTGAGCAAGATCAATTGGCAGTGGATCAGGTGTAGAACTGAGGTTAACACCCTCACATTTATATGGGGTCGTTAGTGATCAAGTAGTCAGGCTCTGAAGGATGGCTTCTAATACTAAACAGTGTCCCCAGTCGCAGTTGTGGGAACTTACTGTGGAAATTCAGATGCACTTTGCAAGCTGATGATCCTGCTACCCAGCAGTTACAGTGATGCTTTAATCAGGTGAACAGTTAGCAAATTCTGGGCTTGCCGGGACTGTCAGTTTGCAGCATGATCTGTAAGAGCTGCAGCAAACCTCCATCCAGTTGTCCAGTTGTGTTGGCGCTGTGGAGATCTCCATGTGACACAGGTGATTTGACAGTGCCTGCCTGCTTCAGGTTATCTTGCATGTGGCTTGTACTGATCGATAAAGTTGCTTGAAAATTGGTATTTCCAAACTGAGTGCAAAACTTTGGAAAAAATTAGAAAAATGACACTGGGGCCCACAACCACCATCAGATTTTTAGTCGAAGCTCCTGGGATTCTGCAAACTCTTTAAAAACACAATAATCAAACCAGATATAAGGCTGAGATAAAGGGAAAATACTATGTGTTTCCCCCACACTGCCCAATTTCCATCATGTTTTGATGTCCAAACTCCAAATGGTTGAAATATTCGAAACTTGTTTTGTCCTGCGTGTCGCCACAGAAGATTCTCTGAAGAACGGTTCAGCTCAAAGCTATACCCTCCAAACAAAATGACAGCTCTGCGGCACAAATTGCAAGATTTCAAGCTTCCTGGCAATATCTGAGAGGAGTTGTTAAATTCATTTCTCGCACCGTGTGAAGTCCATTATTTTAACATCCTCCGGTATTGAATTTGAACGCGAGTTCACAGTAAAGCCCCAAGGCCATAAAAATGCGCCACCACTTCAGTTTCCTGTTGCTGGCAAAAAGCTTTAATGAGAGAAGTCTCGGCAGGTAGAAGGGACCCCCACTGCTCTTTCTTATTATTTCCCAATGTGAACAATCAATATGCGCTTAAAAAATCTGCAGCACAAAAAAAAAAAACTTTTTCTCAATAATTTATATTTCCAGATATTAAATTGTGTACTAAAAGGTCAAGGTCTTCAAAGAGCAAACAGCTTCAAATGTCATTTTAATGGGGTTGGTTGCCTTCTTCTTGCCTATTGATGGTGTTTCCAATTGTTCTGAATGTTATGAGCTCTGTAATGCAGAAATGCAATCATATTCCTTTTGTCTCCACACCCATGAGACTCTGCGCAGTGCTTCATAATGCTGGCAGATTTTGATCTCATCAAAGAAGTGAAAGCGCTCTATACAGTATATGCCTTGTTTCAGCTGTCTTACTGTTTAGTGGTTCTTCTTCAAATTTGAGACATCTTACTATTGATTCGGCAAGTTTCACGATGCGTAAGGATCAGCCAACAGCAGACCTCTCGCACAAAATCCAGAAAAATAAAGTTGGCAGATAATCAAGTTGGTAATCCAAACGATCAAAAAATGGCACACCCCCCTCTTTTTCTGCTACGTGTCAAACATAGGGCCACATCAAGGCTTTTGCTTCATTATTTCCAGCCATGCATATGTTTCACATCCTGTCTTAGAGAAACTGGGTAGAAAACCTAGCTGTGTAATTAAAAAATTCCAAACACAGGAAGCACAAAAAGGTAGGAAAGCATTTAATAATTATTTTTCTTTACCTTTCTGAAAGGCTAACCATTATCTTGCTTGGTTGAATGGCCAGAAACAGAAGGTCATGTAAGTAATGTGTTTGCAATCCATGATTGCATGGATCGACCAAAGTTTGGTCAGAATTGTTGATCCAGGCTAAGGCTCATGTAATAGTAATGGAAAGGGACATTTTAAAACCTGTAGGCTTGAGGACTTGAGTTTCCTGTTCCTGAAACAAGCAAGATCTCATTCAAATCTATCTGGAAAATGACCTCTGCAGGATGACATCAATGCAAACAAATGAATATGCCCGTTCTATGTCCAAATATACCCTTCCACAAAATCTAAGCATGTTCAGGCTCAGATCTTTGAGAAAGGAAACCCTGACTGATCTGGTCTCATCAAAACCAGCAATCAACACAAGCAACAAAGTCTGCATTCCCAACACGTGCATGCTGATCTAATACAGCTTTTTCAAAAGGAATCGACTTATACCCACAAGACTGTCACGGATTGAATTTCTTTTCCTCCTGGCTTTGAATGCATTTCACTTTTTGTATTAACAGTAAATACAACAACATCTGGGTGCATTCCAGTCGAGCACCTGATATATTACTAATTGAAGGGAATTCAAGGAGCACCAGAATGCTGGCCAGATGGAAGACTGTTATCATCAACATGTGGCCAATTAGAGAGAGTTAAAAATTCATGGAGAAGTGCTTGAGATCTAATGAGAGGAGAGTATGCCACAGGGGTGTATCTGAACGAATATCTTATTCCTAGGGGGAGATCACCCCTGTGAATCCTCCCGGTAAGTATGACTTGACCCAAATGAGAATACAGAAAATGAGCAGTGTGGAAGATTTACTTTCCTCATTTCTTCTATCGAGCTGGTGCTTGGAAATCATGCTGCTATTCTCCAATCACTCCGATTGGCACCTAGGAACCTGCCTGAATCACCAACTGCTAATCAAGAGGAATCACATTACATTAATTTATCTCCCACCCCTACCTCATCATCCATGGAGCAGGGAAAAGAGATGAAACATATTGAGGAAACAAAGTTTGGCACTGTGCTTGGCCATGTGGACTGCATCTACATAATGTGTGGATTCAGTACCTGGATTTAAGACTCTTGTTACTCAATGTCACTGTAGGATAGCTGTTCAAATACTGTATGTTACACCTCTCACTTGGCAATTCATTCTTCTTCTTAGGAGGTGAAGATACTGACATTTTGAGTTCCTTCTGTGTGAGAGGGACTTTGACAGTTCTGAAGGAAGGTGATTGTTGTTGGGATGGAATAGCTTCTAAAACCCATGCTCCTCTTTTATTACATAAAAACATAAGTCACTCCCAATAAGCGCCTTGGGCTGACCATCCTATGTTAGTATCACTGAGAAGGATGACATCTGAGTGACGATTGAAGGGTCGTTAGAGAGCAGAGGGCACGGGTGGAAACTCTGTGGAAGTACATTTAAATCTGAGAACAGGAGATAAATACTCGTGGGAGTAGGGAGCAATCCACCCATTTATGTTATTGAAGACAGTAGCTTTTTTTTTGAAGAAAGGGCTGAAAGAGATCCTTGAACCAGTTACTGTAGCTTTTAACTATCCAAACGTACAAACTGGACCCAATAGCCTAATCATGTTATTGAGTTCTGTTTAAACTGTTCTTAATGTTGTCTAAGCTTTAAAATATTTCAGATGTTGTTCCCTCACTCTTGAAGCAATAAGTAGAGAATGATGTGAGTCTGTCTATATTTCTATTTACTTTTCAAGGTTATGGTGACTTTTAAGATCATGCAATCATTATGGATGATGGAAAAAAATATTAATTAGCTATTATTATTATTATTATTATTATTATTATTATTATTATTATTATTATTATTTCACAATACTCAGAGTCAGAACCAAGCATTTTTTCATCCTATACATCCTCAGATGTTACCCATGTAACCCCACTCCACTCATATATTTACATAACTCTCTTGTGGTTCACCAAGTGACAAATCAAAACCCTAGCAGATTAATTGATGAGGCAGTTTCTGTTATTTTGAAGAAGCCAGGACATGAATCTGAGGGGCTGGCCTTCATATGGCAAGACACATCTCATCTGCTTCAGCCAGACAGTTTCAGGACATAGTTTCGATGTCCAGCAATGTTGAAAAGTTGTAAGCTGTGGCAAATGGGATGAGAGATCACAGAACCCACTTTACAAGTACAGGATTCCCTTCCATCACTGATCACTAGAATTCCACTGAATTCTTTGTCTGGGGCTAGTCTTTCACAACGTCCTTGGCTTCCAAGTCAATCCAATCCTCCTTTACCATATCAATATCATCGACAGGGTCCAGGTTAATGCAGGAAAGACCATGAATCCACGCATCAGACTTCAGCTCTTCTGAGCCAAACTAATTTTGAAATTAATTTTCCGGGCCTGTCGAAACTTCATCCTTAATGTGATTTGGCAAGATGTCTGAGGTCTCTCTACCTGCCAGGAGAAACCATTCCACCCTTGAACAATTTACATAATGAGCCTTCTCCAGATGCCTCTTCCAGTAAGGCAACTTGCCCAGAAAAGCTTTCAGCTTCTCCCCAGCAGCCCTGAGGCCTAGTCATATAAGGCCCCTGAAGAGAACAATTCAGGTCATTCAAATGAGAAAAAAATGACTATTTTTTTCCACTGAAGATGCTCTCTTTTGCTTGGAAAAAACTCTCCTCGGTGGTCAATGAGCCAAGTGAAAATTTGACCTCGCGAGGGCCAATGAACTTCCGTGTGATACAGGAGGCCATTGTTCTGTGCGCCAACTTCCTGCCAGAGAGTTCTGAAGAAGCGATCGTCTGTGGCATGAGCTTGTATGGATGTCACAACCCGCACAGCGGTAGACTTGAAATCCCTTTCAGATTGGAATTAAGGGTAGCGTTCTTCAGGCCAGCATGTCTGGGCGCAGGAAGCAGTGAGTGACAATAACGGGAGGGGTTCCTGTTTTTAACAGCCGTGCAAATCCTGATCTCTTCCCAAGCATTGTGCCCCATTGGTGCAAAGCAATCTCAGCCTCTTGCTAATCACTATTTACAAAATAGGCTTTGATATGGCTCAACTCATCCCCCCGCCTCTGTGGTGGCTGCAAGTGGTTAGTAGGAAGTTCTCTCTCCACTGACCCACTGTGCACGTACTGCACAAAACCCAGCAGTTGACTGCACTGAGCCAGATCAGAGGCTCATCCAACTGTCTGCTGAATAGGAGAGGGCTGGCTTTCAGTTCCTCCATCGCTTATTGAAGAACATCCGGAGACATGGCTCAAGTGTGTGCATGAATCATGTCTCAAACTTTCCTTAAACGTGCCCGTGGAGTTGAGTGGGCACCGTCACCGCTCATCATCGTTATTTCGTTTTTGGGGGGGATTGTTCTACGTAGCCAGAGCTCAATGTGTGTGTTTCTTTCTAACCACTGCTTGGCTACAGACTAGATTACAAATGTGGGAGATCAGTGGAAGTACAGTTCACAGGAGCGGGTTGAGAATAATGGAACGCCTCAATCATCACAGGCGTAATTAAGTAAAGAAAATTCTGAAAGGTGTCGGGATTGCATCCATATGAGCTTGTAGTTATCGGAAACTTCTGAACACCTGGGTCTGGGATTATATATGATGCTGGACACAACACAGAATTCCGGAATCCTCTGTATGAAAACACCTGGAGCTCCGTGGAGATCTAAACATACTTTGAACGGCTATAAGGTTATACAGAATCAAAGCTAACCTCAACACAAAAAACAGAATTCGAAGCCTGTTTAGATGATCCTAGCTCTCATAATTCATAGAGACCACACGCTCTTAAAAGACACTGTAAGCATGAAAGGTGTTTCTTATGAGACACACATACAGTACTGTACATTCAGGCCCATTTTATTGTACAAAAGTAGATACATCATCCAGATATGCCTGCAGATTTTAACCTTATGTTGGAAAAATTCAGAATTAGAAGTCAGTTTAGATAGTTCTGTCTTTCACCCTTGTGGAACAGCAAAAAAGTAATTAATATACATTAACCTAATTCAATATGCATATATTGTATACTATTTTCTAAAAGTCTATTGAGCAAAAATTAGTACTGTATCTATTTCTTATTCATATTGATACTGATTCATAAACATCAGGCATACCACCTGGAGACAATCCTTCTGAAATCTGCAGTCGGTACCATAGTCCGCTTTCAAAACTCTGGGCTGCTGTTTTTATTGGAAGGAAACATTCCCAGCTTCACCCCATCTTTCTATTCCTCATAGTTCAAAGGCCCTCGTTCATTTTCAGCTGCATCAGAACGTTTCAAGCCGATCCCCGTTTTTTGTCTTTGCATTTGCGACTGTACACCCCCTGCCTGTGGGAGTCTGGGTAGTCTGACAGGCTTCCATTGAACTTTGGTGGGAAGATGACCACAGGCGAGAGGAAGAAATGCCGTTTCCCAGAACTCCGCTGTGGCACGAGGCAGTGGGAGTGGGCTACAGAAAACATTGTCATTCCAATCGCCCATCCTCCAATGGATAAAGCCGTAACTAACAGAACCCAGCCTGTGACTGGAAATAGATGGCACAGGTGTTCTCGCGAAGGAAAAGAGCCAGAAATGAAGCATTCATACACCTGTTTGGTAATAAAATCAGACACGTCTAATTGCCAATTCCTCATCATTAACTAGCAGCAGTTAGCCAAGAGGCATCTGTTTCTTATTACAAACAGCACATGGTTCAAGTGTTTCTTCATTACCTTACACCTGTGATACAGCCAGGTGGGACGATCTCTTTATAAACTCAGCCTGAAAAAAAAAAACACGCAGGCTCAACTTGTGTCCCAGCTCCCCTGGAAGAAGTCAGGACTGTAACTGTGCTGGTTTTCCTACCTGTTGTTCCTCTTTTTGTTTTTATGCAGACAGATTTCTTTTTTTCAAAAATGCACCAAGGTAAACCTGTTCCTGCTTTACCTCAGAGACACATTTCCATGACAATGAAATCTTGAAAATATTTGCATTCATCGCAAAATGAGGCACGGTGTGAAAATTACTGGAAAATCTTAATTAGTAAGAACACACAAAAATGCCCGAATCCTTTAATGGACTTTTTGAACATAAGAATATCACCCTTTTAGTTTGGTTGCGCATGCAACTTTTTTCATCCCAATTTCATTTATTACAACACATTTATTTCGCATCTATACTTTTTCTTTTCTATTTGCAAGTACGTTTCTCTTTACTGTGGCGGCGTATTTCAAAGAGCTTCTGTCTATTCTAATTACCATGAAGCAGGGACACGTTAAAAGAAACAGATTTTACCTGTCAGGCACAGATGGAGGTCTTCTTAAACAATCCCCCGAACGTCTACTGACACTGTTAGGTTATGTTTATTACCAAGTCTTTGACTGTGTGCTTGAATTTAAGTTGTGTTTTTTGTGTGTCATGGAAAAATTGCTAATAGCTTGATGAAACACATATATGTGCTGTGTAATGTCAAGGTCTCCTTGATGAATAGCATTTGAGAGCTGATACAGAGTATAGGTCCCAAGGAGTAGAAGTGATACAGAAACCAGAGGCATTTACTCTCAGGAAATACTTTAACACCACTGGATTCCTTTCAGTTTACTCACCTTTAGAGAAGCTAGCTCTCTTGTCACGACAGGGAAAATGTAGCATTATGAAGTGTATTTATTTTTTGTTCAAATAAAAATGCAATAAGGCAATTGCATTCCTATGGGGTGGAGATTATATGACATTTATGTGCTATTCATATCATTTCAACACAAATATGTTCAAATTGTCGTTCTTGACAGAGCAGGAGAGGTAGCATCTGGCTTAACGAATGTGTTTTGAATCGGCTGAAGCTTAACGAGAGAAGCCAGAAGACAGGAAACAGGAATGTGAAATGAGCCACAAAACTCTGCAAATCCAAGTGTACAACGATGTACGTCTTCATTCATTTCATGATTAAAAAAAACAACAACAACGTCTCTCTGCTTGGCCCTTGTGAGGAGAAACAGCTACAACATTTTCTCAAAGAAAATAGATTTAAGAGGGGCTGATGGCTAATGCACTGAAATGGATGTGCAGAGCATTTTACCTTTGTGACATAAAATATGTCTCTTTCCTAGCAGGGCTGGAAAACAAGCATTCTGAGCAGAGCTGCATTTAAAGTAAGGCAGCTTAAATTAATTCATTAGCTTTTAGTCCCCCACGTGTAATAAGGAGAGTATTTTGGTAATTTAGAGAGATGATGTATTTAGCTCCCAGTGCTGTTTCGCATTTGTTATTCTGGAATTTATGTACTATAGTGCCATAATGTACTCTCTCACCCCCTACATCCCTCTCCCCTCATTACTGGCTTTTCAGAGCTGGCTGGTCAGAGCACCCAAAGACAGGGTGGTAATAAGCATGTCAGACTGCAATAAATTGAAAATGGTTTGTAATAAAATATTAGAGGCCTAGTGAAAATTTGTAAATGACTGATTTATACATAAAGCCTCATCAATAATGTGTCATACTCTGTAGTTTCGATGGGCAATAATAAATCACGTTCTTTTTAGCCTGTTATTTCTAATAAGGAGCCTTTCTCCTGCTATTTTCAAACCCAAAGGGGATTTTGGAACACACCAGCTAGAGAAAGGTCTTTAATAACAGAAGGGGTTTTTAAATACTGTATACCTATCAAAAAAAAAAAAGGCAAGGGCTGGGGTTTGAGTGAGCAACTATAACAGCGACCCAGCCTTCCAATTTGCAACAGCACAAAATAAAAAAGGAAAAATCAAGCCTGTTTCCTTCATTGCACCAATTTACATAAGTTATTCCCCTGTGGAAGAAATGTTTTCCCGGCTTTCTGATACATAATGCAGGCTGGACTTGAGCCTCTGTGGGACTGGACTTGTAAACAGAGGAAACAAAGCCAGTCTCTCCCGTTAAAACTTTAAAAGCCAGTCAATTTTGAATTCAGGGATAAACGGATATCATTTGGACATCTGGGAGAACGAGTTAAGAAAGCAGTCAGAGTCTGCTTTATTTTTCAATTGCATGTCAAGACGCATTTATGGTGGCAGAGCAGTTAGCATTGCAGCCTCATAGAGCTCGGGCCCAGGGTTCAATTCCTGGGGTGCTGTCTGTATGGAGTTTGCATGTTCTCTCCACGTTTGCATGAGTTTTCACCTGGTGCGTGTGAGTGTGTGCCCCGTGATGGACTGGCGCCCTGTCCAGAGTGTGTGTGTGTGTGTGGTGTCCTGTCCAGGGTGTATACTGCCTTGCGCCCGTTGCTTGCTGGGATAGGCTCCCTCCCCTCACCAGCCTGTACTGAATAAGGCACTTTGAAAATGTAGATGGAAAATGCGTTAAATGTACATTATTCCTACAATTCCTACAATGGAAATGCATCAATATGAATACATGGTCAAACACAATAACTTGAAAGCAAAGCTATAGTGTTTTGACTTGGACTTCCTCTTCAATTCAAGCCCATTTATGTCTGTGCAATAACTTGCTCGGCAAAGTGTCACATCCTATTTGCCGAGTGTTAAAAAAAAAACACAACGACACCAATTAGAGAAGCAGGATTTGTAAAGCAAACTGTTAGCAAGCTGTAGCTGGCGGTGTAACAAGTTTCAGCAGCACAGAAAGGATTAGTCAGACAATCTTTCCTTGCCATTCTGAGCTCCTCAAGCTGGATTTGGCTGTTTTGGGGGCTTTTAATTAGAAAACGGCATATCCTTTCCGTGACCAGGTAGGTCTGCCGTGTGGAAAATCTACTGCTGTCGAACTAATGATGACGGCGGGGGGTGAACGCTAGAATTTAGCAACTTAAGTTTAAAACATCTTCCGTTTGACAGTTGGAACAGTTTTTGTTCCCCCCTCCTGGGCCTTTCCCCCAGCGTGAGGGCATTGTTGAACAGTCTACACAACCTGCTAGTGCCAGAACCCATTATGTTTGCGATCCATTCTCTCTCTCTACAACAACGGGCAGGCCCGTCGCTCTGATTAGAACAGTGGGGAGGGGATTGCGCGACTCCCGATTGGATAATTACAGGCAGCAGGGAATCCAATCCTGGCCATTCAGCTGTTCCACCCTTGTTTAACTAAACTGACAGGTGCTTCGCTTTTCCAGCAGTGAGGTGACATCCCTGCGTCATATTTCACAATGTGTCACTCTCGTAGCTCCTTGTGCATCAGGCCCGCTAAAGAGGATTTGATGTTTATTATCAAGATGCCCACAGCGAATGAGGGGGTAACCATGGAAATTAATGAGCAGCACAAACACATCCATTTGAAATATTAATGCTCTTCCGGGATCCTTTTTTTTTTCTCCGTCTTCCTTTAAAATAGTTTACTTTCCTAACTAAACAGCTGTCTCGAATTTCTGAACGACAAAACCCTACAACCGGCTCTTTGTTTAATTAACGCTTTGACAATCCGCGTCTTTGCCCTTCCAAAATCACTGCGCGTAGCTCCAACTGGGGAAGCGAAACAGGCTCATAGCTGTTGACGCCTCTGAATAATTGTCATTTTTCCCCCATCATTTCGTTTGTTGTAACTTTGCTCTTCAGGGGAAAAAAAAAGACGGCTGGTTTGTACGCGCTGAGAAATGACCATCTTTTTTTTTTTTGCATGAACTTCCAAATATTCATTCCCTCTCACCTAACGATAGTGTGGCAGAGGCAGGACCCAGCACAAACCCAGATTACATAGGGGAAGAAACGAAACTCTTCCTGAGTTGCAAAGAGTCAAAGACTCGCGCGAATCACTTCTCTCACTTGCTGACTCTCCAGTCTGTTCATTTTTGGGTATTCTGACCCAGTAATGGCGAAGAGTTTGACCAAAGCCATGTTTCCTACCCACACCTGAGGAAGGCTCCACGGCCGAAACGTTGTGTTCTCTTTCTTCTTTTTTTCAGCATGGAATAAACCTATTACTTGTTCCTTTGCAGCCTACACATGCTGACGCAGCTCCCCACCTGAACTACTCTCCTACTATACCTGTAAACAGCTTTTCACATTTTTACACCAATGGGGACAACAGTACAGCTCTAGCGTACTGATTATATAAGTATATGTGTATATCTGTGTTGCCTGGTAAAAATATTTCTATTCTTTATGGACTTTGGAATCATTAACTTATGATCTTTGTTTTTATAGAGAAGAAACAAAATCCTACTACTGTGCAAGCCCTCAGCCTGACCTGGTGAACTTTGACCACAACTGTGACCCATGTGCAGCACAGGAACAAAAAGAGACAGGAGAAAAGTTTGGCAGGAATTGTCCTCATATTGTTCCCTGTAAATATAATTTTTCTGCACAGAATGGACCAGCAAATGGAAAGATATTTGTATTCAAAATTCATATCTGGAAATATCTGCTTTAAGCCAATGAATGTCTTGTCAAGTTAGACATCTTCTTCCCAGACGTCACCATTTCTGAGAACCATTTACCCTTTTTTTAGTATCAATATGATCAAAAGCATTTGAACCTCCTTCGAAACATTCTGCTTTGCTTTAGGTTCTGATGTGCATTTCTAACATTTCTTGGCCAAAAACACCTGCTACACTAGCCAGTCAGAAGGTAGTGTTCAGACTTCACTCTTCTGACAGGTTTATAATAGCACTTAATCATAAATAAAACATCCTGTTACCCATGACTAGTCTCTTTTCCCAACCGAATTTCAGACAAACTGCTCACAAAGTGAATGACAGATGGAAAAAAAACTGTATGGAAATTTGTCTCCATACACTGAATGAGCATGAATGATAACAAAATGCTAAAGAATCACACCGTCTTTACAGGATCTTCATACAAATGCATACAAATTCAGTCATACTCACTGTTCCGTTCTGCTAGTTTTCAGATTTTTAAGCAGCTGTGCCAATTGCTGTCTGAAGTTAAAATCTAGCACAAGTCTACTTTGGTTTCTATTGTCAAGACCTATGTTAGGCTATCTTGTCTCATCTCTTTGGGTGCACAAAGTGGACCTGAAATAGAGTCTATGACAATTTCATCCCTGAAATTAACCTGATTTTTTTTTTTAAAAGACCCGCTATTTTTTATGTCATGTTTTTATTTCATGTTCTGGTGCAGTCAGCTGATGTTCAACTAGTCCTGACTCTATTGTACCAGTTTGCTTGCCTTCCTTCAACATATGTGTTAGTCACAGCCACCCAAAACTCTTTCTACAGAGAGTCCCACAGTACCCGAAGGACAGTTAGCACTGACTGGAATGAGTGCTGCTCTGATACACACAGGTGCCCAGGAAGTTACTGGGGTCACCGCTGCCTAGCAACGCAAAGACACCACACTCTGTTGGTAGCACTAAGCCTATTCTACCTGACTGCTTGGGGAATCATTATTACGGTCAGCTAGTGGTATAGCCTTTTTCCTACCTTCTATTCCTAATTGCAACTGAGCTAGACAATCTGTATTTTACTAATAATAGACTTTATTTTGTATAACACCTTTAAAAGCAGCTTCTCGGTGCTTTTACAGTAAGAAAAAGCTGGAAAGTCAAAAGTCAAAAGACATAAAGTTAGCATTATTTTCAGATAGAGCGTACTGTATTTGCAGGCTTGGTAATTCTCTTGAGAAGAGTGAAAAGAAAAGCTGAAAGCGAAACTGAATTTGCATGCTGCTGTAAAAGCTTTGTGTGTCCATCCCGACGTGTATCGGTCGATGTTTACGGCAAGAACATTTTCTGAGATACTGTCAAAGACGAACCCTGAAATGTTGAGTCAGCTCAGAGTGAACAAAGCTCTGGGAAGTGAAAGAGAGGTTGTATCCCATCTCTGTAGATTGGGCAGAACAGAGGAGGCAACAGAGTTGTGTAATTACAACTCAAAGAAAAAGGGTTTCTTGCTCTCTGCACTACTTAGCCATTAATTAGAGTTTCCATTTGCTTCTAAAATAGCCGTTAAAGTTTTTTGGAGCGCTCCATGCGGGCTAAAAACAAGAAGACATTATTCAATCAGATTAACAGCGTCTTGAGTGCTGTCAGTGTGTTTTTCTGTTGGCTGAAAGTAAATCATTTGATACCATCCTATGGCCAGTACCCAGCTGGTGCCCTACAGCACAGTGAGCACCTGCAGCAGCAATCACAATGTGCTCAGGCTCAGAGTGACTGCATGCTGCACCCCTCTTTTATATTGTATAAGAAGCATCACCCGGAGCTATTGAACAATTTCTCAGGAGTAACCCCCACCTTATCACTGCAAGCCCAGGCATCATGTGGTGCATATAATACTCCCAACCGCATAAGAGCAGGGTTCTTTCTGGGCACAGTGGAAAAAAATTACCAGCCTTCAGATGGGGGCAAGGGCAGTGATAATGCACTTCTGTTGACATAAAGCTACAGTGTATGTTTGTCATGAGATTGCTTTTCTCAGTTAACTGTTGAAAGGCAGAACATTTAGTCAAATGCCAAAGCCTTGAATGACCCAAAAGAGGAGAAAACGACGGGTATCAGTTAAGACATGGCAGTTAAAACATTTAATTCATTCTCCTCCCCTGACTGCTGCTGATGAAGAAAGACCAGCTCAAAAATTGCTGAGAAAGGAATCATTTTCTTCTTTTATTGTTTTTATTTCAGGGTAAAGTGCATGATTAAAGGCAGCTTTTAAGACACTGGATTCTAAATGGGATAGCACCTTGTTATTCACAGACGTTTCTGACTAGCCGGGCTAGTGGTGCAATGGATGAGATCTTAATTTTAATAGAAAATACTTTTCTGAGCATTTAAGAAGATATCCTTAGATCCAATACTGGATACTCCCAGGATATATTTGAATATAAATACTTTTTTGGAGCTTCAGGTTGGAATAAATATGTTTCTTTAAATCTTTGACTGTGTTTGTGTTTTAAATGATTGCATATGTGTAACGAACAGTTCTTTCCGGACCCTATGCGGACGACACAATCCGACAAAGTGGGGGAACACTGGGGAAACGTCATGCAGGAAAACGGGGCTGAAGACAGGGGGGCGTGTCCAAGGTGCGCTGGTGCACGGGGGAGGTGTGGCCGAGGCGAACAATCCAAGAGTAATCCTTAGGGAAAATCCAAAAACACACGAGAAAGTCCAAAACCAGGAGATCCATCAGAACAAGAATTAAAAACCACGAAGACCGGGTCGGAACCGGCGGACAGGGACAAGGAACAGGGGTTAAAACCTTAACGGGACCAGGCGCTTCCTGGTCCCGGACTCGCACGATATGGAAATCAGATGCAGAGACCGGAAGAGCGTCAGCGCCTGGCTTTTAAGGTGGGCAGGGATGGGAAACAGGTGCGGGGAATGAAGTCTTTAGTGAAAGGGCTGGAGCACCCTTAAGGAGGGGGGGACTATAGTCGTGACAATATGCTTTAGAATGCGTTTCCTTTTCTTTTTTTCCCTCCTACAGTATATGAACAGCTTTGGGGCCATTTACTTTTTTATAGATACAACGAATGCTGTAATAAAAGCCCAGTGAACACTATTGAAATGCTGACCCCTCTTAGAAAACCAGGGTCTTTTTTGTCTGGGTTTCAGAGAGCGGTCTGGACTTTCTTAGGGTTCTGAGGTTGTGTGTTTCCCATTTCAAACAGTACAGGCAACATCCATTCACTAGGCAGGCTCACGAGTGTCTGCTGATTGCACATATTTTGCGAATTTGATTTGAGATGAAGGCAGAGGCAAACAAGATCAGGGAGAGTGGTTGCACCATCAACATTTCATTACTGATAAGATATGGATGTATACAGTGGCCTTCTGAATAGCACACAATACCATCTTGCTGAAAGCCGTTTCAAATGAGAAACAGAAACAGCTGCTATTTAATAGAGCCAGCCACTCGGCTTTTTCATTTGATAGAGTGGAGCCTGGCTTTGTCCCTTTCACCCTGAAAGTCACACTGTTATGGCTTACAGCTGGTATCTGTAATAGAGTTAACCAAACTCCATACTCAGGGTTGAATATACTAACACATTTGCCTTGAGACTGTAGGGGAAATTGGAGTCAGCCACTTCTGCCTCAAATTTCTTTCCAGTAGTAGGGTGCCACCTAGTGGCTAGTGCCCCATAATCTCCACATTTCATAGTTCATAGTTTCATTTCAAGGTTCATAGTTTTATAACCAAGGTGCTCATGCTTGACCTACGTGCCAGGTTACTGCGTGCCATTTGGTATTTTACCATCATGAGCTGCACACCATATCTACACCATATCCTTCAAGTCCACTTGCTAATGTAGTGCACTGACTTTGAATATAAGCAAAATAACACTTAAACTTTTCTCTTTTCCTTTTGAATATTCCTACCTAGGAGACATATACAGTACAGTACATACACTTATATAGTATATTCAAAGTTTAAAAGTAGAAAGAAGAACATATTTTTCATATAATTTAAAAAGCCTTTTTTAGCACCAAGTTTCCCTATTACAATTTCATAATAAATAATAATTTTGGATCTGGTGCTCTCCATAATAAGAAGAACAAAAAAACAGTTATCACTTGAAATGTTTCTAACCAGCTTTGTCCTTTTTTTTAAATAAGTTCTGAATATGAAAATTGCCTCTTTTTGTCTGAGAGTGCCAAGACTGACATTTACTGTATGGAGATTATTTTTTTGCATTACAAATGGCTTGGGGCAGTCTATTATACCACATAAAGGTAAAAAGACAACAACACCAGACAGGGAGCCAGTCAGGTAAAGTGAAAAGATGTATAGATGAGATATCAGAAGTCACAGAAGGAAAGATAGCGATATTGAATATTTTATTCGGGTTTTGATGGACATGCAGAAGCCAAAAGTTACATGATACCGAAAACCCACTTATTGGATGCCTGCAGCCCCCGAGTGGAGCCAGGCGGTTGTCAGTCAGTTCCTAAAAAGGTTTTGTTTCCTTTCCAGCTCTCGAACCAATAGGAACCTTTGCTCTAAATAATGACTGGGGGAAAAAAAAACCTGCAAAAGAAAGCAAACTCACAAAAGCTATTAAACATTTAATCATTTTCAAACCATTATTACATTTGCGAAAATTGCAATATTTAATGGCCGATGAACCACCAGTCATCAATCAGCGGCTGATTATATAATTTATAGGTAATTGCATTTCCCTTCCCAGATCTGGATAGCTTATATTCCTGATTTCCCCAAGTCACTCCATTTCAAACCGGCAATAATATTTTTGTTTATCTGCACGCCATGCCAGATCCACATCCTCTTTCCCCGGGATGCAATCAAATTAACGTCCCCCCTCAGATATATCAATGACAAACTGTTTATTAAACAAAAAGGGGTCGATTGAATTATTAATGACAAAGATTAATTTCTGCACTCTGGAGTATTAAGGAGTATGGCCTAGGGCCACTTTCAGCTATGGATTAATTGCCCTATGGTTTGGATTTGGAGCTCTTATCTTCTGTAAGATTGGAGACAATATAAAAGAACAGCACCCTTAATGACCCATTGTCAGGAAAGGGATTTTTTATGATCTCTTGCATGTAGAAGCAAGTACTGACAGAAATGCTCAATGACAGCACCCCTCCTCTCATTAATATTCGATTAATATAAATGGCTCCTTTGCTTAAGAATTATCTATGATACTGCTACCCAATAATCATGCATGAAACCCCTTTTAACAAATTGGGATGAATTATTTTTCATAATAATTAGCGCTATTAGCAATAAGAAATCACAAGGGGGTTATGCAGAAGGAAGGTAATAGTAATACATTTCCATATGTTCTGTAACACATAATTAAAATAATACATTGAGAAAGAGGGAAAAAGAAGCAGATCACTCTTCTGGTTTCAGGACAGCCAAATTTGTCACCTCTAAGAAAATATATTCTTTATGTAAACATTGTATATATAAAGAACAGTTTAATGGCCAATATGTGAGTGGTTAATTGCACTATTTACCATAATGCTTCATTTCTAAAGAGCAGCTATTGGTTTATTCTTGAGAATCTGCAGGAGTTTGCATTCCAGTTATTTAATCTTGCAAAAAAAAAACTACTTCACATGTATAATATTGATGCATTTGGTTAGCAATGGATCACATTTCACACGATGCTTTCAGCAGCAATGTTTCTACCACGGTCTAAATTAATCTGCCCTCAACAATAGAACATACTATATATTAAATAGTAATAAACATGTTCTTTTTAGAAGAGTTATGAGTTCCATATGTAGCTCTTGAATTATAGTGATCTTTTATGGAAGTGATAAAATGAGGGTTACCAATAAATACAATTAAGGTTAGAGAAGAAGTACAGTAGGACATTTTATAATGTGATTCAATCTATATAATGCTACACCTTACCAGTTTTTTGTGATAGGTTTCTTACTATGTTTTGCTGCTACACACTTTGCAGCAACAAACCTGCTGTTCTTCTTTTTCTTTTTGACATCATGACATGTGTTAACAATTCTGAGTCACAAAATGTTTGCCTTCAGTATTAAGGTTCCTGTTGTCATTGTCAGCCAGGGTGCTGAGAACTCCCCAATATCACTTGAAAACTGCTGGAGGAACAACCACAGATACTTCCATAACATCAAAAGACCAAGCCGTTTCCACTGTGACGTCAGCCAGGAAGGAATCTCAAGGACACACTGCTGTAGCTACGCAATGCAAGGCCATATTTCTCTGAACCTCACCGTTCACCCTTTAAAATGAAGTCAGTACCTCCTGGTGTCCAGTGAGTACATTATCTGTGTCTATTGCCAATGTAGGTGAGCTATTCAACCCCTTTAACACGATAGGAAATGAAGCCCTTGGAGACTGAAGCACATTTCAGAGGTTTGTTCTACAGGGTGGAGAGTTTCCTATGTTGAGAGCGAAATACAGTATATGAACAGATATTTTAGAAATACCATCTCCCATTCCAATACTAACCAGGTTCAACCATGCTTATCTTCTGAGATCACATGAGCTCAAAAGTGAAAACTACAAAGGATATTGTTCTTACTTTTTTAAGATTCATGCTAATGGGCTTAGGAAATCATTAAAATAACTGTTGTATACACTCAAAAGTTAGCTTGCGCAGATAAGCCATCATTTCATGTTACCACGTATCCGTTGTACTTCAGAGCAGCTTTGTATTGTACACAAAGAAAGAGCTCCCATCCTCTTAAAGGAGGAGATTATTGAAATAAAAAAAACAACAGTAACGGGGAACAATTTCTCAACTGACACTAAGTCAATGTTTAATTCCAGCAAGCATAATTAAAATGTAACAAAGCTTAATTTGATAATATGCCCCCCCCCCCCCAGTTTAAATGTCTTCAGGTTAATTAAAAACAAATGAAAAAACAACAACAGAGCAGGAATAAGCTCTCTGATTAAAAAGATGCAAGAACTATGTCAAAGGACTGAGTACAGGTAATGGGGATGCACAAATATGCCTTACTTCAAGGGAAGCCCTTAAATGATCTCTGGAAATTGGGGTTGTGGAGTTACGAAGTAAGGAAAGAAAGCTTAAAACAGTCAAAATGTTTAGTTTGGGTGAGTGGCAACAAATTAACTCTGCTCTTTTTTTTTAAATGTTATAGCAGATTTGTTAAAGGTTTTGAAAGTCGAACTCCAAAGACCATTGATGCTGACCAATAGTAACGCCAGTCAGCTTCAGTTAAACTTTTACTTTAGGCTGATGTTGATCTCATAGGCCGATCTGTAGAGGTCAATTTTGAAATGCTACCACTACGGATATTTTTGTAGCCCAGATATCCGCATTTCTTTCTTGAATGGAATGGGTCCCACCAAAGTGTTGATCTTCGAGATAGACTATATGGAGTTTGAGAAAGATGCTTCAAACCTTTTTGTTCAAATGTCAGTTGCTGGAAACATTCCAAGCTTTGGACAATGCATTTACCGTATGCATTTCACCTAAAAGAGAATTAGGGGAGATTCACCCACTATGATAATGCGTCTTTGGCAGTTTTCTTTAATTTCTGCTATTGCCTGGAATGGTGGCAATCACTCTTCTGAAGTGATGTGAATTTAGGAAACTTGAACATCATACTTGGGCCTGAGATGAATGGCTGTGGAAACAAATCAAACCAGTGAAGTACCAAGCGAGTTGTAAGGTGTTTCCATTCCATTTGTGGAGTACCTGTAGATCCCCTAGAGACTGATGCACATTATGTCAAGCAAGACACGCTTTACTGTAATTCACTGCAGTGGATACCAGCACAGATAGCCCTTACCAATGGAGTGACTTATGACATTAGGAACAGGAGACCCTGGCTTGTGTGATTCCCCAGGTACAAATATAGTTCCAACTATCCCATATAAAAATCACCTGATCAGCATAAAGGACAAGATTATTAGCCATGAGATTACTAGGCCCTGAAAGACATTGCTTCTAGTTTGCCAAAAACTTCCATGAACGTGTAGCTAAAATATGCTCAGAATCCATTTGGCTTGCCACGTTGAATATTGTGCTGTGTTCAGTGAGCCAGCAGAGCTCTGACTGAACTGTGATAATTGTTGTTGTGGATCCACAGGGAGGGAGTTCTGTGCTCCTGCATGCCATAGTGGAAAATCGCCTTGAGCGGATTGTTTTAGATTTGCAGAGCTATGCCCCCTAAGGTTTAGGGGCTTAGCAAGACATCCTGATTAGAGTCACTGAGCTCTAGGGTCTGGCCCAGAGAGGGTTTTGGTCAACTGTCCGTATAGCATTGCAGCACTAAATTCAGGGGGAAAAAAGAATGAAACCCACAGAAAACAAAACTTTTCTGTATTTTAGGCTCATTTACATTTAGAATTTCTAGGCTATGTAGGCTATGTACAGTAGGACAAGGGCAATGCTTAATTAATTGCACCTTGTAAAGTTTGGAGATTTTTACATTTAGTCTATCAACAACAATACTTTACATAGGATGACCAGACATCCTCCTTTTTCCAGACGTCCTCTTTTTGAGACCTAAATATTGGTCCGACTAGATTTATAAAATTCCAAAAATTGTCCGGAATTTTGTTTTGCTCGTTACTCAGACTGTGTAAACAAACAAAGACGTACACATTTTTTTACCAGTCGATGTTTTGAGCTTCCACGCAGCGTAGCTTGAAAAGGGTTTTTGTGTGTGTATGGCTGGTTTTATGGCTGTGAGAAATAGCGATGTTTAACTTGTTTCATTAGATTTCACACTGTTTCATTAAAACCGATCATTTTTGCAAACAATGAGGACACCCCCTAAGTTCTGATGTCTTCATTTTTTCCTCAGATGTTAAGACTTTTGTTGTGTTCAAATGAAAAAAAAAACTTTGAAATTAAAAATAGGGCTATATTTTTGTTTTTTCCTTGTTTGCCGTTATGGAAGAGAAATAGCACCCTTAGAACTTAGAAGTTTAATGAAAACTAGAGTGTTTAAATTTATTTTTTGATAAGAAAAAGTAATAAAGATTCATTACTTTGGAGGCATGTGTTGAGATTCAATTATCCCCCTCCCCCTGTCCTCCTTTTTGAAAACCAAAATATGGTCACCCTAACTTTACATCTCTCCTGATGGGAGAGGCACTGTGGGATCCCAAAATAATGTAATACAATTTGATTGTTTTTCTACATACATGCTGTATGCCTGTCACTTCCAAACCATGTCCTAGAATATGAGATTGTGTGACAGTCCATTCACCAATTAAGCAAACTTTTAAATTAATTTCAAGCCCACTTGTGTGTACAGATCACTGTTCTGTTATCATCTCTTGTTGATGTAAGGAGAATATACATTTCTAGATGTATAATTATATACTTGTATAATTTCGGAATTATCTGTTGAATTAGATTGGTTTATTTCATCTCCAGACAGACAGATGTTTGTCACAGGAACATTTGTAAATTTATTAAAATTGCCCTCCAGAAAGCACAGTTTTGCAAAACGCTAAAAATCATATTATGTCCTTTGAGGGTCTTTAAAATTAAAACATACCCCTAACCTTCACAAATGTACTAGCAAATAATATTAGTAAAACCATTGATATTGTCGATACTTCATTTGCAAGTTGGAAAGTGTTTTCATGTATTATTTTAATTGGTGCGTATGAATTCTGGATTGTTTTACTCCACGAAACTGCACTGCTGTGTATGAAAAAAACTGTCCTAGAGATGTGAAAGCTGTTTAATAGAGTAAAGGGAGGAAAACGATGACGTCACACGGGGAAGAAAAAAGCGAATCAGAAAGAAAAATCTTGAGGCAGAGAAGGCCAGCTGTTGCCTTCACTACAGAACCCACCAGGGGCTCTCCATAAAAACCTGAGATGAAAAACAAAGGCCGGGAACTCTCAATGGTCACTTCAGTGGCTTGTTTTATACCTTAAAATATATCACCTTGACAACACTTGCATTAAATAATCGCTTGTGGCTGAGAAGGAGTTGTTAGAGGCCCAGCTGAGGAGCGAGTTAATAACCTTGTTTCCCTGAGGCCCAGGCCAGAGCCCGTACCAAACAAGCTTCCACTCTCCACTGGCTCCACGGCCCATGGCTTTAGTCCGTGGTGATTCTGAGCTATGTTTTATTTGTTTTTGTTTTTTAGATCACGGCTCAAAGACTTTTTGGAGAGCCGGCCCGGCACGTTCAGATTTCAGAACCGAAATCTCAAAACACCAAACAGAACGAACCCCAATCAATTTTAACAGCTCGCGACCCAAAAGCTGTGGGAAACAAATACGGTGAAGCACACTGTGACAGCAATTTTATCTCTGAATGGTACATTTATATGGTGTCCAACCAGATATTCATTCAAAATGCAGGTCAGGCCATTGTAAAGTGACTAGCCAAGTCTATTGGCTTAATCCCATCCAACCCCTGCCGTCTTTGAGAATCCTTGCAGTCATAGTCAGCTAATGACTTGTCCCAGATCTTGACTGGTGAAGCCTAGATTACAGGCCTCCACCTGCACACCTTTAGTAGTTGAGATACTTAGGAGCCAGTGAAAAACTAATTAGATCCATAATAATTTTTAACATCTACTAATTTGGCTGACACTTTTGCCTATCCCAACTATACAGCTGGATATTTTACTAAAGCCATCTGAGTGAAGTACTTTGCACAGAGGTACATCAACAGCACCACCCAGAAGGTGAACCCACAGAAGTTGAGATTCCTGTGGCGCAGGTGTAAAAGCTCCATTTTACAGTGTATCACATGTTCTGTATTGGATTAAAGATCACTCCCTAAAGCACCACTGTCACAGAAGCACACTGAAGAGTTTCCTCTTTTTGTCAGAGAGCTGCATGATTCATGTGCTTAATAAATGCATATTAACGGCCTCCGTTCTCTGTTAACCAATTCTTCTTTTTTAATCTTTTTGAAATTGCCTTTAATATGCCATGAATCTTTGCATGGGATTATTATTCCATCTGTTTCCCCTGGAGATTTTTCCCTTTCATTTTTCCCCACCTTGTTTTTCTCTCATTTATTAAGTGTGTGTGATGAGTTGAGCTCATTATTAGAATCACAGTTTCATCCTCTCAAAGAAGCCATTTAAAACTGTGCTTCTTTGCACAATGCCAGCATCATACAAACAAGGTACAGTGGGACCTCAGACTGGCAAGAGTAATTTAGTTTTCTTTCTTCTTATTTGCAGCTCGTTCTGAAAGCTCGACAATTCGGGAGGTAATTTTGTTGAGCTATGGAAATTGCTGTCAAACACAAACTTGGCTTTGTTATGATTAAATCTGAAATAGGACTTTAAAACTACCAAACCACATAAACAGCACGAAGAGGAGGCAGATGTGATCAGAACATATGTAAGAATACGGCTGACTTATTTTCTACGTTTTAGTGTTCTCTCATAAAAAAGCATTTGTCAGGCTATTAGCGCGTGATTTTCTCAGATGTTCAAGTGTCTGCTATTGTGTAAGAACAAGAAAGGAAAAGCATGATACAGGCGTATCCAGTGAAACTGGCTGTGAAATGTCCTTACTTTAATCATTTTAAAAAAGGTTGTTTAATGAATGAATATTTCTCCATAAGAAGAAAACATTGCAATAACTATATACAGTATAATGAATATACAATAAATTCTATATTAGATCAAATATAATAAGATCAAATATAATAAGGTGAGTAAGGTAAATATAGATAACTTCTTTCATACACAATGCATTTGCTTTGCCACAGACTCTCACAGTTTGTGGGATTTTCCCATGTAAATAGCACAATTCACTATGCTACACCATACTGTTACAGTACTTTCAGGATTTTACAGTGCTTTAAAACACTTTGCTTTCTTACCACGGTATACCCCTGTAAACGTTTATAAGGAAAATTAAATTAGATGCTGAAAATACAGTAGAGATTATTCTAGCAAACAGGTGCTAAATCTTTTTTTTTTAAATCAGTTTTTATTTTACTTTGTGCTCCAAATGGGGACATGAATGTCTGCTGTTGTGGTCTGAAGTTGAAAACAGTCATAATTTTACAAAACGTCTTCTGCCTTGATCACAACTCTTCTTAGTGCACTTCTCACTGGCTGTACTGATTGTATTGTATTGTTGTATTATTGTATCATTTCGTTACACTGGGCTGTGTTGACTGTGCCAAGCTGCTGTTGCAGTGCAATTCCCCTCACAGGATCAATAAAGTATCTTGCTAAAAAAAAGTGTCAGTAACAGAGACCTCTAGGGATGAGTGATGAGCAAGGAAACTTTGGCTGTCAATAGAGAAGGTGGTTTACACATATACAAATCTTTTGACTTGGCTCACTATCCATTTCCATACAAAGGTTGCCCACCTTCTGAAACTCCCCATTTTTGTGCAAAATGATTTTGGCCTCATCTCGGCGCAAAACCAATTCCTCTGGAAGACACACCAGCCTGCCTGTTTTTCCCACTTGCTCTCCCACTGGGACTGACAGTGGGCTGAGGTGCTGAAATGAGGTGCAAAACGTTGCTAAATGGAGATGTGAAAGCAGACTTAAATTAAACACCATGTCAGGTTTCCAAAAACCAGCCCCCGTTTGCCCCACAAACAGGTGCTCTGTCAAGATCCTTTAAAAATGAAGATACTGTTTTTGTCTTTTTTTCCCCAAGCCTCCCATCTCAATCCTCCCTTTACTACAAGGCAGCTATTTGTACCTTAATTTGTATCAAAGTCACAGCTAGTATCCAGGCTAATAGTGTTACTCTCCATAGCAGATTACTCCTAAGCAGTCTCATAGAGAGAAAGCTGTCAGACAGCTATTGTTTTCTGCTTAATGTGATTTGGAGAAACACTGAACAAAGGCAACTTTGGGACTCCATGGATCACATTACAAGTCTGCAGGTTTTTCCAATCCAATTAAGGGGGGGCTCACCAGCTGGTGTTGGGGGAGGAACGGGACTGGCCTACCTGCTCGGCACACTGGCAGATGGGGGGTTGTTATTGGAAACAGAACTGTTACTGCTATCAAGGCAATTTAGGTACCCCGAGGGGAC
The DNA here is from genome assembly GCF_040954835.1 of Lepisosteus oculatus. Taxonomy (NCBI): domain Eukaryota; kingdom Metazoa; phylum Chordata; class Actinopteri; order Semionotiformes; family Lepisosteidae; genus Lepisosteus; species Lepisosteus oculatus. The sequence goes on from NC_090707.1 coordinate 36,312,554, forward strand.
AAATTAGAGCAGATAAACAAAGTTACATTGAAAATGGAACAAAGGGGCTTATCTGTTGGCCATTTGAGTTGAAGGCTTATCCCACCTTCTGCTTTTGCCATCTTTCTGTTTATCCTGACAGACAGTAAAATCAATTTTAGGCGTATTAGCCCGAGACCACTTTCAGGGAATTCACCACCAATCGTGTTTTACCAAGTAAAATGCGGGAGGCAACCAAGGGTGTTTCAGAATTCTGTACAGTATATACTGAGCAAAACAGATTGGTTTCACAAATTTGAACTTTTTTTTTTACAGATTTTTGTTTTCAGAAATTTCACAACGCCGTGTTATGGCTGCCACCTTATAGCTTTTTTTTTGCGTCGTAAAGGTTTCAGTTGTAATTCCCAGCTTCGGAGCCACGAGGAGAACTAACTAAATGAGTCGTGTCACAGGCAGCCCTTCACCCAGCTCAAAGTTGGGGGGGGAAGATTTATGGAGCGGTTTTGAAGTGGGCTCCCGTCTTTTCCAAAAAGCATGCCTTTACTTGGGTTATCTTAATCTGTCAATTCTAATACCATCCATCCAAGCTTTCCAGACGTTTCAAAGTGAGTGTATTGCAAGCTGATTACTCTACACTGCTGAGAACATTTTAAAAATACTTTATGTATATATATAGTTCCCTCTGGAATGTTTCATAGGGTGGAGATTCCAAATATCTAAGTCTTCTTCGGTTAACTCCTTTCCCATTTGGTGAATGCAGTGGTGTGGAGCACGTCAAGGAACTTGATTCTTGATATTGGGATTTTCTTTTCATCATCACTGACAGAGGTCTGTGCTTCTAACCTTCTTGCACAGGGGAGATCTCCTTCATGCGGTACCGTATTTGCTCCTGAGACAGCAAAACACGCAGAAAACAGGCAGCCTTGAGCCACCACTTTAAAAAGCACGACAGAGGCCGAAGTCCTTCAGTACCTTAGCAGATCTCCCGTTTTGCAAAAACCATCAGCTGCCAGGCGATTGCATTCGAATTCAGATTTAGCAAGCTTTATTGGCGTGACCTATGAATCACAGTGACGCCGAAGCAGATACAATTAACACGACATTTGCAGACAACACAATACAAAACAAACATACCATCTGACATTTACATGCAACATACAAAACATAAAACATTACTATCTGCATCTACGGTAAACTGCCTGTGTCCCGGTCCGAAATATTTGAGAGAGGAGTGGGTAATTGTAATGAGTGAAAGATTGTTTACTGAATGAATATTTCTACATAAGAAGAAAACATTGCACTAACTATATACAGCATAATGGATATACAATAAAATATATATTAGGTCAAATATAATAAGGTAAGTAGGGTAAATATAGAGTACCTGTGGTTCTTTCATACACAATGCATTTGCTTTGCGACAGACTCCCACAGTTTGTGGGGTTTTCCCATGTAAATAACACAATTCACTATGCTACATTATACTTATCAGGATTTTACAGTGCTTTAAAACACTTTGCTGAGCTCTTACCAGTTTGCCTCTGTAAAGTTTTATGAGGGAAATTAAATTAGATGTTGAAAATACGGTAGAGATTAATCTAGAAAACGGGTACTACATTTTTTTTAATCAGTTTTTTTTTACTTTGTGCTCCAAATGGGGACATGAATGTCTGCTGTTGTGGTCTGAAGTTGAAAACAGTCATGATTTTACAACACGTCTTCTGCCTTGATCACAACTCTTCTTAGTGCACTTCTCACTGACTGTACTGAGTGTATGTATTAAATGTATTGTATTGTTGTATTATTGTATCATTTCGTTACACTTTTGTAATTGTAATGAGTGAAACAATATTATTTGGAGAACCATGCTATATAGCTCCTGTAGATCAGCCAAGCACTGCAAGAAAGTGCAGTGTCTGAAACGTGATTTATGTTCTTCTTAAACTGGTAATGCGATCAAAGTCCCCATTTTTACTATTTCCACAAATTATGGGGTTCATCCTGAGTCTGATGAAATTATTACATTATGGGGGTTAGAGTTCTGGACTTGTACTGCGACTGGAACACCATGGGCAAAAAAATCCTAGGTGAGACACTGCTGTTGTGCTCTGGAACTCGAACTGCTCTAGAAAACCAGATGTGTAAGTGGGTCCAAATGTAAGTTGCTTTTGATTGAAGTGTCAGTCAAATACATTAACTATGTTCAAATAATTTTACCATCATTCTTTCCTCCTAATTATTTGACATGACATTGTTACCCAAAAATGAAGACTGCCTAAAATTGCAGCCCACAATGTGAAGCTGGGACAGGTGAGCAAAGGTCCTTCCATCACAGTGAGGATTTCAGTGTCAACAAAATCCCATCCCAGAGTCCAGTTCACACTCAGCAGCTCAATTAACGGCTATGCAAATATCAAGGCCTGCTTGAAAGACGTCTTAAAATAGTTGAGAAGGAGGGGATTTCTTTCATGTTAGACAGAGGAGCTCCTGTTTATAATTCTCTGGGAAAAAAAAAAGCATTTGTTTGAGAGGCGCTTCGTTTTCAAACACCATTGGGTGTTCTGAGGGTGAGAGTTAGAACGGGTTCATTTGGCTTTTTTCCTCTGGAAGAAGGGGATAAGCAGCACTTTGGACTTCAAAGCAGCCGGCTCTCTCCTCAGGAGTATTTGCGAGCTCTCCGTCTCCGAGACGCCCTCGCAGAATTTTGTTGTTGAGGAGAAACCCTGATCCGCTAATGAGAAACCTGGCAAGGGGAGAAAATTGAAAGAATACAAACAAAACTAAAAGAGAACAGCTCTGACCCAGGGGAGGATGCCTCTCGTATGTTTTACAATTGTCCTAATTATGTGTTCGCTGTCTTTTTAGCAGCCCCAGTCCTTTGAAACTCTGGTCTCTCATTTTGTTGTTGTGATAAACACTGTGGAGTTCATTTTTCACCCTCCTTAACATCCAAGTCCTTATAAGTGGAGACATGAAAACGACTGCCCTATATCCACCATACTTTCCCTCACTGTATCACATGCCATAAGAGATTTCTGATTCTATTCCCTGGAATTGAATTGTAGTGTACTGCAGTACTTACTGCAGAACTGTGATGGAATGCTGTATAGTGACCGCTTAAAATTATAAAGCATACTGTTTACTACAAACAGCCACTCCTTCCTGCCTTTTTATGCCAAATTTCCCTGTCCCCATCCTCTGTCTTGCTTGTACTGTGTACCTGCATATGCGATCAGATCAGTAAGTGTGTTGGATAATCAGTGCACACTCATTTAACTTGCAACTATAACAGTGCACAAGGTCAGACCTGCGACTTCTGTCTGCGCTTAAATATCCTTGTGAAGGAGGTGTCAACTCTATATTATTCTGTACTACTATATTTTGGGCGTATATTTAAATACTTCAAGCCTAATTCAGAACCTAAAACGAATGGATGCTCAATGTTGTGGATGTTTACTGATGTTCTTTTACAGACTGCGATATTTATTTATTAATAAGTTTATGCTTGACTGGTTATGTACATGCTTTTTTTTTAAAGCAAATCTCTAACAAGGTACTGTAGTTCAAATATTTACACACGAGGTACTTCTCTAGAATCACAATTGATATAACGCAAAAATATGTCCATATCTGACATCTCATGTTTATGAGACAGCTTAATAGGGTTGAAACCATTTCCTCTTTGTCCTTGTATTTCTTTCCGTGCCCTTGTTTAATTTAAAATTTGGTAATAATAACAAAATCTGGCTTTTGAAATATAATATTCATTTATTGGTAGGAAACATTTTAAACACAATCATACATCAGAGTATCTGGGGTATGTTTTATAGGGCCCATAAAAGAAAAGACAGGCAGCTCTTGTAAGTTCAACTTTTTTCCATATTAGATCAGGGTTAGCTTCATACTAGGAGACACAGTGTGAGTTTTCCCTTTTCCCCTTTGTTCCTGACATTTTAACTCGTTCATGCCAAAAAGGAGAACTAAGCAAGGTCAGAAATTAATCCCTTTTCTGAATGAAGGAAGGTCCTCTTTTTTACTTTTCGTACTTTGACTTTAAGGAATACTAGAGTTTGATTATTAAAAGTTCTTTACTCTCTTTCCTCACTTTCATATTCAGCTTTTTTTTTCTCCTATATTAGTGTGTGATTTGTTCTAACATTACATGTATTCAGCTATAACTGAAGTCCTTTGCTAGTATTTTCACGTACTGTAAGGACTCTGATTGAAAACAATACTTGCAATGCAGTGCTCCTAATTGCAGTGAATATTCCTATTGCACCTTGGTCTTAGTAGAAAGACTCTCTCATTGGAATAACAAATTTTCCCAGAGATAGAAGCTCTGCAGCATTCTAGATTCATTGAATGAAAACACCAGTGGAAGGCAAGAAAGGCTGTTAAGTAAAGTATAACACAGCCAAGTTGTTAAGTCTAAAATACATCAGTACATACTGTACCTGCATACAGTAAGTGTACAAACGCAACACCACATGATACATCAACATGCACCTTTCTTTATTACCATTGTACAAATGCCATCACATGCATGCAATTATTCACAATGGTTCATAAGGAAACTTTCAGCTGAAATCTTGCTGGGCCCCAAGAATTTTATGCATGCGCAGATATCAATTAGAGTGGCCCTGATATTGTTATGTGAAGAATTACACTATATACATGTAGATATATAGGTATAGGTATTTCTCTATATACTGTAGATATTATGCATGTTAGTATAGGGTTTATGCATGTGTTACAACAGTGTTATGTAGCCCTCTTATGAATAAATGCTGGTTTTCTTTGTTCACAATAATGTTTTTCCTTCTTGTTAAACAAAAATGATGCAGAGAAAAACAAGCCTTTACACCTCATTATTTTCGCAGCCTGAAAACAGAGTCCAAGATGAAAAAGACAGTAGAGTGCCACACAATTGCACAGTGATTGCCAACAGGTTAATTTTATAATCGATTTAGCCAGTGCGTTGGTGATGATGATTATACTGTACAAGTGAAAAAGAAAATGAAATTGGAGACACTTAGAAGGCAGTGACTAGACATGAAATAAACTAAAGAATTTGCACAGAAATAGAAAATTGGCAGTTTGAGCACTGTAGAGCATTCTGGACCAGGCCTTTCAAGCTTTTACCTATTGGATTTCATAAGCAATGGAAAATCCCAAACCTTTGAGTAGAAATGAAAAACCATGCAAATACTCCACTTGGGGCTTCAGGTGACTAAGCCCAGCTGCAATGAGAACCAGGCAGCGTCTGGTCAACTGGTCCTTCAAGACTGGAGATCCCCATTTCTAGAGCGGATTCAAAATCCTCCGAGGCACTGAGGAAGTCTTACTAGCTTCTCCAGAATCAACAGTGAAACACGAGTCAGAGGCCACAAGCCACGTGGGTTATTGTGTGTGTTATAGGGTGGTTTACCATTCTGGCAAACATGGAGAAAACTGAGAACTGGAAGGACTTCGTTACACAATATTTGTGGAGCAGAACCCTACCCAGTGATGTTTTTGAATCCTGTACCCTAATGTTCAATACATGGCTGCATGAGACCAGAGATCAGCTACTACATACCAAACAAGCTATATCGACTCAATAGCCTCTTCTCATCTGTAGTCTTTCTACTGTTCTTAGCTTAACCTGTGATATTAACAAACCAATGGGTAAGTTTAATTCTGTGGATGAAGCTGTGCAGTATATCAAGGCTGTTCCTTTACATTTGTCAATTGCTTCCTCTTCACATCTGATAAAATACAAATTCTTATTGCAAACAGTTACATTTCTTTATTGCATACAATGTACTACTGTGCAATATATGTACAATATTGTACAGTACAGGTCTGTACTAATAAACAGTCTATACAGAGGTTATCTGCGGCACTTCTCCATAAGTGCGCAACGATTGGTCAAGGTATTTGTGTGGTTCGGTGGAGTTGTGCTGTATTGTTGATGCAAGGCCAGAATGATAAATTTAATATTTTGCGCAGTCACAGAGCCCAGATTTTCTCTTTATTGAGGTGTCTGGATATTGCTCTACCAGTTGTCATGCTTGGGTCAAGCTACATCAGACTCACTAAAAGTGCAGTGCGGGAAAGTGGAGTGTGACTCCTCCAGCTTGGTGTGTGTGTTTTTTTTCCATCCGGTAAATCTAACTTGTGAGTTTTTAACTGAGTCATTGAGTTCTGAAAGCCCAAGCTCACACCATATGCTTGCTTAGACCGTGCTGTGCAGAGCCTTTCGTCGAAAAACAAACTGCATCTGTTGAAGGAAACGGTCTTTTCCCAACTCCTGACACCACAGGTTCACTCTTAATCCTAACAGCTAACGTAGAACCAGCCAAAACAACCTAGATGCAAAACCAGGACATAAGACGGATAACAAATAAAATCACTTGTTAAATATGTATTAAGCATTTATTTGTGACCAGGTTTATAAACTGCATGAGGCTTTGCTAGTTACTGATCACACATACTCCTAAAAACATCACAATTACACGACAGACAAATTGCTTAGACTGCGATGCTTAAAATAACCTTGTACTCAACGCGCTTTTTCTCATTAGCTCAGGAAAGTATTAAAGAAAATGTCCTTGTGAATTCGAGAAAGGTTCTTCGTTCCTGTTCTGCGAAATGTTTTAGTGCAATCGAGTTCATAAATTAAAGTGGAGTCGCACTCGTTGCCTTCATCGAATCAAATACCGCCTGCAAAAAGATGCCTATTTCTGCCATTCTCAAAAATCAAAAGCCTTGTAAACCCATTGAATGTCATTCAGCCGTGAAGTGGATATTACAGGACGTTTTATGGACGAGACACACAGGGAAATACAGTTGGCATTTAAAAAATGAGTGTGGCAGGATTTGTAGCCTGACACATTATACTCATAAAGATATAATAACACCTGGGGGAGGTGAGGTGGGGGGTCTTAATTAGATTTACATGACTTCACATAATGTATGAGGCCCAGTTAGTGACTTGATTGAGTTGCCTTGAACCTTTGATTCTGACAGGTGTGGCACAAAAGTGAGTGTAATTAAATCTGAGACATGTCTCTGATTAAATCTCAGGCCGCACCGATCCATTCATAGCTACCATCTCCGTACCACTTGCATGCCTTTTCTTTGCAATGTCTAAGATTATTGCACTGAGTTTAGGAAGAGCTCAGACACTGTATGTATTTGTTAAGCTGTATGTGGGTGACGAGAGTCTAGATCTGGTTTTTATTTCAAGCAAAAGTTCTTGAGAAATGTTTTTTTATGGTGAGCACTGTGCCCTGCCCCCCTGATTTTCTGTTAAGAAATGGCAAGTCAATCAGTTTGTAATAAAAAACAAGATGTGTAAAAGGAGCTGAAGAAACATTCCTGCCAGTTGTACATGAAGAAAAAGCTAACCCTCCACTCCTACGCTGCACAATTGCCACATAACCTGCTGATTAGATTACAGAAAATAATCAGATCTAAAAAAAAATCGAAAATCTAAAAAAAGGGCCTGTCTCAATGTGGCACAGTACTGTGGCATTGCTTTGAGTAATTCCAGGAGGAAATGGGTTAAATCTCTCTTGAGAGACTAGCAGGGAGACGGTGTCCCTCTTCATCAAATTCTTGACATCTTTTTGCAAGATGAGAGAAAGAACTGACAACTAGAGCAGTGCCCAGGGACTGAAGCCCTCGCTTTTAAAACAAAAACGGGCAGGGGGTGTTTTAAGAATTGGCGAAAGCTTAACAAAATACTCGAGATTCAATAAGCCAGAAAGGAACTTTATCTTATTGCTCAAGATGTCATTTTCCCTTCATCGAAAATCTTTTGGTGTGACCGGCCTTCATAAAAGAACTAAAATCAGGCAGCTTTTTTATTGCATTTTGGGGGGAAAAACAGAAAAAAAACGCAATAACTCGCCCTCCAGATGCCGTCAAGTATCATACATGGGGAGGCAAGCTGAAACCCAGCTAGACGTGAGCATGCAAGATAAATCTTGTTTGATCTTAAGTGCAGGAGGATTCTTCAGAGCCAATGTCATATGCTGACACTAACTTAATCTCACACCTACATGAATACAGTCTTGCTCTCCCACTCCTGTACACAGGCATTTTCAGCCTTCACAAATGTAATCATACCTGGAGAGAAAAACAGAACCTTTCTCCCAGGATCAATCTTCATCATACCAGAGTTTGAGCACCTCTTGTTCAAAAACACAACGCATTTCAGCCACACGGGAATAGAAATGCCCCAGGTTCTGCTGTGGAAATGAATTAAATGCAAACAAAAATGTAACTGACATATATTCTTACTTAGGCCAGATCTTAAGGAGAATAATTAACACAGAAATGAAAAATGTGTAATATACTCAATATACCTAAATTTGTACGGTACATACTTTAACAAAAGTGTTTTTTCTGTTCCTTATTATTAACTACTGTATATGTAATATACCCTGTATTGACTCGGGAGTCATGTATATGATTTAAAAATACTGAGTTGCCTTGCCAGCGCTTTGGACAAAATAGAAAACTTGCAGAAGTGTCATTCATGATCAAGATTTGTAATCGTTGTGCCAATGTCTGCTCATGTTGTGACCCCACTGATAGAGAAGACAGTGAGAGAGACCCCCTACTGGCATCTATGCGGAACAAGAGGCTGGAATACTTCTGCTGCGGTAGCAGCACGATAGGCAGTCCAGAAACTGACAAAAAAAAAACTAAAAAATGAAACACTATCTCTTAATAGTAGTGGCATCCCTGGACGACTTACAATGCAATTAGAGCTTTAAAGTAATATGCCCATTGCTATACAAGATGTGCTGTATGTCATTCTGGAAACTTTTATTTAGCTTGTACTTGCCATGCCTTTGCCTGCACCCAGTGCTGCGTTTATCCAAATTGCAGTTGGCAGTTTTGATATTTATTCATTTATTTTCTGCTCTCATGTTTATAGCCTTTGTTTTTCCAACAGGGCTCACATGTCAGGAAGTTTGAAATGTACCTTTTCTGCCCAGTGCAGTCTCAACTTTGCTCCCTGGCTATTATCTGGAAGCAATGCTGGGAGACTTTTACAGTATTTATACAGCGTATTTATAGGCAGCAGCGTATTGATTAACTGAAAGGGCTCCCCACTGCCAGCAGAAACCTGATTGCGTGAAGTGATTGGGTAATTATTTTCTTTGGAGGCATAGACGCATAATACCATCCATAAATAATTCAATCAAATTCAAACATGGGGCGCAGAGAAATACTTTTTTTGTTTTATGAGCTTGTTTGCTACAAAGGTTCATTACTCTCTGGTGAAAGCACAGGGTCCTGTGATTGAGTCCGTCTCATTGCTAGGTTTTTACATTCACATTTCTTATCCTATTACATGGAGGCAACACCAACTCCTGCCGACAACAAACATGGAAATACCTCGATAAACAGTCTTCGCTTAAGACTTCTTGTATTGCCTGCTGGCCATCAAAACATACAAGCGTAACTCACAAAATGCAGGGATGGATGCGCTACATCGTGATTAACGTCAAAGCTCAAACCATCTTCCCTCAGCACCTGCCAGTCTAAGGGAGGATGTCAGTAGAAAACGTCCAAATGACATGTTTTAGCTTGGTCTGCGTGGTGGATGGAGATCAGGCCACCTGAGAGCTAAACAGGTCTGGTTTGTATAGGAAACGTTGCAGACAACGTGACCAAACATTTTGCCACATGTACTTAAAGCTGTTAAGTGGGCAATAGCTCTGTATTTATAAACTGTCACAGTGCTGACAACAGGATAAGCTCACTAATATAACATTTCAAGCTAAAGCAGTTTGCTAACACTTAACATTTGTCATTCAGCGGGCAGCAAATGAGATGTGTTCTTGTGGTGTACACAGTCAAGGGCATGAAGAAATGGTAAAAGACCTTTCACGATCTCCTTAATATGTTTTCTGGAATCGACTCCCAGGAGTTTCGCCTTATGCTTTTCTTTAGCATTGGAAGCCTGGCTCCATAGCACAAATAAATCTTTGGTTACAATCTACAGCAGTCACGAAGTCCCTGCAGTCGTGGAGTACCTGGTCTTTGTTTCAGAAATCAGCAGGTCCTGCAAGGCTTCAGAAACAAGAGTGACAAGAGCAGCCCAGAGGCTCGAACTGTTTCACAGCTCAGCTCTCGTCTTACACACGACTACAGTTTGTCTCGCCAGCTGCCTGCCACATCTTTAATCAGTGGCCAGGCTGTTTTACAACCAAATGCCTGATTTAAAAAAAATATATAATTATGGCATTTTCAATGACAAGTAATTGGCTAAGTAAAGCCCTGAAGACATGGCCAGATGAACAACAAAGAGGCAGGTGAACATGACTTCATCACCCGAGGTTGAGAAGCTGGTGCATCAACAGAAAAGCAATAAGCTGACCTGTTGCTTTAAATGTGGCATTTTTTAATCTAACAAATAACATGCTATACAGCTATATTCATAAAATGCTATATTCATAATATTTGCAATTGCAATTGCAACCGTGAGGAAACTTGTTCATACACAGTGTTAAGCCTAACAGAGACTGTAGGAAGGTAACCCCGTTTTTCACGTTTTCAAGTACTCAAGGTTTTAGGAACATTTCGGTTGGCAAGGCTGCGTAAATCATACTTTTTAATCACAAGCCTCCATTCCCCTTTTCTTGAGCTCCAAGCAGTTGACCCTGTCACAAACCTTAACCTTTCAGTTTTGAAGGAGAATGCTGTTTGCATCTTTATCTTAGCACTGGAAACTGCAGTAAAACATCAGAAGTTTCTCCCAGACAAGTTTTGCGCTCCCTTTCACGCCCCACTGAGAGGATTTAAACCAGACAGAAGTCTGGATGAGAAATCCCTCTTCTCGGTAGAGGCATGATTACCGTTGCAGTCACAGGTCAGAGACTGGAAAGAGATTTTGCAGAAACTAGAAAATCTCACAGGGATAGCCGGGCCCTGATAACATTCACCGAAAGCTGTTTTTAAGGTAAGTTGTCATAACCTCAATGAGAACTTGGACTTAGAAGACTGACCGAGATGAAAGATCAAAGATTTTGTCCCAGTTGGCTGTGTGGTTGTCATACCAGATTTTGTAGGACTTCAGAAGCTAAACACGCAGCTGTCTAAGATAGTGGAAAGACTTTATTAGGGAACTGTTCGTGAATGCTTTAGTAAGATGTCAGTTCTAGGGAGACTGCACAGAGCACAGACAAAGACAGTCAGAGCCTTTGTTGCCATCTTTAGAAAAATGTTTAGGTTGTACAGCCTCTAGTTGTAAACGGCTTCAACAAACCCCAGGAAAGAAATTCCCAACGCTGTGTTTTTCTGATGGAAAAAAAAAAAACCTCAGCACATTCTGCAATTTTACAATGTAGCTCCTCAACAAAAGTCAAAATGAGGATAAATATTTAAAGAGAAGCACATTTTACTCTACAAGTAGAACTACCCCAGCAACTCTTTTTAATTCAGTTTCGTTTCAGGTAAAGAGATCCAGGATCCATTACCCATTACCCAGAACCATTAAAATGCAATGTATATCATTTGACAGAGTGTACAATTTTACTGATTTGTTAACACTTCATGCCACATTCCCCAGACACATTCAATTATGTTGATCTCCTACACTACTTAATAAGAAATTATCTTCTACCAGATCGTTCTTTTCTTCAGTGAAGGATATAGCTTTTTCAATATAGAGCTCTGCATAATAAAGCCATTAATGTCAAAGATTAATTTATACCATCAAAACTATTGTTCTGTGGCAAGCCAATCTGCATAAGAAGTTGCAAAGGAAATTGCTTTGATTTTATTTTTCTTATTACAATCGTCTCAAAATTGATCTCATTCGGTTAATGGAAGAAATGTGTGAGGAAAACAAATAGGTAGTAACAGGTTGGGTGAAAACAAAGCAAAAAAACACATTTATTGGATTTACAGAATATATATCACAAACGTTCAAGTAATGTATGTACACCTACTGTACAGTACAGTCACACACATGTATGCGTGACAAACAATTAAAGTTGCTTTTTCGTTGTGTGTAGGATGGGAATCAAATGGCATTTAGTCTCTCAGACATATAATGAGGTGACATTATGGTAAAGACAAGGAACCATCCTGGGCCGAATGTAAATCAGTTCCTTATCAAAAACAACATCAAAGAAACCAGAACTCCCCTGCACAATGCTCCAGAAACCTGAATACATTACAACAGCATGCTGTGCAGTAACAATATGTGAGACGATTACAGAAATAATTCTGCAATGACGTTAATGTGATTGCTTCGGTTTGCAACTTATGCATTCATACGACCACACAGGCAAGAACAACAATCAGGCACGTTGTTAGGCGCAGGCTGTAACCCTTTGCATTCTTAGCATTCTTGTCTCCTTCGTTAGAAGTGTCCTGCATGCCTTAATTGGCTGATTTTGTTTAGTGTGACTGACACACACCAGATGAAAGCTCTGGACATCTAATTACCCAGTAGACCCCCAGCTTTAAATGAGGACTGACGGAAAACTGCTTGAAAGAAAGGTATGTTTAAAAAGGCTACATTGCCTGACTGAGGGGGACTGACCTCAGTTCAAAGCAACTTCATCATCTTTGCGATATAGAGTTGTGGCATTTGTTTTTATTGCATGCTTAGAGAGGCAAAATGCGTCTGCAAACATTTGCAGCACTCTTTCAGTCGTTTAGAACAACAGGGCGCTACTCCACATACAGTATACAAAGCTAGCAGGTTCTATCAGATTGATTGTATTTCTGCGTCACCCCCAGCACCCCTAATTCTTTCCACATGGCATTGGAGGGCAGATTTAAAAGTGGAGGCTTTGGATTCAATTCAATGTAAAGTGCTGTTGTATATTTAGCCGTCACGCAGGTAAATCTGACACACTGTACAAACTGAAAAGAATTTCCCCATGATAAGAAAAATAATGCAAAGAGGGCCAAAACATTAAATACATTACTATCACACTGCAGACAAATACTAGGGCAAACAACTGAGCCAGCCAAGCATTTTCTATTTCCTTTGTCTCTTATTTTACTGAATGTACAGAGAAAATAGGCATTAGTGTTTCCAAATTGTAATGCTCTATAGTTGCACATACACCAACTGGTGCACACAATTTGCACGGGACAGAATAGGGCTCCAATCACCTTCCTGGTGTGTGATGTCTAACAGATCTTAAACGAGCCAGGGAAGCGCGGAAGAACATATCGGTGAAGAAACCACAAGCCAATATTTGTTTTTCGTTTTTTACAAATGCCCAGTTGTTATGCTGAAAGAGGTGCAGTCTGACTCATTAAAGGGTCTTTGCCATTCCTTCGACACCACAGGAGAGCTCAACTCAAGAGTCGTGTCTAAATCCAGAGCCAGCCTCATAAATCTGTTCTGCACAAATTCCCTCCCCCCGGCATGAAAAATTATCTGATAATTTGTCTTTTCCTCTGTGAGGTACACTTCTGGAGTGCGGGTGCCTATTTCCACTCAGTGTAGAGTTTCTTGGGAATGACGTATATGGACTGGATCTGGATTTAGGGACAGAGCCTTTGTTGACATCTGTAGAAAATGTTCAGCTTTAAATGCTGTAAAACCTAAACAGCATAACAGTTGAACAAAAGGATCCTAGTTGCACAACAGAATGCAATTAGGATTTTTGCATATGACATTTTGTACTAAGTTATATATATATTTGAAACTCAGAATTCAGCTATTTGACAAACTTTGTGGCCATATCTGCTGTACTGTTAATAAAATTCTAACTACAGATCGGAACTTTCTTTTAAATCTTAGATGAATTTGTAGCACTTGCTTGTATTTTATGAAAGTAGCTGCTCAGCACTGTTAATAATGGTACACGATGACATAAACATAACTGAAGCTGTATGGAAATATGTTGCTTACAGTTATCCCATAATGCTCTGCTCCCTCTTACTTGTCTTGCAGCCATGGCAACAAACATGGCTCCCGATTTGAAATCTCTTTGTTTCATTCCCTTGCACAGCTTGCAGTTTTAACAGTATATTTGAAAACTTCCTCCTAAATTATACACCTAAAAAAAATGGAAATCCAAAGATTTATTAGAAAAATCTAATCTCACTAGGCTTTGTTCATTGCTTTTAGTGTAGTTTAGTTCAATTTTGCAAACAACTACATACAGTATTGTTCCAATAGTGTGTATTGGCTTACATCTTTGAATGTTTAATCTATCGCCATAATATAATGTGCACTCACCTCAGAGAAATGTTGTGCATTGATAGCTTCATAAACTAAAATGAATGACAATGTCACCTGATTTGATCATATTTGCAATGACTCCCTGTAGATTTCAGGGTAAAATATACAATACTGCCTTTTAACAGCTTGTAGGTTTTGGCATCCGACTACAGTAGTGAACTGGTAACCCCTACACACAGTTTGTGTGCTGTACATTTTGGTCTTCTTTAACTTGCTTTCTGTGCTGTTGTCCAAAGCTGTGCAATGATGTCCAAACCTGTATTAGATCTTGTAAGCATGAATAAAGCACATACAGTAGCACCAAATGACCAACTCCCAGCAAGTCACTTGGTTTTTGCATTTCAAGAGGCCTATCCTGGTCTTTGAGATACCCTTTAAGACCCTGGATCTAATAGGTCTGTCCCCTCTTGAGAAATACTGCACGGTCATCTTCCTTCTTGGTTGATTTTGGCTCAGTTCCAGTGACAAATAACACCAGCAATTACACATTCCCCCCCCCAGTTACACTTGGTTTCTTCACTATCTTCTCCAGTTACCTTCTCCAATCAAGTGCCTGCTTAATTCATGAATTCAGCTAACTCCATGCCGGCCATTTGCAATACTCACGAAGTTAAGAGGAGTCTCATACTCCACTGGTCCTTTAACATTACGTTTTCAATCTTCAGCAAACGCCAGATCGTCACTTGCAACCTCAGCGTTTGCAGCCGACTCTGTGTGGACAGGGCTATTACTCTTCAAATTAAAATGTGTACCTCTACATCGCAGGAGCCAGTTTGGGGTTCTCTCTAGTCTCCCATCCCGACTGTCTGCATGGAGTATTCAGGACTCAGCGCAGGTCATCTACAGTAGAAACCTCTCTCTCACCTATGAGAGGCAAGTGTGCCACAAAACTCCTCCAGAACACTTACCGTTAGCCCTTGTTTCGCTGGCCATTTCTCCACAGCACATATTATTCTGTTTAAGCCTGGCAACTAATCAAATCAACTGCCTGTCCAGCCCCCTATGACACCCCTCAGCTGAATTTTCTCAAGCATCCCTAACTCACAGGCCTGAAACTCAATCCATAACTAACAAGCCCTTCACCATACAGTACTACTCTCCACACTCTACCTCTATTTTAACGAAGGAGACTCCACTTGGAGTCTAGTATTAACACAAAGACACCCTTCCTCCTAGTTTGGTCTTAGAAACCTCTTAATTAGAGCAGAGGAGTCACCAATTCCATACAGAGCCTACACCACCAACTCCTTTCCCTCACATGGAATTTTACTCCCTTTGAGAGCTAATTACTCATTCAGAGCAGCTGTGTCTCATTTTGCAGGTTCTCTCAATTAACAGGCAGCCTGGCTGACAGCCAGTCAATCAGCACATTCAAAACCTTTCTTAAAATTTAGATTTTTATTTCAGCTTTTCATATTGGTTAATGGAAAGTACTTGCAAACATGTCACTTTATATTATTGTTGTAATGCAAAACACCTTGAGATAGAGTTTCACGGAGAGTGATGTATAAAACTAAGATAATGATGAAGATGTTCAGGTGGGGAGCTGCGTCAGTATGCGTAGGCTGCAAAGGAGCAACTAAAGGTTTATTCCATGCTGAAAAGAGCAGAAAAGAAACACAGAAAAGAAAGCTCCACAGTCAAAATGTTTCTTTTCAGCATGGAATAAACCTTTACTTGTTCCTAATGATGATGATGATGATGATTTAGCAGACCTCAGCACTGAGTCTGACGTGTCTTTTGACCAGCATAAGTAATAATTGGCAGTATATTATTTCTTCTACCTTGAATTATGGTAGTTCTCTATTTGACGTATTTGATGGGAAAAAAGGCACAGAAATCTTTAATTTGGTTAAAAAGTATATTGATATTCAACATGAGGGGCCCAGTATACCACTGTTAACAGACACCACAGGGAACTGAAAACACTGGGAAAGGAAACTTACAGCTACATTTCATAAAGATGTCAGCTTCACTGTATTTATACACCAGATGCAATGCATTACAAAAACATTCAATCGACAGAACAAGCCAAAAAATGTTTCCCTTTGGTAAGAATGTGAAAGATATATTTTTTATTTCTAATTTCTAAAATACCCTTTCTCATTAAAATTATACAGCTCATTTTCTCCAAAAGCGAACAGCCATGTCAGTAGATATTGTATGGCTAGCATACAGTACAATCCCAAAGACTAATAGTCATGAAACAATAAAAATGTCTCACCAATTCATCTGCAAACCAGTTTCCAGAGAGAAATCATTATAGAGCTTGATGAGATTTCTCTAAGGAAGTGCTACCTCAAGGGGAAAGGACTACTGCAGAGGGAGCAAAATAAAATGTCAGTCTTCCATCATCTAAAAATATATAATAGCTTTTCATCCAAATGTGATGATATTAGCTTTGCATTTTATTACAAGGGAAACTGAAAAATATTAAATAATCTATTCAGACAAGCGAATGGCTTCCCCACTTAACAAACGACAGTTTTTTTCCACAAAGAAAATGACATTTCTACTCATCGGTAAAGCAGGTATATCAAATTAAAATCTATTTGGATTGCAAACTCCCCTGTTTGGTTTAATTAAATATTTCGAAACTGTCTGAAGTTTACTTAATTTGCCAAACAAAATGAAACTTGCGTAATGATGTTATCCAACTGCAAGCAGTGTTGCTGTGCGGGGAGGTGTGTGTGTGTTGCTTGTATAAGGACTTGTATAAGTCGTTTGTGTTAGCAAAAGTGAGAGGGATTATGTCAGAAAAACAGTGGTCCCCACACATAATCATTTGGAGGTGAATCGTGTCACAAATGAAATGTCATACGAAAATCCCAGCAGGAAGAGGGACCTGAAACCATCTTAAAGCATGGAATAACAGCCTTCTTTTTGTCAGATGCTCTACAGGGAAAATGTCAGTCACAGCAGACTCTGAATAAGACTTGTCCCGCGAACTTACCACATAAAAGAGCAAAGATTTATTCCTCGAAAGCTGGAACATGCTGATGTGGCCAAGGTCCTCCAGATGTTTTCCCGATAATAGAATTTGCCAAAGCTGACATTAAAGGTTTTTGCTCATTGTTGAATTACAATACCAGTTCGGTATTTGATAGGAACTTTCCATTGGGTAGATGCAAGAAACATGAGACAGACGGAGTGTGTCCATCAGGAATTGGTATTCTCCAATCAGCAGAAGGCATTCAGGCTTCTCAATCTTTTCTATATCAACCATTTCACTAGGGGGCGGTAGCTCTCTTGTGTTGAAAGATGATTGGTTGTGTGAGGTGGGCGTGTCATAGGAATATTTCTGCAGCTCCTGTGAAACAGAATTCCAGGTTTTTACAGAATTCATTTTAAATGGGGTAGGTTTATAGGACAAAATAAAGAAGATGTGTTATTTTCAGAAGACCTGAAGATGCAATTTAATCTGAACTCATGTCACTGAAACCGAGAAGAAAATTTAAGATTAATTCTGCCAATCATTTATAGTAATTTAATTAAAGGGTTCTCGTGGATTAGGAATGTTCCAATAGATATTGCAGGGGCAGAATCTTTGGTGTCCTCAGAAATGTTCAATCACTCAATGAAGAAACAATGATAAAAACTCCCAAATGATTCATATTTCACACCATGCATTTAGATACTTTTGAATATAGGGGACCACCACTGAACTTCAGTGACATTATAAGGTGAAGTCTCTCTCAGTATCTGAGAAAACAGATTACAAATACCCCTGAAGACCTAAAGCAATGAATAGTTTGACATTATAATTTTCATTATAGTTTTCTTTCTTGAAAACATTGCTTGAATTGAATCTGAAGGGAATCTAACTTGAATTTTTCTTTACATGGCAAAATATGGGAATATAAACGTTTTTAAAGCAAAATAACATTTTAGAAAGGGTAATGGGAGAGCAGTCATGATCTGCTACCTTTTTAACCAACAGGAGATACTGCATTGGTAAGCAGAGCAATGTTCCACTTTATTTCCACTGCTGAACTGAAAACTCAGTGCTGTTGGAATATGTCTCAATGTTATCCTCACCAGATAGTTGACTATAAACAGACTGAAGAAAATAATCTTGTATCTTTCCATATGTGTGACTCAACTCATAAGCAGAGGGCTGTATTACTGTTCCTAAACCTTTTTAGTCGATCCCAGGCCATGGTATATTTCATCTACTGGATAAATGTCACAGACAGACTCAACCCTCCAGTGCCTACTCACACCTAAACAACCAGTGCCAGCCCTGTCTCTACTGCATCAGATGTGTTACCTTGACAACATCCCCACTTTCTTCATGAGACTGAGCCGAGCAGAAGCAGCAAACAACCTTTTGGTGCTTTGATTTTGGTTTTGATTTATAACACTCTAAACCATGAATAAGTGCTATTATAATCAGAATACATGAAGCATCCCTATAATATTCTCACATCTTGCAATTTTTCACGTCGAGAGTTCCTTTTGTGTTGCTCCTTTCTCATGTTATTCTGATGCCCCATCCAGTACGAGTCAAAACATTTGCAAAGCAGCCACATTTTTAGTGCTGCTGTTCAGAAGGAGTTGACATTGATGGATTTTCTCTGCCCCTCACTGTGGTATGGTATTCCTAATGGAAGGGCTTTATATTGTTACGGCAATTGCTAATAAGCAGACAATGCGATTATAGTAATGAAACCAGCTAATCACATCCAGCAGGTGAGAAGGCCAAAAACAAACATATTTGTAGCATTGGGAGAATGCAAATATTGAATTAAAAATCTGTCACCGTGTTTTTCTTCAATTAAATTTATATGAATACAATTATGGGCATAGCAGTGTGCTCGTTAGCACAGCTCGTGGGTCTTGGGTTTCTTTCCAGAGTGGGAATATTCTGTGTGGAGTACGCCTGTTCTCACCCCCTATTGCCATGGGGTTTCTGAAGGTACACTAGTTTCCCCCCGATTTTCCAAAAACTTGCTGGATAGGAGAATTGGTATCTCTAAGACAGGGGTGGTCAGGCCTGTCCATGCAGCTAGGTGTGTTTTGTATGTCTGTTTTAAACAGTAGCACCTTAAGAGCTAGGAGAAGCTCTTAAACTGGTTCAGTTAAGCCAGTGACTAGCTGGTTCAGCTTGTTTAAAGCTGATCTAGAATGAAAACCCACTGAGAAACCAGCTCTCCAGGTGTACATTGTCTCTCTGAGCCCAGGAATACCAGCAGTGGACTGGTGTCCTGACCAGTACAATAATAATAATAATAATAATAATAATAATAATAATAATTGCTTACACTTATATAGCGCTTTTCTGGACACTCCACTCAAAGCGCTTTACAGGTAATGGGAACTCCCCTCCACCACCACCAATGTGCAGCATCCACCTGGATGATGCGACGGCAGCCATAGTGCGCCAGAACGCTCACCACACATCAGATATCGGTGGGGAGGAGAGCAGAGTAATGAAGCCAATTCATAGATGGGGATTATTAGGAGGCCATGATTGGTAAGGGCCATTGGGAAATGTGGCCACGACGCCGGGGTTACACCCCTACTCTTTTTGAGAAACACCCTGGGATTTTTAATGACCACAGAGAGTCAGGACCTCGGTTTTACGTCTCATCCGAAGGACAGCGCCTGTTTACAGTATAGTGTCCCCTTCACTATACTGGGGCATTAGGACCCACATGGACCGCAGGGTGAGCGCCCCCTGCTGGCCCCACTAACACCGCTTTCCTGTACCTGGGGAGATCCCGGTTTGCTATGATCAAGGCAAAACAAAACGTATTAGCTGCCGTCAAATCCCATGATTTGCACACAGTTGTGGAGAACTTCACCCAGATTCCTTCTGCTCCTCTTCCTTGCGTCTCTGAAAATAGAAGGCAAACCATATCAAGCCCTGTGCGCCAGTTGTGTGACTGGAATTAATGCCCATTCTCGCCCAGGAAGCGGCCAATGAAATTCAAAGCTCGGCCTCAAAACAACTGGACAAATTATATTTTCTGTCACCGGGGAGAGGAAATAAATGGGAGGAACTCAGGAGTTTGCTCGTAATGTTTCCATAAGGAGCACACATGCGAATGGGTTCCCACAGCTTGACAATAACAATAAATAACACTTAGCCTACTTGGGCCTGGTAAGGCATGCAAAGCTCTCTGTTTGAAGAAGGTTGAAGCCAGTTGCTAATTCTTAGACCCAGGGATATGAGTCAGTTTGCAGCATAATGGCCACGGCCTGTTATTAATTTCCATTTTTCAGAAATCTATATTGGGTGCCGGAAATGAATCAAAGTTCACGTTGCTAGAATTATACTGCCTGGTGGGTCTCCTATGTGCTACCAGGAACTGGCAGAAGAAAGGAAATTCTGTTTCAGGCTGAGCAGCCATTGTCTTATGGCTGACTAACACCAACAGGACTTTTAGGAAACATGGGAGAATTATTTAGTTGCCTGGGCTGATTACTTTATCCACAGGCAAAAATGAAGTTGCCGGTACCGTATTGCATTTTAATACGAAAGTTGCTCTTCAGAGAACTTTCCATTACTCTTTTCCATTTCAGCAATAAAGACTGTATGGACTATCACAGCGAATCATGAATATGCTAATGCGCAATCTGTGATGTGATCTGTGAAGAGCATGAGTCAAGGGACTTGAACCGACAAATTTCAATTTGCATTTTCAACCGCTCATGAGAGCGAAGAAAGAACCTTCGGTTGTAGGGAGGGGGGAGATACCAAAAACGTCTTTTATTCCTCCTCTGATTCTAATATAAAACCCATTTGTGAAGCCAGGTGAACGCATTTACACAAGGGACAGAGGGATTTTTAGAATTCACAGGGGATAGGATTTGTGTGATTAGAAATCCATTTGTATTATTAGAAAATAAAATGGTTAGAGTTTTGCCTATATCTTGTACAAAGTGCTGGAATTATAATAACAGAATCTGCATATGAAAAAAATGCTTTTAACCTTTTAATGAAAAGAATCACAATTTTCATTTGAATGCCAGGTGATTCTGCTCAGTTTACCTTTGGCCTCCGGGAGATGAGATTCCGATTCCATCTTTGTATAATTAAGTTCAAGATCCGTATTTAAAAAATTAGAGTATTCCGGTAAACTACTGAGATGGAATTTCTCGTTGCAGAATGCCTTACATTCTGCATTTTCTTAAATTAAACACATCCAAATATCAAAACCTATGCTCAATGCTTAAAATAAGAATTATATGTGTGGTACAGAGACATACTGCTGGTGACAAACCACAAATAACAATCATATTGTGTAAATATATGTTATTTTTCACACATTATGATGGATTCACGGAGACAGAGAGCTTTGTCATCTATTTTCATTCACACTCTGAGCCCCATATGCCCAGAAAAAATACTGTTGGTTTCCCAAAGTGTTTTTGCAGAATTCATAGTTTTACACCTAAAGTACTGTATTTCATCTAAAAACTCTGTGCTCAAAGTATGATTTTTAACAGGGAACTTAGTGTGAAGTATAGCACATACAACAGCAACACCTGTAGCTGCAGTTTTACAAAATATATCACATTTATTGCATTACTCTATTTGTACCAAGTAGTGCCACTTCCTGAAGTGTTTACAGAATATCTTATTGCTGCTTTTGCTGCAGTTGATACACCATCTGATGCACACTTTCCCAGCACTAAAGCATCTGCTCACAGGCTCATTACTAAGTTGATTTCCTTTAAAATTCTTTTTTCAATACTGTATTATTAAAATAATATTAAAATTAAAATCCCTCAAAGGCACTGCGAAATGCATCCCAGTGGACTTCTTGAAAATGAACAGGGAAACATCTGCATGGAAGTGCATTTGAAAATGACACCAGGAGGCAATTATTACAAAGAGTTGTGGGAGGATGGAACACGCTCCCCAGCCATGTTATTGAAGCCGATACCCTGGCTTTTTTCAAGAAAAGCACCTTGAATCCATTATTTACCAACTTCCAAATGGGCTAGATGGATCATTTTTAACTGGTATTATAATGTTCACATATAAAATTGCACGAAATGGCTAAAAATGACTTTTCTGAAACAGATTACAGTACATTGCCCCACTATTGGTTTCAGGAATTAGTGTACTAATGAAACATGGTATGAGCAACCAGGTGTAAAGGAATCTGGAATGCTGGTCCTAAAACTCAGATCAGCTTACGAGTCAAGAATCTGCATCTGCGTACATCCTTGGAACAGCAGAAACCTAGAGTATGGTACATTGTTTCCTTTCCCCATGGGCTGAAGACCACAAATATGGTGTCAATGCCCAGCACCACAGCCAGACAAAGCCAAATCAGTAGCCATCTGGCACCAACTTACTGTATACCACCAGTAGTGTCTAACTGGTCAGCAGCCAGTTCTCCATTCCTCCTTTCAACCCTAAAGCTACAGAACACACTCCAGACTGAGGCTTTTACAAGCGGAGCTTGGGGCATGAGTGAACTTTTATCTTGGCAGAAACACAGAATTAATCTGCTGTCTGACTGTTATTTATGAACTCTTTAACCTTTTCCCATATTCTGTCTTATTACATTAAAGTCTCTTCAGTGATATTTTCAGCGAGATAAATTTCTCATTTGCTACATGTGGTGCTTTTTTTTTCCCCCTCATTATTTTCAAACAGTGGGCAACCTTTTTCGGCACGGAGCAGGGCCCAGGATTTGTTCAACACATAAAAATGCTTTCGCCTTCTGTACAGCAGGAGAATTAATTCTCAGTGTTACAAGTTGAAAAAAAGAAAAACATGGGTACAATAAAAAGGCAGAACAAACATATTGCAGATGTTTGCGGTAGACTTCTTCTTTTTCTGTGAAAGGAACCAATATTTAAAGGCTTTTGAAGATAGGTATAATTAAAAAGACTGTAAAAAGACTATTGAGCATTTCATTATTTTTACACACAGCAAGACAGTTTTACAGCTCATTTGTTTCCAAAAAACTGCTGTCCCTGTTTTCTGTACAGGGCACAGCAGAAGACACTAACAACGCACCAGTTGTTAAAAAGCGAAATTTTTAATTAAGTGACTGGAGGACACAAGAGCATCACAACTTCTTTATTTTACGCAATCGCGGCTTTATTGCAGACAGAGAGTAAAAAAAGACAAAACTGTCAGGCATTTTCCTCGACGTTCAATGTGACATCAAAAGGATGCAACAGAAACACTTAAAGCAAAAAAGAGACTCTCTAATGACATTTCTCCTAATGACTTCATGCATCTGTAGATGTAGGCTGAACAATGGTAATTTATGAACTGCGTGACTAAAGAAAATGCCTATGGGTGTCATTCCACTTCAGTAGATCATCCTAGGATTTTGACTTGAAAACCTTTTTTCCTTAAATATTTTTCTGTCACAGACTAAACCTAAAAAAATAGGCTTTTTTTCCAGCAGGTGCACTGATTTTTTATTGAACATACATGACACGGATAATTTCATTATGCTGATTAACACTTGCCATCAACAGAGGATTATCAGCAGGGGGTACGCTGTGAAAGTCACAGGCCAGCAGTGTGTGTGGCCACGACTGGGAGCAGCACAAGCTGTATATTCTAGACACTTGCTTTGCATTCCTCTCAGAGAGGCAGTTCACAAGCACGTGCCTGTTCACGAGATGTGGAGCCCGAGATGCCACCAGTCATCTTCAAGAGGAGTGTTGGGTAACTCGTTCCATAATCCCGCAACCCCCAAGGAAAACCTTCTTGCTTTGAAAGGAGAACGGCAGTCCCACTTTCTCAGACCGGTTATTAAATCTCAGTAACAGAATAACTTCATTGACGTTATAGAATTTTTTTAACGCATTTTCTAATTAATCTCAGAGTCATGAAGGTACTTTGTGAAGGTACTTGAGTCGCCATGTTATCGCCTACCCCTGTTGGCCACAGGCAAGAGCGAGAGTTCCCATGATTTGCGCTGTGAAACGGCCCTTCCTGCTCACTAGTCACCCCAATGACTAATGTAATGCGATGTACAAGCAAATAAGTACAGGTTGTGCAGCAGACATTTCACTGCAGAAATGTTCCAACGTGATCTGCATGCAGGGTTAACAAGTGAGTAGTATTTATTGGCAATATTTCTATTGGATTAAAAGAGGTGTGTTCACAAGCCTGCTTATTTACTGTGAAATAGGGCACAACATGTCACCAGATTTTTTTTTTTGCTTCTGAATACTGAACACGGCACTTCACATTCTTGGAAATGTAATTTATTTGGTGATGTCAATTGGAGAGCTTACAAGTCGCTGTGTAAATTTTACTTT
Source organism: Lepisosteus oculatus (assembly GCF_040954835.1). Taxonomy (NCBI): domain Eukaryota; kingdom Metazoa; phylum Chordata; class Actinopteri; order Semionotiformes; family Lepisosteidae; genus Lepisosteus; species Lepisosteus oculatus. The sequence goes on from NC_090707.1 coordinate 36,336,996, forward strand.
TCTTGCGGTTTGAAATATTCTCTTTCCAACCACCCAAACCACCCTAACCAAAAGTAGATTCATACCCTGCTTATAGAAACCGTGGAAACAACAAAGCCCTCATGTGAATTTCCAAACAACTTCAAGCTTGGTTTTCACATAGAAGCAGGAACGAAAAATTGAAAGAATGACAATAACTGAATCACCAAATTGTGGTTTTAGGAAATGTTAAGTTTTGCACAGTTGTCTGAGGTACACGCCAGCATCCTGTGTTCCAGACCTGTCTGACAGAGTCATGGATTCATGCCTGTTCTTCTGTGGACCCCTGTAGCTTAATCTGTCTGTCCGGATCCTGCTTTGAGGAGTTAGATTGTGCACAGTTTCCGCATTGAACAAAATAACAATTTTATTTCCTGTGATTATGATCACAGAGTCGTTTTGAGAATGGGAGTTCACATTGTGCCCTATTTTTTTCATTTCTTTCTGCCAAAACCCTGCTGCCCATATACTGCAGATTTGCACAACAGTGAATTTAGGTTCAAAGTCGCAGAAGTGGAAATCTAAAGTCATTTACTTCTTGTTAGCATCTGTACATATAAAATAACAAGGGATTGGTGATGTGAAATACAAACAAATGTAAGCATGACTTTCAATGAGTGCTTGCGTATGAACACAATATATGAACAAGATAAAAAAATAATGTAATACAAAACAGCATTAAATGAAAGAATTCCTCTGCTGTAACAGGATTTTTTTATCATTACACCAGCCAAATGTTTAATTCGTTTTTTTTTTTTTGCTTTTCTCATATACCTTCCTAGCTTTGGAGAGTGGTGAAAAAACAAAGGTATAAGAAAGAACAAATTGGAGCAAATTGCACACTCGGTTTCACCCCCAGATTTAAATTTTTCACCTTCTGACTTCTGCTAGGTGAAAAGCTTGGTGGATATTCCTGTCACAAAATGAGTTTCCTTTTTCCACAGCAAAACCTTCCTCCCTTTTGGCGCAAAAGTTCCATCGCATTTGAATTTACATTTCAAGACAGTTTTCTTGAATTTCAAACATTCAAGTTGATATACTGTAGGATAAAGGGACCAAGAATATATTGGAATTATGTGCAGTATATAGAAACATAGTAGAGAGCACAATGTGTCAGATACAGTTACAAATGAACAGATTTTTTTTCTTCTTTCTGCTATTCAGCGTAGAATCTGCCTCTGCTTCTTGGTTTGCAGTCGGCCCACTGACACAGCTCTGAACTAACAATGTCTTCTACACACTGTAAGCAAGGACGTAGTTTCTTTCTGTCAGATCAACCTTGTTGACACTGCAGATGTGTCAGCTCACACTGCCCTCTCACGATCTTTAGGGTAAAAATCTGTTTCTTCCTTTTGAATCTGAGGTCATCGTGTCTGTCCTGGTCTGGCAGAATTTGATTGCACAGTTTGCATATATCCGTTAGATATACCACAAAAAAAAAACACAAACAGGGTAGCAATCATATCAAAGTGAAAGCATTTTGTTAAAGCTGTTTGAACTCCACCTTCTGCAGAAGAGAAAACATCAAACACAAAAGGCTATAGTCAAAAACATTTTCAGAGGCGATTCAAAACATACTGACATCAGACCTGTCCATTTCAGAGACCTGTTCTGTTTCGTCTGAAACAATCTCCAAGCTCATATCAAATCTTGCAAGTCAATCAGCACTCTCAGATCTTGTCTTAAAACTCGGTTTTATGCCCTGGTTTTAATTCAGTTTAAATTGCGGCAGCAGTTTATGTATACATGTCTCTTTTGTTGATTGTTTCATTGTAAACTGACTTGAAAAGCTGTTTTGTGAAAGCTTATTTTTTATTGTTATTATATACTTCAGGGTTACATTGATACTGTAATCAAACACATTCCACCACACCTAGAAACATAATCAAATGGAAGAAAAATGAGTTATTTGTTTGACGAATGTACTAGGCAGAATCAAAGGACTGTTTTCCACTGTGAAAAAAAATAGATTTACAATGGTCATGCCCAGCGCAGATTTTCACAGTCTTTTTCAGGCCTGGTGGGGTTTTATTGCAGGAAAGTCCCAACATAGTTACAAAGGATATAAAACTTTAAAGGGGTTTTGGAAACGGACTCGTTGCCAACTTCAAACAGCGTGCAGCTAATACAGTTCATTCGATTCGTCTGGTGGCTAATTAATCACAGCTTAAGAAGGAATGACATCATCGAAACCCTCTTTTATGATCCCCTCTGCAGTATGCCAATCCACTACTGTTCGATGCTGTTATACAAACTGCTGCTTTTTCATTGTTACTGCACTAACCGTCAAGCCACATGAATCACGAAAATGCCATTGAAAACAACAAGTGGTTTTTCGGGAAAACCCAGGCTTTTCACTGCGAGACACGTGCATGAAGGCTTTGAAGTTTCACTGCCCTGACAACACGCCGCTGGCTTTAACTAAAAGAAACAGAACCGATGCCGGCAAAACTCTAGCTCAGCACCCAAGCTTTTAATACTGGAAATTACAACCGGGGCTCCTGTGGGTCCTTCGTTAAAGGTTGTCAGGCTGGAAGGCAGCTGGAGCCCTTTCCTTACAGTCCAGACACTTATAAATCTGTTCTTTGTCTGTAGCCAGCTCTGACTGATGTTTCCCCAAACTGTGGTGCTGATCCGGACAGGCATACTGGGGATGGGAGGGCTCACATTGGCCCAGATATCCTTGGCTTCCCACCCTATAGGGCCGTGAGACTTGCTGGGCGCCTGCGGGCTTCACAGTGCTGTCAATGAGAGGTGCATTACCCCACTAATTGATGCTAACCCGTTGACAGATCAGTGCTGCCTCCAACTAGCGCACATTTCAGGTGAAAGAATGCGTGGTCCCACCTTCTCCTCTGTGTTGGTACGAAGGACCTGGAGAAAAAGCTAAATTTATGGCTGCTAAGATAAAAAAAAACAAGAAAAGCATCATCTAGATAGAAAACTTGGGCAATGTCCCAGGTATGAAAATTCCATGCAAGTACTACTACATAATATTGTATAAGCATCTGTGTAGTGGCCTAGATGGAACACAAATGCAGGTTATGTTTAAGAGATTCTAATACAGGTCATTAGTTTGGTAGCATGTAGACATGGATATCTGAGTATTGTGCAAAAGCTTAAGACAGAATTACGGTATGCCTCGATGACAGAAACCAAGGAAACAACAAAGGTGTCATGAGTGGATGTCGTACTCAGTGAATCAGTAGCACAGCTTCAGTGCGCAGCTTCTCAAAGCGAAAGTCGGAAACAACTTAACATTCACTCAATAAGACTGAGCCAGGCTTTGGTATCAATACAGTTTAATTACACTTGGAGCATAGCTAGTGTGGGAATAGGCGTAAGGGAATCTTTCAGTATATGAATAAAATCACATGCATGATTGTGCTTTATGTCTATTATATAGTATGGAACCAGCAATTTGAAATAAATTAGGCAGACTTAAGGTTAACGGAAAGTTGGTCATTGCTGTCTCTTTAGTAATGTGGTTTTTTTTGTACTTTTCTGCCTGTGTTCTGTTTAAGGAGCACAAGCAAACTGCCAGTTTATATATAGGCACATTGAAGGGACGGTTTATTAGGAGATGTGGTAATAAGGCAATTCATGGTTATAAAGCCACTTCTGCTTTAATATGGATAGCCAATAAAACTTTCAATTCAGAATAGCTTTGATTCTAGTACCTACAGTACTTTATGCAACAGTGTAATATATTAGTGTTTACATAATAAGATATACGACAGTTTTAAAGTATAAACTGGTATCAGTGGTGAGTTATACATAAGTGAAGGTAAGGTATAGTGAGTAAGGTATGTCAGCAAGGTATAGTGTAATTCTGTCTTAAGTTTTTGCACAATACTCAGATAACAGCACTTGTCTTCCATACACATATCACCGTTAGCAGGTCAAAGGCTGATCAACGATATTGAACTTATCTCACAAGTTAGCTCTTGAATCTAATTAAGAAGTGGTATGATACAATTTAATTTTTTATTTAGCTTCCCTTCTTCATTCATTGCCTCACAAGACAAAAAAAAACAACAGGACTAGTGTCGCAATCTGAAATCCACAACGGTTCCAACTGGTTACACAAAAGCACTTTCCAAATGGTTAATTTTCAATTTGGGATTAGAATCCAGCCCCCCCCCCCCAAAAAAAAGAATCATTGGTATTGAATATTATTCCTGACTTTGTGTATCAAATGAGACAAAAGCAGAAGAGGTTCTTCACAGCTGACTGACGTGTAGATTTCTGATCTTCTGGTTAATATCCCCATCTAGTGGTACAGTCGATCACCCTGCGCTTTTCCAAGATTAAAGGAACTTACCTTTAGCACAACTAAAACATGACAGCAGCACCCCAAGAATGTAATACAACCGGCCATTATCCCTGTATTTAAGCAGCACGGTAACTTGTTTTTTTTTTTATTTGGCTAATGTTTTTATCTGAAGCAACTTGATTTGGCATCCATTTGTACAGCTGGATGTTTTTTCTGGAGCTTAACAAGTGAAGTACCTTCCCCAGTGATTATTAGGAGATGGAGGAATCAGGCGCTTCATGGTCATGAAAGAACAACCATTTGAATCCTCAGAGCCAATGACTCTGGGAGTTCAGAATGACAACCTATGGTACTTGTGGTGCAGCTCTTTCACATTGTCATCAGTACTTAATAAGACATCAGACAATGTGAAAGTTTAAAATAGTAGAAAGAACCTTTATTGACAATGCAATAATGAAATTTATTTGAAAGTATATCCATATTAAATTGACAATCCCCATGCTACGTGTATTTAGTTGCATTCCGATGTGCAATGGTGAATACTTGGAGGTGATCTGGTAAGATACCACTCAGGTTCTGAATCCTACATTTGTCCCGGTTCTTCCTCATTATCCCACATAATGAATGAGCTCTATAGCTGCTCTGAATTGGTGGGCAGTGAATGTGGATTCATTAGCTCCGTCGAGATGTTCTTAAAAAATGTGGCAGCAATGTGAGGAAAGGGGGTTGGAGCTCTTTGAACACGTGGCTAGAAGCTGTGGGTTCAGATCTGGGCATCGGAAAATTTCATAACACATTTCGTAATAGAACTTTGATGGTTAGATCCTAATCTAACACACAGCTAGCACCCAGGACTTTTGCAGAGCTCTTTCACATCCCTCCTGTCTCTCCATCTACACCTTGGCAGCAAACTTAATATCTCATCCCCTGCAATAGGGAGGGTGTCCTGCCCAGCCTCAGATTGGCTGTCACCTCTCTAGCTCACCAATTCATCTTTCTCTCACATTCATTAGAATCTACAAACTACTAAACTACTAATAATGGAGGAATCACAACAATAATGGAGTCTGTTCTGCTGCTCTTCCACATTCCTGCTGCTTTGGCTACAGTGTGTGGCAGGTGGCACCATCTGTCTGGAACGTGTAGGTGTGAGCCCTGCAGACAAAGCAACACTTTAGAAACATCCTAAAAAAAGTTGCGCGGGAGCTTTGTCAACACAAATCTGTAAACTCCAGGGGATGTTGTCAAAACATTATTCTTAATCTTCTGACAACCAAGATATATCGTTGCCACACTGCTGCTGCTATGTTCACTTGTCAGCCTGGGAGTTTGTAACATTCTGACATCTCGATCGTGTGTACAAAGCGTTCCCAAGAATCATCGCTTCGAAACACCACGTCCATAGCTGATGTTTTGTGCAACACGGCTACAGTGTTGTGTCTGAATGCCAGAGATAACCTGACTGCACCCTTCTAATAATGTCGTGGCACTGTGTTAAAATATTATTGTCTTACATAACCAAACCGCACCCTTTAAGGATCATTTAGAAATATTCTTATGTCTTTTGCATTAGCTAGGAGGCCACTAGTCATGGCCAATGTCAGGCCAATGTCAGTGTTGTAATTAGGAAAATCTGACATCTTTCTATCATGGCTGTGAATATTAATTAACCCAATCACAATGCTACAGAGCAATGCTTGTCAAATTACTTTTTTGTGTCTATAGTGAAGAATCACGGTTGACATTATACTATATGTGCAAAAAGATTGAATGCGAAGACTTTAGACAGCTCCATCTCCTGTAGCTTTGCGATTAGATGGACATCGAATTAATTTGCATATACATAATCCATTGCAATTCCTGCTATTCATTCTACTGTCCAATCTATCAATCATCCATCATTTTTTTTATGAAACTGGTAATACGCTTTTGGCTCTCGGGGTATGTGCACGATGAGACAATGACATCGGTTATTTAATGATGTGAAAAAATGATGCTGTAACTTAATGTACGGGAAATGAATCACTCCTTTAAAGCTCTTCATCAGCATTTCTCACTGCAGTAATGATTTCCCATTTGACCTGGAGAGTCAGCACCTTATTCTGACTGTTGATTACCGTTTCATACACCAACTAAACAAATATCGAATGGAAATTGACTCTAAGGCTGATCCCAGCTGACATATTTATAAGAGCTTCCTGTTTTGAATTATTTTATTGCTCGCGCCAGGAGTGTGATATTGACAAGTTCACTGGCACTCACACAGATCTGGGTGAGGCAGGGTTAGGAAGTTTGTGCATTTTAGCTTCCTACCTACACCTGAGCAAAAGAACTGAAATACTCTTGCATTCTGAGATACTCTTGGAGCAACCCAGTGGCTCATGAATAGAGCCACAAAGTGATAAAAATATACTCCTCATTTAATAGCCACCAATGAGAGAATTAGTTAATTTAAGATCTTTCCTCTCTTTGGTCCTGTACTGTTTCTTTATATTTGGCTATGACGGGCATTAGGCCTTCAGTAAAAGTTCATGCTACTGACAGACAGGGAAATTCCAGATAAGAGCCATATGCAGAGGATGTGTGGCGCCTCGGTACTTCCTGAATTGCACAAACTTTAAAGCTGTGGACAATTGAATCTCATTGGGAGAAAAGGGAAAAAAAACAACTATTTTGAGGAGCAACCTCGGTTGGAACCATGCATGACGCAGGGGTCAGAAATGCAGTTTTGTGTGGGAAATATTGAAATCACATTGGAATCTTCTGTTATTAGGTAGAGTTTGTGCTTTACTGTATTCGTGAAATCATAGTCAGCTGTAAAATCTGAACTCTGCCATCCTCTGTTGCCCCAAGGGAGCAAGGGCACAAATGAGATGAGGCTTAGGTTTGTCGAACATGGGCAGAAGGAGGCAATGAAAGGGTACTGGATGGATAGAATGGCAATCAGAGAAGCAACAGGACTTATACAACAGGATAAGCGCAGCTTATCACCAGCTGTGAGCTACCAAGCATCCAGGATATCTACTCAGCTAGATGTCTGAAGAAGTCCAGGTCCATTCTCAAGGAGCCCAGTCATCCCAGTCACAAACTGTTTTCGCTCCTACCGTCTGGTAAACGGTACCGAAGCATTCGGTCCAGGTCCAACAGATCACGGAACAGCTTCTACCTCCGGGCAATAAGACTGCTAAACAGCCAACCTGCAGCTCCTTAGCAAATCACCTGTAATGGCTACATGGACACACAATTCTCACTATATTCAGCACAACTGCACTACATGTATATATTGCACACGCCATGGACACATAACAGCTCTGCTCACATTGAGATTTATTCAATTTCAAAAATGTAACCTTTTGTGTTTTTGTGAATTTTTGTGATTCTTGTGATTCTTGTCATTTTTGTGAGCTCGCAGAAAAAGACATGTCATTGCCAGCAACTGCTGCTGCACGCCGTATTGTTGTGCGTTTGATCAATAAACTTTGATAAACTTGGATTTGACTGCACAGGCATTTCCACAGTGGCTACACTGTATATATCCAGTACAGGGGAGCATGGGGATGCAGTACATAACATTCCTCCCCTTGCAGTGCTGGGGCCCTGGGTTCAATTCTGTGTGGAGTTTGTGTGTTCTCCCTGTGTTCATATGGGTTTAACACAGGTGCTCCTGTTTCCTCCCACAGTCCAAAGACACATGAGTAGGTTAATCAGCTTCCTAGTAAATAGGCCCTGGTGTGAGTTTGTCTGCTCTGGGATGGACCTCCTGCCTTGAGCCCATTACTTGCTTTACTTGCCCATTCTACATACACTATATTATACTCTACTCTACTCTTCTCTCTAGTGCTTTGCCCCCATACACCTCGCTGTTCAAATATGTTCCAGCTTTGTCTGGAGGAGCATCTCATGCCTTATGTCAACTTTACACCTCAGGAAACAGATGTGTGGACTTACTGTACTTATCTTATCCCTGCACACACATGCCATCCATGCAAATCTCTCCACGCAATCTGTTTTACAGCATCACCAAGACAGAAAACACCCAAGCTGTGCATACGCCTTGTATCTTTCGTGAAATGATTAGCAGGTCAAATAAAAGTCTGAATTCTCTGAGCAGGAAAGACTGAGAACAGGTTTCGTTTAAACTCTGTTTGCGGACAGTAAAAAGCATGAGCTGATGTTTACTCTGATATGCCTTTCCCACTTTGTATGGTAATATGGATGTAAAACAAGCAAACAGGTAACACTAGGGGAATAAGATATTAGGGAACATCCCAGCAAGGACAGGCGGTCCCAGTAAAGCCAGCTTTCTGACTGAAAAACAGGAGGAACTGTTTTTATAACGCCCAGTTAATGGAACATCAGATGGTCTTCCTGTAACCTTGTGCTAGAATGAAGTGCTGCATTCCAGCATGCCAGGACCCTTATATATTCATATGACAACCTGGCAAAACTGATTAAAACACAGATGGAAGCAACTAATTGATGCTTCCCCCGCATGGAAAATATAAGCTAAGTGAGACGCGTCTGAAACCTCTCTCATCCCGGCTATTGCTTCATTTTCAGGTTTCTCAGAGGCACTGCGGCTTGGCCACCCGGCACAAGGGGAATCCAGTCCATTTCTGCTGGATTCAGCAGCCCCTGTTCTTTGAAGGCTTTTGCAGAAAGTCCTAATTAGACAGGCCTTTACTTTCGCTTGCCAGTGGAAATATTTTCAATGGCATATTTCACTCATGCCCAGACAGTTACCCTCTGTCTCGGCCACAGTGAGGAGGAACGGGCCCTACTGTACAAGATGGCTCTGCCTTGATTTAGACAGGAGGCCAGATACTTCTTCAAGCCAGAAATAAAAAAAGGCTTCTGAATCTGACCTCCTGTACTGCACACAAGCTACCCCAGCCTAACAGAGGAAAGTCAAAAGGTTCTCATGGATATTGTGTGTTGATTTAGTCCTATCAAAGTGATTCTTGTTCCTTTGGGTTCATGCAGGTTAGGCAGAAGACCATCTTTAAGCTTCAGCGTGTACCTGTGTACCTGTGTACCTGTGTACCTGTGTACCTGTGTACCTGTGTACCTGTGTACCTGTGTACCTGTGTACCTGTGTACCTGTGTACCTGTGTACCTGTGTACCTGTGTACCTGTGTACCTGTGTACCTGTGTACCTGTGTACCTGTGTACCTGTGTACCTGTGTACCTGTGTAGTGGAGACAGCATGCAGGTAGGATGCTTAAGAAAAATGTGAAAGGAGGCGTTTAAGTTCAGCTTATGTAGTGTGGTGCAATACAGGGAGTGTCTGGTGTGGGGGCGGAGCCCCGGATTAAGGAAGACGCGTTGCCGTGGAAACCACACCTGACGTGAATAAGTGATTGAACTGCAGGTGTAGAAGTGCTTTTAAAGGGGGAAAGATGCAGCAGGACCTTGCTCTTGCTGTCGCTGCAGTGGTGAGAGAGCCAATGCGGAAAGGCTGCTGTGAGAGAGCCGGGCTGCAGCATGAGAGGAGCGGGTGTGAGACGTAAATACGCGTCTGAGTGAACAAAGAATGATCAGCACCTGTCGTAACGGGGTGGAGAAGAACGCCAATTCCGGAGGGGATTGCGGAGAGGAATAGTCTCGCCAGGAAAAGAGCGAAAACGTCAGCCTGCGAGAAGACTGATTGAAGAAACGGAGCTTTGTGAGATCATCGAAAGATTTAAAGGGCCAGCATCCTGCTAGGGTGTGAGAGCAGGGCTATAGGTGTCCGCTGTATGAGTGAGTGGTGGGTTGCGTGGTAGAGGGACCCTCCCACCGGCAATACATGGTATTGGGGAAGTGAGTGGGGTCTATCTGCTGTAGCTGCACCCTGCTGGTGGCTGTGAGTTCACAGCCTGAGAGTGTGTTGGAGAGGGACAGTGTGTTGGGTCTTGGCATGGTGTGTAGTGCCCAAGAGACTCGGTGATGTAGGTAGTGTGTGTTTGTGTAACCCAACCTGGTGGTGTTGGGGAAGAGGATGTTGAGGCTGGAGGCGGACCTGGGAGTCTGAGGCACTGGCTGTGTGGAACAGTGACCTAATGGAGTAGGAGCAGGAGGCTCTGTGTTGGTGTTTGGGAGCAGGAGGTTCCTAGCGGTGAGGACAACAGGATGAACTTGGTGAAACTGAGATTCCTAAGTTAAAGGGTGCAGAAGTAAGGGAATGTGGAGTCCTGTATCCTGTCACCCTGATGAGTGTGTGTGTGTGTGAAAAGGACCCCAGAAGAGCTTATAAAGGGGCATGATGGGGGGGAGAATGGAGGCCTGACCACACCCAATGTGGTGTCAACTTCCCCCAGGGCAGCACAGTAGCTAGTTAAGTGGTGATGCTTAGGCACAGCTGTGTGTGATTGGCTTGTCGTTGCTACAGTATCTCTCCCAAACATCAGTTTGATATTTTACTTTACAGTGATTCTTCAATGATCATTCAGAGGGATGTTCCAAAAATTTTCCATACTTTCAGGCACTGTTGCAACAGTAATGCAACTCTGACAGTCTAGAAATATACCGAGTATCAAGAGGAGTTTTTTTTATTTTTTGGAAAAATAAAATCTATATGTTTTGGATATTGACTGTTTTTGGTCTGTTGCTTATTCATACTTGTCATGATGCACTCAAGTGACTCTGAGTGTTTCATAAGTTCTGGATCATTTCATTGGTGAAAGCACTGGTTGGGCATAAGACATAAGTAAAGAGCTGATGCCATGTGTTGAAAATCAAGAAAGGAAAAACGCATAGAGGAACTATAGTACATGCCCCACTTGAGAGAGCACAGTCTTGCTCCTTGCACATCATCATGCCGCTTCTGTGAAAAGGTCTTTTTGTGAGATGAGAATGTGACAGGCTCTAACTGGCATATTGAGCCTCAAAGAACATCAGTGGGTGAGCTGGGATGACATGTAGCATCTCGGGTTCAGAGACCAGTGTCCAGACACACACTTGTCCAGACTCTACAAGAGGCACGTGACAAAAATGTGCAGTCTGTATTGCTTCCAGTAGTGAACATGCATGCACAGTACTGGTCAGTGGCTCTCTAGGTACATTGTACCCCTAGTTGATCAAACCATTGATGAAATTAGCATACTGTATTTGATTTATCTCTTAGAACTTTTTCAAGAATGGGTATTGACCCATTCCCAAGTTTTGCCAATACCCAATTTAGCACCTGTTTATTTTCATTTTTGTTTCCAGATTTGTTTTTGACCTAAATAACCAGTACTAGCTCATGGGGGCAGCCCATCTCCTCTCACCATGAGCTCTCCCACAGGAAGTAATGGTGTCCATTTCCTCTGGAACTTAACACCATAAACAGGTCACCACCAATATTTCATTGGAAATGAAAGGTGGAAAGGTAAAAGGAGACACCTCTATAGAGCTTCTGAACATGACAAATGAGGATCAACCCATAAAGTCATGATGGTACAGCTTTCTAAATGAGCTCTAACTGTTACAGAATTGGAAAAATACAAATATGAGTGGCTTCTAAGATGTTTTTCCCCTTTCATGTTACACAGATTTCTTTTTTTATGTCACAATTATTGAAATTTTCTTTTCCCTCTCTAGTGCAATACTCTATTTCAAGATCACTTTTAAGACTTCATTGATCTTATGAAGTGGTATCAGGGGAGAGTACAGCTTCTAGCACTTATTGATTGTAATTGTCGTTCTGCTCCTTGCTTGTAATAAAAAGCTTATAAATCATAGATAAGGCAAGGACTCATCCACCAAAGCAGATCATTTTTACTGCCCAAAAGTTAATAAATCTTTCTAATATATTATAAGTTCAATCTCTATAAACTAATTCCATTGAATAAATGCATATTTATAGGTTTAATTACATGACATAAATAACACATGCATAGTTTTTAAAGTTTGTTGAACTGCAGTGTACAATAAAATGACTGCTAAAGAAAAAGGTGTTTATGCTTTGTGTGCAAGGTTTCACTGCTTAAAAAACATTGGTTTCTGGCTATTTCAAATGGAGGGCCTGCTACAGTTGTTCAGACGGAACGGTTTCATTTGAAGAGGCTGCAGAAATAAATTTTGTCCCAAACCTCCTGAGACAAATGATGTTTTAATTATTTAAACCTTGCGCGCCACGTAAAATGTTCCATTTTTATATTCAGCATATAAATACAGTGTGTGTATTATAGATAAATGGATGGATAGATTCACAGAATTAAAAAAGCTTTGCTTTCAGTGAAGTATGTTTTAAATTCACACACAAGTCATCTACAAACTGATGAAGAGGTATAGACGGCTCACATGCTGCAGTACAATCATACTATTAAAGGAGACCCATAACAAAAGTCCCTGTGCAGCACAGACAATTTGTATCAATCAAACTTTGAAAGAAATGTGGAATTCATTCCGTTCAACAATGGGATGGTACTCACCTGTGTCTTTTTTAATTTCGTTTTCTATTCAGGATTATTTACTTTGTTCCGAGTGTTGTCGATGCACACATTCTAGAATATGTGGGTGAAAACTCCACACATTTAAAAGTTGGGAAGAAACCACCAAAAAAAAACAAACATTTGCTTGTTCCCTCCTAGACTGAGACTTCAGATGCAAAAAAAAAAAAAGTAAGGGAAGTCTGTAAATAAACATTCTGCGAAGAGAGATGCTTGAAAATTCAAAGAGCCACACTAATTACTGGAGAGGAATAAGGTGCTCCAGTTCTGTTTTCTAATTAAGGCAGCATTCCAATTAACAGATCTCTCTTATCTTGTTGCTATGCTTCCCCGCTAGGACATCTTGTTTGTGAAAGAAGCTGTGACCGTGGGGAAATGGTATCAGCTTTCTCTCTCTTGTTTTTATGTCCAGAGCAGCCACAGATCTATGGAGTGACACAAAACTCTCCCAGACCAAACAGAAAAACAGGAGCTGTCCAACCCCATTAAGTGCAGTTGCTAAGGAGTTTGTTTTTACTACTTGTGGCTGTGTAAGGAGTTTATAGCGTTCACAGGACTTCAGAAGAAGGAACTTCAAACAGAAAACCTTCCCCTGACCCTTTATTGTGGCAGTGGTATTTAGAAACCATTTCACTTGCAAGAAACAGATCATATGCCCATATTGCAAATCATATCAATTTTTTCGCAGAGACTGCTGCTCGGCTAGGCCGCACGTCTGACTTGCTGCCTTTCAATCGTCTGACTAGTCACTTGTCTGACCTGCAGTCAGCCAATCAATCTGCAACTTAATATTATTATTATTAACTTAATAATAATTCATAGTTTTCTAGAACTTGAAAATGTCCACGTCCCTCTCCTCTTTTTTTCCACAATTAAATAAAAAGTTACATGTTTATTTCCAACCATCAATGAGACAAGTGTTTATATACCCATTGCCTTGTCTTCAATATGCTGTGATTTACAGTGCTCTCAAAAAGTATTAAGACAGCAAATCAAAAGCCAGCTTTTGCTTCACAGGCAAGCAATTCGTATTTCTTATCCTGAGATGAATATAAATGACATGAGCAATGCCAAATTAATGTGATTTAAGGAATCTTATTGATTTAATTCTTGGGTAGGAAGAAAAGCTTGATTTCTGAGGCCAGGTGCATTTGGATAAAATAAGGGCATGTCCGTCCGTTATCAAGGAGCTCCTGGTGGAAACGAGGGCGAGCTGGAGACTATCCCGGAGGCGCTGTATCACTCCTCGCTGTCTAGATGAGACTAGTCCTTTGCAGGGTCACAAAGACAAGGGGAATTTAGTATATTAATTAAAATGAGGTGACAAGAATAGGGAATTCCCTGCAAAACAAAAAGTGAGCATGCACACTCCATGCACAGATACCTGATTCCACAATCCAATCCAGAACACTAGAGCTGTGAAGTAGATAGATAGATACTTTATTGATCCCGTGAGGGAAATTGCAGACTGGTAGCGGTGCTTACTACCCTGCCACTGTGCTTCCCAGAATCTGACATGCCAGAGTCAAACTGAGCCAAAGCACTCTTTCAGGCGACCCTTTTGATCCTTTTTAAGACCTGTGTGTTTGTTTTTAAGAACAATCTGGGAGCTGAAAATGCTGTGGCAGCAGATCGTTTTCCAGGCTCGGGCGTGTGTCGGGGAAGGGTCTTCCGTGGTAGTTCCTGACTTCCTCTCACGCATTGCTCTTCGCCGAGACCTGCTCTCCAGTTCCAGCACCCGGAGGAGGGACCTCCACTTCCTCGTGTGTGTGGGTGAGCTCCCACCAGGGGCAGGAAGAGGCGAAGCCTGTGGCCTGACCTCCCGCGCTGCCGTGGCAACGGTACACTTCGGCCACTTCCTGTTGGACTCTCTGTCCCGACAGGGAGCGCGACAGGCTGTTTGCACGGCTGCCCTGATGGTGAACCCGGACTGGACTTCTGAAACCCATGTGATTACTCAGCTGTGTCGCACTTGACGCAAACCTCCGGCTCATAATAGCCCTGGTCTTTCTCTGGGTTTTTTTATGCATTCGCAAAACTGATTCGGGAGGCAGAACCGAAGATTCAGCATCTTTTACATTTGAGGTGAATACACACTTCTAGAGCCTGCTGGGATAGGTTCTGGCTCCCCCACAGCTCTGTATTGGATAAGGTGCCTACAAAATGGATGGGATGGATACAAGAGGGGTAAAATCAAACAATGTCGGCTTCGTGAACCAAAATCCAACAGCAGAAACCCCCTTTGATTTAGATGGGGATCTGTTTCTACCAAGTTCCTAGGTTACACTGGAAGCAGAAGGTGCTTTTCTTTATTGCAGGTGGCCTGGTGACTGTCCCAGCCGATCAGCAGACTTACTAATTGAGAATTAGCTCTCTTTCCTCTCAATCTGCCAATTAGCCCAGGAGAAGCAGTTACCTCACTGAGTCCATCAATTAGGCAGGTGTGGATGCCTGAAACTGTCTTGCACTGTGCATAATGTATTATATCATTTCATATTTTATGTTAAATCAACAGGCATTAGTAGTCTGATTCTGCTGAGATGGTCCTGCTTCTCAGCAGCACATACAAATAATTTATTTTCACCACTTTTTCAAGTGACTTGTTCCACACTTCCGAAAGTATATACTGTATAGCTATCCTATATGTATTGGTGGAGCTCATCCATATTCACTTCTCTGATTCATAGCGACTCATTGCTGTTAAAACATACAAATGACTTGAAAGAAGTTACTTCCTCGAGCCTTACTTTCAGAATCCCCAATATGTTCCTCCTGTTCCTTGCTCTATCTTCCAACAGCGAAGTACAGTTCACGTCGCCAAGCCACTGTGCCTCTTACAACACTACAAAAGAGCCCTTCCCCATGTCTCCAGTGAGCAGCATCCAGCTCTCTCCTTATGTGACCGACCTAACAGATGAACATCTATGGACAGAATTGTGTGCTCTAGTAGATGACAGGAGCATCTGTGGCGAATCTGTTGAGCATTGTGAGATGAAAATCAAACTTGATCAGGGAACATTCCTCCAGTTCTTTCAACCTGAGATGTTTGTTTTCAATAATATCGGTCCATAAACCCCTCCTGCCTCTTTTGTCACATTTCGAAAGATGAGAAAGAGTTAATAAAATCAGATTACATGCAGTATATTCTCCCACATGCATCATGTCTGTTCCTTTTATTCTATGCTCACATAATGAAGCATGCCACGCAGTTGTGCAGCAGGCTGTCTTCATACCTGGGTAGCTAGTGGTGATACCGTTCTCTTCACGCCTGAATTGCAAATCACAACGGAGAAGGACTAAGTTCAAGTTCATTTCTCAATCCAGTCATATACAAGTATACAGAGGAGCGAGAGATCGCTCTCCAGGTCTACAGACAAGGCACTGACAAGACAATGCTATAGACCATGTAGACATAGACATTTCTGACAGGGTACATAAAGTGCAATGTGCACAGTGCAATTTACTTTACAGGATTGTGCAAAGAATTGTGCAAAGAATACCTCAGACAGTATGCCTGACATTGGGCAAAAAAGAACTAGGTTTCCAGATTTGGAGTAGGTACAGTAGGTACCAGGGTGTTGAGGAGCCTGACAGCCTGTGGAAAAAAGCTGTTTTGGAGTCTGGTGGAGCTGGCCTAAGTAACTTCCTCAGCTATATTGCAATCAGTAATGTGCTGCACTCTGGGATGTCAGGTAAGGCTATAGGCTGTAATACAGTTGCTTCCATAGAGGAAATGTTCCTTACAATATTTCCTCTCCCAGAGCCCCCGATGTAATTCGTTTTTCACTATACCAGGTTCATCTCTTCCTGATTTTTAACTACAACAAGAAAGTTGTTCTGATTTTGTCTGTAAATCACTGCATAGCAGAAAGTCTATGCCGTACTGTATATTGGATTGCTGCACAGAAGCATCTTGATCTGTTTTGAGGATCAGACTTTCCACCCAGTGACACTGTTTTAGCAATGTTTATTTTTATCATGCATCACTCATCGTATGCTTTGCCCATAAAAATTGCCATTGGGGATTTTAAAAGCAAAATGTTGCTGGTTGCGTGAGAAACACAGAAGGAATTTGATTTTCTGCAACGGAAAATGCCAATTTGTAGTATGTTACACCCAGGTGGAGGCAGTTCAAGAGAAGACCAAACTCCAAGTGATATTGCAAGCTCAGCTATATGAATTGTAGTACAACACATTGCCCCATGGGATAATAATAAAGTTTGAATTGAAATGAATTGAGATGGACTGCTTTAGTAGACCAGTGCTTGAGCACCATTTTTTTAAATAAATCACCTGCCTTTACAGTGTCTGCCAAACATGCCCGATAGTTGGAAAGCTGAAGTTGGAGAATGAATGTGTTTGCATTAGTGTAAAGACCTCCATGGACACTCAAGAACACAAATAAATGTGACATTGAGTTGCTCATTGCATTGCATTGCCGTGAAGCCAATTCATCTCAAGTCAAAAATCATATAACGAACTTCTCATATTCCCTAGGAATGACTTTTGGCAGTACTCTGTACAGCTTGGCACAAAGAGCAAGTTTGAGAAAAAGAGAAGAGAAATGTTTTGATTTGTTGCTGTGACGGTTTTGAATTTTGTGTTTATCTGACTTTACTTTGTACCGAAAGTAAATATGACCTTATGTGTTTTCTACAGTGACAACCAGCATTGTTGGAAAATGTAATAGCTCTGTCAGGATTTACAGCAACATTAATACAGATCAGACAAAGATGTTTTATTGACTTCATCTCTACAGTCATAATCACACAATAAATGCAGTTTTTATTCATATTCAGAGCATTACAGCTTCCACATAAAATATCCCACATTGCAGTCTCTGTGAGATTTGGTTTCATATTTTTCCTCCTTAATTGTTTTTTGTTAGTCCCCAGAAAAAAAGCCCTGATTGTTGTAAAGGTGTTGTTTTTTTTAAATTACATCAAGGTAAAATAATACAGCCGCAAAGAGCTAATGAAAGAGAAGGATAATTTCAGTAACAAATATGACCTTTTGCAGTAACTTCATTTTTTAGGATTTCGGGACAATCACAACCAAATATCACACTGATCCCTCCCAAGAAACAGAAAAAAATAACACCAACCTCCTAAATCATAATGCTTGCTTCTTGAAGGTGGTGCACCAGTGAGCAGTTATCACTCATTAGCTCCCTGTATTCCTTTTAGTACCAATTTCAAGGCTTAGCAAAATATGAAGAGAGGAGCACATGCCGATAAAAGATTAAAATATTCACAGTAAAATATAACACATTTGAGAGCAGAATGTGGTGAATGAGAATAAGATGATTCCTTTCAGACAGCAGATGCCAAGCACATACACTTTGAAACACCTTTTGGAAAGTTACACCAAAATGTGTTAATGAAGTCACATTAGTGTATTTCTAATAGCTATACAGTTTGTCAACTTTTTGGAGGTGTGCTCTGTAAACGTGGTAGACTCTAATTAGATTCAAGGGGAGAGCTGTGTCAGCATGCAAGAAGCAAGTAGAGGTTAATTTCAAGCTGAATTGAAGAGATAAAGAAGATAAAACATGAGGTTTCGGCTACATTTCTTTCACAAGTTATGTCTTCCTTTTTACTTTGCAGCATGGAATTATTCTTTATTTGACTCTTATTAGATTACAGAATTTGACTCGAATTGCAAACTATATGGAATTTGCAGAAGCCATTACTGCTGTTTGTGATCCTTTTAGAGGAGCTCTTAATCAGTGGTGATTTTATCTTGTACCAGTATGATTCATGCCAATTAACTGAATGGAACTGTGAATTTATTAAGCCAGAATGAAGCAGTATACAGTAACTATTTCACATCACCACCACTGACATGAATGCCTCTTTATAGATTCCAGATGTCGTCTTTACAGAGGAAGTTCAGATCTGCACTGAGATAAACACAAGTCCTTCTAAAGGCAATTTGAGAGGACTGGTGATCATAATGGAATTCCTATTCTTTTTGTAATTCTAAGACAAAAACTGTTTTCAAAGGGGTTTACAGGCTTTGCATGAAGTGCTAATAAACTAGAAACTGATATTTTGTTATACATCTCTTCTCGAAAAGCAAACTTACTTTGATGAAGCCTCAGTCTCTCAAAGGAAACATATGGATCTCATCAAAGATGTGGTAGTTTCTGACCATTTTCTGGAGAGAAATCAAACACAGACTGCTGATCTTCGACTTCTAAGAGGAAGTACACCATGTCTGTACTCAGAAGTGAAGAAACCCCCATTGAGCAAATGAGATAAAATATTGGATTCATATAATGAAAATCAGACCATACTGCTGTGAACATTTACTTAGCTGAGCTACATTTTCCCACCTTTTTTCAAACTATATGCACAAGGCCATGCATGTTTCAGTACAACGCATAAAAAATACAAGAAGATATTGCAACAGGCATTAACATAATTGGAGGCACTTCTTTATGGGAAGAATTGTGATATATGAAACAAGATATCCAGCCATTGAAGCCGATACCCTGGATTCCTACAAGAAACAGCTATATTTCTTGTAGGAATCCAGGGTATCGGCTTCAATATCAACAGGATATATTGATATCCTCCAATCAGGAGAGGTGACAATACTTCAGCTTCAACAAAGGGTGGTGGGAGTGTGAAATAAACCACCATGTCATGTTGTCAAAGCAGATACCCTGGCTACCTTCAAGAAAACACTGTGTGAGACCTTTAGATCAATATGCTGTTTACACTCAATTTTGTAACTTTTCTTACGCTATGCTCTTGACACAGTTCATGCTTCTTGAGACCATGGTTCTTAAGAATCTTAAACAACAACAACATCGTTCCTCTCCAGACAAACTGGTCGACGTGACTTGAAACTGTCCAATCTTTTGTAATTTGGAGTTATCTGAATGTACAATGCTCAGAGAAACAAACCAGTTCAGAGTGATCACACGTCCCATTTATACTGTGTATAACTCCCTGGCAAGGGTAATATGGGAACCTGGGCATTTTTTTAAACCCTGCTGATGGATTCTCTTCTACTCTTCACAGGTAGGGAGTGAAAGGGACACAGTCTAGATCCCTGTATTCCTGGAAGTTGAAAGAAATGAAAGCAATTTCAGCTGCTTTCATTTCTATCTCTGAAAACCCTGCTCTAGTATCGCTGTGATGCTATTCAGTGCCACAGGCACTTGATACAAGCACATCACCTCACCACTGGGAGGGAAAACAAGACATTCTTCCATTGTACTGGCCAAGACTTCATTGGGATTTCGGCCTTCGTATGCTCCCTCTGTTTAACACGATACAATACAATAATACTTTATAAACGGAAATTTGTCTTGCATCCCAGCAGCTATGTGTTTATACACACAGAGACTTACAAAAATCATATAACACTACATAAAGCACAACAACCCTTACTTAGTCATTCCAAAACCCTTCCCAAATAGTTAAAGGCTCTGGAATTCACATATCCTAACAGAACCTGTGAGTTTACGCTTCTCTCAATCACACTGATCCCCTATAATTGCACTGTATCCCTTAATTTCTGCACACAGTCACTAATTGCATTTGCCCATAAACCAATACTCCTTTGCTGTGAACCCATTTATGGAGTAGTTTGATTGAATTGAACTTAATGGATTAATTATTGACATGGCTTTGTTAAAGTTGTACAATGGAATAGGGTTGTTACAACTAATTAATGGAAGGCAGTATATCTTAATGCCATTCCTGGGTCAATTATAATAACTCAGTGCAACTCAGTGCAAGAGGGGAGTTGTAGGAGCGCAATTAAAAGGATTCTCAGCTTGGTGTCCAATAGATTGTGTTCGTTTTTTTCCTTCAATGTAGGCATTAGTTTAAATCACAATAAAAAGGGTCAGCAGTAGAGTTTTAAACATCTCTGCTTACTAATACTAAATTAATTCACAGAGAATCATAATTAGTACTCGCTAGGATAAATCGCTGCCCAATACATTTCATAAAAGCATGTATAAAGTGTAATATAAACGATTATACTTTATAAAAAGTGGAATATACTGCTGTAATAGTTTATTGTAATCATACAGCAAATGCATTCATTGAGTTGATCATATTTTATATTAGATTTTCACAAACACTCATAACTCATTTTTTTGTATAAAATTACAGAAAAGCCTCATCCTTGCATTATGGAGTTTCTGTATTTGAGCATCATAAAACTACGGTAACATTCCTTCTGACGTTCGCTAATAGTGAAGACATTGTGTGGGGCTAAGTTACTTCACGGGTTCTACAGACTGTCAAAGTTAAATCAGTCTATGATTTATATATATATAATTTGACCATTATCTGTAAAATACATTGATTGAACACAATTCAGCAAATTTGCCACAAACTTCCAAAAGGGGGTTCTGTTGCTCTTTATAACTTTGATTACTAATTTGCTTTTTCATGGTTTTTGACACTCAGCAATTGAAAAGCCTTTTCAAATCACAGAAGATACAATCAAACAAGATTTTAATAAGCCCAGCTAACAATATATTGAGGTAACACTTTCAATTGTGCCACTAATATTTCTTTTATTATCTTGTCATGTTCTCCTTTTACTATAAAGCACTGGATGAAACCTAATCATTGAGGCTCGACAGCTTTGCTTTTATTAACACTACTCTGAGAACTTGCATACTGACAGGTCAAGGTAAAGAGTATAACAGAATTAATGGGGCACAAAGACAGCCAAAGAGTAGCAACATAGTAATAATGTTGTCATTTACTTGTTATGTGTTTGATTGACACACAAATGCCAATTTAATGGGTTCTTGACACAAAGTAGTTTACAGATAAGACAATACCACAATGTTTGCCTTTGTGTTGTAACATCAAAGAACGCCTGACACAACACACTCCCCTCTCTCTACAGTACTCAGTGATGAACGGGACTGAATCCTACTCATTCTCTTCATTTTGTAACTGGTTCAGGGCTTCGAACCCTTGTTGTCTACAACCGCACGTCTGAAAAACACACTGGGCTTTTGACAGGCACACTGGTTGTTTGAAACAGCCGGTGCAAATGATTTATCGATTCAGAAAACTATACTTTAAAACTGTGAGCACTTTATTATATTAACAGGTAAAAATCCTTTCACTGAGAGATAAGGATTTTCTCTCAGTGAAAGGGTTTTCTGCCCTGACTGCACTGTTGAAAATTGTCTTGATCAGACCTTTTAACAATTTCCTGATTCTCTTACATACAACACGATGATACTTTATTTTCTGATTTCTCCTAAATTTGTTTTGCATCCAAGCAGCTATTTTTTACACACATAGCCTTACAAAAACGTACAAATATCACAATAAAAATTCACTGGTAATAACAAAACCCACGCCCCAATAATTGCACTGTACCCCTTCATTTAAGCAGCTAACCACTAATTGCACTTGCCTGTAGACCTACACTCCTTTATATTAAGAGCAGGGCAAGACCTCAGCTCTCAAAGTAAACGAACAAAAAAGCAAAAACACAATGTGCAGATTCTGTTCTGCGATGTTGTTTGTTTTCAAAACGTGTTCTTCATACAAAAGAGAACATTCTTTGAAAACAAACAAACAGAGATACCTCACTGTTGACTCTGGAAGGCTTGAGAGAGTGAATGGTTTGCCACTTCTACAAATGCAACGTCATCTAACCGATTGTTGCCCGTACAATCTGGTCTTCATTGGGAAGTATTTCCAAGTATGTTGCTTCATCAACTTGTTTTTATTTTTCCAGTCACAAAGCAGCAGCAACATTTTAAGGAATAAATTAGGAAAAACGGGAGTCCACTCATTCATTCCTGTGTGGTGTTCTTGATATTTTAAACCTGCACCCATTTTCTCTCTTGCACGATATCATTCCACACCTAAACTTTTCTCTTTCTTGTGTTTACAAAGCACACCGTTATCCTCAGAACTTCCAGTTACACTACAAACCCAAAGGTGACCACCGAGACAGTTGTACGTCACTGTGCTACAGAGACCACAGCTTGAAATCCCAAGCAAGTTTTCATTTTCCATTTTTGTAAGCTAAGCACATGGCATTGATGTCGGACTGCATTTTAGACACGCAATGGGATAAAATTCACAAGTTTTGCAAATGTGCTGCGGGTCACGAAAAAAGAAAAGAAAAACAATTCTTTTGACCTCACAGTTGAACACTGGCAACCCAGCAGGACTAATCATGGCTCTTAGGGTTGATGTTTAGGTTACATTTCAAAAACATTTTTGTTCCATTCCTGCCGAGCATTGCCCATAAATTTTCATTGGTATGTTGACGTGATATCAACATGGAATAAAGGAATTCTCCCGAGGGATCGTGCTTAACGGATTCTGAGCTTCCAACCAGTAAAAATATACCTGATTCCATTATACATTGCAAGCTGAATAACAGGAATAGAATTAATGTCCCCTCTGGTACTACAGAACTGTCACTTTTTTTACCTTCATGGAAATATGTAGTCCTGCACTGTCACCTTCTGTCCCCAGTCATAATCCCAGAAAGCCATCCAACTAGGAAATTCCCCATTAAATCCTGAAATCACACAATGTCGTGGTCTATGAAGTACAGTACATTACGCGCACCCCTTCATTCACCTCTTACTTTCATGTCCATGGTACAGCCCAAATCTTCTGGGCTGATAAGTAGATTGAAACATCATTAACTGTAAGCAGGCCCCTCCATCCCCAGCCCATTTTTCTCTATAATGTATGAAATTGCTGTGTGTTTTCTTTCAAACCACACTGGCAATTACATACAGATCTGGACTGATGGTATCTCTCCCAGACCAGATCATAAATTCTAATCAAACTCATTTTCGTAGCACGATGACTTGCAGGGCAAAGTAACAGGGAGTATCTACAGTACATGCACCTCGGCATGAACTCTCAGCTTGTTTTGATAACGTGTTGCTGTTATTTTTGTGATTTTAATTTTCAAAGAATGAACTTGAGAAATGACCAGATTGAGTGAGATAACCGTCCAAGAGGGCCGAGACATTGCAAGTTTAGGATTTATGTACAGAGTGTTTACGGAACGTTTTCCTGAGAATGGTTAGGGTGCAAGAAACTTGTCTGAACTACATTTCCCAGAAAGCTGGGGGGGGGGGGGGGGGTTGATCCGCCTTCCTCGGTCACCTGACCAATTGCTCTAAGGCACTTGGTCGGGGTGATAGATTAAAAACCAGGAAGCAGAGGCTTCCAGGGCCGGTCCTCATCCGGTGTCTGGGAAATGTAGTTCATCTTGTCTAAACCTATCAACCTTAACCAGCACAAGCAGATGATTCCCTATAAGCAACAAGGCAAGCAGCACTAAGATGAGAGCCCCAGTCAGGGGTTCGTCTTGCAGGCATGGCATGACCGTCGCAAAAGCGCCCAACCTGCCTTTGAGGTGCATATTCATATTTGTTTTGCCTCACCCTGGTTTTCCTGCAGTACATCTACAGTGTATCTGTCCACATCCCATCAGATACTGCAGCACCTTCCATCCAGGGAATCATTCTCCTCCTTGTTTCTTTACCAACAAATCCATCCTGGCCCCCCCAAGTTCTATGCCTTTTACTAGCTCTATCCCATAAGAATTGAGCAGTATTGACATTTCAATGAAATGCCTGGAGTGCAAGAACGGCACAAGCTTTGGAACAAGGCAGGTTGTCCTTTGTTGCCTTTGCCAATGAGAGTTTGCATTAGAATTCGTCTCTCCAGAACCTTACAACCAGGGAATACCAGAGGAAGCATTAGGCACTAATGAGCCTGAGCCACCCTTTACTAACAGAGTATCTAAGGGCCTTACAAATCAGTCTGCTGACCATTGTAACTACCACAAACTGGAGAAAACACTTTCCATTGGGCTTAGGTGTCCAAAACAGCAGCCGTCTGTGGGAAACCCTCCTCCAAGATGAAGAAACAGGGTGCTTTCACTAGCCGCCTCTACAAGTACAGTAGTAGAGATTTTCTCATGGTTTATTCAGCTGGCCTCAGAGGAGTAACAAAGATGTATTTTTTTTTTTAAGTAATGAATAACAGAACTCCGGAGAAATCGTTTTCCCTTCACACTATGCTGGAATGCTGGCAGGTTAAGTAGATTAATCCTCATCACCCTGTGACCTTCGCAGTCTGGGGATTTCTGAGCCCTCCACAGAGGCACCAGCAACTTCAGTTCAAATAATAGCGGCATTTAGAACTTTTGTTTTGAGACGATGGCCCTGGGGGATACATTTACAGGCTCCAAGTGTTCTGAGTCTGATGTCAACAAGGAATGGTTTTGACAGGGTTTTTTTTTTTTACGTTACTGTACATAAATCCATTAGAATAAAAAATGACAAGCAGCCATTTAATGGTTTTCACAAAGGCTTCTGGAAACTACCAGAACGACATAGGAGGAGCAGGCACCCTTCATAAAAGTGAGGTGACTGACAAACATCAACAGCAACGACGTCAGAGAGGGTAATTACCGGCACTATGGTGTGTTTTTTATTTTGTTTTAGAAACAGCAGAAAAGTGACGAGTGAGTCATGGACACCTTTTCAGTGGCATTCCTTGTCAAAGGCTAATTTATAAGACAAAGACTTAAACTGATCGTCCTTTTCAATGGCTTTGAATTTCATTGTGCGTTTGAAGTAGGCTGAGTTTATCTGACACCAGTGAAAAGCTCAAAGATATTCTTGTTCTGGGCAGTGGGTAATATATACAGTACAGTTTAACCGGTAAAATAATATGGTCAAAAGAGCAATAACCTCATATATGTATCAAACTGACAGTGTTAATTGGAAATAGTTACATAAAATTAAGATGATTCAATATTTCTTTGACTTATTGGTATGTTTGTTTTTCCTGTACAAAACAGTTCCACAGTAATCATGTCAAAACATGTCTCACCTTGGGAAATCATTCCTGAGACCTTTGCTTGGGTTGTTTTTATATAAAGGTACTGTTGCCTTCTCGTTTCTCTTATGAGAAAGGCAAAAGTCAAATAACTTATGTGCTCCTGAATAAACAGTAAGTCAGTTTTAATTAGAAGAGTAAAGGGCAGTGTTAGTCCAAGCACTGCTAAGAAAACAACTGACTCTGACTGAGATTCCTCAAGTCTCAGGA
Organism: Lepisosteus oculatus; assembly: GCF_040954835.1. Taxonomy (NCBI): domain Eukaryota; kingdom Metazoa; phylum Chordata; class Actinopteri; order Semionotiformes; family Lepisosteidae; genus Lepisosteus; species Lepisosteus oculatus. Next base: position 36,362,795 of record NC_090707.1, read on the forward strand.
GGTGGGTATTGTGCAGGATAACCCAAAGACAGTGTGTCCAGTGATTTGTAGGTCCATAAGGAATGGGAGCACTTGAGTTACCCTTGTCTTACTGCTTAATGGTAAGTTGATTTTCAACATGCTGAGGCAGCAGAAACCATGTGGCAATCTCATAAGGAATCTGTTCTCTATTTTCCACTAGCAAAAACAACATACAAGATTTAAGCATATTGAAAATGTTTACCGAGTGTTTTACGCACATCAGTTTGCTGAGGGCTGACCTCCTGGTCAGGGACGAGGAGGCTGGGACCCCCATTCAGAGTGAGGAGTGACCAAGGGGCAGCTGCACAGGTGGAGGTGGGGTGCAGAAAACAAACGCAAGAGATGTATACGTTATGCATAGTATTGATCATATTTTAATGAACTGACATTGGGAATGATCACACTTTTCTGACAACTGAGGCCGATTGAACTTGGCTGTTAACATCCCTGCGCATTCGTTACGAACTCCAATAGCCCTCTGTCTGACACTGCCCATATAGGACACACACACTGTTAAAATTAGCAGATGATTTAACATTTTCAGTGTCACATTGTGCTCAAAGGCCTTAGCAGTAAAGTGAGTTAATTGTTAGTGAGTGACTCCATACTAAATGGTCTTAAATAGCATTCCTGTAAAAATATACAAATGACTAGAACAATTTAGTGATACAGTACATTACACAAAACTGACAGTCATAAGCAATTATACAAAATCTGTAATATGCCGCCCTGCAAGGGTGTCCCGCCCAGGGTGTACCCTGCCTTGCACCTGTTGCTGGCTGGGATAGAGTGTTTTTCCTGCAAACCTGAATTAGATAAAGCCATCAGTGTCACGATCCTCATCCCTCCACTAGAGGGCGCTCCGACCCTTTTGTGTTAGGTTCATCACCACATTCACCTGCCCCCTTGTTCCGTTCTTTATTTAAACCCGGTGATCCGGAAGCTCGGGGCTCTGCATTGGAAGATGGACGCCCGGAGGCCCGCCTAGCATCAAGCTGTCCTTCTGTACGTCTGCAGCTTGAGGGCATAGGCTTCCAATCGGCATCCTGACCCAGCTTAGTCTGGGGTTTGGAGCGCCTGGCCTCGTCATTCTGTGTTTAACCTCCTGTTTCTGTTCCGGATCCTACACCGGATTTTGACACTGTCTCGTCTTGGATGGATCACCCAGTTCCTGGATTTTGGACTGCGCCCGGATTTCCCGTTTTGGACTTACTTGGAGTTGTTTACCTGCGATCCCCCCCCCAGCACCTGCCCACTGTCGGCATCGGCCCCTGTTCGCCATCCCGTCCTTTCCTGACTGCGTTTTCCCCGTAGCTCTTTTCCAGTCACTTTCCGGATTATACCGTCTGCACAGGGTCCTAAACTATGGACTACACGGGAGTCAGGACCGGCTCCTGTGACAATTAGAAAATGGATGGACGGATGTAACATCTTTAACGAAGGAGTGGATTAAGCCAAAGCCTTTTCTTTCGTTCTACTTTCAGCTTGGAACGAATCTTTACGTGTTGCTTTGCAGCCCATGTACTCTGGAGACACAGTTGCCCACTCTTAGCATTCTTAGCAAGATGCTTGAAAACACAAAATGCTGCTCGAACCGTATCAGGAATCTACCCAACAAATGCCAACAAAATATGTGGCCATATAGTCAAAAGTGTAGAATCCACAGCTAGGGATGTTGTGTTAAAATCAGTCATCATGTCACAGAAAATAAATTCCTGCTTCGGATTCACCTCTGGCAAGAGCAAACAGATTCATTCAAGGGCTCAGGGAACTGTCCTGAACTGACAGGCTGAAGGAACCGAACCCCTTAAGTCTTAAGCAGAGAAAACCTCTAGGGATTTGATAGAAGTATTCAAATCCTCAAACGCACTGACATAGCCAACACAGTGAGCTTCTGCAGAATGAACAGTGACTTGTGAACTAGTGGACAGTAGTGGAATCTATGCACAAGTGCATAGAAAACTAAGAGAAAGCATTTCTTTACCCAAAGTGTTGTGGGAGTATGGAACAAGATACCCAGGCAGGTGGCAGAAGCCAGGACCCTGACTTTCTCCAAGACACATCTGGACGAGATCCTTGAATCAATAATAGGCAAGCAGGCCAAGTGGTCCGAACGACCTCCTCTCATTTGTAACTTTTGTTATGTTTTTAAACCTCTGTAAAACAAAAAACGCTCTAAGATGCAAAATGTTCCATTTACAAAAACGCTGGGGAAAAAATTGTTAATTTTTCAGGCTTGTAACTGTTTCCACTACATATGTTTCTCCCTATGCACTGCCAAAAAAAATTTTATAAGGGATTTAGTCCTTATTAATCTTCAGTCTTAGTAGCCGCTAATGAAATTAATTTTCTGATCCAGAAAAGGCGTTTATAAAAACTTAATACTATATTCTTCAACTTTGCATTTCAGAATTTGCAGCTGTTGTCCAATAAGGTGATCCGAGAATATCTCACGCAGAAATAAAAACAAGCTGAAAGCAATCAGTGCTCCTTTTGGCCTCTCCAACTCAATAAATCCAAGCTATACAATCAGAGAAATCTTCTTTTTCTTTTTCTGTGAAGATCCTCAGAACGCAGAAAGAACAACACAGAAAGAACAACACTGTCACCTACTGGTTATGAGAAAGGACTACAAAGCAATACCATATACAGTACCTAGTGAGAATTGCATGTCTGTCCATGTATCATCATGAAATGGAACTATGTACACAGAAATAATAAGGTATTATATGCATGTTAGAATATAAAAAAGGTTTAAAAAACAGCTTTTAACGTCAAGTAAGATACGTTTTTTCTTGATTTTGTACATCCTGTTGAAAAAACAACATGAAGTAGTAAGATCTAAAGCAGTATACAGTAACATAAAATAGCTATTGGTGTATATTTCATGTTCAGAAATTAAATCTATAAAAATTAATAAAAGAAGTGAAAGAGCACAGCTGTTGCGCCCATTAAGCAAGACTTCTCAATCATGATGCTCCAGTTAAATTCCTAGCTGAAATGTGTATACTGTAAATATTAATTGATTTGTATAAAGACACAATAAAATAACATTAATTAATACTAGTTTCTTTGCTTTTTTTGGACCCAATATTCTTGTTAACTGAGAGCAGACATGGTTTGTAATGATGTACCCCACAGCTGGCAGAAATATTACAGGTATAAATAGGTATTAAACATCTTTTAGGTTGTTCATTATATATGAAATATACTGTATAATTTTAAGATATATGTGAAATATATTATAAGTATGTGTGAAAAAAGTTTGTGAATAGCTGAGTGGTAGCAGTTGATTAGTAGCACAAATGTGCAAAATTTACAATTGCACATTAATTACTAGAAAAAATTGCACAAATAATAGGGACAACATACCCCCAACATTGAAGATGAAAATGTGCAAAGTCTGGGCTCAGACTTGTTTGTATTTTCTTGCAGTGTTAAAATACATGAATGCCATTTCAGACTCCATTGAACCGTAGTGTTGGCAACAGCTTACAAGATGTTAACAGCTAAATCTGCTCTTCATTTTTTTCCCATCTAAGAGGCAACTTCGAAGATTGCAATGCACACATCTCCTTCATTGTTACACAGTACAACACCCTACCCTGGGCTCTTGAAATGCCCCTTTTAAAATTCTGTCCACAAGTGCTTGTTTTTATGTCTACCGATCAAACCCTCACAGTGCTTTGAACTCATCTCATGTTAACAGAGAAACCTCGCACACAAAAGAGAACCGCAGGACCACAGGATTTTTTTTATGGGAAAGCAAAGACATACTGCAAATCCTGCACGTTGCGTCACAGATTTTATATATAAAAAAGACAGTTGTGGAGACAAAGAACACCTTAAAAATGAGTGGAAGATATTTTTAGATGGACATAATGAGTGGTGATACTCTTGATGCCATACAGCCTCACAGCGGATACCTGTGTTATGTAAATGTCTGGAATGAAATCCAGGCTGCTAGCACTGCTATCCAGAGAGCAGGAGCAGAAGGAACTGCGCTGCTGGGAAAGTGCTTGTCGTGGGCGTGACTGATGATAGTCCTTGCACCAGCAAAGACTTCTTCACAAGTGGGCTGGATCTGTTCTTCAGGCAGTAGAAATCCGTAGGTCCCATTGTCTCTCAGCTCAAACGTGTAGACAAACTCAATTCCAATGTCCTTCGCCCAGTCTCGGGATGATCCAGAATTGTTGTCTGGAATCCAAGGTTGAAAGGAATGTATGAAGGTTGTATTCTTAACCTAACCAATAACTTCAAAGATGCCAGATTTGTTCCCTCAAAATTTGTAAGACACATCTGTCGATTTAGCAATCTTTGTCTGCATAACAAACAATATGTTTGGCTAAACACTGCAATCTTCTCATTAGTTATTTTTAAGAATTTTGCCCGTTATTCACTAGTTTGTGTATGTTCTACCAACAAGTGTGTTACACACCATCTAGGAAAAGGGGACATAGTTTTGATCTGCACATAGTTGTGAGCTCGTTTAACCTAAATTAATTTTGCAAAGAACAGTTGATCTAATAAGCGATTGTTCACAAAGGAGACACCTGCCTAGGAGCCAGAGAGAGGAATAAAATCAGCCATAGAAGGAAATGAGGTTTAAGCATGAATTACTGCATTTTGTTTTCTTTAGATTACAGCACACCTCTGCCCAGATTATAAAACTTTAATCAGAGGATTTCATAGTGTTCAACTGAGATGTAATGGGATGTGTGCTACTGTGAATTTCAGTCTTCTGTTTTTTTAATACAAGTAGTTTTGCTCTCTCGCATTTTTGTGTGAAGAAAAATATTTCATGCAAAAAAAACTTTTCAGAATTTGGAGTACTTACACAAAAGTTCTGGAGGAGAGCCCACTCTGTATACCATTCCATGTACATCCTTAATCGCTTTTGAAGCAGATTCGCCCAGTTCTTTCTGGATAGAAAGAAGATTCTAAGAACGCCTCTACTGAAATGCTGACACAAGGCAGTCTCAAGTGTAAAGACACCATTACAAAGCCCTCTCATTTAAAATGAGCATTATCACATAAAAAAGTGAAATCATACAGCTTTCCTGCAACACATCTGCTTTTATGGGGTTATTGTCAGCATTCACATTTAATATCAGAACTAAGAATGTCAAGTCTACACTAACAAATACTATTGTGCTTGCTCCTTTTTGTTCTTGGCCATGCTCACAGAAGATTATATGTTCATTTTAAGTTACCATGTATACTGGCACACATAATTCAAGCTATTCTTCTTTGTTCATGAAATCTTCTTTTTTCAGAGACAGCTTGTTTTACTGATTGTAAGATTTTCCGCCACATAAAAAAAACATCCTTTTCTGAGACTGAGTCACGTGATTTTGGCCAATTGACTTTCCTCAGCAAGACTGGCCTGTGTGTGAAGTGGCCACCCAGAAGCCCAGGAGTGAAAAAAGGTGAAGCTAGATGCTTGTGCTCTTCACCGCTCACTCGCAGACAAGGTCCCAGACAAGCCAGGCCGACATTAGAGCTGCCGACATTAAGGAATACTCATCACACTGGTTAGAGGTGGAACCCCAGACTGCGTGTCCTATTTTGCTTGTTGAAACAAAGCATAAAAACTGCGTCTTCATCAAACCTGAGGTCATGAGAGGTCATGTTCTAGGAGCTAGTGTTCCAAAAGCAAACATGGATGAACATACTCCAAAACGTTTAGCCATGGAAAAGCATACCAGGAAGTCCTGCTAGGCTTGTAAAGTTAACGGTGACATTTGTCTAAGTGCATAATGAGAGGGGAGTGAGATTCATCATCACTGGGTTTAAATTCATTTAAACGAATGACGGAGGAGAAAACGATTTCAAATGTTCTTTCTTACTAATCATCTTATTTCCCCAGGTGCTAACGGCCATCATTCTGCGTCTTGTGTACTAAATAAAAAGCATTCAGCGGGGACCTCTTGTGCTCTGTAAATTACACTGGCTCCCGTTTTAAAGCTCTCCAGCTCACAAATGAGCCACTGATCTGGATTATTTGTAGGATAGCCTGAGATCAGATGACTCTGACCTCTTTTACTACATCATCGATCTGGCTCCACACTAGTGACCAATCACTTCTCATGTGCAGCAACATATCTTCTCAAATACCTTAGGGATACTCACCTGACATTTTTACAACCAATCTTTTCCCCCCAAACATTACTCCCCTAACTTGTTTCTGTTCTCTCCTATTGCTTGGCACTTTGACGTTGTGGAAAAGCACTCATTAAATAAAATTATTATTTCTTCATCAAGACTGGAAGTAGGGTTCTGTGTTCTACAGCTCCACAGGAACAGTTAATGAGTCTTTGTATCTCAATAGGTGAGTTTTTCTGTTTGCTCTCAGGCCTATGTACTCATGTGTACAATATATTGTATATGTTAAGATGAATATATAAATTGTGTATTTTCTACATTCTTACCAATTCTTTATAATTGGGAGCCTTCTTCTCCGGATTCCCATAAGGATACAGTAGCAACTGCCCACGGGAGTGAATGGTGAGAAAACACAGGAACTGGTCTTTCCGCCTGCTTAAAAACTCCGTCACTGCCTTAGCCTCTGGTTCGGAATTTGGTCCCGTCCCGCAGTACATGTCAGAACAGCAGTCCGAAGAGATGCCAAGAGCTGGGGAGAGCACAAATTATAAAGCACTCAGAGATGGCACAATCAGTTTGCCACGATGACGGAGGACTGAGTTTCACGGTAATTTACTGAAGTAATGAATACTCTGCTAACATAAGAGAAGAGACCACTTACTGCCCCAGGTCGCATCGAAGTTCCGGTTTAAATCTACCCCAAAGCAAGTACAGTTAGCTGGGGGAGCTGACCTAGATTTTCTCCACAGGCGAGTCTAAAGAGAAAGAATGAACTTTTTTTTTAACACTTTCAGCTCATCCAGACACTGTAGCTGTAAAACTGAAGCGGCGAAGATTTGTGGGGATGGAGCTACTTGAGTTACTTGAATCACATTAGGTATTATTTTTGGTTTTGGACACGGATCACAAATCAAGGTGTTAAAGGATGTTAGGAAGGCAAATAAACATTGAGTCTGATTTTACAGGAGGAGATTATCACATGATGAACACATATTTTCTACACTGTTTGTCAGGAAATGCATCACGCATTCCACGCTAACAATAATACTAAAGAGGAAAGCAAGAATTAAAGTATCATACTTTTTTTTATGCTGGTGGAGGCATAGCAGAGTAGGTGAGCCTCTGGACCTGTGACCAGTAGGTTGTGGGTTCGAGCCCCAGCTGTAGAGTCTTTGTTGTACAGTAAGTGAGATACTTTACCCCAGTGGCTCCAGTCCACCCAAACGTACAGTATAAGTGGAGACCAGCTTCACTTGACACTGTTTAGTAGATCCTTAAGTTTCCATTACCATATGAAAGAAAATTCATAGTGTATTTAGAAAGAGTGTGGTACTTACACTACTATTCAGCCAAGAATAAATGTAACCATCAATGTTGAGCACAGGAGTGACATAGAAATCCAGGTTCTGGAGCATAGTGTTTAACTTTTCATCTTCCTTGTGTTTCTGTAGAATCTGTTACAAATAAAACAGAGAATGACATCATCTAACTTGACAGTTAGGATCATCTAATTAGATTACTTTTAAAGGCAATTCTGGTTTTCGCCACAATATCATGTACGTAAATGAGATCTCAAAGGGTCCTAGGACCTCAGCATAAGACAAATTAGCAGTCCTAGGATCCCAGCATGGGGAAATTTAGCCCCAGATATTCCAGGGACCAGCACATTGGCCATGATATTAGGTATTCCTACAAAACAGCATGTCGAGCTTCAGAGAACAGCAAAGAACAGTGTGAGAAAGATGTGGAATGTTAACCAGAATGTATGAAAAATGTCAAAGGTTCCAGTCCCATCCTGTTTTTCTAGCAGGTTCACCTTCAACTGAGGCTGTGAATGGCGTGTGGGGCTAAAGATGATGAAAGTCAAGTCGTTTGACTAAGTGGTACGAATATCTAGGCCAGTAAGTGTAGTTTTTGCCTGCTGTGGCAATCTCCAATATAAGTGTCCTGAATAATAAGCTGAAAAAAAGAGCTACTTCAAGTTGTACAGGAGATACCATTTTAATTCTCTTCTGGAGAGCTCTTCTGGGTACAAAATGGTGGATTGGTACTTCCTGCTCCATTTCCTTGGGCTTCTTCACAGGTCTGCTGTGTGTCTGGAGGCACCTACCTCTTTCACAAACCACTGGCAGAAGGCAGGAGCAATCCATTCCCTGGCATGGATGCCACAGTCCATCCAGACGGCCTTCTTAGGTGTATCCGTTCTGATACCAATCTACATAATGAAAAGAGGTGGGTCAGCATTATTCATGCTTTGTTGTTTTGTACAATCCATGTCTGAGATAATATAACCACAGTGAAGTATGGAGGGCATTCTTTCCCCTACTTTTTAGAAATCTCTTAAACCCCTGACTAGATAACTATCGTGCTCTATCAATGTTTTGAAAATAATAATGGAGACAACTTCTACAGTAACTGTAGACAACAGTTATAGCCATACACTCTTGAGCAGATCATGCTGGACTTTAGTGATCTTCGCTCACCAAATGAAGGCATTTCGCTAAAAAATTCTCACTTGGGAAATGAGAGTCAAGCTACCCAGCCACATCATTCAAGCTGATGATCGAACTAAAAAACATCTTTATGTTTTTATATTCTCATGTAAAAAATCAATGGTCTTTACTACCTTCAGGAGATAAATGGGTCGATTCTCAGAAGTCATCCCCAGGAACTGAGAAGATGCGAGGTCTGGGTATTCGGCGACATTCATATTAATCCATTTGTATATCTGGAAAGAAAATGCCAATTTCAATGTGATTTCTTCCTCTCCTTTCAGCAGCACTTAACACATCTGCTGTACATTCACAACGGCTGTACATTCCACATCACATACTTGGTCAAAGTTACCTTGAAGGATATCGATTATTTGTTGTATGCTTGTTTCGTATGACTTTAATTACTTACTATCACACAACAATATTCAAGCAAACATGTATCGTTTCTGGAACAGTGAAATAATATATAATAAGCAAAAGAAGAAGCTTGTACACGCTGGCCTCACATTTTGACTACATTTCACTATGGTACTTCATCACATATCTGAGACCACCTGAATAATTTTCAATAGGAAATAATCAGGAAATGAACTTTGTCTGGCTCATAGAAATCTTGAATTTCATCTCCTACATTAGATGCCTCCAAACTTAATCTCATCATCTGAAAACATAAAATAAGAATTACTGCACCTGTTTCATTTTATGTTTTATGTTTTCAGATGATTTTTATGTTCACTTGCATATGAGTTTTAAATTCATTTAATTTACACATTTTTATTTTTTAAAGCACTGAACACTGAACAAGACAGGAAAAGAGAGCTAATTTAGAGTAATTTACAGTAAAAACAGTAATTTAGAGAAGAGAATGGGTTCAAAACTGTGACACAGTCTTCAGCACTGCACTTTAAAAGAAAGCAGAAAAATTAGGGGATTGTATCTACAGGAAAACTGATTCGTTTTGGAAACCAACTACTTGATTTCTCACAAGACGGAAGATGAGAAGCATCCCAGGATATAAGAATAATGGCTTTTCAAAAACTGAAAACCTGCTATCACTCACATCCTCCATTGTATGGTATTTAGTGTAATTGTAATTCTTCAAGGTCCACTGTTGTTCAGCTTCAAACATTGCAGTCTTCACACCCCTATAGCAATCAAGCAGAAAATAATGCAAATTACATTGTCCTGCCTGTTCTAAGGCATATTAACAAATAATCACCTGCTTCTCTTTTAATATTGAATTCTTATTTTCTTATTTTTAATTGTGTAACAATTTGTCAACTTATGACAGTTGAAACTTGATTAATTGAAGTCTGAGGAAGCTTGCTTAACGCATGGAGTTTATACTGCGAACAAAATAGTAATTTCTACTGGGAAAGCACTGGATCAGGGTTATCTAATGGAAAAAGGGTTCATTGGTTTTATCATATAAAACATGTACAGTTTGTCATTTCTGTGCACACAGATCTGAACATTGTAACAACCCACATGAAATGAAATTGCCAATAACCGCATACCGATGACCGCCAATGGAAAAACAACTTAAAAAGGCTACACCTTTGAAAGACAACTGATATGTTCCACTCTCTCTTACACAAAGCAGCCCTGATAGTTGTAAGTAGAAATGAATTAATGGATCTGATGGTCCTTCTTGCATTCGTCATGAAGAAATAAGGCACTGGTCCACTTCACTATGCAGCATGAAGTCCCATCATCACTGAATATTAAATGGTTCAGTAATTCATTCCTACTGAAGATGACAGTGTGGGAGACAACCATTTACCTTTCCTCCATTCCTCTGCTGCCCTGAAGAAAGACAAAGAAAAAAATCCATCCAGTACTTTGCCAGGCAAGCTTCATGTTTCAGTACAGGAGCTGACTTGAGTTCAGATATGGTGAGGGGTCTTCTTGGCGAAATGGTATAGGTCTGTTCTGGGCATGGAATTTATAAGAATAGTGGTCTAATGAGGGGGCAATAAATGTTCTCTCTGTACCTGGTTATCTTGGGCTGTAGCAATAAAGGCAGCTGCAAGTCACTCAGCTGTTCCACGTGAAATGAAGGGGTATTTATAACTACTGTACATAATAACTACCAGTTGTGCCAGTGTTTGCAGGCTTGGTCAATTAGGCTTCTGAGCACAAGACTAATAAAACCTTGACATGAAAAGATCGTTGTACATTAATTTCACCTTACATTGACATATTCTGCATCACATCTACTTAGTTAATTTTTAACATGTTGGTTAGCTTTGCAGTCTTCAGCACTGAGGCCCTGAGTTCAGTTCCTGGGGCGCTATCTGCATGGAGTTTGTAAGTTCTCCCTGTGTTCGCATGGGTTTTCTCCTGATGCTCCAGTTTCCTCCTGCAGTCCAAAGACATACCGATACATTAATTAGCCCCTGGGAAGGGAATGGTTCTGGTGTGAGTGTATGTGTCTGTGTGCTCCCTGAGACGGACTGGTGTCCCATCCAGGGTGTATCCTGCCTTGCACCTGTTACTTGCCAAGATGGGCTCTGGGTTCCGCTCAATTCTGTATCGGATAAAGCCGTTTAGGAAAATCGATGAATTGCACACCAGAGCAAACATTCAGAGGATCAAGGGATACCTAAAAATAATTAGAGCCAGCCTTTCACTCTGAAGTATAGTGTACAGGTAGCAAAAGGAGATGCTGTATGGGTTAAACATTTCTAATGTCTTAAACCTCCTACCACACAAACTGGTCAGGAGTTCCAGACATCCAGACAGATGCTAATTTTTTGTTTCCTTTAAGATGTCAGATGATTAAGTAGTAAAATATAATATGTGACTTATCTAAACCTAAAGCAAACATAACCCTTGCTGACATAACATGCATCAAAAATAGAAACATTCTTCCATGATGAAATCAGCTTATCTTTATGGGAGAAGCCACTGTTATTATCAATTATTAATTTGAAAGACTTACCCACTACAGTTCACTGCCTCCATTCTACACCAAAATAAAGTTATTAATTTCCTTCTCCTTCTGTATTGTTAGATGAATTTAGAAAGTGCAAGTCATTGTTTATTTGAAGATTCACAAATGTGACAATTTCTCATTCCACATTTATAAAAAAGGAAAACCAAAAATCAGTGTGAGGAAGAATTAACCCATTGGATCAATCAGTGAGTGTATATAAACTTATTTATATAACTAAAAACACTTATGTATTTAATTATTTATCTATTCACGTAAGCCTCATTTTAGATTTTTTTTCACAACATGTAAAACTGGAGTAAATATAAATGTAAAAAAACGAAATAAGATGAACACACTAGTTTGCTAATAATCACAAATCTCATGATGTCTGTAAATTAAATTTACAATCTCCTAAGTGTTTGGGGAGGATTAGGCTGGAGTTCTGCAAAGTGTCCGGGTAGGAACTTCAATTTCAATTCAATTCGATTCAATTTATTTTTATACAGCGCCTTTCGCAAACACGGTTGGCCCAGGGCACTTATCAAAGCTGTGTGACAGTACATGACGTTACAATACAGAAAGAGAAAAGGCCAGGAGACAACGGAGGAGAGTAACCAAAAACTCCTCAGTTACGAGAAAAAAACCTCTAGGTGTCCAAGGTCAACTGGCTGCCCAATCCATGACAGTGATGCAGCATGCAACTCAGACGATGCCCAGCTCCAGATCAAGTTCCACTGCCCCCTCTCCTCCAGATACCTGAGGAATCCAGGTCAAGGAGGCATGAGTCCAGTCCATTGGGTGGCCAGAATGCATGTCTCACTGTCTTTCCCCCAGCCTGAACATTCAGATACCTCTGTCCCATAACTTAGAACAGTCTGATGTCTTCCACAGCCCCAATTTTAACACAAATGTGTCCCTCTTCACCGGTGTCTCCTGCAGCTCCTACTTCCACTTCCTCTATGGTGTTCCTCTAAAAGGTCTTATCTAGTGTACTACAGATTCTTTGAGTAATGAACAGGCCTATCTGATAAACAAATTTTTATGACATAAATGGGATGCTCAGGCCCTCCATAACAGTCGGTAGTACCTGCCCACTTTCAAAGGCATATAAGCATCTCTTTTCTGGCTGTGTTAGCTCACCATTCAGTGCCTTCCATTTGGATAAATATCCCACTACTGGCACCAATGCTATGCTTTTAATAGATCTAACATGGAGAGGATTCAAAGAAAACAGTCTCTTTAATAAAAGTGGCCTAAAATTAACTGAATTAGGAAACCTGGACAACACAGCAGGACAGACACTGGCTCAAAATTTATGGACGTTTTGTAAATGAAATATACAGCAGTTAAATCTTCTAGCACATTTTACAAGTTTGAACATACTTTTCAAGCTTGCCGAGTTTGTTAAAAGCCATATACTGTATTATATACATGAAACCTAAATAAACTTTACCTATATTAAGTTTGTATTGATTGTCTAAGGTTTGTTGCTTATCGCAGCACAAAAAGCACACTGTGTAAATACCGATGACGTTTCTGATTCCGAATCTCAGACCCTCTAGGTGCTATTGATGAAGTCAATCAGGATCAAAGGCCAAGGAGCCCTGCTGCATCCCAGCACTGACGCCGCCTCTAATTGGTAAATAGGAAGCATACTTTTTCTTAACAATGTGAACTTCTCCATAAGCGCGGGGATAGTGCATCTGTAGTTCATTCGTGGTAGAAAGGGCCTTCCGAAAGGCGATCGCTTTATTTCTTTATTTCAACATAATTGTGATGACAGAGAAAAGCCACTCGTTCAATCAGGCGTGTTTCTAACGGGTCTGAAGCTCTTAGCCAACCAGTAAACTTTACAAAGTTAGGAACCAGATGGGTCTGACAAAAATGTTCTGTTGCTGTTGGTGTGATACTTCTGAAAAGACGTCAGGAAATGAAGCTCTCAGGTGAGTGTCTCAGGAGTTTACGCCTGGACTGCAATTAGCTTCGAATGGTGAAAGATCTACAGAAAAGCGTTTAATTGGGTTTCGTATGTGCGCATCCATTTCGAAAGCGGTTTACTCAATCACTGCTTAGTTTTAAAATTATACAGTAATATTTTTTAGAAAAATCTGATTTTCTTTTCCCAAGCCTTAAATGCGTTTAAAATGTTTCCGCTATTTAAAAACAAGATCTATGGCTTTATTGATTCAGGTAGATTCAGGCTTTATTGATTAAAAAAAACTATAGAACATTTTTTTTAATGTTTCTCTTACCGTAATAATAAAATCGTAATAGCGTCGAAAGTATTCTCAGTAGTTATTTCCCTCTGGAGTTTGCTATTATTTTATTATTACTATAGATAATTAGCAAATAGGTGTGCATGTCACCTCTATCGAAACATGTGAAGTTCAGGCATCATGAGACAGAAACAAGTGTTACTGGAGTGCCAGGCTTAATGACATAATCGTTTTATTCTGGTTGGGTAAAGAAAAGCAATGCTAATCCTCTGAAATCTTTATGGAGCACCGGGTTCGGCTTTTAAAATACCTCTGCTGCCGAAGTCAAATTCTGACAGAATTCACAACGCGAGGCAGATCTAACATCAGTGTGTTTACAGCTCCTATTGGTCCCATAGCCAGGTTTCAATCTGAAAACCGAGCATTCACTAGAACATTAACATCATTTTAGAAAGTGGTTCCAGAACACGCCCTTTTTGTAAAAACACACGCAAACAGGGTAATGCATAAGTATACATTAGTAATGTATAACATAACTTTTTTTCGGTACTGTTAAAACGGTGGAGGTAGTTTTCAGGCTTACAGAATGCATGCCGAGAAAGTAGGGGTATTACTAGATAATCGCTAGATGCTGTACTTTAACACGTCTCTTGGGATTCCTTAAAGAACTTGTGACTCCTGGCCTACCAGCATCTTTTAAAAATGCAATTAGCTAGACTTTATACTGATGCTTTGTAGTTCAAAGGTGAGTGGACTCTCTAAAAGAAACTAAAAACAATACTGGTTCTGTGACGAAACTTGGACAGGGCTGTAATCAAATTATCTTAAATCAGGTACTAGGGCCTGATTGTTTTTTTTTTCCTGTCACAGGAATGAAGGGCACATTTTATAGTTCAAAAGGATTTTCAAGAGTTTAAGTGTCAAACTTAATGAAATGCAGTTTTCTAAAAGTCTCCACCCATTAAACATTTTAACTCTGCTTGTTCTTAGTGTGCCCAGCTCTCCTAGTATGTCACATTGTATGGCATTAGTAATGTTTATACCATTGAAAGATTAAAATAATTTTTTAGTATTTTCCTTAAGAAATGCAAAGACGTTCAAAATCAGTTAAGGCACAATATTAATGAATCAGAATGGAATGAGACAAATGTACACTTAACTTCTGACTGTGATGAGGCATTGTTATCCACAGTATATGATCTGATTTTAGCACACAGGTGTGTTTCACCCACAACGCCTATAATGATTAAACTGCAAAACCATGTGCTAGCTTGGTGGAATGATCTGTCTTGACAACAAGAAAATAAAACTGCCTTAATCAATTCTACTGGGTGTCATAGGTTGGAGACCGTAAATCGCTTCAGTCTAGAATAGAAGAAACCAAGGGGAGACTTAATCCACATATATTGTTCCTATACTGGGCTGAGGTCGGAGTATAGTGCTCTGTCGAAGACAAAAATCCTAAGGGTCAGTCCAGGGGATTCTTTCAGGCTCTGTAGTCAAAAGGTCAAAACTGGAAACTTAAAGCAAAAAGGAATCCGTTTAGGGAAGAGAATAGAAAATCATTCTTTACACAAGAGATGCAGGTATCTGGTACAGGCTTCATTGTCAGGTGGCTGTGTGGTACTAACTCTGCGCTCATTATTCAAGAAATGGCTTAGTTCTGGATTCACGTAACTACCAAATTGCGCTAGACGTGCCAAAAAGCTTCCTCTAGATTCATGCCATTCTCCTGCTCTCCAGGATAGCGAGGCAATTCTACGGGCTTGAGACAATTCCATAGCGTCGGTGAACTATTTCAGTCTCTTTTTGCGTGTGTCGAGGCAGCATGTCCAGTGGTAGCGATTATGGTTCGGACCGGAAGACCCAGAGGGCCGAGGACTGGAATCTGTGGAGTTCTCCTCAGGACTCCTCCCACACCGAATCGGATGACGACCGAGAGCTGTACAACCTCCTCATAATGAGGAATGAGGTGGACAAGAACACCGAGGTGAGCCTCATCATGGTGTTTCCAGCATCTTGTGGCTATTTCTTCCACAGTGTAACAAGTGTGCTTGAGTAACAGAACCCGGACACTGATTTCTATCATTTGGATAGCCAGAATGTACCCCACACAAGTTGACCACAAGACATCATCTTCAAACCCATCTTACAAGGAACTAGTGCAAAATCTAAACCTAAAGTTTGGGGCTTTCTCAGTAATGTCTGTCTAGGCAGGCTGTGTCACTGCCGTGTGTAGGAGGCTGTGTTACAAAAAATGTTGTCGCCCTCTCCTTGGAAATCTAGACCGTACCGAACTCTTCTGCTGCGAAAGGCCGGGTATTTTGGAAAAAGTGAGGTTTGCTCCTGTCTAGGTGATGGCATTGTGCGTGCTCTGAGCCTGGGAGTGGCTGTGAATGAACCCCGGCTCAGAATCGACAGACGAACCAGCCCGCCACGATTCTGGCGTTTCACGACGAAGACGACATACGCCGAACTTCGGCCCATCTCAACAAACTTTGAGATTTGCTGCTGTCTCTTCCTGTTTTCTTGGTATCCTAGGGTCATGGCACATGTGTCATATTGAAAGTATTAAAAACAAAACGCGTTTAATTGGGATAATTTGCCTATTTGATCAATTGTGGTGTGATTTCATATACATGTGGTGTGTACAGCTCATGCCCCAACTGGATTTGATTGATGGGCATTTTGTTTGGGCATACAGCCCTGAGCCGCACTGTACCTGCTAATTCCTGTACCTGCTAATTTGCAGCTAATTACAATCATCACCCCAGGTACTTTTAAAACAGTGTTAAAGAATTGTTGACTGTTTCTGGAACACAGCGGAGTGCACTAGCGGTTACCATGGCAGCTGGCCACGCCTCCCCCTACCTGTCGCTCAGCGCCGGTTCCCATGGAAACGCATTCTCAGAGGAAACCTGTATCACACGTGAACCATCACACCACGCTTGCCACAGGTGACACAGGGGATATTTAAGGTCTGCTCGGACAATACCCGGGGGTACATACAGTCAAGCTCTGTGTAAGAGCCTGTTCTCTGAGTCTTTACTTGGAGACTCTCAATTCATACGTTCTCTCGTTCTATAGTTTCCTGCCTGGTGCTCGCTTTGGATCCTGGACCTAACCTTTGTCTTTTGGATTTCCATTGGTGCTTTTGTTCTGCATTCCCCAGGTCTGAACCCTACTGCCTGTTCTCTCATCCCAGTTTAGCCCCTGTTTTATACCCCTTTCCCAGCACATGGGTTCATCTTACCCCTCACAGACCACTGCGTACGCCACGCTAGGCAGCAGGGCATGACAAGAATAAAGTGGAATATAGAATAGTCCACTGTATGTGTTAAGACTGTTCCTTTTAATGTAGGGTTTTGTAGTTATTGTCGTTTGTTTAGTGTTCCTAATTACCGGTAAATAGTCTTAAAGAAAACAGAGCTCACCCATTTCTTTAAAAGCTGCTCATAAAAAAATGTCTCTGAAATTTTTCTTTTATATAGGCACTGTCTGAAATGCTTGAACCTCAATAAGGAACTTAAATTGCGAAAGAAAAGTTCCCAGAATGGCCTTCGAAATTAAGCCCATTCCTCTCATTCCTCTGTTGGAAACAACAGGCCTTCTCTGTGTGTGCAGTTTCCTTACTGGGAGAAGGTATTACCATAGAAACTTTTTTGTTTTTCAAGCAAGGCATATGCTCAGTAATGTACTAATTCAATCAAGCTAACAGTACAAAAAAGAACTTGTTCAAAAGTGTCTTTTTAGGGCAAATACCTAACCAGATTTTTTTCCCAGACAGAAATTCCACCACGGGCAATATTTATAAGCTCGATAAGCATATGCAGTCATTAGAATTACTAATCAAATTATAAATTCTTGAATGGGGCCTATGTATTTCCATATTTTTAAAGTAGGGTTTTTTTTTCTTAGGGTCAAAATCCATGAATAACACAACAGTGCAGGTTTTAACTTAATCAAAGCAGAATTTTAATGTTATCACTTAATGGGCCACCTACCAGCAAACCTACTCCCAGATCATGTCTCTAAATAAAAAAAGACATTATCAGACATTTCAATATCATTTTAATATCTGCTCAAAACCTAAAACGTTCACCCACTAAAACTGAAACAAAAGACGGCGCTATTGTAAAATTATACTTTGATATTGCAAATCTGTTAAGCAGTGAAGCCTCTTGGATAATGGTTATTTTTAATGTTTTACATTGATTTTTTTCTTCTACTAGTTTCTTTTTAGTGGTTCAGTTTTTCACTAATGTTAACTCGTGGTGTGAATTAACCATCACCAAAGCTGAGGAAGCAAGAGATCCATAATTATGTGAAGCAGATGAGCCTCGTAGGAACTGAAGCACCACGGTAGCCGCTGTCGGGGGAGAGTTTACGCTGAGACACACAGACTCACTCTACCTTGAAGGTCAAAACCAGGGGGCGCATTCTGGGAAGCCTTTGTTGCAGCTCAATTAGCAGAGCTAATGACTGAGAGGACGCTTGCCCAGCAATAGGGAGTCTCCTGCCCCCAAGGGCACAAACCCTAAAGCCCCTGGGCTGAGCTGGTGTAGGTAGGTAGGTAGGTCCCTTTTCAGGCCATAAAGGCCCATGGGGAATGGGGGGCAAGGGCCAACATTTTCCTTGACCATCTGACACCGGTGGTGGAGGTGATGTGGTCAGCATCACACTCTGGTCAGCCTATTACCCCCGGAAGGATTAACCCCCGGTACTCATTTGGAAAGCAGGCTGAGTGGACCTGGGAGCTGTCTGGAAGGAACTAGACCAAGCTACTTCACTTCCCCCTACCTGGGATTGAACCCAGGACCTTCCAGTCAGGAGCTAGATGCCCTTGCGTCCATGGCCTACAACTGGTGTACACACAATGGCTACAGGTACATCATTGCAACACTGTACCTTCAATGAAATATGTTAGGCATTGAGGCGTCATTTTATATGATGTAGTCTCCAGAGGTTGGGTGTCATGCTTTCCCTTTCATCCTAAAATTGTTTTACGGTCTGAAACAGCTGTGGGGTGGTTTTGAATGTGGTTGTGGAGACCCTGGAGACTGAAGGCGTGTCATATGTGTTTTTTTGAGGAGTGGGTTAAGGTTTTTAGTAGGAAAGCACCAAGCTGGTGAGCCTTTGAACCCCATCAAGAAAGTAAAATGCTTGGGATATAAAGAGAAAGGATTCCTTTGCTATTTTACAAGGAATTTATACCGAGATTATGCAAAGCATTCTTTATTTTAGAATCTCGCATTTTGTGCTGCTACAAGAGGTTCATTTTCTAATCTAGGGTGTGTGGCACAACCTGGATATGAACATGTGATTCCCCCTATCTCTAGAACTCTTCTTTTTTAAATAGACGCTTTTTTTCTCAGAAGTATCTCTACTAATCCTTCTCACTTTAGTTTCTAAAAGGATTCATATGCCAACATGTGTTATAACTCCTATAAGTTTTTTAAGCCCTTTTGTGTTTCTGTTTTTCACAGGTGTGGGAAAAGCTGAACTATGATATTCACACCTTTAGGTATATAAGGAGAGAAGTGAAGGCCAGATGGAAAAAAATATTACTGAAGCTAGGTAAAAATAGCTGTGCATGTTGCCTTATATTTCACATGCTTTATGGGATGTGAAGTTATAAATTATATTTATCTGTATTTGAACTTGCTCTATTTAATGTTAGACTGCATGATACTGTCCAATAGTTTCCATGGCAATACATTTTATATCTACATTAGTTACTGTTCTAGGCCAATAAATACCTCTGCAGAAAAGATTAAAAGAATTGTATTCCAAAAGGGCCGCATGAATGCAGTACTTTAAGCATTAACTAGGTGCCAAAATGTTTTGCATTGTTGGATATAAAGTCTTAGAAAAGTATTCACCCCCTTCCAATAACGTCATATTGTGCTGAATTTGAATTCGTTTGAATCACAAAACGTCAGGGTTCAAAGTTAACACTTACAAGTAGAAGTTAAATGAAAACTTCAATAATACAAATACAAAGTCAAAGTATTCACACCCTTTACTATGAAAAGCCTAAATTAGTTCAGGAGCAGAAAATGACTTTGAAAAGTCTCACATTTCATTGAAGGGTCTCAGTCTGTGTGTTAATTCATCTGATTTCAGAAATAACACACCCTCACTTTTTTCCCCCAGTTAGTTTAAAAATTAGTTAAAACTAGATCCCCTTTAACAAGGTAAAACTCAACTTGGGAAATTAAACTGCAAAATGCTGGCGACAACACAAATATCTTGTACATTATTACTGTATATACTGTACATGTGAATACCTTCTCTGCTAACAAAACAGGGAACATTCCTCTACCTTTGCAGACCGGCTTTGAATATTATGGTGTTACCGCCAGATGTTTTTTGAACAAATATCCTCTGGAGCTTGTATTTGTATTGTCTCCTCTGTATGCCTTTAGGCTGTAAAGCCTCAGGGTATAACAAATGAAGAATAAAACGGTTACCTTTGATTTTTTTACCCAGAGCTGAAGATGCAATATCACACTGTGAACTGGCCCCTATTACTGTCAGTATGAAGGCAGCCAGCTTTATACTGTCATCTATGACACGGCAATTTCCTGAGAATGACTTAAAGCTTGACTTCTCTTTCTGTGCATTTCAAGGCTTTCAGAAAGAAGTGGACACCTTACTCTCGGTTAATAAACAAAGTACATTGAGCGACTCTGGAAACTTCACGAAGGCCAGGGAATACTTGTCGAAACTGTTGGAGGAGACAAGTCTCTTTCCTAAAGGTTGTGAAGCACAGGAAAGATATCTCATTGTGATGGTAAGATGGTTTTCTTCCTTTCCTTTGTCAGCTCATTATCCTTTATCATGATGATAACAGAAAGACATGCTGTCTGAAGTCACTTGCTCACAACTGCTTTAATAAACGGTGACATGCCACAATTAAAAGAGCTTCCAATTATACTGGGGAAGGGGTACACAGTAGGGCTGGTAGCCCAGTATGTAATCTCCTGTCATGGCGTGAGGAGCAGAGAGTGAGCCTGTCTCTCAATAATGTTTAATGTGATGCCTATAAATGTATATTTTTTCCGTAAATGTTCTGTTAATTGTTTCTGCTTTGTCAACACTGTAGTTCATCTGTCGTAGCAATAAAACTCTTCAAATTTGTACAAGGTACATTTATGTCCTGTATATTGTACTTTGTACTATACATCAGAGATTAGTTCCTAATCCCAGAACTAACATTTAAACTGGAGTTTATCAGGATGCCTACGAGCTGTTCCCATCCTGATAAGGAGACTGGCAAGTTACAGTAACTGTGCTTTCTGGTTAGATAGTCTGCCAAACCTGTTTTGTGAAGAGTCAGACCCAAATTCTCAATTAATCGCACTCGACTGCTACACCCAGCTTCTTGAAGTTTTTTTCTTCATTTTTTCATCTGAAAGCTTGCGAGACAAAGGAAAATGAAGGAGGTATATTCTTTCAGCAGTTGTTTATTTCTAACCTATATGGTTCCTAAGATGCAATCTGCCACAGATGTATTCTTTTTTTTGCTCCAGGATCGGCTTGTGTCCCTTGACAGCGCTGAAGACTTCCTCAAACTAGCTATGAAAAAGTATCCAAAGAACTGCGATTAGGAGAGGCATCCAATAATCTGGAGCCCAGGTCCTCTGTAAAAAGACAAGTTTGAGTGGTGTGACTATAGTCTGTGGGATTGGTGGAGATGGTTTTTTTGTAGTGTAAGTTGAGTCCAATCTCCTTTTGCCATTGTATTACTAACCTTACTGTATTACTAAGCTTAAATGTGAATGTGGTAATTTCAATGTGTTATCTTTTTTTTCCCCAAACTGAACTCATTCTAAAATAAAAAGAAACATTTTTAAAGATCTTAAATGAAATGCATGGCCTTTTTTGGGTCAAATTGCATTTTTAAGTCTGCACATGTCCTCTGTCCCATTAATAGTATCACAAATTAACCACCCATTGTCAGGGACTCGGATGTTTTGGATGAATAACAGCAACTCAAGAATTACTCAAGATAAAAAGATTTCCGTTTATTACATTCACCTCACCAGATGTAAATCCTAGGACTCCAAAAGAAGCAAGCCTGGTTGTGCCCTTCGTCAGTAAGTGAATATTAGTAGATACTGTAAACGCCACCTTCGTATTGACTAGTTTTGTCTTTTTATTTTGTGTTAAAACCAAAGGTTCAAAGACGATGAAACTTGCACACATCCAAACTCCAGATAGGTCACATGTCTTGTAGTTCACACACTCTTACAATCGCGTGGTTTCCCACTAAATGCCGTTTTAATTGGTACTCTCCGCACTAATGATGTCACTGAATCTCAAGGACGGTGCTAAGCCTTTATGTTTCCCTTGAATGATGATTCCAAAACCCAGAAACAGGAGAAACAGTTTCTCTCTCCGATTTCATCATTGTGACGTTTTCATAGTTATATTACAAACTTCGTTTTTTGTGTCCATGTCTGTGTATTTCGGTGTACTTTGTTGGAAGTTAAATTTAAGTAATCTTTGGTTGCTTTTTTTGGTAAACATTTCTTACACAAATTAGTCTAGTGGCGTACCATCAAGTGATGGAGTGCGCTGGAGTTTTAAGAGAAATACGAGTATCAGTGAATAGCCATCTTCAGTGTGTGTAATCCAACATTATTTTTGAACAATAAATGATTTTGAGAACAAATATGCATCATCAAATGACACAAATGTAATACTATAACTGGCTGTTGAAATACAAAATACTTCCAGTTTAAAGTAAATAAGTCCAACAAGAAAACAGCATTTGCAAACTAAGAATGAAAAACACTTGCATGCTTACAGGGAGAATGTCATTATTGGATGCCAATATTATATTATATTATATTATATTATATTATATTATATTATATACACTGTTTCACATAGTTCTTTAGGGTAGTGAGCAAGGCAGCTATACAGTACATGTGACCAGTTCTTGTTTTCACACAATGTGTGACTGAGAGCCACCTTCTGGACTGGTCTACCAAACCTTAACAGAACGACAACAACTATAAAATATACACAAGATATACACAATGAGAGAAGACAGTAGATAAGGGTACTGAATACAGTAGGAGCACAGGGGTCAATAACAGAACCAGTTAAGTAATGGCTCTTCTAAAGAAGAAGGTTTTGAGTCTGGATTTGAAGGCGTTTAGAACTGGGGATAGAGTTCCACAGCTTTGGGGCATCACAGAAGAAGGCCCTGTCACCCACAGAGTGTAGACGGGCTTGGGGGACAGACAAGAGACCAGATTTAGAAGAGCGAAGGTTTCAAGATGAGGAGTAGGATGATAGTAGCTCAGACAGGTACTGAGGTGCCAAGCCAGGCAGAGACTTACAGTTGAGCATGAGGATTTGATTGAAGTCGACACAAAATCTGACAGCAAGGACTCCAGGATAAAAGCAAACTGATTTTCCCCACAGTCTCCCAGTACACAATGAATGACATCCAGTCATCTCTGCTTGTTACTGTTAGAGGAACTGTACTAACAAGGAGTATCTGAACATGTTAAATTCAGGTTTTATATACTTGTACATTTATTTGCATTTCAAAGCAAAATCTGGTGCAACAGCTGCAAATTATGTAGTTAGTTAAAAATATGGACAGGTTTTTATTATCAGCAATAAATCAACTTCATTAAATGTGTGCATGGAATTATTGATATAGCTGTTATGACAGAAACACGAGGAAATAGTCATGTCAGTGTCACAAGATAAATGACATCGGACAGTGGACATTTTACCATTCTTTTTTGTTTTCAAGAAAACGGTCATAGAAATCACTTGGAGAACAAATGGAAAAAAAACTTGGACAGCATTGGCCCAATTTAATGGAGGAAAAATTATAAATCGGAGGAAACCTTTTGGATCATTCTGCTTATTTGATTCCTGGCAGCAATTCAGTCCCAGAAGCTAATCTAGAAATGTCTGGAGAAATCATACAGAATAGTCACTATTATTTGCAGTTACATTTTCCATCAGGTTTACATGTAAGTCCTCACCACTTTGAACTAAATTAATAGCCACTTTATTAATTTCATTAACAATAACCACATTATTATTATTTCTTCTTCTGGAACCATCTTGCCATCGTCAAAACAACTTCTAGAATAACCCAACATAACTGCTTGTATAATCCAAAAACCTCAATGCATGACATTCTAAATTTAATTTATGATGAGATAATTTTAGTACTACAATCTAAGCATTTGTAATTACAAAATCACACAACTTACGGTTACAATTTCAATTGTAATGACAAACTGTTTAAGTCACTGTTAGTTGATCAAATACAGAAAAAGCTTAGGTCATAGTTTTTGACTAAAATGATAACCAGGGATAACTATGGTACAATTTTATGGGTTGTAAAACTACCGTAAATATAAAACGATATTGAAAATGTACAGCAGGCACAGATAAGAATATATATTTTGACTATGCATCTGCTTGTTTTTTCGTAGCATCTCCTGGTATACGTTATAGAAGCTTATCAATATACAACAGGTGAACTGTGCCCATGATTATAATATTTCAAACAGCTTTTGCAAGTTGGTTGAAGCCAGGGTTTGAATTTGCAAGTGTTAATGCAAGTATTTGTTTTGGCATTGTCACGATTGTAGTCCCCCCTCCTTAAGGGTGCTCCAGCCCTTTCACTTGAGACTTTATTCTGTGCACCTGATTCCTATTCCCAGCCCACCTTAAAAGCCAGGCGCTGACGCTCATCCGGGCTCTGCATCTGGTTTCCTTACCGTGCGAGTCCGGGACCTGGAAGCGCCTGGTCCCGTTCAGGTTTTAATCTCTGTTCCCGTTCCCTGTCCGCCGGTTCCGACCCGGCCTCTGGTTTTAATTCCTTGTTTTAATGGATCTCCTGGTTTTGGACTTACCTATTTGTTTTGGATACTCTCTAAGGATTACTCTGTCGGATTGTTCGCCTCGGCCACACCTCCCCCGTGCACCAGCGCACCTTGGACACGCCCCCCTGTCTTCAGCCCCGTATTCCTGCATGACGTTTCCCTAGTGTTTCCCCACTTTTTTGGATTGTGTCGTCCGCATAGGGTCCGGAAAGAACTGTTCGTTACAGGCATTAGCTGTGGCTATTGTCCTTCAGCCAGACATACCTGAGAAAAATCTCTATTAACTGGTGTTTACATATCAATAGCCAGGTATGAATTATTCAGATAAAAAAAATACTTTCCCCAAGTTTTTATAAGCATAAAAGCAGACACCAAATAACAGCTGTGGTAAATATTTCTGTATTGCTTGAAATAATGATTTGTTTTTATATTCCCTGCAATAAAATACAGTTTGAGTCACAGATAACCAAGTTTTGTTTCCATTATAAGGAATTTGTATGGTACCGTTTACTGTGTCTGCCTGTTACTGCCAGCAAACACTCCTGAAGTCACTGTACAGAGCCCCTGCTTTCTGGATTCTCTGTACTATTTCCATAATTTTGTGTTGTGCAAATTGTTATATGCAAATTAATCTGGGAATAATTTCCATAACTTTTCATCTCCAAGCAACTGATTTCCGATTGACTCGTCTCAAACCCCACAAAGTTCATTTTCTGTGATTATTTGCATTTGAACTTGCTTTAAAAAGACACACAGATGACCCATTGATTAGAACATAATCAGAGTCTGTATGCACATTTAGCGTTAGCTGTTTTTTTATCTAAAAAAATTAAATTGCCAAAGTTACTTAAGATTTGCTTGAAGTGAAAGTTGAAGGAGGAACCCAGCATCTGTTATACGTTGTTACTTTTCTCTCTGGATCAGGAGATTCGAACTAATGTCCCAGTATATAGTTTACAGTTTGCAATTATCATTTGTTGCTGGAGTGCTCTGGAGTGTTTGAAGTTAATTGTATGCACCTTCTTTTGAAATCGGCAATAAAATCGCCCAGTCAGTGGTTTGCTTATTTTGAGATCTTCAGAGATAGTGGGCTATGGTAAAAATTCCTATTTTCTGCAGACACAATCTTAGCACAATATTTCACGAAAGCTGTCTGTGTGAGCCACCAGGTGAATAATATTATCACGCGCGGAATTTGTTATGGTTACAGTTTACTTTAGCTTTCATTCTGAAAATGGGCCGATAGAAGCAAAGTAACCCATTTGATAATATGAGCCAATGGTTTGATTCATTAGATCGCTGAGTCAGCATTGCGAAATCAAGGGGGCATTCAATAGAATTTGGAAACTATTGTACAAAATCTTTTTGTGTGGTATTGTAAACATTCCCTTTATTCAGATAAAAATGATTGCTTTTTGATAGCAGTTGTATGACTGCATAATTTAACTGTAAGCAAGAGGAAATATAGATAGATATAGATAGATGATACATGATAATTGTAATTAATAGTTATTAGCAAAATCAATGGATATCATGAGTCTGAGCCAGGATTCATGTACTGTTTTTGTTGTCAATGAAATAATCTCTCTTCAATATAACATCCGTTGTTGTTTTACTGCACATTCCATAGCCTTATTTCAAACAGACTAACATAGGCTGCTAATGCCTTTAAATTCTCTCCAAACTTTCCAAATGTCTATGATGACTTTCGTATATAAACTCACAAATGATCTCTTACCAGATCTTCAGGGAAGTTTTTCTTGGGCACTGTCCCAGGTGCGTTCAGCTTTTCTTGATTGTCCATCGCTACGATAGCTGTCAGGAATGAGCGCCTGGGAATGAAAACAAGGCAGCGGGAAAACCAACACGGATCGGATTACATAGGTGGATTTGAATACGAGCAAATTCAGACTCACCCCGAAGTTCGCTCGTTGTTCAGTAGATGGAAAATGCTGTTCGTCATCAGCACATCGGTGCAAAGACGTTCTTCGTTGACGAGACTCAAAACGGCTTCTCCCTTCCTTACTTTGACTTCCACTTAGTTTGTAGTATTCCTAACTGCCTGTAATACAGCATATCTCCTCAAGGGGAATCTCATTCAGCCTCATCCTTGCCTCTCCGTGTCATAAAATATTTTTTTTCAGTCACACTGACTACCAAAGGTAATCAAATACATTTAATGGAGAGATTACATTTGCATGTTTTCCATAACAAATGTATATCGTGGTGTCAAGGGGCAGAAGAAGAGCTGCCCAGAACAGCTGTGTTGCTAAGCATGAAATACAGGGCCATTCTATTGGCAGGCAAACTCAGAATGGCAACAATAAAGACTCGTCAGAAAAATCATCAACCGGCATGTGGGCAGAGTAGCTTCACATTGTAACACACTGTAACTGGGGATCATGGTCCAACTTGCCATGAAAATGTCAATTGTCACATTAAGCATGTGCAGAGATCAAGCTTGAGGGTTTCTGTTTAAGAGAGAAAAAGCAAACCACAATGATTCAGTAGAATCTATGCCCACAACATTCCACACATCTATTCTGGCTCTCCTGCCTCCAGCCCAACTTCACCCTTGCAGCTGCCTCCGTTGTTCATTCCTCATGAGTGAGGAGGGTGGTGCCAGCTCTGATCTTCAACCAGTGTTGTCATTTCCACAACCTGCTGAGTTAACAGCAAAGTATTATGTATGCTGTGCCTTTTTATTTAAAATTCTTTTTTCCTTTCCCTTGCTCTTTTCACTTCTATTGTGCACTTTTCATGTAGTTCTAAGGATGTGTTCGTCCTGCTCGCAGTTGAAAATTGGGCACCAAGTCTTTTATTTTGCTTAACAAACACCCACCAACTCCAAAAGACAAACATCCACAAAAAAAGATTTATTACAGTTTCATTACAAACACTTGTGATGTGTAAAGAGTTATAGTAATTAGCCATCCACCATAAAAGATAACATTAGAAATTCATCAGCATGTAAATAAACTTAATCTATGCATTTCAGAATACCAGTGAAAACTTCAGGTTTTATTTCATCTAAGTGAAACATACATAAATGGGCAAAACAAAAGCTGAAAGAATTGTTGTTTAAAATCCTTCCCCCACTGGCAAATTAGACTGAAATTTTGCTGAATCATGGACCTTTCTTTAAAAACTTCAGCAAACTTCCAAACGGCTTAACTAGTGAGGATTGAGCTCGGCCTCTGTTCACAATACATCTCGGGTCATGTCATGAGCTGTCTGTAACTGGGTTTCCCCAAGAATATCAGAGAGACACTGGGGTAGGTAGGGTTGGGACTAATCATCCAAGACTCCCTACTTTCTAGCTAACAGTGTCTCCTGCGGTTTTGTCAGGTGTCTACACTGATGACCTGCTCCTCAGATTGGCACTAACCTGGCTTAATTTACAACACATTTTGAAACCTGCATAGCAGTCCACCCTGAAATAAAGCAAATTGAATGGCTCAGAGGAGCTCGATTGAAAAACTCCTGCTACTGCTTTACTTGGTAGAACATGTCATTTTTCTTGTGATAGACAGATAACTCAGAGGCTGAATGAAGGCACTCATCATCACAAAGGACATGCCTATGGGTGAGAAATAACAGAATATTTCCTTAGAAATATTTTGAAAAAGTAAAGCAAAAATTCCTGGGAAATAACTTATGATGACACTGACTAAAATGTTCAGGACCATCTTGAAGGCTTTCTTCTTCATTGGGTGGATCTTATCTCTCCCTGGTCCAGACTGCCTCAGAGCCCGCAGGATGGAGAGGTTGCAGAACACGATCACCATGAAGGCTGTCGTTAGGAAGGCTGTGTACATTTCGTTTTTGTACTTCATGTTGACAAAAGAAGAACAGCTGGAGTAGATTATAGACAGGGCCCAGACAGCCGCTGAGCTCCCTACTGGATACTTGCGGTCTCTGAGTCCGATGAAGGTGATGGGATGCAGCACAGCCAGGTACCGATCCACACACATACAGCAGAGGAACAGGGGACATCCGAAGTTTTTCACATCAAAAAAAAAGATGAGGGCACTTAAAACTGAGGCACCTCCCGAGACTAATTCAATGACGAACACAGAAGTCATGAGGCAGAACAGCGTGTCCAAGACGGCCAGGTTCAACGTCAGGATGTCCGAAGCGGAGGAGTTGGCGGTGTTTCGGAGAAGGACGTGCAGGACCTTCATGTTGGCAGGCAAGCCCAGAACGACAGTGAGAATTGATACTGTTTCCCACATCAAATCGACACGGAGCTCTTTGCAGGTCCAATCCACATCTGTCACGTTGGGAGCACTGTAATTAGGGAAGGCGGACGAGTTTGTGAAGGAAGCTTTCATAGTGACTTTCACAGGATGCAGAGACCAGGAACCCAGCTGCTGCGATTGAGGGCTTCTCCTTAAAAGAGGACAAGAGCATCATCGGGTTTTAATCATGTCAGCAATGAGCACTGTACAAGCGAGAGGAGAAATAAACAAAGTTGCATACAGTACATTTAGGGGAAGGTGACAGTAATCGTGGTCTCCCTCACTTCTGCTACCCGAACTCGGATTTGTCCATGATGTCACTTCCTGTAAAAAAAACTCTAGAGGCCACAGAGAGACCCTCTCTCTTTCTCATACCTTTCTACATTTACATCCTGTCGTGCTAGGGGCGGGACCGACTTATATCCTGCAGTTGCCCCTAGCAACAGCAACATTCCCACAAGCTCTCGGCCTGTCACTCAAACTTGATCGGGACGCCTTTCACTTACACTATTTCAGAGAGTCTCCCGATCTAGGTCCCAATTGCGTTAATCATGCGAGCACTCGCTTCTCTTTTTGCTAGTTAAGTTTCTTCATTCCATTCCCCCCCTATTGCTTCTTATTTTCGTTTTCCTCTTTTTTCCTTGGCCATTTTTTCCTCGCTTTTTTGCTTTGGCTCTTTATCTTTTCGTTTAATTTTACGGAGACGTCTTCCCAGCCTGCGGCATTTTTATCTCTTGGATGAAGTTTGCTAACATAGCAGGAAACGTATCTTGATGGAATTTATTTTTAATTACTCATGTTTTTTTTTTGTCTATGCTGTGTCTGTGCTGTTCCTCCAATGCTAAAATGAAAAGCATGTAATGTGAGGTGTGGCAGCTACTGTTTTCTACTGGTTTCCACATGAGATTATGCAAGACTTGCCTTCACATAGTGGCTGCAAACTCACAAAACATAAGGAAGTGGTCTTTGTCCCAGGAGTTATGGAGTATGCCAGCTGTGAGTCGTTTGTGCTACACACACAGTGGACAGTAACATGATGGAAAGGTATCATGCACAAACAATTTCTATGTAAAGCTCTCTTTCCAGAATCATTTGAAATGGAAACTTCAGCCAAAGTGAGTTTGAACTAAACTTAAGCTAAAAACCTCATGGAGGTTGGGTTCTCTGTTGTCCTGTGGCATGGAGCTGTCATCTCAGATCATACATACATTGCTGTGCAAAAATCTGACACATCTTAGACACAATCAGTATTTGCAATATATATACTGTATGTTATAAGCATCAATGATTTTCAGATTTTCAGTCAGTCCTTTCCTACTATTATAACAAACCGAACTGTTAAATTCAGCTCAGAATGGGTGATAGCAAGCCAAGCCTCATTATTTAGCAATCCTTAATTCACATTTATCAGAATCTTCACAAAAAACACTGCAACTCAAAGTAAATTGTATATGAGCATCCAATATGAAAAGTTTCTTATGAAGTGTCCATCACATTTACTGTACCTCTC
Organism: Lepisosteus oculatus; assembly: GCF_040954835.1. Classification (NCBI taxonomy): domain Eukaryota; kingdom Metazoa; phylum Chordata; class Actinopteri; order Semionotiformes; family Lepisosteidae; genus Lepisosteus; species Lepisosteus oculatus. The sequence goes on from NC_090707.1 coordinate 36,393,192, forward strand.
AAATATACTGACTGATTTTCAGGTGTGCCTCATCATCTGGTCCTCTCTACAACCCATAAAGGCCAATTGTCGTGCCACACAATACAGATATAACGGAATTAACTGTTAGCTTGACACAAAATAGTTAGGAATGTCTGTAGAACATCACCGTAAAATTGTGTTTGTGGATAAAATAGGAAAAATTGATGATCCAGTTACATTGATAAGTATAGGAGGAATAAAACATTTCTCTTCCAGAAGATACTACCTTACTGTTGTGTGTCTGTTTTTTAATTGAGGGTTAATTCTGTTATTCGGTTAATTGAATAAATATAAATTTTAAAAGAATATTAGGCAGTATGCATTATAAAAGTGGAAAATAAAGAAATCTTTTTTTTTCTTACCGGGTGGTGTAACTACTCCAAGCGCTTCTCCAAGCTGTCGTTCCAATCTTTCGTCTTTATAGCAGATGTCAAGAATGAACACCTGGGAGTCACTCAAGCAAAATGCCAATGAGACAACCGCAAAGGCTGGATTACATGGTTTAAAACAGCAAATTCATATTTTCTGGACAGCACAGGTGTTATCCTGCAGAACAGAACAGAGCTTGTAGAGGTTATCATAGTTTAAACACACTATGGCAGCCCTTAAAAGTCAGTAATTGATTCTGAAGGCTTGTGTAAACCTTTGTTTCCATGCCTATAAGATGCACTATAGCTATCATCTACCTTACTCTACTTTCAAGGAATCAGCAACATGTTGAAAAATGTCTTTCAATCAGAACTATTAAACCAGGATTGTCAAATACTAGTCCTGGAGGTTAGGTGTGTCTACAGGTTTTCAATCCAACTAGTTTTTAAGTTACACAAGCTGGTTACTGTTAATGTTTTTAAAAGACCTAGAAAACATACAGACATGCTGTCCAGCTCTACAGGATCAGGATTGATCACCCCTGAACTAAGAGTTCAACCCAACCACTGAAATTCCATTAGTAATGAAGTTATATCTTTCACCACATTTTTGACAGGTACAACACCCCCTTTTTTGTCCAATTAATGTAGAGTCCCACCCCCCCAAAGCCAATATCATAGTGGTATGGTCAGGAAGTTCCTCTTTTAGTGCCCATCTTTGTAGTTTGTGCATGAGTACTTTTTTGTAGTTTTCATGGAAGTTAGGATTGTAGTGATTTTTCAGATGCACCTCTGACGTTTTTGGAGTTTTCAATGACTATGACCACCATGTTTGTAGTTTTAAACGTGTATTTGTCTTAATTTAGAAATTAAAATCAATGTGATCCATTTTAGGTTTTTACAGCCTTGCAGCTGCAGGTTCATTGTCCATATTTTCACCTTGCCCTTACTTTGGTTGAAGTTTGTCTTTGTCTCATCTGTCCATGACATTATGTTCCAAATCTCTACTGGCTCATCTCTGTACTTTTTTGCAATCTGGCCTTTCTATTTTTGGTGGTGAGGGAGGTTTTCATTTTGCAGTGAAGACTTTATAATTCTGCTGTCTGCAAAGTTTTCTGCAAACAGTAGATTGTGATACCTTCACTCCTGAACTGTGGAGGTTGTTAGTTATTTCAGCAACAGTTGTCTTAGAACTGATCTTCACAGCTCCGAGACGTTTTATATCATCAACTGTAGTTGTTTTCCTTGACTGCCCTGGTCAATGCTGATTGTGAAGTACAGTACACTGGTGGTTTCTATCTTTTACAAGATGTTCCAGATTCTAGATTTTGCTATGTCCTGTGCTATGATTCTGATTGAATTCTTCTTTTCTTCCCACTTCCAAATTGCTTGCTTATTTTCAGAGATAGGTCTCTAGTCTTCAAGTTGGTCTAGACCTACTGACTTCAGTGGCCATCTTCAAAGGGACGAGCAAAGGCTGAATCCAACACTACACATTCACAGCTGTGTTACGTGTGCACAATTAATGCAACAGTAAACACCTGACCAATAAGAAACACCTGGCCACCAATTGCCCCAATACTCATGCACACCTGAAACAGGGAGGTGGACCACAAAAAGTGCTATAATTCTAAAATGGTACAACATATAAGCACAAAAATAACCAGAAATAAAAGGTGACTCTGTATTTTGTGCCTTATATTCATCTTATATTCAAATATGAATTTCTTAAGTATACAATACATCGAAATAGCAATTCTGATTTTACTGCCCCAATATTTATGGAGTGCACTATACGTATTCATACATATTTGCTTTGAAAAGCCGACTTCCCAATGCAACTTGCTCATGAGAGCTCAGTTGAGGAAAACCTTACAGTTTTCTGATCATTTATTCCCATTTATTCTACTTAATCAAGAACTGAAGTTGGGAAAGGGGTCGAAATGCAAACTCGCACTTCCACTCTCCTATGTATAAATGCTTGCCGGCTGCCCACAACGTTGCACACGCCTGTTCTGGCTCTCTTCCCTCCACCTTAGCTTCACCCCTGCAGCTGCCTCCCTGGTTCATTCCTCATGAGTGAGGAGGGTTGTTACAGCTCTGAGCTTCAACCAGGGCTGTCTTTCCTCAGTCGGGTGAGTTAATAACAAAGTATGTAGTGTGCTGTGTCTTTATATTTAAAATACTTATATACCATTTGTGTTCCATCTATTTTCTAATATGCACAATATTTTATGCTTTCTGTTGCATTTCACTTCTAGGTTTGTATTGTTATAAAGATGTGTTCATCCTGCTAGCAGTAAAAAGTTGTACACCCATGTCTTTCACGTAGCTTAACAAACAACCACTATCTCCAGTAGTGATGCCACAAAACACAAATTGGCTAAAAAGATTTATTGCAAGTCAAAACACACATTTCTCCTTACATGCAGAGAGCTCATCAATTAGGGGACCACCATAAAAAGCAACATTAAAAACAAATCATGTTAGTAAATCAAATCCAATAAACCTCACTAAAAAACAAAAAAAAATCTCTGTATTTCAGATCTAACGAGTAAGGGAATCATTCATTTAAGTAAGGGGTTTTTCCATGAAGTGTAATGGAGCTGCTGGGTCACACGCTGCAGTGTTCATACTGGTTTGTGCCACTGGAGGGCAGCATACGATACACTTCAGTGCCAGAAGCAAAAAATAAAGTGGCTCTGCATTCTTCACGTGGTTGCTAGAGAAATCGGCTTCAGCCGACTGCGGGCTGAGTTCCCTATTAAAATATAGGAAACTAAACTACTAAGAACATACCTACTGTGCAGTTGCAGGGGCGTTAGTATCACTTTACTGTGAAGCGTCCCTGGCAGATTGTAAGGAGAAACGGAAAGACAAGTAGGATGCGGACCACACTAGGGTTGCAAAGGTTATTGTAGGTGACCGCATTAATGAGGGCGATCGCTCACAATGAGTTTCCTGGGTCAATTCGCATCTTTCTTTGGAACAGGATAGAAGGGCCGATGCGCTTAACAAGAACAAGACAGCTCAGATCTGATTGCTCGCAGTTTCTCGTCTCCGTCGTTAACATTTCTTCCCCCCAGTTATGTTTCATTTTAGCTCTTTATCCTATTTCAGGGATGTTCCATAGTTCTCACGAGGGTCCTTGACAGAAATGAGCACCATCTTGTGCATTTGGTCTTTTTTTTGTTTTAAGGATCTATGATGGCTTTGCTCCGGACTGCCGCAAATCGTGGAGGAAAGACGTGAGCTGATTTTAGCCTTCTCTGTACTTTTGAATTTGTCAATGAGACATTCCTCTTATCTGGGGGGAGTAAATAGAACTCATTCTGCTTTCTCTCTCTTATCTGGAAAAAAAAATTCTTGCGGTTAAGTCAACACATTTTGTATCCATTGCGATACATTGGTGATCTTTAATATGTCCTAGACAGAGGGATTATATTTCTTAAAACCACTGAAGTAGCACAATGGTCACAAGATACTGTAGACATAAAAATCTCTAAAACCGCCAGACGGTGCCTCCTGGTGGACAATTAGCAGCTCCAGAACTTAATGCGCATTTGTTTCCAAATATTTAACCACAAGTAATTCTAATAGGGGATTTTGAGTCCGCTCTGAATCGAGTTGAAAATTGATTAATTTTCTCGAATTGCCATTTGAGTTGAAAAAGTACCAGCTTTACAGAATATGAATTTCAATAGCAATGGAAGCAAATTGAATTTATTTCTAAGGAATTCAAAGGTACTCCTCTCGTTTTAAAAACGTCTCGTTTATTTTGTACATTGCTATAAGCAATTTTGATTGAAATAACAACGCTATGTTTTTTTTCCAAAGACTAATACATGCTTTAAACATCAGATTTAAAAAATATGTATAATTTTTCTAAAAGGGGGGACAGTAGTCTGCTTATCGTTTTGTTTTATTATTTTCTCATGTGTTTTATATTTATATATGATCTATAATCCTCCTTGTCTAATTTCTATTAAAACTACACATCCTAGAATGCATTTAATAACGTCTAATCAATTATCCATTAAAAAAAATCTCTGAATTGTTGCTTTTCAGGGCCTGAAAAAGGACACCTAATGATGAGCGATTTGAAATGTATGCGTTTTCTTTTAAATCTGCAAAAAAAAAAGTTATGTAAAAAAATGACCCTCAAGGAAAGGGATTCTTGAAGGAAAAACATACGCTGGTGCCCGAGTTCTTGAGCAAGCAAGGAAGTTTCCTGGCCATAAAGAGGTAGATCAGAGGCTGAGTGAAGGTACTCAACATCAGAAAAGACAAGGTTAGCGGTGTAAAATAGCAAAGTATCGCGGTGGAAACGTTTTCGAATATTAGAGCGAACACTGCAGGGAAATAACTTATTGCCACGCTGCCTAAAATGGACAGGACGATCTTGAAGGCTTTCTTCTTCATGGGATGGATTTCCTTCCTCCCTGGTCCGGACTGTCTCAGAGCCCTCAAGATGGAGAGATTGCAGAACACGATTATCCCGAAGGTGGTGGTGAAGAAGGCGCCGAAGACGTAGTAAACGGACGTTTTGTGGATTATGCAAGTGTAGATGGAGTAGGTCAAAGACAGGACCCAGGCGATCACTGAGCTCCCTGTTCGGTACTTGTGGTCTCTGAGCCTGATGAAAGTGATGGGACGCAGCACAGCCAGGTACCGATCCACACACATGCCGCAGAGGAACAGGGGACCTCCGGATTCTTTCAGATAGTAGAAAAAAGTAATGGCCTCATCGATGTGACGGTTTCTCGTTAAAAAATGATTAACGATGGCAAGTGGCATCAGGAGGCAGACCAAACTGTCCAGGACAGCAAGGTTCAAGGTCAAGGTGTCTGAAGTGGAAGAGCCGGCTGTGTTCCTGAGCACAAAATACAGGACCATCACATTGGCAGGCAAGCCCAGCAGGGCACTGAGAGTAGCTGCTGTTGTCCACATCCACTCTTGGGCAGTCGTGTCTTTGCATTTGGTCTTCCCGTCAGTCAAGTTGGACACACCGGGGCTGAAGATGGTCGAGTTTGTGAAGAAGGCGTCCATCCTGGAACAGTGACTGCTGACAGAAAATAACGAGAGTATTATAATAATAAACTTTATTCTAAGTAGCACACAATGAGAGGAGAAGGCAGAATTGCACCGTTTCGGTTAGGGTTTGGAATACGGTAGGAGAGCAAAGGGGAAGACACGGAACCAGTTAAATAAAAGCCCTTCTATAGAAGAAGACGTTGAGTCTTGATTTGAAAGCTCTCAGGGGAGGTGACTCTCTGATATCTTTAGAGATAGAGTTCCAGAGATTCGGGGCACACCAGAAGAAGGCCCTGTCACCCCTAGAGTGTAGATGGGCTTGGGGGACACACTGGAGACCAGAAGTAGAAGAGCTAAGGTTGCAAGGTGGGGAGTAGGACAATAGGGAGTAAGATGGGTACGGAGGTGCCAAGCCACACAGAGCATTATGGGTGAGCATGAGGATTTTGAAGTCGATGCAAAACCTGGACAGGAGTGATGTAATCACTTGGAAATTAAAGGAATCACAGTCTCTTCACTTCATGTAATTAAATGAACCCAAGGAATGATGTTGAAACAATCAAGTCCTAAATTACAAAGGCTTGCAAAACTCTTCACCACGTATTGTAAAGGGAAGATTTTTTTTTTAAAACATCATGACCCAAACTGAACACTTTTTTTTTTTTGAGAGAAAGACATTAAATATCGGCAAAAACTCATAAAAAGAGTTCAGTTTCTGCAAGATGTCTGAAATTTTGAGGTTGATGATTGAAGGCAAATGCTTATTTTAATACCACTTTACTAAGTGCATGTCCTCATAGTGTTTCCGTAATTGTGTTTGTCCAGTCGTAATGTAGTGAGATGTTGAAAAAATGCAAGCTGGTTTTTAGTGTGTTTTTCCCTTGTGTTTATACTATCAGGGCAGAAAACACAAAGCAGTTTGATCCAATAAAAATACCTAATAAATATTAACTGCAAACTATTTATGAAATACTAATATTTTAGGATTATATTTCCACAGAATATACAGTATACTGTATGTTTACATGTAAATAGTAGAATCGAATTTAATTTTCAAAGTGTTTTAGTAACTGCACAGGATAAATATATATATTTAAATTGTTGCATACTGTATGCAGTTTAAAGATGTGGCCATTTGTTTTTCTTATAAAATGATTGATAAGTTTAATTTTTTTCAGCGTCTCATCAGCCATATGCTATTTCTCTGGGTGCAACAGTTTCTGCATTTGTTCGGTAGTTGATACAGTATCAACTTCATGGAGTAAATAACCTCATGAACACTGAAGACGGTAATATCCAGTAATGAAAACAGTTTAGAACTAGCTTTCCAAATTAAACTTTGGGCTGTCAAACAGACTAAGGACCCTGTATTCAAAAGACTAAGACAAGTGTCCAAGTGTCCAAATGTGTTAGATCCAAGGCAAAGCTTCCAAAGTCTCCAAAATCAAGAGCAACATTGCACTTGTATTTAAACATTTTATCACTGAAGAGTCATCTAATAACATATCAATACTACTCAATAGTACTTTATATGTACAGGTGTTACTTGCCATTTATAAATGGCAGCTACAACTAAACCAGTCCTCTATATTAAGATGTAATCCTGCATTGTCTCCTGTTCGAGTGAGTGTTTTAAACAGACAATGTAGAAAATTAATTTTTCGCCTTACCTTGTCTCTCCAACTGTAATTGAATCAGCTCTTTGAGTCCTGAGTCTTCATAGTCGGTCAAGCTGTCAAGCATGAAAATCTAGGACAGGAATTGCTTGGGTCATCCCACATGGGGTGGATTTCATGGTTGATGTCCATAATACCAAATTTAGATTTACCACGAGTGCACACGTGATATCCTGTAGATTATTAAAGTGTAGGATGAGAGAATACACTACTGCTAGCCCTGAAATGCTGGATACGATGCTGAAAAATATAGTATTGTAAGTCTCTGAAGCTCAGCACACTAGCTTAAATTGTGACAGTTGCTTGAGACCCCCTGTACTTTTTTTTTGCTTTCATTTCAGCTGAACAGGTAAGAAATTAAAAGTTCCAAACACGAAGAGGCCATTTGACACACCTAACCTATTTCGTAGTTAGTAGCTAATTGATCCCAGAATTTCATCCAGCTGGGTAATGTGTTCCCTATTTCTGCAACCCTATGGGTAAAAAAAGTGTCTCCTGTTATAGTAAGTAAATATGGGTTCTGCACCATGAATCCAAAAAAAGAAGCTCTAGGATAATAAGCAATAATAGCTAGCAGCCCTGGTATCACAGAAAGATCAACACAAGGATAAACTATGCTTTACAAAACACCTTTGGAGTCAAATGGGAAAATATCCTTGTAATAAGGTCAATATAATAAAGCATATGTTCACAAAATACCAATTTATACGCATATAGCTATGAGGGAGATACCATGCATGGTTGCTTTCAGGTGAAGTGACCATGTATTTTTACAAAACCGAAATGTGCAAAAATGCTGCTTGGGTTTTGAAAGCAGGAATGGACTGGATCAAGCTCATTTACTCTCTTATTTATGCATGAGGTACAAGAGGAACAATTTGAAACCCCTGTTCATTTTCAAATGGAAATATTTCCCTTTGCATGAAACTATTAACTTGTGCAATATCCCTACCACTGTCACAGCAGTTTCCGAAGTCAGTGCATCAGGTTCATATGCAACATTGTGTGGCCTGGCAAGATCCTTAACACTGAGTTTCTTGAGAGAGGCACGTTGTCATGTATCAAGGGTCTCCTGATCAAAGCTCAGGTCTTTGTCTTGTCCTCTGGTTCTCATGACTGTCTCACAGATAACTAATGTAGGGATGTCCACTCCTGGCCCTGGGTGGGAGGAGTGTCAACAGGTTTTCAGTTCAGCTTGGCTTGTAATAGTCTGACAGGACTCGTTATTGGGCTAACCTGCAGACGCACTGTCCCTCCAAGACCATGTCCTTGACCTTAACCAATGTTCTAAGGCAAAATGAGTGCTGGAACTTGAAGCTGTAGCAGACTGAGATACAACTCATCCAACCAATTTTTTAACCTCTACATCCAATTCAGGGTCGTGGGGGGGCTGGAGCCTACCCCAGCAAGCAATGGGTAAAGGGCGGGATACACCCTGGATGGGACGCCAGTCCATCACAGAGCCAGAGACACAGAAACACACACTCACACCAAGGCCAGTTTTCACAGAAGCCAATTAGCTTACCAGTATGCCTCTGGACTGCGGAAGGAAACCATAGCACCAAGAGGAAACCCACACGAACACATGTAGAACATACAGACTCCACAGAGACAGCACTCTAGAATTGACCCGGGACCACAGCAAAGCAGAAATGCCCATCACTGCACCACTGTGCTGCCCTCAATAAAACCCTTTACCATTCAATTTAACTGCACTCTGCAGTCTGCAGGCTTCGGTCACTATGAACAGTGTTAATGCTATCTTTTTCTATGTATGTCCTGGTTTAATACTTTGAATTTTAAATAAATGATTTCCCACTTCACCAAATTGCAAAATGTGGTTACCTTCTTCACTAGTTTGTTAATGTGACAAAGTATAACATTTGTTTTACAACTAATAGATAGATTCATTTGTGCAGTATTTTATGATAACTGTGTAACTACATGTGTATGTATTTAAAAAATGAAAGAAATTTGTAGAAAGTGGATCATGCAAAAAACATTTTCCCCATTTTCTTCTTTGGGACAGAATAGTTAGGCATGCACAGCAAACCCAGCAAATTCTAGATAAAGAGATTTATTACAATTCTCCAATTATTTCTCAGATGGTCCAATGTGATCATCACTCAGAAGTCCAGAACAAACGATTACAATGAAAAAAAGTTTTTTTTCAAATAAATACATTTAATTTAATAAATGCATTTAATCGTTTCTGAAAAAAATACAGTAGATTTGTTTTAATTTTGCTTTTGTGGCACACTTAGCATTAATCCCACAGAATAATGAAACTATAATTTAACTAAGTGAACTAAACAATTACGGCCAACTTTCTGTGCCAATTTAGTCACAGGAGCTGTGAACTGGTGTGTTACTGGTTTAAAAAAAGATTGCTGTGATGGGATCTAGTTTATTCGTCAGGGAACAAAGATGGACAGGAGAGGACATGATGTTAAACAGCACTAAAACATATAATCGCACTGAGCAATTGCTCCCCATGTGAAACAAGCCATTTTATGCAAAAACAGCAATCACAATGTCTCTGTTGCTAGGAGGTTACGTTTACTGCAGCCTATAGTGACCAAGAGAATCTGTGTGGTTTAAGCACCTGTGCCTTGTTTACAGCTACAGTAAGTATAGCTCACAATGGCCAAGGGGAATTCAGACTCCCCTGAGTATAGTGAGAGTTCAGCAACTGAGTATTAATGTCACAGGGGCATGTTGTTGTAATTGTAAGGGGGCTGTGGCGGTGGCAGGTGTAATTGTTGTAGATGAGACTGTTGTTATTGTAGCTCCTTATGCTCAGCTGTTTATATTTTTGGTTGATTTTTTCCAAACTGTTTCATGAAGAGGATTTAGACATGTCTGCTGCGCATTTATTGGGGATCATTCCGAACTCTTTTACAAACCTGGAGACATCCATATCAACATGATTAAAGAGGAATCTACTTTAGTTTAGCGTGTTTCTGTAACACAAATATCTCTCTGGACATGCAACGTAAAAGAGAGAATATCACTTAACATGAGTGGATACCCATTTCTTTAAATATAGATCTGCGGTCAGTTATTGAAAGCTACTGTGATAAAGGACTGATAGTGAGCAACTTAATATCAGTCTCAATTTGTTTTTTCGTACTGTAGTCTTTTATACTTTTATGTACAGTATTTTGTAAAAACGTAACCGCAAGCTGTCTACCAGAAATGTCAGGCACGAGCTGTGAAACAGGGGTCTTTCTCATAACAGAGTTCAGTATAAACATTTCAACCCTGTAGGTTTGAGTTGGAAATCTGAGCCACAATGCTTAAGAGTTTTGCCTCGTTCCTTTACACGAGATGGTGGTGTGGAGGACATCTCTAGAATCCAGAGATGAAGTTTGGACTTCCTTTCCTCCTCCTACTTTCGCTGATTCTGTGCCTCTGAAGGTGGGGGACAGCACCTAGAGGGGCCTGGGTGCTACTCTAGCGCCACCTTGAGGTTCCCAGTGCACTTGCTGTGAGAGTTAAACATAAGAACATGAGAATGGTCACAAATGAGAGGCGTGGGCATTTAGCTCATCCCACTTATTTGATGGTTTAGTAAGTAACTCTAAAACATCGTCTTGCCACTTCTAACAGAGAGAGCTTGAGTCTCATTCAACAGCAGACAGTGGGTCTATTGTGATCAACTCTCCCCTCAGTCATTTTTGTTGCAGAGTGAATTGAGTTTTCCTGAGACCAGTAATTATTCCTGAGACACACCGGGCTGGAATATGATCAAGTTGACTCCGGAGATGGACAAGCAAGCATTTGTGCAGAGTGTGTCCCTGTGTCCTCCGGGACCTCATGCGATCCTCCTGGTGATTCCGGTGGGACTGTTTTCGGGGGATTACCTGAGTGTACTGGAGGAGCACATGAAGCTTTTCAGCGAGAGAGCCTGGAGGCACACCGTTGTGTTGTTCACCTGGGGAGATTCTCTCAGAGACTCAGCGATCAAGCAGCACATCGAGAGACAAGGCAAGACCCTCCGACAGCTGATCAAGAAATGCGGGCACAGGTACCACGTTCTCAACAACCACTGCGTAGGCGATCGCACTCAGGTCACAGCGCTGCTGGAGAAAATCGAGGGGATGGTGGCGGCCAATGGGGGGGTCACTACGAAGACGATGAAAAGATTTTCCTACGAGTTGGGAGTATTCAGGAACAGAGGAAGGAGCCAGAAAGTGTCAAATTGCTGAGAAGGAGAGACAGCAAAGAGCTATTCTACCCTACCAGTGAGTTAATATCATCGCCTTTCTCAAGAAACTCATCGCATAACTTCTGTCATTATTCATTGGTCAATATTCGTTAAGTATTAAAATGGCTGTAGCTTCTGTCTGATTGAAACATAAGAGCTGAGAAGGTTGCACCACCTGATTCGAAAAACTGCCAGCTGGGAGTTTTTTTCCCTGTCAATAATGACAATTAGATCGGCAGATGTCATTATCCAAACGGATCGTCGATATGTAGGAAATTTACTTGTCCTTGTACAGTTAATTTATGAAGTCTACCATAACAATCATGTACACGTACTTTTAATAACGAAATGAGATTAAAGTGGCAGGAAGAAACCAGCACAAGTTGCTAATTGTTTAATTGCCTGTGAGTAGAACTCAGAATATAATAGATAGTAGACACTAAGCAGCAGACAAGGGACATTTGTGGATCCCTGCCTACAGCAACATGAGCAAAACACCAACTTTACGTCCTCTAAATTTCCAACCCTGGCTCTGGAGGAACACTCTCTGCTTGTTTTCATTCTTGCAGAGCTCTCAAAGATCTGTTTATTTAAGTTTCAAAACTACCTAACTTTAAAAGTCCTTTCTCCAACAGCTTCAGCACATAGACCCTTCCTCAGTCTCTCCTCAACCTGCAAGCTGTTGTTTCTGTCCAAACAGCTCTTAACAGTGGACCAATTGATGAGCTTTTGCAGTTCCTCAACATGTAGGAGGGTGTTGACGAGTCATCGAGACTTTCAGAGCAGCAGAAAAGAAAAAAAGTGACTTGTTGATAGAGACGCCGCAGAAAAACTACATTCTTCAGTGACCCTAAATGTCAAGGGCTTTCCCTGAAAGATTTGCTGTAACCTGACTCAGTCATGAAATGATTGCAAACCCAATAAATAAAACTCATCCAGTATTACTGAAAGATCTAAAGTATCTTTCAGTGATACTCCTTCATTGTAATGGGTTTGCTGCATGATATGTATTAGATATGTGCAAAGTACAGTATATCACGTATGCCTCTTGAATAATTACAACTTGTCAGTGTATTTAAGGCTAAGTACACAATCAATTAGTTTTAAGTTATTTTATTAATATACTCATGGATGCTATATAGACCACCATGGTTCCATACTTTTGTACAAGCAAAACAAAGTATGCAACAAAAAACACATTGACAATGCAAATTTCAAGTGAATCTTGTCACTAGTATGAAAGGAAACCTTTGTGGTCTCTTGTGAAGCCGTTTGGTTTCTAGGAAAGTTATATCTAGAACCAACTAACCACAATTTCCATCACCAGTGTAGTGTGCTCTCACGAGGCACCAGTTCTGTAGGGTTTGGGCATTTATGGGGACAACTATTAATTGTAGCCGTAAATCACAAAATTGATTCTTTTAATGGCATTAGAATCCAACCTTGAGGTATAACTCAAACAACGCACACACACAGGCACTAATACACAATAATACATTTATTAATACATAGAATATGCATGTAAACCTAACAGATCTTATCATGAGGGTTATCAGAATACAAAAGGTATATATTCATTCAGTTACAAAGAGTTACACATATCAAGAGGACATACGTTCAGTATATCATTCATTTAGACCGTTTCGTAATTGAACTTGGTTACAACTTCTACATTAGATACTCAAAACAAGTACATAACTCTTAGGAATTAAATTGATATCAACTGGTTGGGATAACAATTGAGTTCTTGAGCTGTAATGCAGTGAAGTTGAATACTCATCCAATCTCTGGGGATTCAGATCTCCTGCGGACACGAAGAAGCAGTTGCAGGCTTGTTGCTGTCCAATCCGCGCTCTCTGGTTCGGTGCCAGGCTGTGCTGTGCGGCTTGTGACAGTGCGCTGCTGATGCTCTCTGAAGACTGGCTAGTTAGTGTTGGCTTTAACTAGCGAAGTTTGTGCACAGGAGAAAAGATACTGGGTCCCAGCAGGTCAGGAAGAGGACCGGTTCGTTCCTGATGAAGCGCTAGTTCTGAATACTGATTCAGCTGTCCACAGTTCCGACCTGTTCACGAGGCTTGCTGCTGATGCTAACCTCGGGTGGATCCTCTGGTTACTCTCTGGCAACCTCCGCTCTAGACTCTTAGAACAGAGGAAAGTTCTGGCACTCGGACACACTGGCCATTCTGTGGTTGTCCGAGCTGAGTCTTAGGATGGTCAGGACGCGCGCTGCGAGAATGTCCTGCCCTTGGGAGCCTTTCTGCTCCTGGGCTGTCCTGCCCTGGAATTCTTTCGCACCCCTGGAATTCTCCTTACAGGAGGAGGAGTCCAGAGGACTGGTCAGCAGCTTTGTGGAGTGGTGTGGGGTGAACCACTTGGAACTGAATGTAACAAAGACAAAGGAACTGGTGGTAGATTTCAGGAGGAAAAAGGTCAAACCTACTCCTGTCTACATCCATGGGAGTGGCGTGGAGATGGTGGACTCGTACAAGTACCTGGGAGTGCACATCGACGATAGACTGGAATGGTCTAAGAACATCGAGGCCATCTATAAGAAGGGACAGAGCCGACTTTACTTCTTGAGGAGGCTCAGGTCCTTCAATGTGTGTAGTAAGATGCTACATATGTTCTATCAGTCAGTGGTAGCGAGCGCCATTTTCTACGCAGTGGTGTGCTGGGGCTCTGGGATTAGAGCAGTGGATTCTAAAAGGCTGAAAAGCTCATCAGGAGAGCAAGCTCTGTCATTGGGTCTGACCTGGACCCCTTGGAGGTAGTGGCTGAGAGGAGAATGGTGTCCAAACTAGAGGCCATCGTGGACAACTTCTCCCATCCCCTCTATGACAGGCTTGCAGGAATGAAGAGCACGTTCAGCAATAGACTGATTCATCCACGGTGCGACAGGGAGCGCTACAGGAGGTCATTCTTGCCATCTGCCATAAGACTGTACAACGCATCCACCTTGCGTCTGGACAGAGGCAACATCGACAGTTGTCGACTGAACGCATCTACACATCTACTGCTACATCTGTTCTCTTTCTTTTTCTTTTTCCCGTTTACAACCGTTTTTTGTGCAATATATGCCAGGAACCTGTGCAATACATTTATATCTATATTTATATCTATATCTATATTTATATTCATATGTGTGATACGATTTTTCTGTGTACTGTTCTGTTCTAGTTTGTTCTTGTGTGTCCGGACTGTGAGTAACTCTTGTATTGTATTGTATGTATTGTACTATTATTATATAATTCGTTACACTGTGGCTGTGTTGTGTGTGTTAAGCTGCTGTTGCACTACAATTTCCCTCACAGGATCAATAAAGTATCTATCTAACTGTAAAATACAAGATATCTACAATGATTAAGATACAGTACTGTCATTATCCTGTTGATAAATAAAGTACTACTAGTGAGGCCCATACGCATATTTTTATATATATACTATAAAGGTATAAAGGTATAAGCTTTAGCGACATGACTGGGTAGCTCATTGCATATTTCCACAATCCAAGCCCAGATCCCCCACCACAGGATCATTCTACCCAACACCTGTGAATAGTGCAGTTCTGCCAGCAATCACTCACAGTGGCATGTGGGCCCAGCGCCTCTCCCTAGCCTGAAACTTAGTCCAGTGTGCCATAAAACAGGGTCATTGCACGAAAGGTGAGGGCAGAAGCTTCTGCAAGGATGTTGATGGGGTGGAGGAAGGGTTGCAAAACACAAATATGCAGGTGGGTGGGCTAGAATGGTGACACTTTCGTGCGCCGTGGAGCAGAAGTGGCAGAGGTTAGGGTCTGACCTCTTCCCATCCAAAACTTTCCTTTAAAACTGCATTTACTCAATTCTCTCCTTCTCTCTGTTTCCAGTGGACGGAGAGCACAGACCCCAACTGCACACCGCAGCTGACTGAAAGACAAGACTGTGGGACAACGTCACCGTGCCGTGTTCTGTAACATCTGCTATTCAGCCAGAGATTGTACATCTAATCAGAATGCCTGCTGTAGCAGTAACACACCATTCAACTACATGTGGAGAGGATGCCTGTGGTGGTTGTGCAGACAGCTGGCATATTTTTGAGACAACTTGGTGCATAAATTGCAGAGGCTTGGAGTTATCTACTGCTTGTGCCAGCAAATATTTGTCCAGCCCCTCAATGTACTTTGTTATAGTTCAGTCTTTAAACCAACACGAAACTGACGATTGGTCTTGCCAAAAGGACGTTGCGGGACTTGATTTTCAGAACAAATTTGTCAATGGGGACTGAAGTGCAATACATATTCCTAGTTTTTTTGCACATATGTTTGTCAGAGTAAAATCATAAAGTACTGTAACTGAAACGGTAAGAGCATAGAAATTGCACACTGCCAAGGTGAAAAGATGAATAACTGTTTGTGATTGTTTGTGAGAACCCCCTGGATGGTCTGATGTTGTGCACTTTATAAGCGTTGATTGTTAACAATTTGAATAAGCTTTGCTTTTTAGCAGTTTTTTAATGTTTTGTTTGATAACATCAGGAGACAGCAATGGCTCCTGTACTACATGGGGGATTGAAGATGGACAGCATCTGCAGTGATATGACCCAAGCTGGAACCCATGACACCTGGGTCTTAAAGATCCCAAGGTGCTTGGAGTGAGGGTCTTTCTTGTTTGAGCTGCTTAGGAGCCTCATCTACTCCTTTATAAAACTATGAATTGAATAATTACAAATACTTGATGTTTTTATTTTTATATGAATCTACCCCCAGGGGTAAGTAATGCCCGCGCTTGAGTGACACATTCGTTTAACTGACTAAGTGGACAAGATGTCTTTAAACAAAATGTCCCTAAACCAGCAGGAACCCAGACCTGGAGGATCAGTGTTGGCTACTCCACCCCACTTATCAAACGGAACTGTGAATGAGCTCAGTTTTGTTCAGACCGCAAAAAAAATGGTGAAAACCGATCTGCTCAAAAGGGGGGAATCCCTGATCCTAAGTGAGTATCTACTCAATAAAACACTGTGCTTTTATAAGTGTTTGGCTTGTATCCGTCAAGCAGAAGTCCTTCCCATTTTTTTTGTTCTGATGTTGTTTTGCTTCCTATTTTGTCTCTAGCGTCTTCATACCTGAGGGCAAACAAACTGCTCTTTTAGAATTAACCCCCGTCTTCAGTGTAGCGGAGCAGTATGTCAGTTTCAGAAGTTCAAGCCAGTCTCATGAGAGGTTATGGTTCAGACATTAAGATGAGGTATCTCCATCACTTTTTGAATTGGCTGAGGAAATGCTGCACACAGACTTGTCCAGCAAAGGGCACATTCGGCCGTGTATATCGCTTTTTTTAGTGTACTTCCATGGCAGTCATTTCCCCACCACAACAAAAGCCCCAAAACAAAATTTCCATCACGTGCAGATAAGTGGAGAGCATTACAGTGAACATTTAGTGGTCTTATTTGTCCTACATATGGCTGCGTATTAAAAGGACTTTTGTGGATTTTCACTTTTGGGGGTCTCAGCTCACAGAGGCACAGTGACCTCTACAGCTTTTCAGGTGATCCTGAGCATGCAGTGCAGTCTGTGAATGACACCCCTCTCCTCCGCTGTGCTGCCTGTGTCTTGTTAAAAGATGAAGGGGTCAAATGTTGGGCAGGTTGGAAGAGCCCTCAGTTTCTCCCGTGTGCAGTTGCAGGGTCCGTAACCATGAGGTCAGACATGAAAAACACACAATTCACTGCTCCAAAGCAGGTGAGTATAACAGAAAGTAATGGGCAATTCTAAATTTTTTTAAGAAAATCAAACTTTAAGATAAGGTTGTATTTATGAATCCCGCACCGGATCTCTGGATATCAAGTGGCACTTTGATTCACAGTGAGAGAGCAGCTACAAGGCTTTCACACCTGGTCATGAGAATCAAATTATCAAGTTTGTCTTGGCTTGTTGTCAGCTCATGGGGAACAAAACAAGCAAAGGTTGTTTATATCACTCAGGTTTTTTTCTTTTGTTCTATTTCATACCGTCCTTTCAGTTAGACTCTTTCCAGTATTCTCCGCATGACTGTATGGGTCTGTGCCAGGTTGACTTTGTGCTACCAGAAACACAAAGATCCAGAGGTGTTTGGAGTGAGAGTGTGTCAGTGTGAGTGTGACCTCCATCCTGAGAGACTGCCCTGGGCTCCTGTCCTCAATGATCCAGAGATAGTGAAGTGCACAAGCACCAGCGGTAGACTTCACCACCTTAAGAAGAAAAGAAACATCTTAATCTGGACCCACACTCCTCCAGGTATCTGCTGGAAATACCTGCTGCTTGTCAGCTGGTGTGGACCTGTCAGTAAAGGGTGTGAATAAGACTTGCTTATCTGAACAGGAAACAGTTTATCACCCTTAAGAAAATACACGCGCACTTTGCACCCTGCAAGTAAAGGGATCAGACTGTAAACAGAAGAACAGAGAGGGAGAAATGGCGACCGGAGGCTGTCTGGGGTTTAGTGCCGGTGAGTGCTTGTTTCTGAGGGTATTGGGCTCAGGAGAGGGTGATGCTCAGTAGGGCAGCAGCATGAGGAACAGTGTCCAAACCCAGCAGGCGATCAGAGGATTTGAGCAGGACTCTGAACCTCTGCTCTGTGGCGGGCCATCTGAGGTTCTGCTGGAACTGTAGCAGACTGACAGTGTGTCTCGGGTCTAAGAGAGGGGTGCAGGACTGGGAGAGTGAAGAGGCTTGGGAATCTTTTCCCAAAACATTCTTACAAGCTATGCAGAAGAGTGTGCCTGTTACGTCATTGCTGTAATGTGAATTTGAGGAGACGGAGCTGGAGTCTCATAGTTCCACTTCTCCAGCCTGTAAGAATATCTCAGCAGATCTCTGTTGTGTTCAGGCTGGGCTTGACTGTCTCTAGGGAAGATCTGACACATTATAAAAAGTTTATCTGACATTGACCTGCAAGCCTGCTACTTACAGATCATTTCCAGATCTCACCAACAGACTAACTGTTCTGACTCAGTGTGCCTTCTAAAAAGTAAATGATCTCTTATCACCAGTTACCAAGGATCATCAAATGTGTCTTTGGTGTGTTTGGGCACTTTTCCAATTAAACAGGAACAAAGGAGTTAATGATCCCTCCTTTGAAAGCTTTCATTTTACTGGGCAGCATTTATGGCTTTTTTAATAGCCATCTTTTAATGGCTAGAGTATATACTTTATCTGTAGAAAACTGCTTTACACTTGTAAAGTATTGGCATATAAATTAGGCTGTGAGAAGGTAAAGACATGTTAAGCGATTCCAATGAAGTGACTCTTGTCTGAGTAGATTAAAAAAATGCGTAACTCATAAATGTCATTTTGCAGGTTGTTTAAATTGTCACTTGTTATCTTCACCTGTGTAAAATGAGGAGAACAATCCATATTTAAAACATATATATTATACATATTATTAATAATTTAAACTGGGATGCAAGGTGGCACAGTGGTTAGCACTGCTGTCTTGCAGCACTGGGGCCCAGGATTCAACCCCATAGCTGGGGTGTTACCTTGAGTTTGTATGTTCTCATTAGGTCAGCGTGGGTTTCCTCCCACAGTCCAAAGCCATGCTGGTAGGTTAATTGGCATCTGGGGAAAATTGGCCCTGGTGTGAGTGTGTGTGCATCTGTGTCTGTCTTTGTGCCTGTGTGTCAGTCTTGTACCGTGTCTTGCACTTGTTGCTGGCTGGGCTCCAGCTCCCTTCGCGACCCTGACTTGGAAGAATTGGTTAGAAAATGGATGGAGGGAAATAATTTAAACTTGGTGGTAATTTCAATCTCATATATGGCTACATATGCTGAGCAGAGTATCCAAGCTCTGTATCCAAGAATACACGCACACACTGTAGAACTTCTACCTGTGTGAGCTGGCGAGGCAGAAAGAAGAGCTGAGGTACCGCCACTCTCATTGGTGGACCTCCTCCTTTACCGAAATGGGCACCCCAATTATCATACCTTGAGCTCGACAGGGGTTCCTCACAAACAGCAGCTCATGTAAGAGTCGAGTTTTGAAGAGGGAATGAAGGGCTGTCTTTGTCTCTGACAGGTGAGCCGGAAGAAGAGGAAAGGGGAGACGTCCCCCACAAGGAACACCTGCCCCTCGCCGAGCTGAGGATCGTGCTGTTGGGGGGCACAGGGGCTGGCAAGAGCTCGGCAGGAAACAACATCCTGGGCTGCGAGGAGTTCGACAATGACACAGAGACAGAGGAGTGTCAGACGGGGCAGGGAGAAATAGCGGGGAGGAAGGTCACTGTGGTGGACACGCCGGGCTGGCAGTGGCTTTCCACACAGGCCACCCCAGAGGAAGTCAAGCAGGAGATCAGGCGCAGCGTGTATCTGTGCCCCCCGGGTCCCCACATCTTCCTCCTGTTGGTTCCGGTGTACTTATTCACAGACAAGCACCGGAAAGCAGTGGAAGAGCACCTGGAGCTGCTGGGTGAAAGTGCTTGGAGCCAAACGATCCTGGTGTTCAGCAGGGGAGACTGGCTAGGGAACAGAACCATCGAGCAGCACATTGAGAAAGCAGGGGAGGATCTCCAGGCAGTCATTGAGAAGTGTGGGAAGAGGTACCACGTTCTCAACAATAACAACACGGGCAATCGTGCTCAGGTGGAAGAGCTGCTGATAAAAATCGAGGAGATGGTGGCTGGTGATTATTGGGGTTGTGCTCTCGGTAATAAAGAGGGTTACCCAGAGACAGAGCAAGGCCAAAACAAGGCACCAAAGGAAGGGGAGCTGGAGGAAAAGACTGAGAAACCTAAAATACACTTACAAGGGTCGAATGGCAAGAACCCACCACCCATCAGTAAGTCTTAGTGAAACACTAATGGGTGCTATAAGTAGCAAGCTGAATTGTGTAGATTTTTTACTAAATGATTGATCGTCGTTGTGTGCGCTCTTCTGAGTGAGAGGCAGACGTCACGCTCATTACATAGCCCAGTGGCTACAAAAATAACCATTTTATTTTGTGGGTCTGGTTATTCATTTGTTACGTTTTTTTACTAGGGTGATGACTTGACTAGGGTCAAGCCTGCAGTATCACGATCCCATGGTGCTTTACTAGGGTAGAAACCACCAAGAATTCCCCCGCCCTCCTTGAGGCTGGTTAATGTGGTGGAAGTCCTGGGTCCCTGATCTTACAGGGCTCTCTAAATCAACGCTAGCCAATTCTGTATTCCTAAACCCAGGGTCTGCTGGCTTTTTCTTCCAGCTGAGCCCTTGGCTATGTATGTGAGCCTTTAACTGAACTAATATTCTGAGACATGAGATTCGTTTTCCTGCTTCTAGAAAGCAGCTGCTTTCTTGATACTACTGAATTTGTTTGAGGTAAATCAGTACTCCCTGACAATTCCGGAACCGAACCCAATAAAAGAAAAAAAAAATCTAGCAAATTAGTAATCAGTTAGAAGAAATACTAGTACTCGCTGGGTCATGTGATGTGAGCCTGCACTGATTTAACCACATGGTTAATTAACCACTTAATTAACTTTTAGCATTTGACCCAGGTAGATTTGCATGTGAGGGGTTCCGTGCACTTTGGTCTGAGAAACAGTCCCCTTTCTCCGGCCCTCCTCAAGGGTTCCTGACCCGGGTCGTTACACTCATTACAGAGTGCAATAAGTGTGAGAAGCTGGTCTCTTCCTTGTAGTCAGGGACGGGCCAAGATTGGGTGAAGCAGAAACTCACCGCTGCCTTGATCGTGTTCCTATCTAGCATCTGGAGGAAAAGGAGCTGCAGCCGAAGAAAGTGGAGACTCTCCCGGGGACAGAGAAGAGATGGAGAAACAGACGCGAAAGGACCTGAAGGAAGGGGAGAGGGGGAACAGGAAAGAGGAATCTGTTCTTTCATTCAAGAGGAGAACCAGCAAGAAGCACCATTTTGTCCGTGAGTCTGATTATTGCTTTCATTGCCACTCAAGTTCGGATCTTGCTGAGCAAGTGACGGTGAGTTGAGTTTCCTTCTCAGAAAATGGAGTCTGCTCTTGTCCTCATGCAACCCAAAAGTTGTCATGCCACGAGAGTGAGTGACTCAACTTTTCACCCTCATTAAAAAGCAGGATCTGTTGCCCCGACTGGCACACACGTGAAACGTTTAGGAACTAAGCGTTAGGCTTTAGTTCAGTGGAAGTTCAGGGAGATTTGTCTTCTCATGCAGTGTCTGGAATTGAAGAAACAACTCCTGACACAGAAAGTGCGGAGAATCCCTCAGAGAAAGACGAGCTGAAGCAGAAGAATGGAAAGACACAAAAGGATACAAAGCTGTCCAGAGAGACAGAGGAATCCCACCTGCCACTCCAGAGGAGTAAAAGCGTAGATCATCCACCAAACTGTGAGTCTAACGGAGACATTATTGTTGAGTCATTGATCTCTTGGTCTTCTTCTGACAGGTATCCAAAAAGTGTAAGAATTCATTTCTGGAGTTTTGGGGTTATAAAGTCTGGTCACATCTCTAGTCACATCACAGTCCTAGCTGTCTTGTTTTGCAGTGAATGGAAGTATTGTTCCAGTGAGAGTCATTGATCTCATGGCTCTTTTTTTTACATGTTTTCATTTATGGAGTGTGGGGTCATCAAGCTTTGTCTCATCTCTATGTGCGTTTTCAACTGCGACAGCCAGGAAATCTAACAGTCCTAGCTGTCTTGTTTTGCAGTGAAAGGAGATACCATTCCTGTGACAATCTATGATCTCATAGCTCTTATTTTGACATGT
The DNA here is from genome assembly GCF_040954835.1 of Lepisosteus oculatus. Classification (NCBI taxonomy): domain Eukaryota; kingdom Metazoa; phylum Chordata; class Actinopteri; order Semionotiformes; family Lepisosteidae; genus Lepisosteus; species Lepisosteus oculatus. The sequence goes on from NC_090707.1 coordinate 36,415,195, forward strand.
ATTCAGAAAGCTGAAGAACTTTTTTATGGAGTTGGTGGTCATCAAGCTTTGTCTCTATGTGATTTCATCTGCAACAGCCAGAAAATCTAACAGTCTTAGCTGTCTTGTTTTGCAGTGAAGGGAGATACCATTCCAGGGAGAATCCTGAGGGAGACTCGTAGTTTAGATACCCCTGCACCTTACTTTCTATCTGATCTGAGACTGGTGCTGCTGGGACAGACTGGGGCTGGGAAGAGTGCAGCAGGAAACACCGTTCTGGGCGCAGAGCTGTTTCCCTCTGAAGCCAGCAGCTCTGCGGTGACGAGACACAGTGAGAAGAGGAAGGGACGAGTGGCCAGGAGGCGGGTGGCTGTGGTGGACACGCCGGACTGGATCCACACAGAACTCTCTCAGGAAGAAGTGAAGAAGGATGTGGGGCTCTGTATTAACCTGTCCTCCCCAGGCCCCCACGCTTTTCTCCTGGTGATTCCAGTGGGCCGGTCGTCAGGGGTAGAGAAGAGCCTACTGGAGATGGTCCAGGAGATTTTCGGGGAGGGGGCTGTGGAGCACACCTTGGTCCTTTTCACTCACATGGATGAGCTTAAGGGGAAGACAATCGAAGAGTTTCTCCAGGAAGGCAGCACAGACCTGAAATGGCTTGTGGAGAGATGTGGGAACAGGTATCACGTCCTCAACAACAACAACACATATGATCGCAGTCAGGTCACAGAGCTCCTGAAGAAAGTAGAGCAGGTGGTCGCAGGAAATAAGGGCAGCAACTACAGCAGTGAGATGTACCAGCAGGCAGAGGCCCAGATCAGACAGAGGCAGGAGGAGCTATTGAGGGAGAGGGCAGAGGTCAAGCAGAGGGAAGAGGAGGGATTAAGGGAGAAGCACCATGAAGAAGCGCAGTGTTACCTCCGGAAAATGGAGGCGGAAATCCAGAACCAGACAGAACGTATCAGAGTTGTGGAGGAGTGGATAGCCGAGCTGGAGGAAAGAAAGCAAGAAGAAAGGGATGGGGAAAGAAGAATAGCTCTAGATGAAGCAATAGAGACAAGGAAAGAACAGAGAGAGAGGCTGGAGGAAGAGACGGGGAAATTGAGAGAGGAACAGAAAAAGGAGAGGAGAAGGAGGGAGGACAGACAGAGGGGTGAGATTGAGGAGCTCAGGGACCAGTATGAGCAAAAGGCCAGGGAAGAGGCAGAGAGATGTGGGGAAATATTCCAGCCGGTCAACACGTTAACAGCCCGGGCCCTGGCAGCCAGGCAGGAACACGTGAAATACAGGAGGGAGATCGAAGAGCTCAGGCAGCGCTATGAGGAGAAGGTCAGAGAGGTAGAGAGATACAAAGAGCTGCTCCAGGAGGTCAGTGCATCGGCAGCAGAATCCACTCCAGCAGCAGATCTGCAGACACCGCCTCCTGGTGCTGCGCTGGGTGCCTACATAGGGGCAAAAATCGGGACAGCAGTTGTTGAAGCAGAGACCCGAGTTAAAAGGCTGTTCCACAGAGAGTAAAGCGTTGTCCTGTGAAGAAGGTCCTTTCAACACTGCAGCATTATTTCTGCCAAATTCAAATTCAAGGAGCTCTATTGGCGCGACCGACGAATTCCAGCGTCGCCAAAGCAGAAACCAACGACAGAACATTTACCGACATCGACAGTTAAAAAAAGATACTGTATCATTGGACACTTAAAGACGACAGATAAAAAACAAAATCCTCACTGTCTGGTCCTCAAACTTTGATTTCACAAGGAAGCTGGGAGATACTGTGTATACCAAGGAAGCACAGACTACACGTGATATGTACTCTATGATTGAGTTCAGTGTCAAAGAACAACTTAGTGTGTTTACCCTAACACAATCTGAACCACAATTATAATCACAATTATTAAGAGACTAGACAATTCTTCAAGTGCATGCTATCTGCTGACAGACTAAAGCTACGGATTGAAAAATATAGCAGTAAGATGCTATATTACTTTACATTTTAGAGTAGATCAGACTTTTCCTGCAATGGACTGGTGTCCCATCCAGGGGGTATCCTGCCTTGCACCTGGATCCCCCACAATCCTGTACTGGATACAACGGTTAGGAAGTGGATGTCACGCCCTCTGCAGCCAGAGGGCGCTCCTTCTCTGTCCTGTCCCTAGTTTCCGGTCTGCTGTCCTTCCTGTCCCTCTCTTTCCCTTGGGCTATATATTTCCGGGTCTTGCACTCTGTCCAGGCTCAGCATTGACGTTCAGATGTCCTGAGACCCGCCTAGCACCAGGGCGCCCCACATCTGCTCCCTGAGGGCATAGGTTTCTATACGGCATTCCTGAACTCTTTGCACTAATGAGCCCGGGCCTTTTTCCCGTCTCGCCGCTACGCATATGGGTCTTTTTCCGCTCTCCTGCTCCCCACGGTTGGTCCCTTTGGACGTCCGTGACAGTGGATGGATCAGACTTGTCAAACTGTGATTAAAAGGATGTAATGTTATGCCCCTTTTTTACTTTACTTTACTTTATGTTTCAGAATCCTAAAATGCATTGATATACATTCCGACCATGATTATACAAACAGAATCCTAAAATGTACTAATTTTGCTACCAGAACAGACTATTGCAACCTCGACAGTGAAACAAATACCCTGGAATGAGGATGGGCATCAGGAAGAGCTACTGTATATTTAATGCTATGATTAGCAGGTACTATATTCTTCAGCAAAGTCAGCTTGTTATAAATACGCCTCTAAAATATTAAAACAAAAGGCTGGAATTAATAAGACATTAACATGCCCACATAGACAAGCCACGTCCTTTCTGCAAGGGCTTTTGTTTGCATTAGTACAGAGAGATGTTCATAAAATTAGCTGGAGTAAGGGCTCTGCCAAGGTATCACCATTCACAGGTGACTGGGCCAGGGAAAGATCTGGTAGATTTTTAATACGCTTGTGACTCTTTTTTTTGTTGTTGTTGTTGTTGTTGTTATTTGGCCTTGTGAACTGTAAGCATAAATCCAGAAATCCTATCTGGCTGTCGTGGACACAGAAAATACACTTCACATTTCACATTTTTTAATCGAATTGTGTTTATGTCATCCTTCAGGGTTCATTGTATATAATGTTGTAAATAAGATTTAACTGTACATCTTGTGGTTTCATATAATATATAATAAAGTTCTAATGATCTAAATGTTCATAAAGTTTAACAGATCATTTGTGATTATGCAGACACAGCACTGTGACTATCATTAACTATCATTAACCAATTTCATTTATAATACCTGAAGAAGCCTCCACAGCCAAAACATGTCTCTTTTCTTTTCCTTTCCTTTCAGCATGAAATAAACCTGCTGATTTATTGATTGGCTTGTACATAATAGTTACTTTGTACGGCAGTGCCATGAAAAACGTGAATTCCCTAAATTAGTCCACGTTCTTGTATATTGCTGTTTAGGTCCAAATTAAGATCTTCATGAAAGTTTGAATAAAAGAGGACAAGAAACAGATTAAAAGCATAACACAAAGGCGTAAGATTTATTTGCAATATTTAAGAAAAGATCCAAACATTTCCACATGAACAAGTCTGTGAACTCTTCGATTCGGTAACTTAACAGCAATGATTGCAACTAGACGAGCAGTCTCTCGTATCAGCTTTCATGAATTGTAGGCCGTCCGTCCGTACGGATCCGCCTTTTTACTGCTATCTCGTCCTCTTAAAGTCATTGGCACAGTGCTAGCAATCTACAGCAGATAGCATCCACGCTGTTTGTCTAGACACCCACTAATGACCTTGCAGTCAAGGACGACGCGTACAGTGTGGACTAGTCCTGGAACAGAAACACAGAAAGAAAAAAAGAAAAGGCAGCCACCTGCCACAACACTGGGCAATTGACATACTGTTAATTGTTAGTCCTTTGTAGGTCGTCATGCCATTCGAAAACAGTCCCTAGGCTTTTAAACGTTACAACCCTAAACCTGTTGTACGAGGAGTGATGCTTGTGATGAAAACGTTGACTAAACCGCATTGTCTTCGGCAGTTTTACCTCCTACGGTTCATATCTTAACGAGATTGTTCAAAGAGGCTCTCAAGACGGCAATCCGTTGACGTTTGCTTGATCGTCTCTCAGAACCTGCGTGTTGTTTTTTTTTTAATAACAATGAGTAGCAATCCAGTCTCAAGCTCCAGAAATAACTCATGAAGCGGAGGCTGTGGCGTTGCCTGGGGTGTTGAGCTGTTACTAAATAGTGGTTGAACTGCACGGTTTCACTCGTATTGGTATATTCAATTACAATTCGATATATTCAAGAGAAGGCGGAAGGTGTGCTCAGCTGAAGCGATGGTCCCAGGTATTTGAGCTATGCTAAGATAGCGCCACACCCTTGGTGTCAATTAAAACAGCGCTTCGTGTTTCACAGGAGCGCCTACCTGTATCGACAGGCACCTGGATCAGCAGGCTGTAAGCAAAACCATCGCAAGATCCCCACACCTGCTTCAGAAGCCTAGAAATGGATCGAACAGGTGTATCTCGGAGTCAAGGTGAGCGACTTGCGGTTTTTTTTTCCTATTACCGCTCTAGAGGCGCCGAAATGATAGCTCAACAAAAGTCCAGCTTCCCAACTCTTCTAAGAAATCCGAATAGTTTCGATCTGGACGAATTCCATTGAGTTTAGTTTCGATCCAGCAATTCTTTCTATATCGAATAGAGAGATTTCGATGTATTCTTATTATGGTTGCAAGGTGGGTCTTAGTATGGAGGATCTCAGTTAAAAGTCGCGACAGATGACTTTAGTTCCTGCACGTTTGCGCCATTCCTGTTCACCTGCCAGGATTTTGATTAATTTCCTGATCAGTTGTTCTCCTGTGCAATACTACAGACTTCAGAGGTGTTACGTAAACATGAAACTATGGGACAACATTCTTTTTAATCTCGTTTATGAGTTGTGGTAAACAACTGAATACATTTGATTAAGTAACTTAAAAAAAACAGCCCGTAACATTAAAAGATCAAAGCATGACTCCAGACTGTATTCAGCAGTAACATGTCTTTCAGACGAAAGCTCCGGAGACAAGGAGGTCTCTAGCTCGGAAGAACATGATCCAGAAGCTGAAAGAGTTGGGCAGACCGTCAGCGGTAAATCAATTTGAACATTTCTACATAAGCTCACTCTAAGTGAAGCTCTATACTTCATTTCTGATTAATGAACTACCCCCCCTTAATTTAGAATACAGGAAATCTGTATGTTTTCTAAGCTTGTAAACACACGTTCATTTAAACAGAAATTCATTTTTGTTACATAATACACCATATCTATAAAGCTGTTTGGCTTAATGAAATAGTGTTACAGTCTGGCTAAAAGTAGCATAATTTAATTACTCTGTTGTGTAGATTTACTTTTCTAAACGTATTGCATCATCTCAGAGCACATCAATTGGTTTCGAATCAATCTTTAACATGAAGTAAAGCACTTTTGGGGTCACTGAATCCTTTCAATGCACTCAATAAATGCTTCTAATGGCCATTAACAGTTTTATCGATTGCAATAAAAAAAGTGGAAGCAGTATCTGTTCAAAATTGTATTATTATTATTAAGGAATTAATAACTGTCTGCCTCACTGATCCAGTTACTTTGGGATGATCCCATTATAGTCTCTCCCACCCTCTGCCTGCAGATGAACCTGTACCTGAATGGAAGGAAGACGTGGCTGAGAGATTGGAGGAGAAGCAGCCCTCCGATCCCGACAGCGGGTACAACACACTGCAGCACCCTGCCTCCAGTCACCCGAGAGTACAGGACGTGACGTGGCAGCCAGAGGCCGAGAGAGCAGGACAGCGCTCTGGCTCCACAGACACAAGCCAGTCGCCACTTGTAACTACCGGCCTGGGGGAGGCCGAACGCACAGGATCACCTGTCGCAGGCTCGGGAGGCGGAAGGTTCTTGGCCACAGACGACCAGCAGGCTGTCCACACGGAGGGGTCAGCTGGAGCTCACAAAGCACAGGCAGCATCAGTGTCTGGGCAGTTGCTGGCCGGTGATGAGATCTCTCGGGGTACGTGCTTTCAGGAAGGGGTGCCCTGTCGCACACCTCCCTAAAGGCTTGTACACAACACACATCCTCTAATCATTTTAGTATTCTTAACTCCATTCAACTCTCGTTCTTGAAGATTGTGGTGCGTTGCTTTTTTCACACCAGATAACGTCTCAGGTTTGTTGATCTGAGTAATCTACATGTCTAACCGGGCATAAAAAATTATCCTGATAATTTTTTTGGAGTGACTCTTGTCTGTCTGACCTTCTATAAACTTCAGTTTACCCTCGGATTGCCATATAAGTGTGCTCACACAATGCTGAATAACTATTATTATTAACCAGTTATTATTAACTATTATTATTAACCAATCACCTAACATCTTATCTGAGTTTTAGTTAATTGTGATTTCCTATGGAAACTACATATGATGATGCACAGTAGCAATTAACCATTAGTAGAGACTGTTTAATACCAGGTTACTGAATGCTATAGAATTTATTAATGCTGTTTGTGAACCTCTGATCCCACAACTGCTACTCAGAAATCTGTTCTTCTACTTTGAGATAAGGAAAGTGACAAAAGTGCAACAGCTCCTGGGTCAGACAGGCAAAGGAGGAGAAACAGTAATGACTTTGAACGCCCAAAGTGTGAGTAAACATCAAAGCGTTCTAATCTACTAGATCATCATACTTGTAGAAAAAAGGAAAATGTATACTTTGAGAAATTCAAAGCTTCTTCTTTGTTAATGGCAGCAGACTTCACTTGTTTTATAATGTAAGAACAGCAACTGGAATCATTTTTTTGTTTCACCAACATGATGTTCAGTGAAATAGCAAAGCTTTCTACGATGATGGCAGCCCTACTTGTGGCTCTTTATGGACCACAGCCTGACATCCTAATAGAAAGAGGAAATTTGACTGAAGTATCCAGGAAAAGATGTGTGGGATGTTGGCGTCTCTGATAAGTCTATGCAAAATACAAACCATATTGGATGTACTATTGGTCACCATGTCAATATGTTGCTGCTCTGGATTCAGTCCAGAGAAGAGCTACCAGGTACTGTCCTGTTATGAAGGGAATGTCCTATACTGACAGGCTGAAAGAACAAGGTCTTGAACAAAGGTACCTCATCGTTCAAAATCTTCAAGGCCACTGACAGTCAACCATCTTCAGAATACACACTTACCAGAGCACAGAAGCAGAAACTCTTTTTGTGCAAAGGCTGGTGGGAGTATGGAACAAGCCACCCAGTCATTCTCTAAATCCTCCATGTCAGATGAGATAAAACACAAGAGTCTGTACAATCTTTAAAACTACAACTGTGGCTAACCAGGGGTGGCCTTCATACGGTAGCACTTTCAGACTGAAATTAACCAAATGCTGACTCCATTATAATGGAAGAAGACAAGTATGTTTGAGGCTGATTTTCGGGGTTTTTTTTGTTTTGCATTAAGTGAAAGAAAAGGAGCACACCTCAGGAGACGAGAGTTGAAAAAAATGTAAGTACGCCGTCTCTTAAACTGCATTCATCTCACACCACCTCTTGTACAACCCTGATCCACCTAAGCAAGTGGTAAAATCTCAAGTAACTTAGTTACTTGCTGGTTATTTCTGCTCCACTGTTGAAGTGTACAGATGGGCTCCCTTAATAGGATGCATTGGTGGTGGTGGAGGGGAGTCCCCATTACCTGTAAAGCGCTTTGAGTGGAGTGTCCAGAAAAGCGCTATATAAGTGTAAGCAATTATTATTATTATTATTTTCTTGTCTCCAGAACGATTCGTGCCAGATCAGCGGAGAATGGAAGAGACCACAGAGGCATCAGAGAGAAGAGAGTAATGGCAGCAGACCAAGTCCCGGTGGATCCCATTCTTTTTGAAGAATCAGCTGTCATTCAAAGGAGGTCCCTCCACGGTCAGGAATCAAGAGCACTGCTTCTAATGCCCCTCTTTGCAATGTTTCTCATTAACTGGCTTACAAGATTTGTATTATACGATTTCCCCTGGGTGGAGAGAGTTCTGGTGCACTATGGCTGCCGTCGCATCATCCAGGTGGGGCTGCACACTGGTGGTGGAGGAGGGGAGTCCCCATTACCTGTAAAGCGCTTTGAGTGGAGTGTCCAGAAAAGTGCGATAGAAGTGTAATTATTATTATTATTTAAAGCCACGAGGGTTAACTTATAAACCGTGAGACACGGACAACTAGAACACTGACCTGCAAAAGGTCATGGGAGCATGGAATAAGCTATCCAGCCGCCTGGCTGAAGCCAACTCCCTGACTTCTTTCAATAAGCTACTTCCAAATGAGTCAGACAGGCTAAAATGTCTACTCTCATTTGTAATTCTTCTTATATTGTTTTGTTTCTTTACTTATTTACTAATTTTTCCACAAGAGTATATATATATACACACACACTATATAAAACTTGTTTCAGTATAAAAACAGCTATGATGTGGACACACGTGCTGTGATTCCAGAAACATTATAGGCTTTAATCTGATTTTGTACTAGATCATCTGTGTATGGATTTTACTAGGCTACTCCTTACTTGGCATACTGTCGTTCAGTACAGGTCAGACTTGTTGTGACATTCTCCAATGAAGAAAGCACTACAGACATGAAGGCACTGCAGGATATAAAAATGTCCAAGGAACATAAAGATGAACTGCGATAATTTATACTGTTCACCATAGCATTGGGTCCTGGCCTTTATTCTAATGATTCTAAATACACCTGTATAAAAGCAGAATCTCTGGCCAGACCTAACCAAACAGAGCCCACTCCCTGCAGTCTTACTGTCGTGCTAATCCTGCTGCTATTTGTGCAAGACTGTCATTTAAAAATAAAACGCCTTTCTGTATAAAAACGTCTTGTGTCATTAGATTCTGTGGCGCGAATGTCAGCAACACCATTACTGATCCCCCAGTGAAGCCCTCATCCATTGCTCATATGGAGGATAGGACACAGGACCACGTTGTCTCCATTAGAGCTGTCCTCTCACTGTCCACAGCACCTCCCTGGCACTTAGCAAGGTTTTGCCTTAGAAACAGCAGGCTGCAAAAGGTTAAAAGTCCACCGGAGAGAATAAAGACATGTAGCTGCACAAATACACTTCCCCACTTTATTTGCATTGATTTGAGATAAAGGACTCGATGAATTCAGCGCGTGTTCCCTCCCTCACTCTCAAATCAAAAGTCTGAAAGCAACCTTTGTTCTTATTCAGTCATATGTTTCAGAACACAGGGGCCTGTATGCTGGACAAAGGCTGATCTACTAGTTCATCTACCATTTACTAGATGAGATGTAGATCTAGATCTGCTATTGAGGAGTTTGTGTCTGCTCCCTCATGCGCTTAGAGTTTGGTCACCCTAGTGTTAACACTGCTAATGGGGAATATTTTATTATGGACAGTGAACTGTATATTTATTTTAAAAAAAAGATGCTCGAGATCTCTCCACGTGACGGAAAGCTCCCTTCTCCCGCGCAGGGTGTGTTAAGAGCCACCCTGTGTGATCTTGGCCTGGAGCTCCAGCAGGTGCTGGGCACTTGCTGGGGGTCCGTCAACCGAGGACAGGTGGCCGCTGTACCTGGGGGTGAACTGCGGCGCTGGGGGCTCGGGGCTCTGGGGGGGCACGTGGAGGGGGATGAGCTTGGCATGGGCGTAGTCAATCTCGTAGCCCTCGAACATCAGGGCGCAGCTCTGGGCGCCCAGCCCCTCCTCCAGCAGCAGGGCCACCCTGTGGGCGGCGAGGGTCAGCTCCCGGTAATCGTCTTCCTCCAGGCCGAAGAGGTCACTGGGCAGGTGACGGCGGGGCACCAGCACGGTGTAGCCGGGCGTGTTGGGGAAAGGCGTCAGCAGGGCCACGTGGGCGTCGTCCTCCCACACGCGCCACTGCTGCTCCTCGGCGCCGCGCACGATGCGGGCGAACAGGTTGTCGTCGGAGGGGTCGCCCAAGAACCGGTAGCTGACGGGGGCGGGGGAGGGCAGCCGGGCCCGGATGCGGGCCTGGATGAGCTCCAGCTCCGAATCCGCCGCCCGCGGGCCGTTCTTGGAGGTGCAGTAGCCCGGGTACTGGGGGCTGAACTCCTGCTCCCCAGCCAGGTGGGGCCTCCAGACGGGCTCCACCCCGTGCATGGGGAGCACCTTGACGTGGGCCGGCTGCCCGGGCCTGGGCTCGGCGATCAGGCCGCACCGGTGCACCGGGACCTGCCGGCACAGGAGGGCGGCCACGGCTCGCGCCCCCCTCATCAGCGCCTCGTACTCCACCAGGGGCAGGTGGAAAATGCTGGACGGCCCGCTCGGCTTCTTCTGCGTCAGGACCGTGGCGCCCGGTGTCCAGGGCTGGGGGTGGAGGTAGGCCACCAGCTCGGCGTCCTCCCAGATCACGTGGAGGTCGGGCTTGGGGCCGGCCGGGCTGGGGAAACCCGGGAAGGCCATCCTGGGAAGGAGAAGAGGGGCGATCAAGACGCAAGCCGGCGGGCTGGAGCTCGGCCAGGCCGCGAGACGAGGCGGGACAACGTGGCCGGGGGACGACGTGGACAGGTTGCGAGATCAACATCTGGGGAGATTTAAGGTTTCGGTGCGAGTGGGCTGCCCTGTCGGTGGGCGTGCAGAGCAAACCCCTGCACCAGGGAAGTGCTGGTTGGCGCAAGCCGGTTTGGGGTACCCTCCTCCATCCAATTTCAAACTGCCTTTTCCAATTCAGGGATATTGGGGGGGGGGAGAGCCGGAGCCTATCCCAGCATGCAACAGTCAGAAGGTGTGCCCTGTGGTGGACAGGACGCCAGTCCATCACAGGGCAGACCGCCACGGGCACACACTCGCACCGGGGTCCGATTATACCCACCAGTATGACTTCGGGCTCATGGGAGGAAATACCCAGAGGAACCCCATACGAAGACAGGGAGACGATACAAACTCCACACAGACAGCACCCCAATTTCCAAGATATGAACCCAGGGCCCCAGCTCTGTCAGGCAGCACTGCATCGCTGAGCCACACTTGTGAGCACTTATTGAGCAGCAGATATGTTTTATTGGCTGTGATAAACTGGCATGTCATGGAAACCCTTAAAATGCATACCTTTATAACGTCAATACTAAAGGGGTACAACATTTAAATTATGCGCAAGTCAAAAACAGTCCAGAGTAGCCAAGGTTCCCATTACAGCCACTAGGGGGCGGTACAAGACCGATTTATTTTTCCAAGTTGCTCTTTGGCAAAAAAACCTTCACGGAAACACGGACTTTTTCAAACAAGTTTCCATTTTTCCAAAGTACAATTAACATTAAGGTCGAGTAAAGTGAGAGCGAGTTCATACTAAAACAAACCGATCAGAACAGGTATCTGTCCGTATGCCTTAAAATGATGAAAACTCCAAATTAACATCTCTCGATTTTTCTACATTAAGAGTGCAAAATTATTCCGATTATAAAACATATAGTCCTCAAAACATCAGATTATTACAACTCGAATGACGGCTTTATATGTCACCAACCTAATGCGTGTGAATAACAGTTTTAACATTGTAGTCAATGCACTATTAGTATGTTCTGAAGTAACAATTGTATTGTTCCGCAACTACACTACAATGTTAAACACTGCGATATACACGTTCCTGCCGTCGTCAGGAGAATCGGTCAAGTGATACCGAAGGGAAATCCTGCTACTTTACAATGAGAAAGAATTTGTAAAGACGCCAGAAAAGCAACAGACTCAATATTAGTGCTACCTCACGTTCTGCACATACCTCAGAATCACTTTTGTCCGAACCAAACTCCTCACTATCATGCACAATGTCGTTTCGTATCTGCAGTATGCCTCTTCCTTCAGCTTCTGTGTAGCAAGAGTTTTACGCAAGCTTTCGGAAAAGCAGAGATTTTCCTGTTTTCAGAGAACCCCACACGCAAATTACAGCCGCTCACAGCTCGGCCATCTTGGGTGTGTCAGTCTCATGAGTTGCTGCTTTCAGCGAGTGTGGCGGAAGTGTTGCACAATTGCGGGATCCGGATTGAAGAATGCATGTGCTTTTCACGTGCTACAGATAAAAACCCATTACACTGCAAACTGCAGAATGTTATCTTAGGATCCTCTTGCAGTTGTTTTCTTTATTAAAGAATTTACTACTTTCTGCTGTACTAATTATCGTGTTGTTGTAGGGCGTAAACGTATTTGTGAATATAGTATAGGATAGGTAGGTAACAACTGACTGCTTTTTGAGGTGCTACATATATTAATTTCATTCTGTATTTCTAATCGTGTGTGGCCAATCACTGATTCTTCCTTTCGTTGGTGAGCAACGTCGTATGCTTATAGAATACCTAGTTAAAATACACATTTTATTGTTTAGATTGGTCAAAATCCGAACGCTCCGAGACTGATACATTTTCGCCTTAGGGTAAACAAGCAAGGGTCTTGCACGGCTTGTTATCATTGTTAAAGCGATTTGAGATGTCTTTTGACGCCTCTTATGTAAGCAAACAAGCTTGAGAAAATGAATCGCGTATGTGACTTGCAGAGTATTACAGCCCCTTTTCTGTTTCTATCCGTGTGCGCTGGTGACACGGTATTTAAGTTTTAACTATACGCTTAATCGGTTATTTAACTCGCTTTGCTCTGCGGAAGGAGCAGGAGACGGAGAGCTCCACCCTAGATTGGAGAAAGAATCGACCATAAACTAAACTTTGATCGCAGCCTGGGGGCATGTAGCAATGAGACAAAGGGAAATGAGTCACTTAGTGGGAAGGGGAGGAAACCAGTGTGGTCAATGACGCAGAAGTGTGTTGCGGCAGGAATGGAAGGACTGGTGCTGTTTGAAATAGCGATGTCCCAACTATGTGCCAGGTGATTTTACGGGCTCCAAACGCATCGTGAGTTATAGGAGTTTAAGTAAACACTTTCGAACGAACCCTAATGGTAAACAGACAAGAAGACACAGGGGCTGTCAGGACCGGCCTTAGGAATTACCGGGCTGCGATACCTTCGATGATTTAAGAAATGCCGGGATCTGTGCTCGATGAGTTGTTCTACCACAATTACCCAGCAGGTGGCAGCAAAGCAGAGGACAACCGTGAATGCGCCAATTGTTCTGAAAGCGTTTGGCATGAACGAAATTGTGTTTCGTTCATGCTACGTCTACATCACCCCGTTTCCGATGGATTGAATTTTAGGCTCCTTGGGCAGGAAAAAAGGGGGGAAAAGGTTTTTTTTTTCCACATTCAGGTCAAGTCATTCGTATTTCACTCCGTTAACATACAGAAAAGGTCATTCTATGCATTTGGATTCTCCTGCAAAATTCGCGAGTTTTAAAACACTTTTCATTACGCTCGTTTTTTTTCCCCTCTAAACTACACGGTGTTCAGTTTTATGATTCGCCCATGACTCGCCCGTATTTTCCATCTGATGCATTCCTATTGACGACCACGTGTCTGTAATCACATCCGACTTGACTCACTCTGTAGGGCCCTAAGTTAATACTAATAACGAACAGATGGCTCTGCATAGTGGAAGTGGACAAACGGAACAGTATTGGAGGAGGACCATCCTTCAAAGGATGACATCAGCGGTGTTTTGGCTAAATTCTACTTTGGTTGCTAAGTACCGGACCTAATGGATCTTTACGGCACTGGGGTCCTTTGTAATGGAAAATACTATATATATATAAAAAAAGAAATGGTAGTTATCCAATTCTCCTCATTTTCAAATGGAGTTTCAGTGTTGATTCTGAAGAAGTTTGACTTTGTCGATAGTCAGTGGCCTTCGCACACAAAACAATCTTCTCAGTTCAAAGACCACGAAAATTCCGAAACGGGAAATTGCTTGGTGTAGAATCGTTCTCCCGTACAAGTTTCGGGGTCTGACGTCCTTTCGTGTTGCTTCATCGGTGTTTTTTGTGAGTGTCGCTGTAGTTTAAGCTTTACTGCTGCACGAAACCTACAGATGCCGATTGACGCCCACAAACCCGATGCAAATTAACCCGTGACCTCCGGAGTGGACACCTGCAGTCCGGAGTCATAAGGGTGTTGAACCTCTTGTGTCGAAATCAGAGACCCTTGACATACACCGAATCCGCAGTTTTTAGGCTAATTCTATCTTAGTTGGAAGGAAATTTGATTTTGCAAAGCGATTAGAGTTTGTTTCCCTCCCTCTGCCGTTCGTGTTGCCTCGACCTCTTAGTTCAGACTGACACCTGGCGCCGGTCGGAGCTTGAGAGAGGAACTCATCTGTATTTCTGAGAAACTGAGCGTGTCCACCTGGCTTCCCCCGAAACCGCGCCTCTATTTTTACACTTTCCTTTGAATTTTAAAGGCCCCTTTTTACCTTCTCCTCCCGCCCGCCCCCACTGCATCTGCAGTCTCTCGGAGATGTTTCGTCTTTCACTTCCCGTCTCGTCTGAGAAACCATTTTATGAACCTTTTCAAAGTCTTGTTTACAGTGTTTTTTTTTACATTGTTGCATACATACTGTCAGGGTTTTTACATTGCTGCAGGAGTTAGCTTTGTATAATTCTACGTAGAGCTCTTGAGAGAATAATAATAAACATCACAATCAGTTTATAAATTTGATATAAATATTTAGGTGATATTGCCACATTAGTAACGTAAGGTTATATTGTTCCATTTTGGACTTGTTTTCTTTTTGTTGGGGCACTTTGAGAACAGCTATTAAATTGAAGTAGTTCAGGTGGGGAGCTGCGTCAGTATGCGTAGGCTGCAAAGGAACAAGTAAGAGGTTTATTCCATGCAGAAAAGAGGAGAAAGAAAACACAGCGTCCCTCTCCAGGTGTCAGTAGATATTAAATTGTCCAACGTTGGTATACTGTTTTAGCATTTCAGGCCTCTGCAGTTCTGTATATTACGTTTTCGGGCTCAGTATTCCACATAAATTCTTCTCATTCACAAAAAAATGGTCTCCACAACACCTCCGTCAGCACGTTCGTTTTCTATGCTCACGACACAGCACGGGAAAATCACTCAGGCAAGTAACAAGGAGAAGGTACAGGTGGGATACACTGTAGTTTTAAATGAAATTAAAGAAAACCCAGCAGAACAGGTAGATCAACGTCACACAAGAAGATCTACGGCAGCTATTTACATTTTTGGCAACTCATGTTCCGGTGATACGGGGAGATCATATTACAACAGCTATCCAAAAGAACAATTCACGCTTTTATCAAGGCCGACACAGCTGCAGTATTCACACAGTATATCGAGGGAAATAATTGCATTCCAATTAAAAAAAAACGAAAAGACCCTTGGTACTACGCTTTTAGCAAGGCAAATTCAGCTCAAGGGAATGTTAGTGTATTAAAAAAAATGTGAACTTTTCAGCTCATTCAAGCAGAAAAGACACATCTTCGGGGTGTTACATCTGCCTTTCGGTTTGACGACAATGGTTCAGGACTGGGTTATGTGATTAGCTGACTGGGACTGGGATTCCCCCAGTGTCATGGCAGCGTCATAAGAGGGTCTGAGTGGGTTTCATTCGTCTATGTTATCTTCCGCTGCCGCTACAGCCGGACCCTTCAGCATCTGCCTGCGCCTGGCGTTCTGTCAGTGTAAAGACCGTCAGAAAGGTTACAAACCAGAGGAAGTCTTTCAGTCCGTCTTGCCCGTTTGGTAATTAGAAGCTACCCCTTCGGGGACAGGGCGCATATTCACGAGGGCAGATCAGAGAAACCGCATTTACACGGCAGCATCGGTTTGTGGAAGGTGGGAGGAACTACAGCACCTAAAGAGAACGTGCAACATGCAGACTCCACACAAAAGGCACGCCAGGCCAGATCTCAATCTGGGGCCCATGAGCAAGGCAGGGGTGCTGACCGCCTCGTTACTGTGTCAGCTCAATTATTTGTTCGTTATTTCCCTTGCATGAAGTGACAAACAATAATCAACGACCGCAGCAGTAGAAGTTTACAGTGTTAAGTACTTTCAAAGTAGCAGCTGTAGGAAAGACGATTGTAGATGTGGGTTCTATAATAACAATAATAATTGCTTACACTTATATAGCGCTTTTCTGGACACTCCACTCAAAGCGCTTTACAGGTAATGGGGATCCCCTCCACCACCACCAGTGTGCAGCCCCACCTGGATGAAGCGACGGCAGCCATAGTGCGCCAGAACGCTCCCCACCCACCAGCGATCAGTGGGGAGGAGAGCAGAGTAATGAAGCCAATTCATAGAGGGGGATTATTAGGAGGCCATGATTGGTAAGGGCCAATGGGAAATCTGGCCAGGACGCCGGGGTTACACCCCTACTCTTTTCGAGAAACGCCCTGGGATTTTTAATGACCACAGAGAGTCAGGACCTCGGTTTTACGTCTCATCCGAAGGACGGTGCCTGTTTATAGTCTAGTGTCCCCCGTCACTATACTGGGGCATTAAGACCCACACAGACCACAGGGTGAGCGCCTAGTAGCAGAAGTAGCGATTGAATTATTAATAGAAATATTGTATTAACACCCTTTTTTATGTTTGCAAGCAGCAGGAGTAATCGATCCAGGGGCGAATACCACGGCTGAGCCTTTTATACAGTGCAGACGCTTGACTTCAAAAAACGAAAAATGTAGAGGACAAACATTCTCTCCGGCCAGCAAATGAATTTGCAGCTGGGATCTGGGAATGTGGAATTTGTTTGTCGGCACAGGGAAGGCTGGCACCCTGAGGGCGGCGTGTCCTGGCGCAGCGATAAAGGCCTGGGAAAGGAAAATGTGGGAACGAGCCCACAATGTCCCTGAATAAACACTGGCTGGCAGCCTTCCTTTCCTTATCAAGCGGGAAAAAAAAAAACTTAGAAGCCTGAAAAAAAAAGGGACAAGCTGCCCTTGGGCTATATTCTTTTGGAATTTTTTCGTTTGTTTCACTCCTGTCCAAACTGATCACTGCCATGCAAGTGCCCCAGGCGGAACGGAGACTGTGAAAGAAGGCCGCGTTGTCACAGCCTGCCCTAACAAACCAAACAGGTATCCAAACCAGCTTACTGGTTCAGCCGGTAATTTACAATTAATTCCTTCGCTGCCCCGGTCTCTGTAATCTGTCAAGCCCATGCGGAACAGGATCTGAAGCCTCATCACACTGAATTTTCTGTAATGTGCACCTGGCACCTGGGAAAACAAGCACTGTGGTTTGTAGGGCTTAACCCTGGTTGAAATATTGTCACATTTGAGTTTCTTTTTAAATGAAAAAAAAAAACAAACTTGTCAGCTTCCCCCAGGCAATAATGCTCTTAAAGATCATTGTATTCTTTGCAGGGTTTAGAATTTAATTGTAAAGTATTAGAAATTCAAAATCATGTCTGGCAATTCAATGGTATGTGTGTCACCCCACAATGCTTTGCTGCCATACAACATTCCCCCAACAGGCTTTGAACTGTAGAGCACTCAGCCTTGACAGCCACAGGAATGTTTTGCTTTTCAGCCTTTTCTTCTCAACTCAGCTAGCTTGTTGGGGTTTTTTTTTCGTGGCTTGATGCCGACAGATTCCCCCGCACGCCGAAGGTACTGCCAGGTGATTTCTTAAAGAGGCCCAATCAATTCGTTTAAAACATAAAAGATGTGGCGAGAATTATTCTGACCGGTGAAAGTTGTGCCTATCACTGGGGTTTTTCTGTTGCTTGCTGTGTATTGAAATACCTTGGTTCAAATCAAAGGGTTGTTATGTTTAAATTGTAAAAACACAGTTGTATGGTCCCATTCGAAATATTCTGTAAAATTTTGTTATAGAAAAGATGCTGTTCTGGAATCTGCCCACAGAAGAACAGCTAGATTCCAAAGCTCAATGTCCTGACAGACTACAGGAACAGAACCTTTTTATTATTGAGCAAGAGGAATAGAAACCATACGAACACGAAGGGATGTGAAACAATTCTTCAGGATCCTTAATGAAACTGACATAGTTTGATGAAAGAAAGTTTGTCTGGTCTGAAACTAGAAATCAGAGTAACGCTTTGATATCAAATTAAAATAGAAGAATAGTGACTCTACCATATCTAAACCGATTACTTTTTAGATTGTTTCATATAAGAATAAATCAAAGTACATGTACTGTTGTAATTCAATGGGATGAAATTAAGAAGTTGTGGTTTTATTTTTCTGCAGCCTATTAGGAAATTCTGACATAGTTTCTTTCCAGTTTTACACAGCCGAAAGCATCGACACATGCCAAAAAAACTATACTGCTTGTAAAGAAACAAAGGTGTTCAGCATGAAGAGTGAAACGAGGCCCAGAGGACACAAGTGGAAACTTAACGTGCATTAAAAACTGAGATCAGGAAGCACTTCCTTACGCAAAGGGTGGTGGGAGGGTGGAACAAGCTATCCAGCTGTGCTGTTAAAGCCAATAAGCTTGAAAGCCAGTGGACAGTGAGGGCACAATGACTGGAATTGCAAAAACCTTGTTGTATAGAACTAGTAGCACAGCTGAAACCAGGTACTCAAGGTACTTGTTAGATCTCAGCTGTTGCCTGGATGCTGTGTCGGCTAAGAAGGGATTGTTGTGATTAATGTGGATTTGGCTGCTAAATAAAGAACACATCCTTGGTTTCATTCGTTCTCAAGCCCTCTCCAGGGAGAGCACTGTGTCCTCCAGATTCTAATTGATTTAAATTGTCTGTCAAAGGTCCGTTTCTAAAATTTTCTTTTAGCTCTTAAAAAGCCAGGTGAGATTTGTAAAAGTTGATATATAACCCACTGGATCAGAGCTGAAGAAACATCATGGACTCACTGTGGGCATGTCTGATGGTTACTCCAAATCGTGAGCATGTCAGATACAGTGTCACCCCCACCTGTGTGTGTATTATCAACTGATCACTTGTTAAGAGCTATTGAATTGGAAATATGGAAGAAAATTCTTAATTAGCAATTAATTAGCTAGATGAGCCTTACCCTTATAAAGTTCTGTGTGCTGAAGCTGTTGGAAATAAGGACTGAGTACAGAACAATTATCCAAATAATTTCATGCATCAGTTCGGAGTATTGATTAAGTGCCCAGGTGGAACAGAGGTTAGCATCGCTGCATCGCAGGGTGTTAAATTCCTGGGGTGCTGTCTGTGTGGAGTTTGCATGTTCTCCCTAGGTTTGTGTGGGTTTCCCCTCAGGATGCTTTGAATTCCTCCAATTGGTTTCTGGGAAAACTGAACCTGGTGTCAGTGTGTGCCTGATTGTCTGTGCTTGTGTCTGTCTGCCTCAAGAGGAACTAGTGTCCCGACCGGGGTATATCCTGCCTTGTACCTGGATAGGCTCTGGGCTACCTTGCAAACCTGTGGTGAATAAACTGTTTAGATGGATGGATGGATTAGGGGCCCAGTTAAAATTAAAACACAAAAGATACAGCAGTTCCCAGCACCAGGGTGGACTCCCACTGATCTAACCTCACAGGATCTGGGCCCTGAACTCGTTACTGTAGTCACAGCAACATTAATATTATTAGTTTACCTTATCCAGACAAAAATATTTATTCAGCTCCATTCATTGAGATGCAGTATGTAGTTTTTGCTGAGATGTGCTGTTCTGCAGGTGTAGCCTGATTACAGAGCAGACAAAACAGTTTGAAAAAAATCAGACACAAGACACTGTGGATGTCGACAACTAGAGTTGACTTAACTCTTTGTGTTTCCCAGATTCTCTTTTTTAAGACAATTTTCAGAAACTTCTTAAGGGTTGTAGGACGCTCGGAATCAAAGGATTTTGGAAATTTCATTTCACCTGAGATCTGATTATGTCAGAATTAGTCAGAATTTCCATGTTTGCCCAGTAAGTCATCCCTATAACATCCACATACCCTATGAGAGCAGAGGGGGTCTCATTACGTACTTGGTCTTAACAAATACTACAGTATATTTTCTAGCTCGCACCACAGACAATTCACGGCAATGGTAAAGCAAACATTTTTTTTCAATAAAAATGAAAATAGCCTCTGAAAATAGCCTCTGCTGTACCTTGAAAAACAATGAACTAGGAGGCAGGTGTGAGAGAGCAAGGTGATCAACTACCATGCTTTTGGTCGGAGTACCAAAAATATATATTACCAATAGGCTACCTAGACTGGCATCCTGTTAAGGGTATACAATGCCTTGTGCCCGTTGCTTGCAGGGATAGGCTGGATATAGGCTACTACATAATTTCAGCGTTTAATGTTGGAGAATTCTTCTCACCTCGGTGGGACAATTATACACTGAGACAAATCTGGTTACACCAGTAATCTTCACAATTACAAAAGACACATTGTGCACCTAAATTAGAGGATTTAACAGGACAAGCCACATTGGAGCGAGAGGCCTTGAAAATTTCCTGTGCAAGGACAGATGGAGTCCTTCAACCTGCTCTAAGCTGTCTGTGCTGCAGGATACGCAGGTGCAAATGAATTGCATGTCCTACTGTATCCGTTACAACGAATTACCTGTCTTATCTGCCTCTCTCCTGGGAATTAAGCATCACTGGAACAAAACAGTAGGAGGTCTGAACCCATTTGCCTTTATGCAGAGTTCTAGCAGGAAAGTGACATTGGTGCTCCACTCCCTACCCATTGTTGAAACAGTGCTTATCTCGGCACGCAGGAGTCAGGAGTGAAGATAACACTCCCCACAACTCCCTCCCTCCCTCCCAGTTTAGGATTTGAATTTTCCAGAGCCCACGCCCAAATAATTACCAGGCTTCGCCTGCTTTTCAGCTTGTTCTACTTTGTGATATCGCAAATGTATGAAGAGGCCGAGTGCGCAGGGTCACATCCGGTATGAGAAAAAAAGATGAACATATTTACAATGTTATTTCATTGAACCAATTTTCACTTTTTTATATATATATAATCCATCCACTTTCTAACTGATTCATCATATTCAGGGTTGCAGTGTATTTGGAACCTGTCCCAGCAAGCAACGGGAGCAAAGCAGGCAATACCCTAGGCAGGACGCCAGTCTATCACAGGGCACACAGACACACACCCCCACACCAGAGCCAGCTCTCCCAGAAGCCAATACTCCTACCAGCATGCCCTCATATAAATTACCAGTTGCAATAATGTACTATTGTGATAAGATCTGAATGTATTTATGATGTTGAGCTGTATATGTAATATATATACATACTTTTTTAAATGTCTTTGTACTGCAGGAAGAAACGCACATGAACACAGGGAGAACATGCAAACTCCACACAGACAGCATCTCAGGGCCCTTGTTAATAATGCTGCAAGGCTGCAATGCTAAACACTGCACTGCTGTGTCATCCTTTTCATGTTTAAAATATATTCTAAAAAATACACCGACACCTTTTCCAAAGACAGTCTTTTACTATTCCATCACCGTGCTAGACTGTCCGGTTTTTCGGGAAACTGGGGTGGCCCGAATTTGTCTGTGAACAAGGAGAAGAGGTTCAGGGGACTCAGAAACGGGCAACAGGCCAGGCCATTCGCTTGAAGAGGTGCGACAGCTGTGGAAGAAACTGGAGAAGCAAGCAGGTGACATTTCCACCACCTGCCACACACACACACACACACCCAAGCACGCCAAGACATAACTCCCGAGCTGTGAAATGGTTTTGTTGTTGGAATTCGTCAGGATGTTGTCCGATGCGGAAACAACAGCAGACAATCCAATGAAATACCCCCAGCAAGACCAGCAGGCCAGGGCTAACAATAAATGTTGGTCCCGACTGTAAAGTGACACTTTGGCTCATTTCAGGCAGGTGGGAACATGTCTGTTTGAAGAGCTCAAACACTCTCTTCCCCTGAAGCCCAGTAGTCCTTCAGGCTGAAGTATTTGACAGCCACTCGTCAGTACAAACACAATATGGATATACAGATCTGCTCCTCCCTACGACAGAGAATACTGCTGCTGATAATGTTCAGGGTTCAAAATCAGAGGCTGGAGGTGAGATAGGGAGGCACATGGGAGAACTGCAGACCCCCTCCACACACACATACAAGGACATTCGGTGCTGCTGACGGAGAAGGACGGGTGAATTGCGATCTTCAGCTAGTGGTTTAAAAACGGTTTAAATTGTTGCACAGAGTGGACAGCACCGGCTCATTCCGATTGTAAAGCTAAAGGCGTGTGAGCGAAACCGGCTCAACCATGAAGCGCAGCGGGAAAGCGTTTGCGTCGACAAAAACCCAGCGTGAGCACTCCTTTTATTTTCCGGGCCACGGAGAAGAAAAAAAAAAAGGTAAAACAATAAAACCACAACACGGTCGACCAGGACGTTTCCATTGTGCCGCATCTTTGGGCTCCCGGAGAGCAGTGATGGACGGACGGCTTCCCCTCAATTCTCCGACCTACTGAGCCTAGACTGGTGTTTAAATTGGGAGACAGGGCTGTGAGTGACTTAAACCCCACCGGAACCGATATTTGAAGGCACGCAACGATTGTTTTGTACATTAACACTTAACTGGCCTTTTACACGGCGGGGGTGCCGGAGCATTGCGAGTGAGGTGTCTCGCTGAAGAGTTCAGTACCTGACCTGGAACTCCAACCCTTGACCTTCTGGTTGTCTGGCTGAGAGTCAAGATCCCTAGCAACTACTCCCAAGACAAACAATCACGGAGTTAAAAACGTGTCCCGCTCATTTTTCCGCTAGAGCAAACACGCACCTGTCTTCTCTTGCAACCCCACTGACATGCTGGCTAGTTCATGCCTTCGATGTTTTAAGCACAATGTACTACATCACCGTGACACACGCAGAACATGAAAATCACATTTGACGTCACTCTTACGGTGTGCTGCTTTTTTAATACGGCACCGAGGTGGATTACTAAAACAAACAGCACGGCAGCCCTCTCTGCTTGCAGTATGTGGGGCAAAAAAAGGCTTTTTGCACGACCTGAGCGTCACCGAGCCGCCTGTGTTAGCATTTGTGCTGGACAGCCCCGATGTGAGAGGAAGGCTGATGGTGATGGTCAGCTGCCAGCGCCAGATTCCTTTTTTTTTTGCACTTCAAACGTATTCAGTGGGTCATTCATTTGAGGGAGCACCACGTCAAAGGGGGATTATCTCGTTTTCGAGCCACTTCACGCGTACTGAGCATGAAAACGCTCAGAGTGCACAGGGCACGGGGTCACCCTGTCTCGGCGTGACATCCTGCTGTTGTGTGTGGGATCAGCCAGAACACACCAGACGAGCCCGTGTCGGCTGTCCTGTCTGGGAAGAGCTGGCCCGAAGCCGTTCACGCATCCACACGAGTAATAACTGACAGGTGGAATGAATTAAACCCGCACATTTATGCAATCACCCATCTCATTCAAAACACACCACCCATGTTTGAGGGATACACCAAAATGGTATTGGGAGGCCTTTGCCCGAGGTGTACATGTTGGCCCAATAAAGCCATAAAGCAAGATCTTGCAAACGATCTCCTCAAACCGATTTGACTTCTGTTGTTTTTTTTTTTTTGTATTTGCGTTGGCCTAAATTGGATTTCTAGTTGATATCGACCCTGTGCCAATTTCTGAGTTAAAGAATGTAATTCAAATGCGGTAACAAACGTGCAACCGGAGAAACGTCCGCAGTAGCATCACAGCCATCTTATTGGAAAAGCCCGATCAGTATACGTTAGATTAAAACACATAATTCTGTACGCTGAAGTTAGATCAACGCACATTTGGATATTTTTGAAACCGTGAACACAGCAGGAAAATAGGCAAACACGCCTAAACAATCATTAGCTCCCCTTTTCCACCCCCAGCAGCATCGGTCTCTTTGATAACTTCTACCTTTTTTACCTAATACTAAGCCTGCACCTAATTTCCTTCATAACCTACTTCAGTAGCCCTGTGAGAAACCTGGCAATTAAATATGAACTGTGCACGAATAAATACAACTTTAATTCACAGCAGGGGGTCTCAGCTCCCGGAGGGCTCACTGCCTCCCAGCTTTTCTCCTTTCATGTAACGCGTCTCGTACTTGGGTCTAATTAAGCAGCTATATGACTGTAATATGTCCAACCCAGTTTTAGTAAACTGTACCTTTAATAAGTGAATGGTCATGAACTATAAAAAAGGTCTTTAAAATCTGAAAAATCTGCTGTCAAAAGTAAAATATAATTGGATTAAGGCTGACAATGCGTCCAGTTGGTTAAAATTGTGAGGTGGGGGAAAACAGGAAGGCCACCACGAACAAGTGGGAAACCCCCATTAGTACAAGTGAAACCAGGACCAGATTACCCATTAGCCACTGCACCAGAATGACCTCTTCTCCACTCTTCGGAGGCCAGTTGTCATGCTCCACCCAGCACAGACCCCCCAGCGTCTTCTGAACTGGCCACACTGCAGGTCCTTCTCCCTGCAGTGACTTCATTCCAGGAAGAATCGCCAGAACCGAAAGACCCAATTGTCACTCCATATTGCGCGTGGCAGCTAGCCTGGGGGTTACTTGTGTTATTTTCCTACTTTATCTCATCTGATGCTGTTCCATTGGGACTCGCATGACCCTGGAAAACTAGACCACTTTAATCACTGCAGATGTGCAACCCAACACCAAGGAGCTGGTATTGTACAGACTAAATCTGCATTCAAGAGGATCTCCACATCAGCCGTGAACGTTTTGTTAAGTGCTTTATTAGAAAAAAAAAACGTTATGCAGAAAAACACCAAATGCATGTTTGTACAAGGCCTGGGGCAGTACAGGTCACTATATATACAGACAAAAAGCACGCCAACTTCTATTAAATAACATTGAGGCAAAAACAATAAGTGAAGACCTCTGTACAGAACGACTCAAGTCATGAACGAATGAAGAAGAAAGAGGAGGGGTGGGGAAGCCCCATATTCATCATTTGGGTTGAACGCGTGATCCATAATGCTGAGAGAATTAAAAGGCTGAATATCAAGGCTGTGAATAATGGTTTATGGTTTATTCGGAACAGAGAAATTAATATCACTGAAGTTGGAGGTGGGGGGGGGGGGGGGAGGACTGTTTTGGCGCTGACAAATGACAACTGAACCAAACGCGAATGTACCAACGACAATCGGCCGTCTCCCTCTCAGGGGGGGGCAGCGCTCCGGC
Organism: Lepisosteus oculatus; assembly: GCF_040954835.1. Taxonomy (NCBI): domain Eukaryota; kingdom Metazoa; phylum Chordata; class Actinopteri; order Semionotiformes; family Lepisosteidae; genus Lepisosteus; species Lepisosteus oculatus. The sequence goes on from NC_090707.1 coordinate 36,440,180, forward strand.
CTTTCCTGCTCTTGGCGCTGCGCACTTCCTCGATCAGGTCCTTCAGGTACTGGATCTCCTTGCTGATGGAGTCGGCCTTCTCCGCCAGCTCCTTGTTCCTCTTCTCCAGCTCGGCGCACTCCACGCCCAGCGCCTCCTGCTCGGCCCGTTTCTTCTGGCGGTAGCGGGTGGCCGCGGTCTTGTTCTGCTCCATCTTCTTCAGCTTCTTCTCCACCACCCTGGGGGCGCCGGCGGATTTGACCTTGCCGGTCAGCGCCGGCCCGTCCTGGGGGGCCGGGGAGGGGCAGGGGTAGGGCTGGGCCCTGGCCGAGCCCGCCGCCGCCGGTGGGGGGGTGGGGCCGCCCTCGGGGCCGGGGCTGCGCCGCGGGGAGCCCCAGCCGGAGCCGATCCCGCTGTCGCTGTCCGAGGGGCAGCCGTCGTCCGGGGGTGGCGTCTCCCCCTTGGCGGACAGGACGAGGACGAGCTGGTTGGCAGACAGGGTCAGGACGGCCAGCTTCGGGGGGCCGGCGCCCAGCCTTTCGCACTCGGACACGTCCACCTCGCTGCCCAGCTCCAGGGTGAAGGTGGGCTCCGGAGGGGAAGGGGGGGACGCGGGCTCGTTCTTGATCTCGGGCTCCGCCGGGGCTAGGGGCTCCGATACGGACCCCCCCAGGGGGAGGGGGAGGGGCAGCAGGAGCTCAGGCAGGGCAACGGCCACGTCCTGCTGGGTGTCGGAGAGGACGAGGGGGCCGCCGGCGCCGACCGCGGGCAGGGGGTCGGGGAGAGGGAGGGGGTCCAGGTCGAGGTCCAGGTCGTTCTCCAAGGAAGCGATGAGCTCCTCCGGTGAGCTGGGAGGGTCGTCCGACGCGCAGGAGCCCATCAGGGAATCCAGGTCGAACTCGCTCAGGTCAATCTTCTCCGCCATCCAATCCATGCCGGAGAAGGCATCCTCCGACTCTGCGGAGCAAGGGAGACGAAACACAGGGGGGATAAGCACTTCGGTTTTCATCGACTGGCGTGACTTTAAAAAAAGAGACAGCGCTGGGGATTTTTTAAAAAAATAAAAACCGCAGTTATTTCTAAACGTCCACAGGTGGATGTTGCGATCTGACCAGCATGCAAGCGTTTGCCCCAACCCCAAAAATCTTCAAAACAAGACCAAGCCTCCCACCCCTGGGGGGGAAGAAAAAAACGCCACCCACAAACCAGCTCACAACAGGAGAGGGCACCCCCTCATCCAAACGTCTGGATACAGATCTCTAGTGCTGAGGGAGCTCAGGAGATCAGGAGTCTAAGAACACGTTTGTATTGTAAGGTGCTTCGTACGGCAGACTCCGGTGCCGCCGGAGAAACCTCGGGACACAGCCGCGAGGAAAAGCGCGCAGGCCGGAGACGCAAAGCCTCACCTTTCCCGCTGCTCACAGCGGTGGCGTCCAGCAGCGTGCCAGTGGACAGCCAGTGGAGGCCCAGGTCATCATCAGCCTTGCCCAGAGAGGGGCAGCCGAAGAGAGAGGGGGAAGAGGGAGAGGAGGAGGGAGAGAGAGAGGCATCGGAGGGGGTCGAAGGCGCCCCCTCCAGAGGCTCTTCACCCAGGAGGGAGCCCAGGGAGTCAGCCGTCAGAAACGGCTGGTCCCACAGGGGCTCCTCCAGCCCCAGGCGGGCGCTCAGCGACAGCATGGCTGGTCAGCGCGGGGCAGAGCAACAAGGCGGGCAGAGAGAGGGGGGGCGCCGAGGGGTCTGCTGGTGACGGGGAGTCGAGCCGGTCTTCTGTGCTGTCGACTGCAGCAGTGCTGAGGGTTGCCTTGAGGGACCTGCAGGAGCAAGGGAGAGAGCGGTGAGGGGAAAAAAAAAGACGCCATCGAGGAAAACGATGTAGTGCGATTCACGGAAATTTACTAACGCCGAACAAAGCGAAGGGCCGCCTGTTGTGGGGCACATCCCCCCCCTCCATGTCTCCCCAATGTCCTCGAGCTTGCTCACAGTGACAGATCTTACTGGCTTCAGATTTAAACTGGTTCAAAGCTTTTGCAAGATCTGCTACTTCACATATTTGCAACCCAGAAAGTATTGGGGGGGGGGGGGTATGTGTTTTTAATCTCTGGGGTACAACTGAACAAAACCACCTTGTTGCCTTTCGTCTGATTTTGACGAAATCCCCCCCCTGGGTAATTACACTGTGGTACCCGTGTGTCCCTCTCCTGGTTCATTTTTCAGCATGACGCCCCAGCAACCCGCCGGGGAGGGGAGGAAAACCCCGCCCGCAAATGGAAACAAGCACACCAAATATGGGCATGGCCCGAGCGGGAGCCCCGCCCCTCTCGTCTTGTGACTCACGCCGCTGGCGCCCAGCCCGGCAGTTGCTACAGCAACCATTATTCCGGGAACCCGTGTGGGCGGGGCCAAAGATTCGGCGCCCTTCAATACCTCCCTCCCACAGAGAACAAGCTCCACTCGCTGTGGCGGATGAGCCGCAGACGTCGCCCTGCCCGTACAGAGGCATGCCTCTCCCACTCCCTAAAACAGACGCCATTTTCCTGGAGCTCCACTCCCTAGCGCTGGGGAAGTGCGGGGGACCAACGCCATTTTACTTGGCTGCCACGTTGCCAAAACCGATCGAATAGCGGGGACCGGCCGGAACGTGTCTAATTCATTCAACACGTCAAGCGAGCAGGAAAGACGAATGGACACGTTGTACGCTATCAACAAGGCAGAGCGCGTTTATAGGCCCATTTTAATGAGTTAAACGGGTCTCCCCCACTACAAATTCTACAGTAATCATTCGTCCATATGTTGATACTAAATGACCCCCATCTCCGAAATTATTGATGTTTAAACGTCATTACATTCTCCATACACCAGTCTTGGTTTACCCATTTAAAAAGAAATCGGATAACATAACCCGGACCTTCATTTTCAGGATCACCTCACTTAACACTGAAGTGGTTGCTTGGCAACCCACAACTACACTTCCGACCTCCGCGGGTGAAGCAGAACAAAACATATACTCACGCCATGTTTGCCAAATATAAAGCCAGTGCAATTCGCCGCTGCACTGCCGGGTTTGCCGCTGCTGGTTGGGCCGCTGCACGCCGTTATACTGCCATTGCTGTGGGGTGGGGAGCGGGGCCGCTCGTGTCACGGATCTGAAAACGACTCTCTTCTTCTTGTTCTTCAAGGGCAGAAATGTGGCAGTTCGTCATCCGCCTCCGCTTATATAGCCACCGCCACGGCCGTGTGTCCTTCCGAGGGCGACTCATCCTTGGGCGCTCGTATCAGTCCGCCACTCGTCCAATAGCGGAGCTCGGGCGCGCCGGGAAGTAGGGCGCTGGTGAAAACATTGGTCGGGCGCGACAGGCTCACGGCCGTGCTCATTCCACATGACAGTTTTAGAAGCCTTGAAGCGTGTGTGCTCGTAAACACACGCGGTTTTTTCTTTTAAAAAAGGAAAATCATGGAGGGCGTCGCGAGTTCACCTAAGATGAAGATAAACTTGAAAGGTTTAAATAGCAGTTTAGGTTCTCTGCCCCGCCCATTGAATGCAACCGACCTGGGTTGCCGTTTTTCTCATCGATTGTTCGTTCACACTGTTGGCGCTTTTTTTTTTTGTTAAATTCTGCTGTGTTTCTTCCGCTTTTTAATTTCAGAATGCATTTGAACATGATCCCGCGTCCCTTTCTTTTTAGCGCAAAAATGACGTCACGTATGACGTATGCGCGGGCATAGATACATCCGGCAGGACCATAACAAAGCCCGACACACGGAAACCCAAACAAACGGGGACTCCCGTTATTTTGCAATACAGTTAACGATGTCAATTATTGATAGTTTTGAAAATCGAACGTGGCGTATCGAAAGCTCAGCTTACGTCACAATCCTTAAGGCTGCTGGTGTCTTTGTCGGCACTACTTTCTACAATGGAAGACCCGGTCACGCAGCGCTGTAGAACAACTCCTAACGCTGATTGGCTCCCGCGGCGCCGTTCACGTGTACTCTTCCCTCTCATTGGATGAGCTGACAGGAGCGGATGAGCGGGGAGGTGTGAGTCAGTGGTTAAGGTTGACGCGGTCAGAAGGGGAAAAAAAAAATCGATAAATTGAGAGAGAGGGATTTTTTTTGTTGTTAATGACGAGAAGGGGCGGGAAAGCAATGTATTCATTAATACTACAAGATAATACTGACGTCATTTTTGAGAATTCTCTCAATTATATACTCCGGTAATAAGATTAAAAGACATAGCATTTTATTTTCATTTAAAAAAAGGATGTATTGAACATATTTAGAGGTCTGTATGTGTTATCTGCTCTAGAACACAGCTGCGTTATGAAAATACATTTCTCCACGTGTTTTAGGTGTAGTGGTACTTATTCCCCGCAATTAGTCCATGTTAATCCAAATACTGATAACAATAGGTCTTGTTTATATTTTAAAGTCTTTTTGATGTACTTCATACAGTTTTTGAGCGTTTTAAAATGTTTCCTGAGATGTCGTGATAAGGCGGATACAATTTCGTATCCGATAGAGTACTAAATAAAACAACCTTTCGACAAATGATAACAAGGAAATTGTCCACATTAAATAAGAGGGAAAATACCCTTTATTTCACATCGTACCGTTCACGATACATAACCTAAAGGACCTCAGCTAGAGTACATAAAAAAAAAAGGTGACATCGGATATTTCTGTCACGGAAATCACACCCGCCAGTTGACTAAAAGGGCGCCTGAAACGTTTGAAATTCTGGTTTCATTTCAAAATTCTGGTTGGAGATTTCGGCGCCTTTAAAAAATAAGGGAAAACCCTGCCTTTCCAAACGCGCCGTCGGAACCTGTCGATTGAGCCAAATTAACCGTGCAATGTGAATTGCCCTCCCCAAAATTGGAATAGTTATCGCAATTTCTCTCTGCTCCGCCGTGTACAAAGAACAATAAGCACTTTTCATCGCAGGCACTTCTTTCTGAACCATGATCATGTTTCTGACCTATATATAGTACGGGAGGCTGGACTGTATAGACCCGATCTGGGGTACAGACTCGGGGCTATTAGAGGAAAGTGATATCTGTACCACCTGCTTCTCCTCATCGAAGACTGAAATCAGAGGACAGACAGGCTTTTCCGAGTCAGGGGGATGCCTCTATTTTGGACCTTGGCGCTGGGATACCAGGGCACTGAAAAAAAGGAGGTGACACAGGGATAAATACTAAATCCTTTACCAGGCAAAGGAGGCGTTATTAAACGTGGGGTTGTCTGCATGCTGCACCCAGCGCCAGTTCGAGTCGTCGAGGGCTGGTGTTTGATTACTTCTTGTCTAGACACTGGACAGTGACCTTTCCCCGTCGCCCGACCGGTTAAAAAGAAATTGTGGACTTTTTTTTTTCCACGGACCTGGAGCAGAAGGGGCATAAAAGCCGCCGGTCCTGGCCGGTAATAATAATAATAATAATAATAATAATAATAATAATAATAATAATTGCTTACACTTATATAGTGCTTTTCTGGACACTCCACTCAAAGCGCTTTACAGGTAATGGGGATCCCCTCCACCACCACCAGTGTGCAGCCCCACCTGGATGAAGCGACGTCAGCCATAGTGCGCCAGAACGCTCCCCACACACCAGCTCTCAGTGGGGAGGAGAGCAGAGTGATGAAGCCAATTCATAGATGGGGATTATTAGGAGGCCATGATTGGTAAGGGCCAATGGGGAAAAACCATTTTGTCTTGGGTTTGTAAGGAAGGACGGCCGCCCACACGGTCTGTCCGTGTTCATGAGCGACCGCCGGCGGTGTCCGGGATGAGGAGGCGGAGCGGGCCTGCTCGGCTGCGCGCTGTGTTGTGATGGTTAACGTGTTGCAACGGCAGCAACACACAAACCAGTCCTGGAGAAGGCGGAACTGGCTCACGATTGGTGCGCAGCAGCCGTGCCCCCACCCCACACACACACACGGAGGAGCAGGACGAAAACTGGATCCGTTTTTGCAGATCGGTCGGAGCCTGATGGGCAGGGAAAAAAATAGTCTGAAAACACCCTCCTTTGAAAAAAATAAGAAAAAGTCTTGGTCGCTATGGGTGCTGCCCGGCATATAAAAGGCGTGACTGGTTTGGCGTGTAAGATTATTTGGGAGTATAAAAAACAAACAAACAACTACCCCTGTTGAAATTAATCCTTTTCCAAGCAGTTTTAGCAGCTCCGAATCTGCATAGGCGTATAACAGCACCCTCTATAAACGGGTCCCCGGAACAGCATTGAAAACGCAATACAGCTCCCGCCGAGTCTGACAGACGTCATATCCAACATCAAAGGACCACCAACACAGAGAAAAGCCATCAGAACGCTTGGAAAGCAGACGTCACACGGCACACACAAACTTTGAGATTTAAGAATAGAGACATAAGGCAGCGAATCCCACTGTTTGCGTTAGAGTTAACGCACGTAATAATAATAACAATAATAATAATAATATTTATTATGTATTAATATTATTTATTATAATATTATTTACACTGTTTCCTCGTACAGTGGGGTGGCTCCTGACTAGGCAACCGGCTTTTTTATTTACATTTTATTTTTCTCAATGCCAGGAGCAAGATTACAATTACACCCTCCCCTCTTTCCTGGCCTCGAGAAACACGATCTGTAATCCAGATACACTGAAAAGGCAGAAGGGCTGTATCAGCCGGAAGAGGTCTGTAGCAATCTGTAACGGACTTGTAACACGATTTAGCAACCAAAAACGGCTATAGTTGTAACGAGCGGAACTAGAATGAAACGAGGCATTTGCTCTGCACTAGATGCGCAAACTCACAGACACATAGTACTTGGATTAATCTGATGATGATGATTTTCACTGTCACTGAACTTTTAATATTGTATGTATTCTGTATAATGCGAAAAATCCCGTTCAATAAGCATCTTGTTTATTTTTAGCATTCATTATAGTACCATCTTAAACAAGGCTTGATGCATTGCAGTTTTTTTGTGGCGTCCGAGGTTACGTGTAGATCATTTTTCAGTACATCCGAAGATAGTGAGCAGTGAACGTCCACAAGTACATCCTTTATCATGCGGGCCATGTTTACAGTCAGCGTGACTCATATTTAGAATGAAACTTCATGCCTGCATGTAGTGCTTTCTGAATTAATTTTCGTTTACAGCCGAAGGTTGCTGCTGTAAAAAGGCACCGTCCCTTTGATGAGACGTGAAACCGAGGTCCAGACTCGCCGTGGTCATTAAAAATCCCAGGGTGTTTCTTGAAGAGTAGGGGTGGTACCCCGGTGTCCTAGCTAAATTTCCCCCTGGTTTTACCAGTCATGGCCTCCTAATAACAACCATCTCTGAACTGGCCCCCTCACTCTGCTCTCCTCCCCACCGAGAGCTGGTGTGTGGGGAGCGGATTGGCGCATCATCCAGGTGGGGGCTACACACTGGAGGAGGGGAGTCCCCATTACCTGTAAAGCGCTTTGAGTGGAGTGTCCAGAAAAGCGCTATATAAGTATAAGCAATTATTATTAGAGCTGCTGTTCAGCCCTGAACTTAACTTGCAGTTAACCAGAGGTGCAGGGATGAGCTGAGACATGCAGAGAGCAATGTAGAAGGCAGAGGAATGTGAGAGAGAGATAGAGAGCACACACCCAGCACTGAGCAGCTACTGTATCTCACTGCAGCTCCTGCAATGCTTTTGACAGGAATATGCTGCAGTAACTAGTGTTGTTTTTAAATGCAATTAGTGAAGGAAACTGCGGAGGTCTTGTAAAGGTGGAACAGGGGAGACAGACGTGCCAGAGTCATGTGATGGGCTTGAGGGAGTCTCTGAGGTTTACGAGCAGGAATATGTTTGAGGGAAACACACACATACGGGCATGTTTATCTCTCTGTAGCTCAAAACAGCGTCATGATGGACATAAATGTTTTAAAAGACTAAAAACCTCTGTGCTTGAGCTCAAATTAATTTTAAAAATTTAGTCCGTTTTGACAATGGCTGAAGAACGTTTTTAGTTCTGAATTGCCCTGTAACAGAAGATGTTGGAATACATTTTTTTTTTCAAACCCTCTCAGTTTGGAACGGCCAGTTGTGTCTTCACGTCTGGGCACATGGCAATGATCCTGGTGCCTCAACGCTGGGAGCATGAGGGAACAGAGAGGTACCTGTGGGCTGGCCCCTTGAGACACTATACATCTGACTTGTCCTGCCAGCTCTTCAGCTGCGCCCAGTAGCTTCAGTGCCAGATGGAGGCGAGGCACATCACTGCAAGCCTTCAAGAGGCCCCCTGGAAGTTGCAAGGACCTGTTTCATCGGGAACAGAGAGAGTAACGGGCACGTCTTTACTCCAAGGGTGGTGGGAGTGTGGAACAAGCTCCCCAGCCATGTTGTTGAAGTCAATACCTCTCGGTCATACCCATTCTCAATTTCCAATAACGTAGATGGGATGCATCACTGTTTCATTTCTCTGTAAAGCAGAATACTATATTTTCTAAATCATAAGATGCACTGAAACACCACAAAGGGGTCTCATATTGCTACTGAATTCAACCACACTTCAACATCACCGAAATGCTTAGGTTTATCCTAACCCTAGGTGGAGATCGAGAGGATCGAATAAAAATAAGCCACAATTTTCATTATTTATAAGCCACTAAATTTCTTTTATTTCATATTTAACTGAGAACCGCATATCTTTCGCGGGTGACAAACATGGGATATACAGTATTCTCTTCTCAATCCACCTTTATTATTATAGAGCAAAACAGAAATGAGAATATAATAAAAACCATTCTCCTGTGTAGTTTTCATTCCACATTTTTTTAGGCCTGCTTCCCGTTTTCCTTCCTGTCCTAGCTATGCATACTTTTGAAAGCTGTAGAATGTAAATCCTTTCCTGTACTGCAGGAGGATCTGAAAAGCACATGTTTGCTTTCTGAAATTAGTTCTTCATTTTCACAGAAACACTCAAAAGACACGTTTGCATCTGACAGCCATGACTTACGCAGCACATTTAACTGAAAATGTTGTACAGTTTGGCTCAATCGCACTTTTTGACCCGGTTAGCCATAAATATATTTACACCAAAGTATCTGGATGTTGTTCTTGTATTGTTGAGTGTTTTTTTCATTTTCCGTTTTACAGCAACACCAAGTACAATCTGTATTACTATAATTTAGGAATAAAATTGCAGTATGAGTCACTTGTACCAAGAGTTCGATATAGATCCTGCTCCTGTAAATGATTCAAATAGCACCAAGTCTTGCCGAGAAGAGATTTGGAACCATGATTTGAGAGCAAGTTTTGCAAGACAAACTTTTAAAATGACTTTCAGTTCTTTATATAATAACTTAAGGCCCACCCAGCTTTAAGAATCATGAAAATGAGAAACTTCAAAAGTATACACTGTATGAACAGAATACGAACCGAACAAAACATCTGAACCACAACCAAAATACTGATTAAAATACTGATTACCCTGCATCTCCTCAGCCCACTCCATTCTGGAGGTCCTCTGTTATTCTGGCTTAAATAAAAAGGCGAGATGGGGGCAGGAACAGACTGAACATTAGGCCTTAGAAAGTTAATACATTTCAATGTGGAAACAGCAGGTCACACGACCAGCAGACTGGGGACAATGTTTTCCAATGTTTCTGTCGCCCCCTGCTGGCTAGTCTGAAGATCGCATCTCTCCATCCTCTGCTCCGTAGAAAAAACAGGTCCAGTAGAAGCAGATCTAGCCTAGCCCTGGAGAGCCCCAATCCAACTAACCCCACAGGTTATCCTGAAGCTCCTGTTGCTGAGATTACAGACACTTGCAAGTAAATGATCAGTTCAGGAAGTTATTTTTCCTACCACGTGAAATCAGGTCGATGATGGTTAAACGTTCTGCAGACTGTGTTTCAAATCATCTCCAGGTTCCAGTTCAATTGCTACAGGTCTTATCGAAATAGATCATTTATTGTCTGCCTATGAACCATGCTGGGCAGGAGCTCTCCTGGAGCAGAGGTGGAACAAGAAGTCGCATTGATCTGTGAGTAGACAGATAAATGCACCTGCTTTGAATGTTAATAAAATGTCATCTTATTTAAACTGAAAACACATGAAAATCAGGGCGTTTTCAGCCCACAAAGACTTGTACACGTGTACATGGTCCTGCATTGTTGGGATCTGGAGCTTATCGCTCCTTCTACTGCCCAAACTGAACAAACACAATCCCTATCTCGTCTGCGTGCCACCCACGGCCACCTGCTTTTCCACCGTTTAGCTGGAGAGCAAGCTGAACTCCAGGGCCAGCTGGAAGACCGGTTGGGTTCATCTGAGCATTTGAGAATGCTGCCAGGTGGTGCATTTCAAAGGAGAGCTCATGACTCCGATTCACGGCACAGGGATCTGCGTGTAAGGCTGCCATCCTTGGCCTTCCCTGTAGTGCTTCTAGCTTGCCAAACCCATTGGGTCTATTCACCTTCACCTCAGCCCTTAAGGACACTTGAATTTGCAGTTAAATTAACACTGGCCAGTTATTGCAGATTTACACTCTACAACTGTGATCTCCTGCTCAACTACTAATCAACTGTCTAAAATGTTGTCATGAGAATAACATCAAGAGGGTTACCAGCTGCAATGGAGACAATTTTGAGCAGGGGCTGAGACACCCCGTTGCAGAATATTTTCCATGGTGATGATGTCATTCAAATGTGCTGGATCTCTATTGTTGTTCCCACCCAACCAAGTAATAATTCCATGTTAAACCGTTTCTGAAATAATTCGACAAGTTTGATCAGCAAAAGTTGGCATGAATTTCCAAGAAGTAAAACAGCATAACTGGCCAAAAGCCACTTACGCAGCACTCTACAAACCTTTACAACTCTAGAAACCTTTCCTGGAACCTTCTTTTCCAACTGACCGGGGTTTAAAAACAGAATGCACACAACGCCTACATGAAACAAGCAAAGGAACTGGTAACATAAAGACGAAAAATACTCATTTGTACAATTCATGTAATTCGTAGCAGTCAGTGCATAGTGTTCAATTCATATTGCAACACTAAAGTTAACGTTCTCAACACAGACTAGAACTGGTGTGTCTGACTACAATCTAGACAAGTACTATTCATTACGCATCTTTGCCTGTACAATAAATATAAAAATACTGAACTTGCTGTGCAAGATGCAAGGAGTTTAATAAAAAGCCCCCCCACTCACACAAACAAAACTCATTATTTGCAATCAAACTCTTTCAGGCACCAGCAATCATGCACTAAAATACAGTTTAAAACCTTCCAGACATGAACACTAAAATAGGAAAAAAAATCTTGCACCTGAATTGGACCCCCTCTTCAGAGGTACGTTGCAATCCTTAATTCCACAAATTGCAATGGAACACCTAATTGGAAGGCTGCAGGCAACTGGGAATTAGGGGATTACTTTTCTGAGTCCACAGCTTTGTTCAGGGGGGGGAAGACAGAAACTTCAGACTAATTCACAACTGAACACAAACCTGGAATGCAAGAGGCATAGCTCCCTGTCTCCATCAAACCCGGGGATCCCCTTGAGGGGAAGCCACATTGAAAATGAGGGTTCACTCGTGTCTTTTCCTATCAGTACCTGCGGTATCTGTTAGGCTTCATCTCTCCCTCCCACCCTCAATTCCAATCTGAAACAAAGCAGGGCACCAAGCCTTCCTAGTCAATAAGACTAGAACCAGCCCAATTTCTGCCAGTGCCCCACATCAAGAATGGCAACATGTTCTTAAGCAGGACCTCAGAAGACACAGATGAGTATATGAGTGGAGGTGGATCCTTCTGAGCTTTATCTTTGGGTCATCGGCCACAGGCATCTTTGGCACAGTACGGAGCGGTATTCACTTCCTGCTCTTGTATCCTCCCTGCTTGCAGCAGACGTCTCTCGCTATGGGTCAAGTAAAATGCCGCAGGAGATAAGTAACACAGCGGGCTGCTGGAGAGGGGTGGGAGGAGAGGAATTCGAAGACTGTACACAAAACCCCCGTGTACATACACACCTGGCCTAGCTCGGCTCTCCAAGCTCTGGCATGCAAAGAGGTTCTCTACAGTTCTTTAAGATCACTTTATTGGCCATATACAATTTCTTGCATTAGGAATTCATCTTTTCGCAGACCCCAGCTTGCTCTCCATGAGACACAGACACACAGAAAGGGAGAGAGGCTTAGGGTCAGAGCGCAGGGTCAGCCATTGTACAGCATCCCTGGAGCAGTTGGGGTTAAGGGCCTTGCTCAGGGACCCAACGGAGTAGGATTTGAACCGGCAACCTTCCAGCCACGGGCGCAGATCCTCCGCCCATAGCCTTTCAATCACACAGTACAGTTGAGAACCTGGCTACCAACTATTTTAAGGTGCCAGGAAGAAGGACACCCTGCAGGAGTACAGGGATTGTATTTTCCGCCACAAATGGCAGGTTAGAATAATTGAACAACTTGATCAAGAGGCTGACCTGATTACAGAAGGAACAGCGGAACACTGCACATAACAGCAGAGATCTAGTGGCACCAGAAAGGGACTTTTCTTCTGAATAAAAGCAAAGCCAGGCTCTCTTAAAACACCTCCTTGGTTCATTTAACCAATACTTCACCCTGTGCTGCAGCATATCTGTAGTAAGTGCTGATAAAAAAAATAGTAGTAGTTGCCACCTGCCTCCGCAGAACAGCACATCAGTGGGAAACAAATGAAGCCCTTTCCTACCTATAAAACATTTTGCCATCTTTAAGTAGAAGCAGTGCTGTATCACTGAAAGGTATTTATTACTTCACTCTAATCATTGTCAGACAGATTTATTTTTCATTTGATTGTCTGGAAGTAACAAGTACAACAGAACAACGCACTGCAAATTAAAAAGCCCAGCTTTGGGCCTTCATCATAATCGCCTCCACAAGACATTTTAACACCCTCAATGAAAACCCTGTGCCCATAACCAGTGTGGCATTCCCTGCTGCTTTAAACGAACCCCCACTGTCTGCATAAGCACAGCTTTTCATGCTCTTTTGTGTAACAGCTCTCAGGTTTGAGTCACCCCCTAGTGCACCACGGCTTCATACACACCAGTCGGGCTTGTCCTTCGCCCTGCTAATTCACAGAGAGCCCGTGAAGTACGTTAGAAAATGACCAAGCGCACATATAATCTAGTCAACCGAAATGAATTTTATCAAATGAATGGAAGTAGGAAAGCAGAAGTAGTGCCATTTAGTGTACACTTCCGGCGATACCCGAACAAATACCCCTCTAACTCTACCAGCTGGTCAACACTCCTTTCCCCTGCAGGCGGCCGAACGAGACAAGCTCCCCTGCTGGAATATTAACACAGTATGCGGTTGACGTTTTGGGGGAGACGGCAGCCCTTTCGTTAAAGATCTCGCATCGGGCCGGAGGGGGTAGGGGAAGGGGCACTAGGCAGTCCGCAGGAGGCCCTCGGGCTCGGAGAGGGCGCAGTAGAGAGTGTACCCCAGTTCGTCCACCTCCTCGGGGGTGAGCTCGGAGAGGAGGTTGACGTTGGGGGCCAGGGCGCAGGGGAGGCGGCCGGCTTCCAGATGGCCCACCAGCTCGCGCAGGAGCTGCAGGAAGCGGTCGGCGAGCGCGTCCTGGGCCCAGTCCCCCTCCCTCTCGCTCAGGAGGAGGATGGCGTTGGTCAGCTGGGCGGAGCTGAGCCTGTGGAGCGAGGGGGTCAGCTTGCACACGGCTTTGGCCACCTTGAGGCACAGGCCGCGGCAGCCCCCGTCCTCCTGATCCAGGCCGCGGAGGCGGGCCGTCTCGGCGGCTCGGAAGCTCTGCCGCCACAGGTTCTCGTAGCGCTCCGCCTGCCGGTGAGGCTTGGCAACCAGCGTGACGGCGTCGCCGATCACCACCAGCGGGAGGAAGTCGACGAAGAGCCGGCGGTCCACCTCGTACTGGACCTCCAGCGTGAGCGTCTCCGAGGGCACGACGGGCCTGATGACGTAATCCAGCGCGCTCCCGATGGCCGGCCAGTTGATCGAGCCGGCCACCACCCTGTCGAACGCTTCCAGGACCGTCTTCGGGGAAAGGTAACCCCCGACCACGCAGCGATCCCAGTAGCTTGAGCCCCTGGGGAAGTACTCCAGGTTCTCCCGTCGCACCAGCCAGAAGCCGGGCATGTTCATGATGGTGTCCTCCCCGGGGATGGGCGACCACAAGTTCTTCTCCAGGATCAGAGGGACCATCAGCTGGGCGTGGTCTGCCGTCACCACCTGCGGGACAGAGGCAAGGGATGAACTAACATACAGGCCGTGATTCAGGCTTGGGTGCTGCAAATTGCATAACATCCTGAAAGGTACTAAAATCAAGCCACAGGACCACCTCTGGACCAAGAGTGAAGCTCTTCACCAACCCAGAGAATACCTGGCTCTGTGTTTGCGGGCTTGTACCTCTTCACGGACCCCCAAATTTAGCCATGTGTGTCACTATTGCTCCCTAAGGCCCTGGAAGGAGGAAAGAGCAGTCCTACTGCATAGCCGTTTGATCAACTTCAGGTTCTTCAGAACGTAATCCAACACCAGGTCCGGGATACCCAGTAAATCCAAACGGACGGACGCCGTCCAAACCCGCAAAATTAAACGTGAAAAAGAACAAGCTCCTATGCAGCTGGAGACTCTTTTCCATCCCCTGATCCCTGGAGTCACTGAGGTCTCTCTCCCTCTGCGTCTCACTATGTGCAGAAGCGCACATTCAAGAGGAAGCCCTCCGCACAGCCCCCCCGGCAACTCGGCTAGCGTCCCACTCTTGCCTGCAGGTCGTCGTAGAGGCTCCCGCTGAGGTACATTTCCCGCAGGGGCATGTCGGGCATCTTGGCGTGCAGGAAGTTGCGCAGCTCCGCGCAGATGTCGACGGCGGCCCGCCGGGCCGTGGCCTGCTCCTCCTCGGGGATGGCCACCCGCCGCCGGTAGAACCCCCACAGCTTGTCCTGCAGCGAGAACCGCAGCCGCGCCTTCTGGAGGTCGGCTTTGCCTCCGCCGCGACCCCGCGACCCCGCCCGCCTCACCGCGTCTGAGAGGGAGGGAGGGAGCGAGCGAGGAAAAGAAGGGGAGAGTGGGAAGACGGGCAGATGGAGAGGGGGAGAGAAAAAACGGCAGGGCGGGAAAACAAGAGGTACGGGGAGGTGGCGAGGAAATGGGAAGAAAAAGGAGGGAGGAGCAGAGAGACGCCAAGACGAAGAGATGGAGAGAAAGAGTGGAAGAGGGGACGAGATTAGCAGGGGACTTCCAAGCTGCTCAGCATATTTCAGATTTATCTGGAAGACCAGTTTGGGTGGGATATTCCGCGTTCTGGATTGGGAATAACAACCCACTGCTGGGCGTATGGACCCTGATGATCCAGAATTCTGGAAATACTGCACATAAGAGGTTGACGGACAACTAAAAGAAACCAAGTGCTATCCGACGAGATCAAATGGAATCTGCTACCAAGGACTGGGACTCGCAACTCCAAGACTAAAGCTGGGATATGTCAATCTTTAGATCTGGAACAAGTCACGATACAGTTCAGTAAAATCCCAAGAATGCCTCTGTGTATAGAGACAAGCCTCAGAAACTGGCGTGACTAAGGATCTTTACTGAAGATTGGAAAAACCTCAACTCATATGATGAGCACAAGATTCCGCAGCAAACCCTGGGGAAAAGCACATTACATTCCCATAATACTCTGATTTGTTCTGCTGTACACCGAACTGAATTGCCCTTGAATCATTTCCTCTATTTTCATATGATTTGCGGAGTTCCTTAAAATAAAACCGCACATTGTGGATCACTATGAACTATTCACATCGCCTTATCCCAAGCTTAATACACGGACAACACATTATTGTGTTGTCCATTGCACCAAGCAGAGAACAGTTGCAGGTTTTCCCCAATATATACTGCTTATGTCACTCATCGCCTACTTGGACTAAGAGCAAGTTATTTAACGTGTAACACTTGCTCCAAATTCAATGCAATAACAAGAAATTCAAACCCACACCAATCTGTAGTAAAACAGCTTAGTCACCACAGCTAAGGCGTAGATATAGCAGAAGCTGATACTGGTAGCGTATGCACAGCATCTGTGTTTTTCAGCTGAGCTTGATTCAGTGTCACATTATTTTTTTTATTATGTGGGCATGTGGGATGTGTGCATATTTCCCTGTCTGTTCTCCCAGATCTTGGCTACGTACAGCTAGATGAACACATTATTTAAAAGGAACAGGTAAAGGGCCTTCCCATGCTGAAAGGTAAAGAAAAGAAACATTTTGGCCACAGAGCCATCTTCAGGTGTCACCTGCAGCAGCACGGAATGACACCTTACTTGTTCCTGTGTAGCCGACACACCTTGACTTGGCTGCCTATTCAAAATCATAAAAAAAAACCACGGTAGATGACAATTACACATCCACAGCCGCTTCCTGACAGTGTGGCACGCTGCCCGGCACATGTAATATCAGCCTGCTTTTTTCTTGGGTTGCTACAAACGCATACAACATTCTAGGACAAACACTTGTTGTCTGAATTTCACCCACTAAAGACTCGGAGCAACCATCCTCCGGCCTGCTTGTCTGTGAACAAAGAATTGTGAATTAAGCAAAGCAAAAAGTGTATATATATATACGCTAAATACAGATGGGGAAAACATGGTGGAGGTGACAATGTTTTGGCAACATTAGGTTCCTAGGTCAAATTCAGGCTCTTACCATGTGGTGTTGCTTAACCCAATGTGTCATCAGCAGATGAGACAACCAAGGTCCTGTTGCAGGTGATCTTACTGTGACTGTGAATGTTTGATTCTCCCTCTAATATCTACAAATACCTTTGGAAAAAATGCATCTGCACAACTCTGCATCATTACCCTAATATGGTACGAGAGTCGTCTCAGGATTTTAAACACGCCTACAACCTCATTTTCGAAACCTTCCAACTTGCAACAGAACTTTATCAAGGTCCAGCAATACTTACATCACATGGAATGAAATTTTTGGACAGATTCACTGATATTCCAATGGCCACAAGTCAGTGTATGTCTAAGCCAGAGGCAAATATCAGGATAAAAAGGTATCCTATACTATAAAAAGATACTATAATATCAGTTATAGTCATCTTAACATGAATTGATTTTCTTTTTCAATAAAGTCAATTTCACCTTTTGACTTTATTGAAACTTACACAAAACGCTGGCTACCTCAGACTTCTTTGCAAAAGAAACTGAAAAATGTGCTTTTTGGCTGCCGATTACAGCAGAAAAAAACGAGAATGAACTCACAAAAGTGCAAAGATTGAAGGACGTTTTCTAGGACGCAATTTGAGGAGGAGGAGAGGGGGAGCTTACTGGGTTCAAACGCGTTGGGGCTCGTCGGTAAAGTCTGCAGCGAGCGGCTCGTGTTGGTTTTCATATCCTGGGTCAGCAACCGTGGCGACGACCCCAGCCAGCTAGGCTCCTCCCAGCTCCTTTTACCCGCTGGGTCCATCTTGGTGGGGCTGGCAGGGGCACTGATTGCCCGATCGTACATCTGAAAAAGTCCGAGGGCACACATTTCTATCTCCCCAGCTGCCAATCTGGTCCTCCCAGCTGCAGAAGGAAGTGAACAGGTGTACAAGCCACTTCCATCATTTTCAAAACGCAGAATTAAGGTATTTTCCATCTATCCATTTTTGAACAGTTTCTTCCAATTCAGGGTGGGAGGGGAGCCAGAGCCTATCCCGGTAAGCAACAGGCACAAGGCAGGGTACACCCTGGATGGGACACCAGTCCACTGCAGGACACACACTCACACACCCTGGATGGGACGCCAGTCCACTGCAGGACACACACTCACACACCCTGGATGGGACACCAGTCCACTGCAGGACGCACACAGACACACACTCACACACCCTGGATGGGACACCAGTCCACTGCAGGACGCACATACACACACTCACACACCCTGGATGGGACGCCAGTCTACTGCAGGACACACACAGACGCACACTCACACACCCTGGATGGGACGCCAGTCTACTGCAGGACACACACAGACGCACACTCACACACCCTGGATGGGACGCCAGTCTACTGCAGGACACACACAGACGCACATTCTCACACCAAGACCAATTAAAGCATCTCTTTAGTATGTGAACGTGAACACGGGGAGAACATGCAAACTCCACGCAGACAGCACCCCCAGGTCCGGAAGAGCACCCAAGGCCCCAGCGCTAACCACTGCACCTCCCTGCCGCCCTCAAGACAGACCCGTACCCCCAGGCTGGGCGCTCACCCTCTTCACAGCCAGCGTGGCGATGCCCAGCATGGCTGCCCCCCCGACCCCCAGCACCAGCTTGGCGTTGGACAGCACAAAGTCTAGGGCCGTGCCCAGGCCGTTGTCATCCTTCTTCCCCTTCCGGTCGCCGCTCACCCCCGCCATCTCGCCCCGCCAGCCCAGGGACCTGCCGGAGAGGAGCCAAACCGCATCACTGCTGGACACAGGTGCGTCCCATCTCACTCCGCTCCTTCGTCAGCACCCATATCACCCTGCAACTCCCAGCTGGCAGCCCTCTGAAGCTCAGCAGGTGTGAGCCTGGTCAGTACCTGGAGGGGAGACTCCTGGGAAAAACTAAGGTTGCTGCTGGAAGAGGTGTTAGTGGGGCCAGCAGGGAGCGCTCACCCTGCAGTCTGTGTGGGCCCTAATGCCCCAGTATAGTGATGGGACACTGTACTATAAAAAGTCGCCATCCTTCAGATAAGATATAAAACCAAGTTCCTGACTCTCTGTGGTCATTAAAAATCCCAGGGTGTTTCTCGAAAACAGTAGGGTAGTGTAACCCCAGCGTCCTGCCTAAATTTCCCATTGGCCCTTACTAATCATGGCCTCCTAATAATCCCCATCTATGAACTGGCTATGAACTCTGATCTCCTCCCCACTGAGAGCTGGTGTGTGGGTGAGTGGACTGGTGCACTATGGCTGCCGTCGCATCATCCAGGTGGTGGTGGAGGGGATCCCCATTACCTGCAAAGTGCTTTGAATAGAGTGTCCAGAAAAGCGCTATAAAAGTGTAAGCAATTATTAATTCATCATTCTCAATTCGGGGGCACCCAGTCCTGGTCCTGGAGGGCCGGCATCTCTGCCTGTTTTCATTCTGACTCGGCACTGAAGCTAAACCAGCTGGTTACTGGCTTAACTGGACCATTTCGATGGCTTGTCCCGCCTCCTCCAAGTGCTGCTGCTTTAAAGGGACTTAGAAAACCTGCAGACCAGCCCTCCAGAACCAGGACTGGACTCCACTACTTTAAACAGACGAACTCTGTGAACGTGTGAAAACAATTAGGTGCAAAATAGGGATGGAAAATCAGACAGGATCTGGATCTGTGTCGGATTTCATGAGTGACAGATGCTCAAAATGGTCAAGATCACTTCCACTGACCGGTGACAAACCAGTTAAAATTTACCACGAGGTAAAATTTCTTCTTGTTTTTCTGAAGACCGATTCTTAGGGCACTACGTCTGAGAACCAGTGGAGAAAATGTCCTTATTTTCGATAAACTGAAAGCATGTTCTAGAGTTTTTCTGGTTTTCCTGCATATATGGCAACTTTATGAACATTATGCAATGCATCTATTTAATGTGGAAATGTGGTTTCTGGACAAGGTAACAAGTTTTTCCTACCTTACTGAGCTACAAGTTCCTTTCCAGGAGCTATTCACTTCCACTGGGCGTGCCTCAGCGTCTTCCAGAGACTCCTATCCAAGCAGACAGCTTTATATAAATCATATCGAGGACAGATCCTGAGTGTTAACAGTCCCGAAACAGAGGGGAAAAAAGGCACTGAGCTTAATGAGCGTCCGGCTCTAGGAGAGGAGCTTCAGTAAGTATAAAAACAAATAATCCATCCATGGGTTCTATACTTAAAGCTTATTTTAAGTCCTTTCTTATTAGAAGAAGGTTACAAAATACTTACAAAAATCAAAAGGAATAAAAAAAACACCGAAAGGTCCAGGCAGTTTGGTTCCAAAGACCTCGATAAAACTGAAAACCTGTGTACCCGCCTTGCAAATACTGGCTATCATGAGCAAAACAAAAGACACAGAGATGGTCCCAGAAGTGTATTTCTTTCCAGGCGCGGGCCTAGTATATCTCCTTGACAACTGAAACGTGTTCCCAAAGCATCATGGGTTCTCGGATGGCAAGGGCAGCTGGGATACGTCAGGCCCGGAACATGCAGGACCAGCCCCAGTCGCGTGGCCCCCCTTGGGCTCTCTAGACCAGGCCGCCCAGCCGGCTGCTGAGGAAGAACTGGCCCCTCTGCAGGGCGCGCTCCTTGTCCCCGGGGGCCGTGAGGCCCTGGCAGCGGCGGAACTCCCGGGCCACCGCGCGCCGGTAGTAGTTGCGGTCGGTGTGCTGCAGGTGGTGCCCCGCGCGCAGCAGCGCTCTGTACAGCTCCAGGACCGCCGTGCGAGACCAGCCACCCATCGGCGTCGCGGCGGAGAGGCGAAGACCCAGAGAACAGACCCCACTCCTCTCCCCGACCTGCAACGGAGGCGCAGAATGAGGTCACTCGAAAGCAGGGTCACAGTCTCCCCGTTCCTAATCCACTTGAGCAAATCACTGGGTAACTAACCCATACATCCTCTTATCACTGGGTAACTAACCCATACATCCTCTTATCACTGGGTAGCTAACCCATACATCCTCTTATCACTGGGTAGCTAACCCATACATCCTCTTATCACTGGGTAACTAACCCATACATCCTCTTATCACTGGGTAGCTAACCCATCCATCCTCTTGCCTAGTCAGTGTTCACAGCCTTTTCAGGTTAAGCTCAAACGGATTCCCAAACTTGACAAAACTCTTGTCAAACTCTTCCCAAACTCTTGCTGTGTCTGACGCAATGTTTTGAAAAAACGTTTAAGATCCGTTTAAGATCAGAACGTCTGATAGACTGTGTTGACACACAGCTTTCACTGAAATTCTAGATAAGATCACTTTATTGGCCATAGACAATTTCTTGCGTTAGGAATTTGTCTTTTCGCATACCACAGCTTGCTCTCCATGAGACACACAGGTAGAGAGAGAGCCTGGGGTCAGACCGCAGGGTCAGCCATTGTACAGGGGGTTAAGGGCCTTGCTCAGGGGCCCAATGGAGTAGGATTCCTCTGCCGGCTGCGGGATTTGAACCGGCAACCTTCCAGCAACAGGCGCAGATCCTTAGCCACAGAGCCACCGCCCCACCCCTATACACTCAGTACAGGGGTTCTAAAATGCCTTCCAATATCAATACACTGTCCTGCATCCCTGAAAGCTAAACCATGTACAGGTAGCTTACTCGATCTCTTCCTCCTAGAGCAGCGAAGGCTTCTTAGCATGTGAAACTGACATTCAAAGTCCTAAAATCGACAAAGTCACTGCGATGTCAAAAACAGAAACCCAGAACAAACGATTAAAAACAGAACCTTCGTGCACGAAGGACACTGTTGCACAAAAACATTCTTGGGGCTTGTTTTCTCAAAATGCAATGAGCAGTAGCCCTGCATTAGTTAACCTAATATAACAAGTCCAAGATCAGCGTCCATCACGGTCTGGATAACTACGACTTGGTGTTTGGGATGAGCTGCGTTGTGGAAGCTGGCAAAAACAAGCTGTTTGATCAAATACCTAACTTTGAACCAAAAGAGCAAGGATCAAAGGGCTTGTAGTACAGAATATCAATTAGCACTGGTCAGTTGTTAAACACGTATATTCGTTCAGAACGTTATAGACAGAACCGTAAATCTATTGCTTATTCATGGCGTCTAAGAGTCTTGGCTTTACCACAGCGCTAACAGAGGGACTAAACTTTAGCTTCTTGCAGCTGACATCTGAAACGTTCGCGCATTTTCAATTTAACGCTTTAAACCAGGGTAGTTATAAAGTTAATGTCCTGCTCAGATCTGAACCGAATTTGGATGCATCTAAGGCAACTGTTGATGCATTTCATGCATTGCAACCTCAGCACGATAGAAAAGAGGAGCCTGTCCAAAACAAACGTTAAATTGTTCAACCTCATAAATTCTGACACCGGCGCCTTTAACATTTGTTTTGGCTTCACCTGAATTGATCGGCTTTTTTTGCTGCATTTCCTTGCTAGTTGAACTTCACCACCATCACTGCAAACGGGCTCAAGGGATACTTGATGGAAAGATAACTTTATCTTATGGAAATAAATGGGATTTCCGTTTCAGCGTGAGACATAGCTATAAGGACATTACAGCGAAATTTGAAAAAAGACTTCTAAATGCAATCTTCCCCGTGACACTTCTTACAAAACTAGAAACGCAGTCCTGTAGCGAAATGCCCTACTAATCGCAGGAATGCGAGCTCGTCTTTTAGGAGACAGAACTGAGCAGAGCAGCTCATCTGAGGCAAGAGGCGGACTGCATTGTATGACCTTTTTCGTTTTCCCAAGGCAACACTGAAACAAACAGGCGAAACAGACGCCTGAAAAGTTTTGTTACGAGGGGGGGGGGGGGGAACCTAATCTTTGCAAATCAAGAAATAAGGGTGGCTTACTTTAAAACCTGTTTAAAAACCGCGTAACCTCTCTCCTTCACCACCGCTGCCACTCATCATCCAGGGTGAGGAACGTGAAACAGGAAGAAGATGGCTGGACGACGGCAAGCGAAGAGAACTGCTTCCGGGGCAGCCGTATTATTCCGAGTATAGGCGGTGCCCATTTTTCTTGCAAAAAAAAATATCCTTAATTAAAATTTTAGAGAGTATTCTAATTTAGAGTGGAAAAACTAATTTTAAGATTAAAACAATATTCAAAGTAAGAAATATCTGCATGGCCTTTAATAATTCTAAGAATAATTTCTGTGGGGTAAAACACTTTTCATGCACAAAACGGGTGCGTTTTCTTCTACTTGATAATTTTAGAATTAAGCTGTACGTTAATAACCTGTTGTTCTGTAATATTTTAAATATTTTGACATGAAATAAAATGCTTAACATTCAGTAACCGCAGTATAATCGCTGGCCATACAAGACTTGTTGTGTTGTGTCGCCTTACGCTTGCTCACTAAGGGTTCAGGCCGGGAAATCTGTAAAGCTGCTTTGTGACCATGTCCATTGTAAAAAGCGCTACACAAATAAAACTGAATTGAATTGAATTGTTATCAGTCTTCTCATGTCTTTCACCATTAACACTTGTTGGTTATACGCTCATATTCTGAAAGATGTTAGCCTGTTAGATCCCTCATTTATGACCCAGTGCTGAATACAGAAATAAAAATGCACACGTTCCAATTTAATCAACCTTTAGAAGCAAAATCAAATGCAATTGCTTCCTATTATAATAATAATAATAATAATAATAATAATAATTGCTTACACTTATATAGCGCTTTTCTGGACACTCCACTCAAAGCGCTTTACAGGTAATGGGGTCTCCCCTCCACCACCACCAATGTGCAGCATCCACCTGGATGATGCGACGGCAGCCATAGTGCGCCAGAATGCTCACCACACATCACCTATTAGTGGGGAGAGCAGAGTAATGAAGCCAATTCATAGATGGGGATTATTAGGAGGCCATGATTGGTTAAGGCCAATGGGAAATTTGGCCAGGACGCCGGGGTTACACCCCTACTCTTTTCGAGAAACCAGGACTCGGTTTTACGTCTCATCCGAAGGACGGCACCTGTTTACAGTATAGTGTCCCCATCACTATACTGGGGCATTAGGACCCACGTGGACCACAGGGTGAGCGCCCCCTGCTGGCCCCACTGACACCTCTTCCAGCAGCAACCTTAGTTTTTCCCAGGAGGTCTCCCATCCAGGTACTGACCAGGCTCACACCTGCTTAGCTTCAGTGGGTTGCCAGTTGTGAGTTGCAGGGTGACATGGCTGCTGGCCTATAAGACAATGCTAGTGTCGTTTGCTGGTCTATGGTGCACTGGTGGTTCTGATTAAAAGACCCTGTAGCAGGAGACCTACAGTATATAAAGGGTCCCAACACCCTTTATAATTACTAGGCAAAGTAGTTGGCTACAAAGCAAAGGGTAGTTCCTGAATCTAGGGGTCACCAATCCATGATAATAGGACAGAAATTCATTCATTTGGAAAAAGTTTAGGTGAGGATTGAAATGAAAACCAGGAAAATTTAAATCTTCACTCCTTATTGATACATGTCAAGCTGAAGATGTCTCACAACTAGTCTTCTTCCCTGGTAAGGTAAATAATGCAGTGACTGTCAGATAATGATATCTGTTTGATCTTTTGCAGGGGTTCTTGAGAAGATGTTGGTCACTATCTCTCATTTAAGCCAGGGAACAAACTGGAAAAAAAAGAAAATGAACAGAACTATGTATTTTTTAGAAGAACAGTATCTCAAAAATGCCTGAAGTATTGGTTTAAGTTTTATTTTTTATATACATTTTTTAAAATTTGAAACCATGTTTACAGTGCTTTCGTTTAGTATGCAGTGGCTTGTCAGATCTCTCTTATTGACAGTAACATTTTTGTGAGGCACAATTTGCTACCAATCACTTTTGCACTTTTGTACATTTTTATTTCAACTCCAAAGCTCATTAGTAAAGAGATATGCACACTTTTTCAGCACTTTATAGGAGAGATAAAGAAAACCCAAGAAGAAAATGAATATTTTTGGATTTAAGTCTCATAAACACAAACAATTCAGGCTAACAAATCTGAGCTGAAAACCTCATTTCCAAATACTCCGACCATGTGTGGGAGTTTGTTCTTTTCAAAAAGAAATACATAGGTGACAAGTAAAATATCTTGCACCATTAATTTCTATTCGCAATCCCTCCAAATGTTGATGATCACATGTGATCTGTGATCTAAACATTCTGATAGCTTTCTTGCTTATCAGAGAGCCACTATACTTGCAACTGATCCTGTTAATTCTCTCATGACATTTTAGACGTCAATTAGAATTGATGAGTAAGACTTGACAATGAATATAATCCGCATGTTTTCATCCAGCGAGGGACAACACAGAGCCGGAATGCCTTTGGACTGAGTGTGGCTCCCATCCTGAATTCCAGACTGGGCTCTTCTCCAGCAGGAGGAGAGAAACTAAATCTCTGGAGCAGGGAAGTGAAGAATAGGAACAGCTCCATCCGAGCCAGCTGGTTCCCCAGACACCCTCTTCCCTAGAAAAAAAAACAGATAAAATCTTGTCTTTAGAGCTGCATAGCACGACATACTAACTTGATTAATGCCATTGTGTCTCTGAGAGGGTTCTACAGGCTGAAAAACAGTCATTCACACTTAGGCAACAGTGTGGGGCAGTGATGAGGACTTGGGCCGTGTAACTGAAAGGCTGCAGGTTCATATCCACTTTAGTGCAAAGCCCAGTTGTGTAGATGGGTACAAATGTAAGCAGATTTGTTAAAAAAAATAATAATAGTGAAACAATCAGCATTGTTGAATTTGCATTTGTTCTCGGTGTATACAAGACATTATTAAAACAAAAATCATTTGATTGCCTAACTGGAAAAACATATCCTTGTCACAAACTTATCTTTTAGCTTCCTAACTGCTTATAACCCTGGCAAGTGGAAACATACCAGTGGGCATCTATAGGTCAGTGGACAAGTACAGCTCATGTCTTAAATGCAGTAAAAGGGAAGTTGAATGTTCTGCACTGTAACTGTAAGCAAAAAACAAAAAGTCCAAATAAGGTGTTCTTTTTCTCTACCCAAGCTTGCATGAGAACCGATGGTTCGTTTTAGGGATTTGGTAATCTGTGTCAAAAGTGGGAAGCTTGTCCATCACTGAGTATAAAAAGCGCTGAGCAACGTCTTTCAGAGAGACTAACTTCAGCAAGCTGCTCTCCCGTATGCAAGCGAAATAAACGACTCTTCTTTCACCAACATCAGAATTGTCATTTTATCTGATACTACAATTTGTCGCTGCAAGCAGGGTCCTACCAGCTGAAGGGAACTCCAGTCTGTCGGTGGAGAGAAAAAGTTGGGCACCGCTACTAAATGAGGTAAGGACTCCTCTTTTCTAAAAAGTCCCTTCTCCTCTCCACACCACTGAGTGGGATTTTCTCAACACTGTAGCGAGGACCGCGAATGCTTGGGTTGTTGGGGGGGTACCTGAGGGGTACCAGGGCCTACCAGGGTGTACCAGGGCCACGCGGGCTGAGATAGAGGGGTTTCGAATAATACCCCACCCATTTAAAGACAGAAATGCACAGTAAAGCCAAACGTGAGTGGTTTGCGTGGGTCTGGGAAAATGAGCTGGTGTAAAGACAAGTTAACAGAGGTCTCTGACTGGGTGTCACAGAAAAAGAAGTTGAAAGAGATAGAGGAGAAACTAAAAAAAGAAATATGGCCTGTCTGACCGTACCTGGAAGGAGCCAGAGTGTAAAAAGGTGTATGAACATTGGAATAAAAACAAACAGACCAAAACCAGGCTGATTCTAGGAAAACACCTTAGATGTAGACAGACCACTAGTGAAAAAATGGGATGGGACAAGGTACAGAAGTCCTTAACTGAGAAACTATGGTAGAACAGGTGGATACACTGACTGAAGAAAGAGATAAGCTACAAAGCAAAGTAGAGATAAAAGAAACTCAAAAAGCGGAAGAAAAGAAGATGGAGGGGGAGGGCAATAAGCCTCTCAAACTATATCCAGATTTGAGACCTTTGCAAACAAGGAACGATAACCCCTGGGATAAGTATCCCGACTGGCTGTATGGGGGGCGTGGATCTGACTGGGATGATACGTGGTACGACAGAGATAAAAACAGCCAACTTATTTATTCCCTACCAGAAAACAGGCTGCAGATGAGGTAGGTTCAGATGAAGAAAAATTGAGTGAGGGAGAGGAGGGTCCTTCTCCTTCCAGGGTGATTTCTCAGAGAAAAGAGAAGGTCCTGATAACCGAATATTAGGTCAAACTGGAAGATGTTGATCGATGGACCAAGGAAGTTCCTCACCCTAAGGCAGGGATGCAACAGACCTGGACAGCTCTCCAAGTGTTAAAAGATATGTATGGCATAAAACCCATTGAGGCAGCAATGATTTTAAGGAGAGTTGGAGAGCAGCGGACTGGGCAGTTGGATGTGATATGTGGGATTAATGGTGAGGCAAGAGGGTTTGAGTTAATATGGAGATTTTTGAAAGAAAGCAGACTGGAAGAAAGTGAGAGCCTATCAGCAGAAAGAGGATGTATCAGATTTTCTTGAACCTTTTATCACTTTATGGATAGAATATTCCGGGTTGGCAGATAAGAAGGAAGTCAATGAGGACACCTCATCCATTATAAAACAGATCTACATGGGAGGGTTGAAAGCAGATGTTTCTAAGACTATTATGTGAAGTCGCCCGGACCTTAAGGAGAGTGAGGAACGATTTGAGACACTCATTAGAGAAGCCCACAGGATTGAAAGTAGTCAACTGGAGTAGGGGGGTGTAGGGGGGAGTCCCGATGTTGGTTAAAGAAGAGTCGTTTATTACGCATGCATGCTGGAGATTAGCTTGCCACAGTCAGTTTCTCCGAACAGTTATAAAGTTAGTCTTTTTATACAGTATAACAAACAAAGTAATAGCACATATGACTTGCCAACTGTCAACTCAGTCCTTTCCATTCTTACGCTGGTCTAACAGAAAAACCCCTCCTTAGATGGCACTTTGCCAGAACTCAGCATTCACAAAACAGGATGTTACAGGTTCCGCATAGACGTTATGTGAAATCATGGTCAGAAGATAAGGACGAATGTGGGCTTTTGGTCATGTCCCTTGTCACTTTCATGGCAAACAACCACCCTATACAAAACCGCACAGGATTGGCCTTGAAGCTGAAGTTGGTATTAGGCCAGTAGTGCAGAGATTAATGGAACAGGGCATCATTAGAAGGAGCCACAGTAAAAGCAATAGTCCCATATGGCCAGTAAAAAAGGCAAGTGGGGCATGGCGCTTCACTGTTAATTATCAGGAGGCAAATAAATACACTGACAAATTGACACCCTTAGTGGCTGACCCTTCTTCTGTTTTTCAGTTAGTATTTTTCACAGCGTGTTCTCAGTCTTAGACCTGGCCAACGGTTTTTGGCCTGTGCCATTAAGCCCTAACATTCATGATTGGTTTGCCTTCATGGTAGATGGGGAGCAATACACCTGGACAAGGTTGGTTAGAAAATGGATGGTTGAATGGACTGACTGCTTTAGCATATCAAAGAGTTATTAATACTTTCACATGACTGCATATTACTGAAGAAATACATCTTTATTTTTGCCTGGGAGAAAACGTTAAGGAACTTTGACCGCCCTAGTGAGCAACACCAGACTTTACAATATTCAACAAACAAGGTTCACCTGTTGAGAATGGCGGGAATGCGTTTCTCTTTAGAAAGCGGCCATCTGCATCCAAAAACTGGCCCGGATTGAACGTGTCTGGCGTTTCCCACTGAGTCTTGTCAAACATCACAGAGGTCAAATTTGCTATCACTAGAGTACCCTAAAGAAAGGATGGAGAGGTGAAAAATCAAACTAGTTTCATATTTGAACATTTAAGCTTACCACTTTTGTAAATAGAAAAACAGAAATGAATGCAAGACCCTAAAATCTTGGGTATTGTTCTGATCTCTCTCACCTTAGGAAGAAAATACCCTTGGATGTTGGTGTCCTTGGTGGTCATATGAGGAATACTGAGAGGAGCAATGTTTCCCATTCTCTGGATTTCATGGATCACAGCGTCAGTGTAGGGTTAGTTGGCTCGGTCCTCTGTTGCAGGGGGCCATGCCTGTCCGATCACTCTGTCAATCTCAGCCCGCACCTTGCCTAGGGAAACGTAAGGCCACAACAGAGGTGATCAGGTAAGCGCACTTGCAGAATAGCTCAGAAAGGCGCAAGGCCTTACCACATCCTTAATGGTCTGATGAGAACCAGCTGCCCTAACAAGGAAAATACAGTTCTTATAAAGCAGCAAGCACAGAGCAAGTGCAAAAATAGTTCCGCAGCTGGTAGCTCCACTTCACTCAATATGCAGCGTGAATTGTGCTGTGGGGTGATCAGACAGAGAGTGGGCATTTCTAAAGTACCAGTGAAAGGTCAAATAGTTTATAGTAGGGCTTCCCAATCCTGACCCTCGTGACTCCTCATTCAGGCTGGACTTTGAGCTGCTTAATTGAATTGAACCTTTAATTGAGCTAATAGCGCAACTGATTAGACAGCCCACAGCCTACAAGACAGTTGCAAACCATCTCTCTCCCAAGGGCCACAGCGAGCTCGAGCCGGTCTTACGCTGGATGTCTGGGTATTTGATCATGTAGAGGAGAGCCCAGCACAGGGTGTTGGATGTGGTCTCAGTCCCAGCACCAAACAGATCCAGTGTGCAGAATGACAAATTTTCCTCATCAAAAGCTGCCTCAGGGTCTCCTTTACACCAAAAAAAGGAACCACTCCAGATAAAATCTCAAGGAAAACAACTTGACATCAGCAGAGGAGAACAAGAGAAAGCAGCCTTGGGCTTTTATTACTAATTATTACTATTTAGAATTGATTACTATTTATTACTTTATTACTAAATCTCTTGGCCGATATATTTTTGTCCAAAGTGACTTACAATTCCCTGTTTTGGGATTTTCCGTGTTCATTTTCTAGATCTGTTTTTTTACGGTTGAGCTACCAGGAGGAATCTGAACCAATGATTTTGCTCAAGAGGGTAGCAGTAGTGTCCCTCAGCCTGCTATATTCCTGAGCTCACTTCCTGTTTTAAATCCTACCAGATTGATTCTTGCAAGTACGTACAGCTGGAATACTCCTCGAGACCTCATGAATTTAATTCAGCGTTTATGTTACAGCTGTCGCCCTGGAAATAACACTTCAATGGCTCAGATCCTCACCACATCATTTAAGCTCCTCTGTTTTCATATCACGAAAAAGGCAGCTTCCTGGTTTGCCTCCAGGGCAGTATCCTTTCACCCAAGTCATCTTGTCACCTTTTCGATTTCGATCAGGTAGCTGTCGATGTAGTCCCGGGGCGCAGAGATGTCCAGATCTTCCTTGTGTGCCTCGATCTCAGACCTCACAAAACCAGCCAGTGCATTCACCTTTGAAAAGAACTTCTGGTGCGGCCCAGGTATCCTCCTCATCAGCATGGGGAATGCGTTGTACAACTAACAAGGAGATTTCAAGACCGTTTTAGTTGAAACTGTTTTATTACATGTTTGGTTTCTTCAACCTGTTGACCTTATCTTTGTAGAGAGCAAAGCCCACAGATGTTGGCCCAAACCGTCTGATATTTTATAAAAACATTTCCTAAGCACTTTACAAAAATCTATGTTCACTTCTCATTCACATTTCTAGGTATTCCATTTTCTGCATTGTATTGTATTGTAAGTATTGCATTGCACCCAAGTATGCAGAATATGTGTAGAACATGCTCCAGATCAAATCAGATCAAGATCAAAGCACCCAGCTACATATTAATTACACAAATACAAAATACATTTAGTATACATTAAAATGTCTTTTACTTGCAATTTCAGTTCTTTGTGGAGTACTTTTGCTTTTGTGACCCATGTGACACGTAGCAAGAATTGGACAAGTTGCCTACAGAGTCTGTGGGACCAGAGAGTGTTCCCCACTGTCTCATGCCTTTCTAAGGTCTTCTGTGACATCTCTTACATCCTGTTATGTGCTGTGATCTTCTTGCATAAAAATGGCCATCATTTCCTATGTTGGTGATTTATGATCGGCAATGGTGATTATAATTCAGGCCTGAGTTAGAAAGCTCCTTTATAGCAACATGCTTAATGGGAAAGTAAGATGGCATGTTAATTACAGTACCTGCAGTACCTGTGCTCCCCTGCAAGTACATGACCTCATCCAAAAGCCGCAGCATCTGCTGAAAGCTGGCATCACTATACTCAAACCGCTCCCCGAACATTAAGCAGCAGATGAAGTTGGAGACCGCGTTGTTGATGAAGAACATGGGATCAAAAGGCCGTCCTGCATTCCAGAAACACACGCTGGTGGAGGAGTCGATTCAAGCCTTCAACATCCTTATGATATATTCACAGTCAAGGAAAAAGATCACTTCATTCACAGCAATGGGATGTGAAACTGAAGGCATACAGACAAAAGAGCACATTGCACTCAGGACTAAGAACTGCAGGTGTTTTGAAGAAGGTACCAGCTCATATTGCAAAGGATCCCCAATAATTCTTGTAGCAGTAAAATGCTAAGGAGGGCTGTGTGAACTCCCTGCTTGAATATCTTTTCATGTTTTTACTGCAGAGCATTCTATGATGGAAAAGCTGCTGGACTTCAATTTTCCCAAGTAAAAATGCTTTTCTGAATTAACTTTATTAGAAGATATGGATTGTACTATTACTAGTCTGGTACGCACTGTAGTAGTGTGAACTAAAAATGCTCTGAAGGGGTTTTTTGTGGTTGACTTCATTTTAAGGTTTTTTTAATACTGATGTTTAAGTGGACCGATACCATCCTTCTCTGCAGATTGTTAGCTGAAAGAATATCCATTGGATTGCTTTTGAGGATCCCTGATTTAAAACTGTTTTCAACACTGATCCCAAAGCACACATCTGTCTTTGGCTTTTTTGTGTGCCCCAGTTAGGCTGAATGATTGATCTCTACTTTATTGGTAATGCTTTTTCTCAGAAAATGGCATTACCTCTGAACTAATTCCTCAATAACACCACTCTCCCTTTTTAGAGACAAGCAGCACAGTATTTTTCGATAAAGGACAAATGCAGAAACAGGTGTAAGAAGTCTAAAGCCGCAGAAATATTGAGTTATTCGTTTTTAAATAACTCTCAGTTATTAAACGTACCCTTGAGATTAAAACCAGATGAAACAGGAGTAAAACTACAGGTCTACTCTATAGATCAAGAGATTTAATTCTGGTTCAGGAGGGCTGTTATGTCTGCAGACTTTCAAGCCATCTTTAAAGCAGCATCTGGGAAAGTAAATGCTAAATTGGCCTAGTTCAACCGATTCAACACTGAGTTCTGTAAGATTTTATGCTCTTCTTGCCCAGTCCAAAGTTCCTTAAGGTAGACAGAGCAAATCGTCTCTGCTGCTTGCAAGTGTAACCATTGGACAGTAACAAACCGGCATCTGGTTGCAAAAGTAAATACTATTAAAGACATATAAACACACACTCTTAATTACACCATACAGGAAAAATAAAACGGAATTACCTTTCCTTTCGAAGAAATCTTCAATCAGAGGAGGCATGGGTCGATCTGAAATGTCATCTCCTTGTTGGACTAAAACCTCTTTCACCAGCTCGTTCAGGACCACCATCCTCCGTCCGATTCGAAGGCTAAAGACGTTCCCATGTCTCTCCGCAAGCTGCAAAGAACTGGCAATGTCGTCAGGAGTTTCACCTACAAAACTGAGACCGCTACATCCAGTCCTGGTCTTGGAAGGCCAGTCTGTCTGCGGGTTTTCCTTCCAACTCAGCTCTTAAAGGGCTGTATAAAGACACTGGCCCTGCCCTCATCAATGACAGTGAGCAAAAGGCAAAATCAGGGGTTGATGTTATTATTACTACTACTACTACTACTACTATTATGCCAGTAGTTTGAATCATTAATAATTCATCCCAATTACAAAGTTTTTGCAGCTCAGAATGCTCAAATTGTTTAATTTCTTAGCGATATCCCGCTTTAATCGCGTCAATCTTCTGAAATCGAAAGTGACAATTTGTCTGGAGGTCTGGAGAAAGTGCGAATCGTGAGTCCTAGACTCAACCTGTGATGTTCTTCGCCACTCAAATTCACTTAAGAGCCAAGGTATCTGGGTGAGATCCAAGGGTTTCACAAACCAAAAGTAGAATTTACTCCGGACTGACAGAATTCTGGTAAATACATCTAGGACCTGCGTCCTTTCACCTGCGTATTCGTAACAGTTGAGCCCATGTGTTTATTGACCTTTGGCGCTAACAGGCTCCGTCAATAGCTTAATTGATGTGTTTTCTTTCGTCTTTCGTTTACCTTTTCATCCACGTAGGAACACTTCACTTTTGAATTGCGGACGGAGATTAGCAGTTTAATTACCATTATGATAAATAAGCTCTGATTACTGATTCATTTACTCTGTCTGAATAACGCAATTGAATCACACCGCTCTCCGCGTTACGCACAAGTTACCTGTTAGCCGAGTCCAATATAATGAATATTTGGTCACTTTCTACAGCACAATACTTTCCTCCAATGTGAATACCGATTTTTGTACAGGAGTCAGTATCTGCGGTATCCCGGTTCTTTAGAACACTGAACGGTTTGGTTTAACAAACACAAACCGAAAGAAATTAAGAGCCCTATCTCGCAACTGAATCGCCCCTACCTCTGTAATGTACAGATGCGCCCGTTTAGTGTCGAAATTCAGAATGTTTCCTAGGACGGGCAGTTCCCATGGACCCGGAGGAAAGTTTCTTGGCTTCCTGTTTTTGAACAGATCCGACACGATCAGAAAGGCGAAGAAAAACAACAAGGCGCTTCGGACATCGAGCAGATGCACGGAAAAACCGTCCGCAAGGCTCGGAGGCCACATTGATTCTGTTCAACCGGCACCAGCCACAAATACAGACAAAACAAAAAAAAATTGGAATTAAAAGGAATCTCGGATCTGATACTCCTTTCCTGGTTACCTTTTTTTGTTTTCAACATAACATGCCCAAGCTAGCAAAGACCATACAGGTATCTAAGAGGAAATGTAAACTGCTCTTGTTTATTGCCTAAACTGGACCCCCCTATGGAAGTCCTTTTCCGTCAGCGCGTAAAAAAAACGCGTTGTTATCTCGCAATTGCGACTTTGTATCTCAGAAGTCCAAGTTTATATCTCGCAGTTGCGACTTTGTATCGCAGAAGTCCGAGTTTATATCGCGCAAATGCGACTTAAAATCTTAGAATTACGACTTTATGTCTCGTTATTACGAGTTCATATCTCGCAATGGCGACATCGAATCTCGGAATTACGACATCGAATCTCGGAATTACTACTTCTTATCTCGCAAATGCGACTTTATATCTCGGGTATAACTGAGATTTTAAGTCGCAATTGCGAGATATAAACTCGGACCTCTGCGATACAAAGCCGCAATTGCGAGATACCGTAGCGCGGTTTATTCCCTGGCTGAAACGGGCTTCCAGACGTTTGTTCCCTAATACGTGAGTCTGCCACAAAAGTAGAAATGTCCCGAGCACCTGCGTCCCAAGGGACTACCCACACAAGCCATTTGAGCACGACAAAACAAATAAATCCGAAATGCTTTCGTTTCCGAGATAGAGCGCCTTAATTTTTCGGGGCCGTGACGTCACTCAGCCCCCCTCCACGAGGGGGCAAGAGAACCGAGCCGGTCTCATTCGCTAGTGCTGCGTTTGTGCCGGTTTGTGCCGTTGAAAGTAACTTCCCAGCTGGTTTATCTCCCGAGTTATAGCGCCTTAATCGTGTTTTCACGTGTCTGCTGCCCTTGGAATCAACCCCCGGGGATCTATCTGTGTGGAGTTTGCATGTTCTCCGGTGTTTTCTGGTACAACATTGGCCCCGGTTTGATTGTCTGCATGTCTGAGTTTATGTCAGTTAGACGAGTCGAAACTTTAAACGGTCTGCGAATTGTCTATTTATTTAGGGGCACTGACAAACTTTCCTCTACCTTTGCCTCAGTTATAAAAATAAAAACCGACACAGCTACAGAGTATTATTACATGACGGCGATAGCCTTCTTCTTAAGAAAATGCAATCGTTGGCTAATGTTCGCTTTTTTAAAATCTCCCCTCCACCACCCCGAGACAAATAGAGAAACAAAACTGCAGACATTGCCAGAATTTCATCCAGTAACCCAGTGTCTGAACTTCACAGAATGTGGTACCACCGGTCAAGTTCGCCGTAAACCGCGATAACCCGAAAAATAATCCGTTATGTCTCAAGAACTCAGGCAGCTCGGAAGCCACTTCCAACAGCACAAGGCGGCGCAAACGCAGCACAAGCGAACGAGACCGGTTCGGTTCCCCTGTGGCGTTGTTAGGGGGCTGAGTAACGTCACAAGCCCGAAAAAGAAAACCCAATGTCGCAGGAAAGCAGAACAAACGCAACTTTCAAGGACAGACATGGGGCAAGATCGGAGGCGGTGGGTTTCAGCCTTGCAGACGCCGTCGGAGATATTGCGAATCATCTTTACCTTTCCTGTCCCTAAGATTTATTTAAGATGTTCATTCTTTAATCTACTACATCAGCAAAGGGTTTTTGGATTAGGTCCCAACCTTTTTTAAAAAAAAAAATATTATTTTTGCCATTGAGATCTATTTATACGCGTGTTCTAGATCAGAGATAGGAGTTGGGGGCAGTCAGATCGTTAGTTAGACCGGACAGCGGGCGCACATTAATGGCTCCTGGGTGAGAGGCGAAAGTTGAACTGCGCCCTACAGAGCTAGCAGGAGCAAGCGCTCCTGAACCATGAAGAAAGTGTCAGCGAACCTGAAAGATCACCGAATTTGTGCCTCATCCTCGCATCTATTTTAAGAAATGCGGAATTAGCAGCAATGAAGGGAAACGAGTGTCTTCAGTCCCGAAAACCTGCGGGCTGTAGCTTGCATACCGCCTTTTAAAACTTTCATGTTTAGGGATATCTCTCCAAATTAAGCCCGGTGGATGAAAATCAGTTAAGAGGCCTCTACAACAGCTAGGGTAAATAAAATTGAAGATCTTTGATATAACTGTGCCCTGACAGTCATTTTCACCACCTCACGTCACTCACCGGTTTATTTTATGTAAGAATATCGCCACCGTTTCAAGTTAGCCTACCCAGATCTTTTGAGAGCTAGCAGTAAATTGATCCAATAATCGTATCCTTCTCATCTGGGTGTTTTGTAATCATTTTACCTCCATTCGCTATATATACGGATGTGGGATGGAGTCTGCTTTTGGGAGAATTAGTACCATCTCTGTTTTGCTATTGCTGGAAACGTGTATCTTCTACCTTGTTCCTGAAAAAGGGTGCTGATGTGTAAATTTTTGACACCCACCCTCTCCCCGCCCCTGTGTGTTGTCAGCCATTGAGCTATTTGACCTGTAACCCGCCATACAGTATAAGATGAGTAACCCGCCTTTCACGGACAGTGAAGCACTGTGCAAGGGACTCTGAATTTGATTGCTTAATTCAAATCACCAGGCAGACATTAAAAACCGGTTTTCTAGTCAAGATTTTGTGGCATTCGTACTGCCTCTGCAATCAAAGCACTCTAAACAATCTGAGAGAGGGCTTCTTAACATTAAGGTGAGGTGAGTAATTTACTTTTCTCCTGTAGTAGTATAGACCTAGAAATATTATGGCATTGTAAAATGATGCAGATTATAAGGATTTGTTTTTTAAAAAATACAAATTGCTGTTTTTGATGTACAGCTAAGGTACAGCAGAAGGCTCTGTCAGAAACTATTCCTCTTAGGGGAAAAGGCTTGAAGGTCTTGAAACAATAGCCTATGAATGATGAAATAAATAAAACCTTTTGAGTTTTTTATTGCTATTTTGGGGGAGCGAAAAGCGACCTTAATGGGCTCGTGTTACACGCACAATGTTATTGCTCTAAGGTTAGATGACTGAGCGGAGGTGACTGTTAATAAAGTATTTAACTAAAAGCTACAATTACAATTGAATAGGTTTTGCACCGACTTTTTTTTTTTGTCACGTTGATTTCAATACAAAATCGGGCAGTTTCTGTTCCCGTGTGTGTTTTAGGTTCTGTCAGTACCTGCGGCCACGGAATAATTTACAGTTGTCGGTTCTGATTTGATCTCTGAGAAGGATCAGACGGTTTACCAACACGCTCAGGTTAGCCAAAGGCAGTTGCAAACGACGTAAGCTTGGCGTCTTTCATCTCATAACGTCCTCTCCGGAATAATATTTCTACCTAGTATTTGTACAAATTAAAAAAAACATCCATCCATCAATTTTTCTAAACGCCTTATCCAGTTCTCGGGGGATCCGGAGTCTATCCCGGCAAGCAACAGACGCAAGGCGGGATACACCCTGGGCTTGACGCCAGTCTATCGCAGGGCAGAATAAAAAAAAAACATATTGTAGCGCTCCGGGGTTCGCCTGGGTATGCGCCCCTGCCGCTGCCGCCTCAGGTCATACTGTACTATTTATAGACCAGTATATACCGGTTGTATATATTACAAAGTTATGTACAGTATATTACTTTGTCTCGTGTTTATATATAACTCAATGTCCCTGACGTTTCAATGTTCGTTTTTAATGTAAGAACTGCATTTCCGCTTAAAACAAAAGTACCAGATGAGGGTACATAACTACTACTCGATTGCATTAGCGTTACAAAAGAAACCAGTACACTAGCTGGGGGCCTGGATTTGAACATGTATCATATTACAGCGGCTTTTAATTCCATTGAGAAGATGATACAGATTCACAAGCAGATCCTCCAGACGAATAAAGAGAACACACCGCTATTTCGGTTGTATGTATTGGCTACATTTGAATCTCATGCACCTTCAAGGGAGACATTTGTTGCACTTCATCTAGTTTTTTTCTATTAAGTACCCTTACATTTTCCTACACAACTTATTCTCTGCACCCCCAATTCCTCAACGTCCCCGATTCCCCCTGGATGACAGAACAGACCTATTCAATTGACGCCCGGATATGACAGAACACATTAGGACTTCGACGCTGCTAAAATGGGTATTTCATTAATCTTAGTTCCCTTCACTTCTCAAGATATCTAAAAATTCACTATCGCGTACTAAAGGCTCTACGTTTTTTTTTTACTCAAGACACTACATGCATTAGCTGTAATACAGCTATTAGCAGAGATTTAACTTCATTATGAATAAATGACACTTTTATTAGTAAACATATTTACAAACTTCATGATGAATAAATGTGGCGTGACTGGAAATCAATTTTAAGTTAGATATTACCATGATTTCCCAAGCGATGGATGCGTAAATTCATTAGGAAGTGACGATATGATTTTCGGGATATTCGGGAAAGTTCTCATGTGAGCCAGTGTCCCACCTAGTACGCAGACGTTGCCAAGTCCATATGAAGGTGGGTAGCTGCGAGTATTATAAAGCGACACCTTTCGTCAAACTTTTGACAGGTACCACGCCAATGGGAGTCAGCGGTGGGTGGATGCCCCGCCCCCTTGCCAGCCAATGGCGTGTTGTTATGGGTGCATGTCCCGCACCCTCAGGAGCCAATGGTGTTTCGTTGAGGGTCGGAACCCCCGCCTTCCCCCCCGGCCGGTCGGTCCGGAGCCTCAGGGTCCCAAAGACCCAAGGCGGCGCATCCCTCGCTTTAGGTGTGTAAAAGTGTGTATTGGTTTGGAAGGGGACCATGTCTGCAGCGGGGTTGAGTGCGCTCTATTATAACCCTAGGGAATCGGGAATGGCTGAGTGGTTGTCCGGCCAGGCTGCTTATACGCTGCACAAGCCGGCGCGCGTACGTTTCAAGAGACACAGGACGCTGGTGTCCGAAATGGACTGGCAGTGGCAGGCCGACTTGGTGGACATGAGAGAACACCGCGAGTTCAACGGCGGTTTCTGCTACATCTTAACGTGTATAGGCATGCTGTCTCAATACGCTTTGGCCGTGCCGCTGAAAGCCCAGACTGGAGGGGCCGTGACAGGCGCCTTCCGAAATATACTGCAAGAGAGGCGTGCACCTAGAAAGCTACAAACGGATGAGGGTAAAGAATTTCTTAACAGGA
This sequence comes from Lepisosteus oculatus, assembly GCF_040954835.1. Lineage (NCBI taxonomy): Eukaryota > Metazoa > Chordata > Actinopteri > Semionotiformes > Lepisosteidae > Lepisosteus > Lepisosteus oculatus. Next base: position 36,478,835 of record NC_090707.1, read on the forward strand.
CCTTCCAAGATTTTCTCAAACGTGAGAATATTGGAACATTTCGTTACGGCCAGCGATGTGCAGGCTAGCGTGGTCGAGAGGTTTAACAGAACTATTCAAACAAAAATGTGGAGGTACCCGACACACAAAAACACCTTTCGATATATCGACGTCCTTTCAGATCTTATTTACGCTTATAACCATTGTTACCACACGACTATTAAACGCACCACGGCTTCTGTTACGTCCGACAACTCCCTTGAGGTGTGGAGAACGGCTTGTGCTTCAGAAAGGTGCCACACTAATGTGGTATTAAAAATAAACTGTCTTATTACATTATTTTAAAAACTTTAAGACTTTAAAATGTCTTTTCTGGGCAAACACATCATTTGTGTTTGCGTTGTGTGTTGATACTTTTAAAGTTTAAAACTTATAAACTGATAAGTGAATATAGACCGTTATAATGTTAAAATCTATATTATTTTAAGACATACAACGGTGTCTAGATTTCATAGCAGTTAAAACGTGGTGAAAATGTTTCTCGGTGTCTGTGTTTGATTCACCAACAGACCGCTAAGATTATTATCAAGCAAAATGTTTTTTTTTATTAACGGTATAAGAAAATGTATCTATTCTTTATAGCGACGTGTTCACAAACCAAGCTTGACGTTTTGAGGTTTTATTTTTTCGCGATGCGATGTTAAGAACATTTTTGCGTGAAATACATGTGGTGATTATAAATTAGAAAACTTTACATAAGTTTCCACACACCGCGGGCGTAAAAGTCTTTACGGCGTTAACTACATGCTGCCGAGCGAGAAAGCCGAGTTTTTGGTTTGGTATGAAGAATGCAAGGGAAGTGTGTTTAACTCACAGAGAGAGTTGAAACGTTACTGCCAGTTGAATGGGGGCAATTCTAAGAGAAGGCTGTGTCAGGTTTCGGGACGAGGTCATGAATATGACCAGACAGACACGCGTGACTGAGTCAGGGGCCGCCTGCGTTGTGTGCATCGACCCCTTTCAGTTTGTTGGCCATCGCTAGTGTCTGCATGGCCATGTTCAGACTTATGTTTTTACAGGAAGAGACGATAGCGTTGCTACCCCATGACAATTACCACCGCCAGCAAAACAATTTCTACACCCAGCATTCAGTGGCTTATGTACATCGAACACACAGAGCGTGTTAAAATCCAACACGCGTAAACCACGGCCGGTGAGTTCAAGGTTGGTCCATATTTTCTGGATGGTTATGCTGTAATTGACGGAGTGCCGACAGCCTTTGAGTTCAACGGTTGCTTTTTCCACGGTTGTAGCGTTTGTTATTGTGAAAACGATTTTGATCCGCTGACAAACACTACTTTTGGTTGGTTGTACAGAAAGACGATGGTGTGAAAATCAATTTTCTCAAAATGAGAGGTTTTAACGTGCGCGTTTTGTGGGAGCACGAGTTCAGAGACATGCTTGTTGAAAATGGAGACTTGGGTAAATTTCTAACAGCTGCGCAGGGGGGAGAACAAATGCGATTTGTTTGCATTACACAGCGCAGCCCGGTGAAAAAATTCATTACTATGATTTCACCAATCTGTATCCGTTTGTGAACAAAACTAAAAAATACCCACTCGGGTCCCCCCGAATAATATATAACAACTTTGGAGATTTAAAACGGTATTTCGGTTCAGCGAAGGTGAACGTTTACCCACCCAGACGTTTGTACTTTCCAGTTCTTCCAACCAAAATTGACAAAAAACTGTTTTTCGCACTGTGTCGTACGTGTGCTGAAACAAAACAGACCACTCCCTGTGAGCACGGTGATGAAGATCGCGCCTTGACTGGTGTCTGGTGCACCCCTGAATTACAGATGGCCTTAGATCTGGGGTATAGAGTGTGTAAGATTTACGAAATTTGGCATTTCGAAAAGGCCTCATCTTTTTACCGACTACATCAAACTGCATCTGAAAGGGAAACAGGAAGCTTCGGGGTTTCCAGAGTGGTGTACGGATGTCCCGAAACAACAAAGATATATCAGCGAATATTATGAAAAAGAGGGTGTCCGGCCGGACCCCGGCAACATTAAAAAGAATCCGGCCAAAAGACAGCTTTCCAAAATTGCCTTGAACAGTTTGTGGGGCAAGTATGGGCAAAGAGACAATTTACCACGGACCACCATCGTGAGAAACCCCGATGAATTGTCCAGGGGCTTATTTACGCCATATCAGGAGGTGTCAGCCTGCGAGTTTATCGATGAAAACACAGCCTGTGTTACGTGGAAACACACTAAACACCGCTATACAGGCCATTCAAACACTAACATTTTCATCGCTAGCTTTACAACCGCCTATGCCCGCTTGGAGTTATACAATCGGCTAAATGCTTTGCAAGGCCGCTGTCTGTTCCACGACACAGATTCCCTTATCTTTGTGAGCCGGGAGGGTGAGTGGGATCCGGGGCTGGGTGACTATTTGGGTGAGCTGACCAGCGAAATCGCTGCTGGACAACACATCACCGAGTTTGTGTCAACAGGACCCAAGTCGTACAAGGGGACAAGCTGTCTGGCGGAAACGCCTGTTTAAAGGTGACAGGCATTACGCTCAATGTGAACAATTGGGAAAAAGTTAACTTTGAGAGTCTGCGGGACTTGGTTTTTGACTATGGCGTTAACCCTTATGCAGAGTGCCGGGGATTGAAACACGTTTCTATTCAACAGCCGATGATCGTGCGTGGTAAAAAGGATTGGCGCATTGAGACCCGGACCTTAAAGAAAACCCAGAAGGTGCTGTACGACAAGCGGGCGCTGCAAGAAAATTTGACATCGTCGCCCTACGGATATTAACACGATGGATGTCAGGTTCAAACACCCCTTTTCATGCATTTTGTCCGGACCCTCGAAATATTTTATAAAACAGCTCTTGGAGAGCGGTGATACCGTTACGACTCGTAAACCCGAACACATAGTCTGGTGTTACAGATGCTGGCAACCTCTATACGCTGAGTTGCACGTGAAATTTCCATACATTCAGTTTATAGAAGGACTACCGACGTCGTTTTCCGACGCCCAGCTTACTGCCGCCGGGCAGAGTAAATTTGATCATAGTTGATGATTCGATGGAGTCTGCGTGTGAAAATAATGAGATAGAAAAAGCTTTTATCAAATACGTACACCACCGAAACCTCAGCCTCATGTATATCGTCCAAAATGTGTTTTGTCAAGGCCGGAAAAGTAGAACCATAGCGTTAAATACAAAGGACATGGTGCTGTTTAAAAACCCTAGAGATAAATCTACAGATTACAACCCTGTCCCGGCAGATGTTCCCCGGTAAAGCCAATTATTTTTGAAAGCGTTCGATGACGCTACTAAAAAACCTTTCGGTTACTTGTTGGTGGATTGAAATAACGACACCCCAGATGACTATCGCTTGCGAACAGGTCTTTTCCCCCCAGATGTACCCACGGCTTATGTATTTAAAAAGTCGAAAAAACACGTTCGGGGCGTCGTCATGTCTTCACGCGTTCGGAGAAACCTGACTCTCTTAAATTTTCTGTAAGAAAGCCGCCCCCAATCAGCGGAAAGCTATTCTATGCGGGGCTACAAATGATCTTGTACAGGCCATAGCTGAAATCGCCTTGAATACCTTGAAAGGGAACATACCGTTATCTGCTAAGCAGTTTGGGACCCCGAAGAGAAAGCGTAAGCTTATAAAGACTTTAAGTCGAAAGGGTCTTTCTGTTAAAAGAAAGAGACTCTTGGTGAACCAGTCCGGCGGTTTTATCGGGACCCTGTTGAGTATTGCAGTACCATTGATTACGGGTCTTCTACAACGTCAATAATGGAGCACTCTGAAAAATATGTACCTGGTACCTCAGGAACAGCTCGATCGACTCCGAGACCGGTCTGGGTTCGAAAGCGATGTAAGAAAAATAACAACCCGTCGGTTGGATGATGAAATGCGAGACATTCTTCAGAACTCGCATCTGGCCGAATATGAAAAGGTGATATTGTACAGTCAGGTGTCACAACGGTATCTGACATTAGTACGCCAGGAGACTTCCGAAAAGGGGACTTTTAAGTGTTACCAGGCACGTTAGCACAACCGCCGTCATCGAGCGACGCTGACTTTGGGTATATTTTGTGGTGGTGGTGAAGGGGAGTCCCCATTACCTGTAAAGCGCTTTGAGTGGAGTGTCCAGAAAAGCGCTATATAAATGTAAGCAATTATTATTATTATTATTATTATTATTATTATTATTATTATTATTATTATCATTATTATTATTATTATTATCATTATTATTATTATTATTATTATTATATAATATATATTATTATATAGACACAGCGTGTCTCAGCGGTTCCGGAGAAAGGCCGAGATATTGTTAAAGACTATGGCCCGCAATGAACCATTAATAGCCTGGAATGAAAAGGGGGAATTTGTGTACAGGGGGCACCCGTTGAGGGCTCTCACATGATTGATCTTGTCAGGGCTCTCACGGAGCAGCAAGCAGTTGCGTTCGGTAAGAAACCAAAAGGTTGGGATGTGTTCATGGAGGCTATGGCCGATATCAACGTGCCGGGCACCTCGCTAGCCAACGCTGGTAACCGAGAGCTACTTGAAAAACCCAAGGCTGCCCCGCTGGGATTGTGCAGCGTCGGTCAAAACTTTAAAACAGCCGGTAGAGTTGTCGACGGTCGACCCGGTCTCTAAGATAACCGCTAAAAGGAGACGATCATTAATACCTAGACCCACATGGTTGTCTTTGTAACATTTTTTCCTCTGGATATGTGTGTTTGTGATAAATGACTTGAAATGTATTATAAAAAGCCTGAGCAATATAGTTAAAAATGTTTGTAATAAAACGGCTTGGATGTAACATGTATTAAAAAAAAGCTTGAGCGCTGTAACATGTATAATAAAAATATTGTATTGATTTTAAATCATGTTTTGTGTTCTTTTTTAAATAATAACCACACAGACGTCGGAATGGTTCGATTTCATTTTTATTTTAGACGGTCGATTAACATTTATGACATGTTTTAAATTGTCGTAAACACCCGCATAATCGAACATTCGTATTTTCAAATGGCTTAAGAGGGTACAGGGGTCTCCGTCTCACACGGCGTCGGTTTTTCAGAAACATTTCCACCATGCGGTCGTTCTGGATTGCATTCGTAGAATAAAGTTCTAAAAATGTTTCTAAAAGATAAACCTTTACATCTATTGTACAGAAAAAAGACGCAATGTAGACCGCAGGTCACCGCAAAATAATCTTTCAATTGTCTGTTGTTGTAAAATATGGAAGCATTTCTGTTTAAGAAATCAATAATGTTCTTGGTAAAGAAAAAAGGCTTCGGGTGAAAAATCCGTAGGAGTCGAAAAATTCTGCGCCCTCGTCACCGGGTAAGTAAATAGCAAGCCAGTGTTCGCCGGGGCGGTCGTGTGGGTGAGTATTAACTATTAAACTCAGAGGGCCAGTCTCTCGCGCGGTAGGGCATCATTGGGGAACACGCCTAGAAAACTGTCTCGGGTGTAGCGGTCTCGGGTTAGAATGTCTTCCAGCTGTTTGGTGTTCATCTTTATGTGCAGGTTGTGTGGTCTCCCGTGCTTTTTAGCTGAAGTCGTAAATGAATAATAATAATAATAATAATAATAATAATAATAATAATTGATAATTGCTTACACTTATATAGCGCTTTTCTGGACACTCCACTCAAAGCGCTTTACAGGTAATGGGAACTCCCCTCCACCACCACCAGTGTGCAGCCCCACCTGGATGATGCGACGGCAGCCATAGTGCGCCAGAATGCTCACCACACATCAGCTCTCAGTGGGGAGGAGAGCAGAGTAATGAAGCCAAATCATACTTGACGTCTCATATCCAGCTCGATCACGTTGTCGAACAGCGCGTACACAACCATGTTAACTGTAGTGGGTAGCGGTAGCGCAAAGCGTATTTCAGCTCTCAGATTACCCGTTTTGATAAGTGAATAATGCCCTGTGCGCGTACTCCTCGCGGTCCCCCAGAAGTGGTTTGTCTTTCAGACGCTTTCCGGCTGTTTCCACCAGATTAAAATATTCCCGGACCCAATGTCCATTCTGGCAGTCTGGTTGAAGCGGTTTAGTGGGGATTTGTTCACCGTCCGCGTAGAGAGCCAGAAAGTTAACGTTTTAGTGTTTAAAATTGAAGGGGGTTTGTGTAAAACTGCCGCTGAATGCCGCGTTGCCCACAAACCCCCAAAATGACCACTTTGCGTAACTGTCCGAGAAAGAGGTTTTCATGGTTACACACACGGCTCCCTGCGGGCAGACTGAAGACTTTCATCTGTACGCGGTCTATGGGGTATTTAGCGTTGGCAGTCAGGAGTGCTTCCCAGTCTGATCCCGGGTGACACTCCGACTCTTTTCACAAAGATGCAGAGAGTACGCTCAGTTTGTGTTCTCCGACGTTGTTCATTAAGCAGAAAGCATATCTGTTGCGCGTGAGTTTTATTTTCAGGTCCACGCCATTCAGCAGTAGTTTGTCCTGAAAAAACAGGTCTGCGTGAATGTGACCCAGGAGCTCCAGTGTTCGGCTTTGCGTCGTGTATGATGCTCTTTTTCGGAACCCCTGATTGAGACCATCCAAAATTGTGGACTCGTGTTGCCCGGCTGTGTCTTTGTAAAAGAGCCCTGTTGAATACTGCGTCTTCAGCGTCTCTTCACTGTAGGCAGGGGGTTCCGAACCTTAACGACACACCATTGGCTCCCGAGGGGGCGGGGCATGCACCCATAACAACACGCCATTGGCTGGCAAGGGGGCGTGACATCCACCCACCGCTGACTCCCATTGGCTGGAAAAAAGGGGGCGTGGTACATGTCAAAAGTTTGACGAAAGGTGTCGCTTTGTACTACTTTATAGTACTCGCAGCTACCCACCTTCATATGGACTTGGTGACGTCAGCGTACATACACATAGAAAGTTTCTAAAACGCCAGCATTATCTCCTTACAGCAATGCTATCAAACACTAGTTAACACGTTACTGTGTCTTTATATTCGTACAATAAAGCCTAACTATCTGACACTGCTGGAGATTAGGATAATGGGTAGAGATGAACTGATTAAGTTTTATTTTGGTTTGGGGAGTTATTAGGGCATTGTAGCTCCTGTACTCTTGAACTCCTAGTTAGGACTGCACCTCTCTTTCACTGCTAGTGCCAGACCAGTCCTCGCGAAGCAAAGAGTTAGAAAACGGTATTTCGTTCAATGAATTAAAGATAACGATGGAACGATTTTGCTATTTCGTGCGCACAAATTATAAATCGTTCCCTCGACATAATTCCCCCCCCCCACTGATGGCCCCTCCCGGGCTCCGTAGTATGACATCATTTCTTTAGTTCGGCACTTCTGCATAACTCAGACAACAAGTCCTGATTTCGAAAGAGGAATAAGAACAGGCTGGAAAGTTTGTTCTTTGGCTGCCTTCTGCTTTAGTTTGGGACACGGGAATAAAAAAAGGGATAATTGATTAGAATTTAACAAGGGCCGAATTTCACAAAACGTGTCAAGAAGCAGACACATAGGTTGATAAAAAAAGACCTCCCTGCTCCTTCTCTTTCCCCATGAGTGAGTCAGAGATTCAGCCCCCCCATGAATCCATTATCTCCTAACGGATGGGTAGCTGGAAGAGGACAGCAGTATGGGCTTGCGTTAATGGATCTGGACTCACAGATGACCCAAACCCTGCTTGGGGCTCTACAGCACACCTGTATACTGTACCACACCTCCTCATATTGCTTCGGTATGAATGTATACAAACAGGTGCCAAGATGGACTGGCTTCCCATCCAGGGTGTAACCCGCCTTACGCCTGTAGCATGCTGGGATAGACTCAGGCTCCCCCCCACGAGCCTGACTTGAAAGAAGCAGTAAAAAAATGGACAAATGGATATAAAAACAAGGCAGACAAAAGTGTCCCGTCGATCATTTCATAATGGGGACTAAAGTTTGGAAACTTTATTTTGGAAACATACAGCACAATCTGGTATGAAATTAGCAACACTGTCATTTTGTTCATGGTAGAGCAAGACAATGTTGTGTAACTTTGCACTGTGGGCCACGACATTTTGTTGTCTTCAGTCCAAAAAACAAACAGTGTTTCAGCACTTTTCTGTGTGCAGGGGCACCACTGAGGTGGTGGAATGAATGGAGTAATGGTGGGAATAAGGATTTCTTTCCTTTTCTACCCTTTATAAGAGGTGAAATTCGATTTCAGCCCATTGAATTGGCTAAATTTCACTCCGGATTTGGACATCCAGGTTGTAACAGACTCTGTACAATGACTCTGGTCATGTGGAGGAAAAGCACCTTGTGACTGGACATGAAGCATACAAAACTGAGACCTGAGAGAAGTAATGTTGTCATAGTGAGCAAGAGAAGCAGGAAAGCTAACAGGAAGCTCTTGGGGCATTCCACACATTGCACCACAATTATCTCACCCTCGAGACACTGTTACGTTTACACTGCCTTTTTAGTTGTTGTGTGACTTAACGCAATTAATTAATTGAATGAGACGTTAACCAGGGGCAGCACAGTCCGAGTGCTTCTGACAGAATCATGTGAGCTCCCAGAGGCTGAGCTTGTGTCAAAAATGAATTAACTGACATGATGCTGCATACTGCTTTCACATTTTTAACTTTATACACTTTCAAGATTGATGTAGGTTTTTCCCGTAGGTAATTTACGTCATTTCTTAAATGTGTGCAGTGCCAGAATTCTTTGATGCTTGATATTCACTACCTGACCAAGGAGCCTCACAGACAGGTGTTTATTTTGAACTCATTAGAAGGGTTCGTGGGCAAAAGAGGAGCATACCCATGCAGATATGACTTTTCCTTTAAAAGGAAAACCGTGCAAGCATGTTTTTTTTTTTTTGGTTTTTGTGTTGTTTGTGTGCTGTACATTGCTTGTACAACAAATTAACAGCTACTTCAAGTTTGGCTTTGAATGTGTGCAGTACATTGTTTATACAACAAATTAACAGCTACTTCAAAGTTGTGTCTGAAAGCTTTAAAACAACAAAATGAAAAGTGCCTGAATATTTTTGTAAGGCACAGTATTTTTGTTTACATGTGTTTTTATCCTGAATGGACTCTCCCATTAAACCGCTTTCCATGAGTTTACAATCTAGTTCTACTGCCTCAGTGTACAATATCTAACACCGCTGGGTCCTCCTGTCCACAGGATGGCACTGCTCAGCTTCCCTGTTCCTGATCTGGAGCGCACCCTGAAGGAAGCCAGTCGTGTGCTGCAGCTAACCCTGGAGCCTGAGCTGTACCTGCAGTACTGCAGCGCCCTCAAGGAGCAGGAGGGGTTACTGCAGGATATTCATTCCCGTTTTGCTACCCAAGTGGCGGGCAAGGAGAACTGGGTGACGGAGCAGTTCAAGACCCGTCTCCTCTCCCTCCCAGATCCCCTGCCTACTTCAACCGCTATCCCTGCGCTACTGTCCTCCTCCGCTGCCCAGCAGTGCCCCGAGCGGCGCGATCGGGTTCAGGTGGACAGGGCGGCTGCCCTGCTGTGGGCAGTAGCCAAACTGAGGAGCGAACCCTGGCTGGTCGAAGGAGGTGCCCTGACCGAGCGCACCCAGCAGTCGGAGGTCTTCTCTGCCAGCCGGTTGCCTGGAGAAACCCGAGACGAGATCAAGGTTCGGCAAAGCGTTTTTAGCTTCAGTTCATTTACAGTTTTAGATTGGATACGTTCACAAAATACCTTGTAATAGTAACAAGTCAAAAGTGGGTTTTTGGGGCACCATCTACAGTTCATATACTGTATGCTCTCATAGTAGTCTCTCCCTAGAAAATTCCAAATGGTGTTAACGTTTGGGAAAGGCTGTTGAGCTTAGATTGCAAAGAGCATATCACAAATATGTGCATTTCACCTCTATAGACACCTTGAAAGGCATACAAAATTAACTAAAGGCGTTCCTAGCATCAGACCTGCTTGGTAGACAGGATAGTCTGGCTATAAGTGAAATGTATTGTCCTCTGAACCTTCATAAAAAAGCCTGTTTAATCTAGAACCTCACTTTCCAAGCTCCTGATTTTCCATTTTCCATCTTCCATGCTGTCGTTCCTCTAGGTGTACCCACAAAGCCTTCATGCTGTACTGTTCCACGCGGGAGCTGTCTTCCCCGTGAATATCCTGTCCCGCTCGGTAGAGGGGGGCTCCCTCTCTCCCCTGCCTCTCCCAGAAATCCACAGGCAGGTGTCTGAGGTGCTCCGCCATGCAGATCTGGACAGGAGCACACAGGTTCCCATCTGCAGCTTCTCTGGCCTGCAGCGGCGGGTGTGGTACGCCCTGAGGCGCACCCTGCTGGAGCAAGGCGGGAGTGCGGTGGCGCAGGTGATGGAGGTCCTGGAGAGTGCGGTGGTCGCTCTGGTGCTGGAAGACGGCCACCCTCCACCCGATCCAGCAGATGCGCTGAACGCTTTGAAGCTGGGGAAGGGCAGCGAGGGCGGGCACTACTTCAGATATTATGACAAGGTATGGCCAGGAGGAAACAAATTAAATAATAAGAGCACCTTAAAATAATGTTGTTTTTTTAGTGAACACAGTTAGTTCTCAGAGCTCTAAAGTTGTTCGTGATCAGATCAACATCATTTGATGGAAAAACATTCTCTGCAAAGGGGCAGTGTCAAAGTCATTTGAGCTGAAATTTTACATAATGTAATTGTAGCGGAGCTAGTTTGGGCACGGTGACGTCATCGCCCTCCCTGCGGGTTGCAGGGACCTCAGCCGGCTCACATGAACCATTTCAAGTTTTTTTATAAAGAAACTATTATATACATAGACTTCATAGTCCAGAATAAGACATTTTAAAGGCATGTGTTTTATAACTCTCCTTTTCCAATGAAATTTTCTTCGTCTCCTCTGGTCCTAGGTGGTTAACATGGTGGTCTTTAAGGATGGCACAGCGGGCATGGTGTTTGAGCACAGTGCTGTGGATGGCATGGTGGCAGGAATAGTGGCAGAGGGTGTGTGGCACCTTTCTGAAGCACTTAAATTAGATGGACTTGAGCTGCAGTCAGGGACACCCGAGACCCCTCCAGTGAAGCCCCTGATTTTCTCCCTACAAGACGAACGCCATCCAGATATCCCATCATCCTTGTCACCAGAACCTGTCCACAAGATCGTCACCTTTGAGATCTCCTCCTATCCAGATGTGTTCTCGACCTTGCGGGGGCAAAGAGGAGTATATGACGCTTGGGTCAACTTCTCCCTGCAGCTGGCACTTAAGCAGACCTGTGGAGAGGATGCTTTTCTCTTGGTCACGCCAACCCATATGCGCCACTACAAGCATGGCCGATGTGACCCCACATACACCCTGACCAAGAAGTCCAGCGGGCTGGTGAAGGCTTTACTTTCCAGTGTTCAGCACAATCCTGAAGAGCTCTTTAGCCTCTTTCACCAGGCTTTCAAACAGCACAAAGAGCTCATCAAGGCCACCAAGAGTGGCCAAGGCATTGGTCCACATTTGGCCATCCTCCGCAATTCTCTTCCTCAGGGCAGCCGACTCAAGCAGTTCCTCGAACCCTTTGGCTGTCCTTCAGTCTACCTCACTGGTAAAGACCTTCTGGTTGGTGTGGAATGCGGGGTGGGCAATGTCTATGCTACAGATCAGCTTGCAGTCTCCTACATGGGAAGGAGAGATCGGGTTCGGATGGTGCTTTCAGGGAAAGGGACCTTCGTTGAATGTCTGGAAAGCCTTCAGAAGAACCTGAACGAAGCTCTTATGCTGGTGAAGGGTCTGGCTCTGAGATATGCCATCGCTGGGCAGATGGGTGCTGTTGAAAGCCTGCTGGGGTCCTTCCAGAAGACAGAAAGAGAAGAGAAAAAAGATGAAGAAATCAATCAGAAATTGAATCTTGCAGGCCAGAGTCTAACTGAGGAAATATGTCCAACTGCCGTAACTCCAAAACTGGTCCCGAATTTTTCCCTGATCATTCATGGAGGAGCTGGTGAGAAGATAATGTTGAAGCAGGAGGTGGTGGAGGTCATTGAGTTTGCCTTGAGAGCCGCTGCCTCACTTGGGGCTCAGGTGCTCTCTTCTGGGGGGAGCAGTCTTGACGCTGTGGAGAAATGTGTTGCAGCCCTTGAAGACTGCTTCCTGTTCAATGCTGGCAAGGGCTCTGTATACAACCAGGATGGTGAACAGGAAATGGAAGCAACCATCATTGAGGGCTGTGGAAAGCGCTCAGGATCTGTGGCTTGTCTGCGGACCATTAAAAACCCAGTAAAAGCTGCCCGTCTGGTTATGGAAAAATCCCCCCATGCCCTGCTTTCTGGTGGAGGGGTTGAATCCTTTTTGGAAACTCTGAAAGAGAAGCCTGTGGATTCAGATTATTTCCATACGGACTTACGCTGGATGGAGCTCCAAGCAAAACGGAGTGGCCTCACCACAAGACCTAGCCACCCCCAGACTGTTGGGGCTATAGCCCTTGATCGCTGGGGGAAACTGGCAGCTGCTACCTCTACTGGTGGACTTGTGGGCAAGTGGAAGGGACGGATCGGGGACACGGCTGTGGTGGGTGCAGGGATTTATGCAGATGAGAACGTGGCTGTGACCTGCTCAGGAGATGGTGACGTTTTTTTGAGAAATACGGTAGCCAGCAAAGTGGCCCACATGTACAACCTAAAAGGATACAGTTTGAGAGAAGCCTGCAAAGAGGTCCTCAGGGAGAGTTTGGAAGGCTCTTGCGGAGGCATCATTGCTGTCAGTTCCAAGGGGGAAGCCGTGGTTGAAACCAATGCTGCAGTAATGTTTGTAGGATCGGTCAAAGGCGGTGTCACACGTGCAGAAGTGCTTAGACCAAAGAAGACTTATTTAAATGTAATCTGGGAATCGGAGGATCTGGTGGCCTACCTTCATCCTAATCCCTGGACTCCTGGCACCACTGTCCTGACCTCAAAGAGCCCAAGTTGGCAATCCAGTATCTTTCATCTGCCTCTGCCAGAGTACACAGCACTGATGCTGGGGGCTCGAGCTGTGGCTGGCTTGCTGTGCCAGCAGATGCCAGTTCACCGGTGCGCTCTGATTGCGGAGGCTCAGGCGGATCAACCAGCCCATGTCAAGTTGCTCCCACTGCATGGGTTAGAACCAGAGTGGAAGCCACATCTTCATGAAGAGAAGGAGTTCCATCCCCAGTATCGAGGCTACTGCACTTCCAAGAATGGCCCACGAGCTACAGATGCAGACCTAGAGGAGGTCCAGGCAAGGATCCAGGCTAAGCTGAGGTCACCCATTCCTACCCCCAGCTATCACTTCTTTGGCGATTCCGCAGATGATAATCTGTTCTCACGCATTGTGCAAGGTGCAGAGAAGAAGCAATGGAGAGTGTGGGAGGATGATGCCCACGTGGCCTTTCTTACCCCTTTCCCCAACTCGCCTGGTTTTACAGTGCTGGCACCTCGACGTCGTCTTCCTAGTGACCTCTTCAGCCTGGATGAAGAGGACTATATTGAGCTGGCACTTGCTGCTCGTACGGTGGCCCTGCTGCTGGAGGAGGGCCTTGGAGCCCAGAGTTGTACTTTGATCTTCGAGGGGTTAGAGATTGACTATGCCCATGCCAAGCTTGTACCTCTCATCATGCCCTCTCAAGGTCCTGAGGCTCCCGAGCCACATTTCTGCCCCATCTACACAGGCCATGTATCTTCTGTGGATGGGCCACCTGCCAACCCCCAGGACTTGAAGGACCTCCAGGCCAAGATTACCCAAAGCAGGCCTCCTCGTTCATGGGAGAACCCCCAAGAGCATGCCATTTCAGCAATCAAAAGCCAGTGGTACCGCAACCTTTTCCAAATACAGAACACCCTCTACCATGCAACTGTGGAGTTCTTCCACAACACCTGCAGGTATGCATATGCTTTGACTCCCATTACAACAGACACAATCTCCTCTCCCATGGGCCTGGGATCCGATTCAGAGCCAGTACGTGTGAACTTGCTCGGACAAGATATCTATCTGGCAGATTCCATGCAGTTTGTTCTGGAATACTTTCTCCGCTTTCAGGAAGGTTTGCCAGGAACCTATTATGTGTCCCCCAGTTTCCGGGGAGAAGATCCTGATGCTACTCACCTGAACCAGTTTTACCATGTGGAGTGTGAACTGCTGGGGGACATGGAGAAAGCCATCGGAGTAGCAGAAGCATACGTGGCGTACCTGACTCGCTCCATGCTCCGAAGGCATGCGGACCTCATTCTCAAGACTGCTGGGACCCTATCCCATGCCGAGAGCCTCCTTGAGAAGCTTAGCGGGCTGAAAGGCTTTCCCAGAGTGACACTGGACCAAGCCCTCACCATGATGCCATCGGAAGAATGCCTGGAGTGGGTGGTAGAGGGCCAGCCCCAGTTCGGCAGGAAGCTGACCCGTAAAGGGGAGCGGGTACTGATCGAGAAGTTTGGCGGTGCCGTGTGGCTGACCGAGTTGGATCACCTTGGTGTCCCCTTCTATCAAGCCTACGTTGATGGCACCAATAAGCAGAAGGCCAAAGCGGCTGACCTGCTCCTGGGCTTAGGGGAGACTCTGGGGCTTGGTGAACGGCACTCCACTGCCGAGAAGGTACAGGAAGCTCTAATGCACCACACGGTGTCCGAAGATGCATACACCTGGTACATCAACATGCGAAGGGTCAAACCCTTGCTCACAAGTGGGTGGGGGATGGGAACAGAGCGCTATCTATGCTGGCTGCTTCAACACAATGATGTCCGAGACTTGCACATTATCCCCAGGATGAAATCCAAGAAATACTTACCGTGAACTCCTCCGTTCAATACTCCCCCCTCCCAAATTGTGTCTTTGTTATTCATCTATTGCATAATGCCTTTCCTGTAGGCTGCTAGTTTGCATAAAAATGTTTTGCTTCTATTTTCAGACCAACCCCTAAAGGGTTTTCTTTAGAAATTCTAAAATATTCAGATAGAAGCTTAAATACTCTTTTCTCCTTCCGTTTTCCTTAGTGCAAATAAACCTGACTTATCAAGTCTTGCAAAAGATCTTTGAGCAGATGTATAAAAAAAGCACATATTTCTCTGATGACAGAGGCTAAACGTTTCACTCAAGCTTTGTTGTGGCCCTTCTAGTTAACAGCTGCATTGAAATCAACTTGTTTGTGATCAGAACATCAAATGTTCTGAAACACATTCTCCTTACTTATGATTCCTTATGTCACCCATGTTTAGCTTTTAGCAGTACATTGACCCAAAGATGGAAGAAAAATCCCAATGGACTCTCATTCATTTGGATGACTTTCCATAACCTTTTTGAGCTGCCTGTAGCAAACTGCTTAAGGAAATACCTACTGTAGTGTTTGGGAAACTATGTCGTAAACCCAGAAGCTTGTGGATGCAACACAACACAACACAACACAACACAAGACAGAAAGACCAACAGACCACATTCAAACAAAAACAGAAACATTCTGTAGAGGTCCATTTAACTGTGTGTGATTTATCAGATCTAGCAATGATCACTAAGACAGACCACCTCACAAACACATTCTAACAGGAGAAACATAAGGGTTTTGCCAGAAGTAACAAATTATGCTATTCTGTCTACACTCAAATCCACAGCAACCATCGTCATTTTGAAACAAACCAGCCACCACTCAGAATTCATCCTCCTTTTTTGTATCTGTGTGTGGGCAAGTTTTTCTCTTGTTACAGCCTGCCCTTTAACTAACATCCAATGAAACAGAAATGTAATATGCAGAAGAATGTGATTATGATCTTTACACTGCTACTTCATATTAGTTATCATGTGTTAGTACTCTGGAGACATTTGATCCAAAATCATTTTAAATTTTGTTATTGCTTTCCCTGAGTGAATTCCTAATTTGCTTTGCTGATACCTTGCTTCACAGCTTGTGTTAAATCGCATGGTTTCCCTTTGAAATATTTACATCACCTGCTCAGGGCTTGAGCTAGGTAGAGATTTTATTTGGCCTGTACTACCCACTTTCTTATCTTCAATAAAACATTCAAACATTCGCCTTGTGGTTTAATTTGCTGTCTGAAGATCTGTTTTTCTTTGATTCATTCATACGACAAAATCACATTGCCAGCAATAGTAAATAGCTTTCCCAAATAAGATCATAACACTTTCCAAATTGGAATCTCTAAATGATAATAATAATGATTAATTGCTTACACTTATACAGTGCTTTTCTGGACACTCCACTCAAAGCACTTTACAGGTAATGGGGATCCCCTCCACCACCACCAGTGTGCAGCCCCACCTGGATGCACCAGTACTCTCCCCACACACCAGCTCTCAGTGGGGAGGAGAGCAGAGTGATGAAGCCAGTTCAGAGAGGGGGATTATTAGGAGGCCATGACTGGTAATGGCCTGGGGGAAATTTGGCCAGGACACTGGGGTAACACCTCTACTCTTTTCAAGAAACACCCTGGGATTTTTAATTACCACAGAGAGTCAGGACCTCAGTTTTACGTTTCATCTGAAGAATGATGCCTTTTTACAGTATAATGTCCCCGTCACTAAACTGGGCTATTAGGACCCACACAGACTGCAGGGTGAGCGCCCCCTACTGGCCCCACTAACACCTCTTTCAGCAGCAACCTCAGCTTTCCCAGGAGGTCTCCTATGCAGGTACTGACCAGGCTCACACCTGCTGAGCTTCAGTGGGCTGCCACTTGTGAGTTGCAGGGTGATATCGCTTCTGGCCAGTGTAGTGTACTGTAAATTATATTTTCGCTGTTTGCTATACCTCAGCACTGAAAGATGATGACTATTAACATCTTCAGGATTCACGTGTGCAAATTCCCCCAGCACCTACGGAAGTACTGGCATCCAGTGGAGGAGTAAGACATTTTTTAGACTCATAGTACTCAGCACAGTAATGCACCTCTTTGTCTGGGGAATTTTGGTGACAGGCAGTAGATTAATTAATCAATGATTAATAAGATTAATGCATTTTAACTTCGAAAGGATGATGTAATCAGTTGTGTTGAAAAAAAATGGCTTATTATTTCAAGACGTTTTCGTTTGTCCCCTTCAGCAGTGAAACGGACCGTTTATTTCTATTGGCCTGGGGTACTTCTCAGACAATATAAGGTACAATGTACTTCAGTCTCAGTGAGAACATGGGCAGCTCAACTACTTGATGCTGGATGGAGAATGAAAAGCACTTTGGCAAATCAAATATCACTTGGCGACAATGAATCCTCTCTCCCCCCCCAAAAAAAAACAATCTTGGGATTTAATTTCTCCAACTCCCCGTGTGGGCGGTACTAACCTATCCCTCACAGCGGGGATATGGATCCACAACGATGCTATATATCTATACATTTTACGGATTTTTCACGGAGAAAACGCCACACCCACTTACATACATAATAGATTATTTCGAAACAAACACACCTTTAGATAACACACATTGAGATGTGTTAACCGACTTACATTTCCATGACACATGACAACCCTCCCCCCCCCCATCTATCGCTTTGGTTCGGGCAGCAGCCGTTATAAAGACCCGTAGCTGAGTTTGGGTGGAGTTGTGAGACAATTTTGGGAGGGCTGGCGAGTGAGGTTTGTCCGGTAGCGCCGTAAGGTATGAAACTTTACGAGATCGGTAGGCTTGGTCGCGCTTTTCTTATGGAAGTCAGGAGGCGAGCACAATGCCTATTGTTATCCGCCGAAATACCTGCTGATTCCGTGGTAGTACCAGGAGCTAACTAACCTGTGGAGTCACAAACTCTTCAACTTTAGCAGCTATTCCCTTTTAATTAAGGGCAGAACTTTCATGTGCTGATGTTTCTTTTTTTAAGCACTTGGTTAGTTCTGTGTTGGATATTACTGTGTTCTGTTCCTTGTAACTGTAACATTCACTTGTTCCATCAAGCAGATGGGACTATAATCGGGTAGATTTTAGTAAACTATACGAAATGAACAGTGCGTATTTTTGTAGGAGCTAGAATATTTTCCAGCTCGGTGTCTTTCGGTATCATTCACCTTCTGACTGGGGAACTGATCAGATCAAGGTCCTTTTTTTAAAGCGGTGTAAAATTCATTCAAAGCCTGAATCCACCTTAGACGCGTTCTCACGTTTTCTTCATTTAACTTTTTTTTAGCATTCTTCTTGCTTATAAAAAGCGGCTTCATGGATCCAGATTCCTTAGTGTCCCTGAGAGCATCAACATTGGAAAGTTCTCCCTTTAACTTAGGTGGAGTAGGTCCTCAATCCTCCCCTGATCAGTGCTGCTGGTCAACTGACATAGGGGCTATGAGGCAGCTCTTCATTGGTGGATGAATGGGTGTCTGTCCTATACTTTAGGATGAGAAGTACCTTTTATGAATTCAAGGAATTGGCATACCGATCTTGTATGATCAGCTTTTGGTGCTGAGGAAAACCATCTTGTTAAAATGCAGCATACTGCCATGAGACCCTGAGAGGGAGGAGAGCCCTTATTGGGGGGGGGGGGTCTTTCACACAGTTCACAAGTAGTACATGGGATAATTGGGGCTTTATTAGTTGTGACATTTTATCCAATTAATTGAATGAGAAGTAAACCATATTGGCAGTAGGATTTCTCTGCCCAGTCACATGAGCTGAGCTTATTGAATGTTTTTTTCTTTGTATGCTTAAAACTGCAGCTTCACAAGTTCACCTTTTTGAACATTGAACACTTTTGAAATGAGTCTCAACTTGCAGCATGTAATTGCTTAAGTTTGCATAGCAAGGAGGAGCCTCATGGATGGGGGTATATATGGCCTCAGGATTAGAAAGTTTTTGCATTAATAGACTCCTTTGGGGGTGGGGACTGCAAGCACAGTTGTTTGTGTGTAGTACATTGTGCATACAAGATACTGGGAGGTAGCAGTTGGTGTCAAACTGAAAGCATTAAAGAAACAAAATGTGAGGTTTGAATACTTCTGCACAGCACTGGTTCTTTTTTCTGTGCGATTACTCTTCTAGAGTATTGATAACTCCTGAATAGGCTGTTCTCTTGATAAGCTACTTCTCATGGGCTTACAATCTAGTTCTACTGCCTCAGTGTACAATATCTAACACCGCTGGGTCCTCCTGTCCACAGGATGGCACTGCTCAGCTTCCCTGTTCCTGATCTGGAGCGCACCCTGAAGGAAGCCAGTCGTGTGCTGCAGCTAACCCTGGAGCCTGAGCTCTACCTGCAGTACTGCAGCGCCCTCAAGGAGCAGGAGGGGTTACTGCAGGATATTCATTCCCGTTTTGCTACCCAAGTGGCGGGCAAGGAGAACTGGGTGACGGAGCAGTTCAAGACCCGTCTCCTCTCCCTCCCAGATCCCCTGCCTACTTCAACCGCTATCCCTGCGCTACTGTCCTCCTCCGCTGCCCAGCAGTGCCCCGAGCGGCGCGATCGGGTTCAGGTGGACAGGGCGGCTGCCCTGCTGTGGGCAGTGGCCAAACTGAGGAGCGAACCCTGGCTGGTCGAAGGAGGTGCCCTGACCGAGCGCACCCAGCAGTCGGAGGTCTTCTCTGCCAGCCGCTTGCCTGGAGAAACCCGAGACGAGATCAAGGTTTGGCAAAGCGTTTTTATTTGTATTGTTCTTGTTTCTGATTTTTGTCCACAATTAACTCCTACTGAACAAAGATAAGGGAGGAGTTAAAGGTATTCCTTTTCATTTAAATAAGAACTTGATGCTGGCTAGATTTATATAACATTGGATTTGGTCTTTCGTAGTGGATTCCTTGTCTGGCGTAGTTCACACTATTTTCCTGTTTGGAGTTTGAACAATAAAATGTGGGGGGAGGAATAAAGTTGCTCCATTAAACCTGGTGTTGAGACGGGGCTCTTGGCCTTAGTACTATCATAACCCTGAAACCTGGAGGCTGTGGGTTCAGATCCAAGATCTGAGTAGTGAACTGCTTGGTTTAAAGAGCTGTAAGGTTGCATAACCTTCAAATGTGCATTTAATTCCTGATATCGAACCTACTTAGTAGAGGGAGTCTAACCATAATAGAACGTTAATTTTCAAATTGCATTAACCAGAGTGTTACTTTCTAGGTGTACCCACAAAGCCTCCATGCTGTACTGTTCCACGCGGGAGCTGTCTTCCCCGTGAATATCCTGTCCCGCTCGGTAGAGGGGGGCTCCCTCTCTCCCCTGCCTCTCCCAGAAATCCACAGGCAGGTGTCTGAGGTGCTCCGCCATGCAGATCTGGACAGGAGCACACAGGTTCCCATCTGCAGCTTCTCTGGCCTGCAGCGGCGGGTGTGGTACGCCCTGAGGCGCACCCTGCTGGAGCAAGGCGGGAGTGCGGTGGCGCAGGTGATGGAGGTCCTGGAGAGTGCGGTGGTCGCTCTGGTGCTGGAAGACGGCCACCCTCCACCCGATCCAGCAGATGCGCTGAACGCTTTGAAGCTGGGGAAGGGCAGCGAGGGCGGGCACTACTTCAGATATTATGACAAGGTATGGCCAGCAGAACTAAGTTTTAGTGGTTTATTTTTGATTTAAAGAACATTCTGTGCTTGAAGGTATCACTTGATAAATGGTTGCTACTATCATCCCGAGACGGGTGTTGAATTTAACTTTTTATACAAGTTGACTTAGAACAAATCTTATTCTGTAAGGTTCTTTTGTAGTGATCCGTTCTTCCTTTCCCCTGGGCCTAGGTGGTCAACGTGGTGGTCTTTAAGGATGGCACAGCGGGCATGGTGTTTGAGCACAGTGCTGTGGATGGCATGGTGGCAGGAATAGTGGCAGAGGGTGTGTGGCACCTTTCTGAAGCAGTTAAATTAGATGGACTAGACCTGCAGTTGGGGACACCTGAGACCCCTCCAGTGAAGCCCCTGATTTTCTCCCTACGAGACGAACACCATCCAGATATCCCATCATCACCAGAACCTGTCCACAAGATCGTCACCTTTGAGATCTCCTCCTATCCAGATGTGTTCTCGACCTTGCGGGGGCAAAGAGGAGTATATGACGCTTGGGTCAACTTCTCCCTGCAGCTGGCACTTAAGCAGACCTGTGGAGAGGATGCTTTTCTCTTGGTCACGCCAACCCATATGCGCCACTACAAGCATGGCCGATGTGACCCCACATACACCATGACCAAGCAATCTAGGGAGCTGGTGAGGGCTTTGCTTTCCAGTGTCCAGTACAGTCCTGAAGAGCTCTATAGCCTTTTTCACCAGGCTTTCAAATTGCACAAAGAGCTCATCAAGGCCACCAAGAGTGGCCAAGGCATTGGTCCACATCTGTCCATCCTCCGCAACTCTCTTCCTCAGGGCAGCCGACTCAAGCAGTTCCTCGAACCCTTTGGCTGTCCTTCAGTCTACCTCACTGGTAAAGACCTTGTGGTTGGGGTGGAATGCGGGGTGGGCAATGTCTATGCTACAGATCAGCTTGCAGTCTCATACATGGGAAGGAGAGATCGGGTTCGAATGGTGCTTTCAGGCAAAGGGACCTTCGTTGAATGTCTGGAAAGCCTTCAGAAGAACCTGAACGGAGCACTTATGCTGGTGAAGGGTCTGGCTCTGAGATATGCCATCACGGAGCAGATGGGTGCTGTTGAAAGCCTGCTGGGGTCCTTCCAGAAGATGGGAAGAGTAGACTCTTCTGAAGATAAGAAAAAAGGGGGCGATATAAATCAGAATTTTAACCTTCCAGGCCAGAGTCTGATTGAAGAAGTATATCCAAGTGGGACAACTCCAAAATTAGTTCAAAATGGTACCCTGATCATTCATGGAGGAGCGGGTGAGGAGATGATGTTGAAGCAGGAGGTGGTGGAGGTCATTGAGTTTTCCTTGAGAGCCGCTGCCTCGCTTGGGGCTCAGGTGCTCTCTTCTGGGGGGAGCAGTCTTGATGCTGTGGAGAAATGTGTTGCAGCCCTTGAAGACTGCTTCCTGTTCAATGCTGGCAAGGGCTCTGTATACAACCAGGATGGTGAACAGGAAATGGAAGCAACCATCATTGAGGGCTGTGGAAAGCGCTCAGGATCTGTGGCTTGTCTGCGGACCATTAAAAACCCAGTAAAAGTTGCCCGTCTGGTTATGGAAAAATCCCCCCATGCCCTGCTTTCTGGTGGAGGGGTTGAATCCTTTTTGGAAACTCTGAAAGAGAAGGCTGTGGATTCAGATTATTTCCATACGGACTTACGCTGGATGGAGCTCCAAGCAAAACGGAGTGGCCTCACCACAAGACCTAGCCACCCCCAGACTGTTGGGGCTATAGCCCTTGATCGCTGGGGGAAACTGGCAGCTGCTACCTCTACTGGTGGACTTGTGGGCAAGTGGAAGGGACGGATCGGGGACACGGCTGTGGTGGGTGCAGGGATTTATGCAGATGAGAACGTGGCTGTGACCTGCTCAGGAGATGGTGACGTTTTTTTGAGAAATACGGTAGCCAGCAAAGTGGCCCACATGTACAACCTAAAAGGATACAGTTTGAGAGAGGCCTGCAAAGAGGTCCTCAGGGAGAGTTTGGAAGGCTCTTGCGGAGGCATCATTGCTGTCAGTTCCAAGGGGGAAGCCGTGGTTGAAACCAATGCTGCAGTAATGTTTGTAGGATCGGTCAAAGGCGATGTCACACGTGCAGAAGTGCTTAGACCAAAGAAGACTTATTTAAATGTAATCTGGGAATCGGAGGATCTGGTGGCCTACCTTCATCCTAATCCCTGGACTCCTGGCACCACTATCCTGACCTCAAAGAGCCCAAGTTGGCAATCCAGTATCTTTCATCTGCCTCTGCCAGAGTACACAGCACTGATGCTGGGGGCTCGAGCTGTGGCTGGCTTGCTGTGCCAGCAGATGCCAGTTCACCGGTGTGCTCTGATGGCGGAGGCTCAGGCGGATCAACCAGCCCATGTCAAGTTGCTCCCACTGCATGGGTTAGAACCAGAGTGGAAGCCACATCTTCATGAAGAGAAGGAGTTCCATCCCCAGTATCGAGGCTACTGCACTTCCAAGAATGGCCCACGAGCTACAGATGCAGACCTAGAGGAGGTCCAGGCAAGGATCCAGGCTAAGCTGAGGTCACCCATTCCTACCCCCAGCTATCACTTCTTTGGCGATTCCGCAGATGATAATCTGTTCTCGCGCATTGTGCAAGGTGTAGAGAAGAAGCAATGGAGAGTGTGGGAGGATGATGCCCACGTGGCCTTTCTTACCCCTTTCCCCAACTCGCCTGGTTTTACAGTGCTGGCACCTCGACGTCATCTTCCTAGTGACCTCTTCAGCCTGGATGAAGAGAACTATATTGAGCTGGCACTTGCTGCTAGTACGGTGGCCCTGCTGCTGGAGGAGGGCCTTGGAGCCCAGAGTTGTGCTTTGATCTTCGAGGGGTTAGAGATTGACTACGCCCATGCCAAGCTTGTACCTCTCATCATGCCCTCTCAAGGTCCTGAGGCTCCCGAGCCACATTTCTGCCCCATCTACACAGGCCATGTATCTTCTGTGGATGGGCCACCTGCCAACCCCCAGGACTTGAAGGACCTCCAGGCCAAGATTACCCAAAGCAGGCCTCCTCGTTCATGGGAGAACCCCCGAGAGCATGCCATTTCAGCAATCAAAAGCCAGTGGTACCGCAACCTTTTCCAAATACAGAACACCCTCTACCATGCAACTGTGGAGTTCTTCCACAACACCTGCAGGTATGCATATGCTTTGACTCCCATTACAACAGACACAATCTCCTCTCCCATGGGCCTGGGATCCGATTCAGAGCCAGTACGTGTGAACTTGCTTGGACAAGATATCTATCTGGCAGATTCCATGCAGTTTGTTCTGGAATACTTTCTCCGCTTTCAGGAAGGTTTGCCAGGAACCTATTATGTGTCCCCCAGTTTCCGGGGAGAAGATCCTGATGCTACTCACCTGAACCAGTTTTACCATGTGGAGTGTGAACTGCTGGGGGACATGGAGAAAGCCATCGGAGTAGCAGAAGCATACGTGGCGTACCTGACTCGCTCCATACTCCGAAGGCATGCGGACCTCATTCTCAAGACTGCTGGGACCCTATCCCATGCCGAGAGCCTCCTTGAGAAGCTTAGCGGGCTGAAAGGCTTTCCCAGAGTGACACTGGACCAAGCCCTCACCATGATGCCATCGGAAGAATGCCTGGAGTGGGTGGTAGAGGGCCAGCCCCAGTTCGGCAGGAAGCTGACCCGTAAAGGGGAGCGGGTACTGATCAAGAAGTTTGGCGGTGCCGTGTGGCTGACCGAGATGGATCACCTTGGCGTCCCCTTCTATCAAGCCTACGTTGATGGCACCAACAAGCAGAAGGCCAAAGCGGCTGACCTGCTCCTGGGCTTAGGGGAGACTCTGGGGCTTGGTGAACGGCACTCCACTGCCGAGAAGGTACAGGAAGCTCTAAAGCAGCACACGGTGTCCGAAGAGGTCTACAAATGGTATGTTGATATGAGACGGGTCAAACCCTTGCTCACAAGTGGGTGGGGGATGGGAACAGAGCGCTATTTATGCTGGCTGCTTCAACACAATGATGTCCGAGACATGCACATTATCCCCAGGATGAAATTCATGAAATGCCTACCATGAAAGCAACTGCTATGCAGTAACATCGCACCCAAATTACTTTTTCCTACATCAGAGTCCTTCATGTAGGCTGTTTAATATGCATGTATATGAATGTTTGTTTTGTTTTTTTTGCAGTTGTCATTTTTCCACTTCTGCAGATGTAGTTCTGCCATGACCGAAGCTAGAAAACTTTGGGTTATTTTTGGGGCCTGACATGTTTGTGAAGGCATGTCATGGAGAAAAGCTAACCTAAAAAAATTAGTGATCAAGATATAGCACTTGATAGGATGAAGACCCCCGCCCCCTGACTAAATTCCTGCTAGTAGTTGCCATTGATTTTGATGTTTCTCTTATTGATTGACTTGAAACAGCTTTGTGGTCTAGACATTCACAAGTCCTTGATTTTGAGGACATCTTTATCAGATCAAGCAGGGATTGTCTATACATTTGTAATTGCCCCTTTTTAGAAAGTGCAAACTGACATTCTACCCACATTGTCAATTGTCATTTTGACTTAACCAGTTGACTTGTGAATTTCTTCTCTCCTGGTGTTGGTGTCTGGGTATGTTTCTCTTGTTGCATTCTCTATTAAGAGAATTATGGATTCCTCCACCCCTCCCAATTTACTCTTACACTCTTGATTCACAAAAGCTGTTCCATCATGTTACCTGCTCAGAGCTTGATGGGGATTTTGTCTGTACTGCCAGTGAGATGGCCAGCTTTCAGATTTAAAATAAAATGTTCAAGCTTTCACTTTTGGCTTTGGTTTCCTTTCTTTTTTATATAAAGAATTCAATTGGGTAAAAGCTACATT
The DNA here is from genome assembly GCF_040954835.1 of Lepisosteus oculatus. NCBI lineage: Eukaryota > Metazoa > Chordata > Actinopteri > Semionotiformes > Lepisosteidae > Lepisosteus > Lepisosteus oculatus. Next base: position 36,504,132 of record NC_090707.1, read on the forward strand.
ACCAGAAACTAAAGTTTTACCCTTTCATAAAAACAAGACCTAACCATTATATTTACGATTAATGCTTGGTGTTAAATCCCTCATTAATTGCACTTTTTGAAGTTCCTTCTATTTGCTTTATAGAAGATCATGTTGCATTTAATAAAGTAACTATTTTTGACTTGGAGGCTTTCCTCTTACTTTATTCTGAATTTGCACTGTTTTCTTGTGAAGTGTTGATGCCTAGCTCACAAGCACCTAGAAACCTCATGCACAGGGTTTGAAAATAACTTATGCGGTTTCTTTTCATCTCAGCCTTTTGCCCCATAGTGCGTGATGGTAGCTGTTTAATAACATATTATGGAATGGTTTAGCCATTAACAAAACTCTAAAGTCAGGATCATTTCAGTACAGATATTCTCCAAGACTCAAGAGCTGAATCACAGTACACTTGGTTAACACAATGGTTAACTAGCAAAATATTTGATTTGCAAGTTGCAAAAACCAAAAGGATGGTTAAACTTCAAGTCAAGAGACTTATTTGTAACAACTAAAACTAGTTTTCTTTAGCATTTTTAAACTAGGACTAACATCCAAGTAAGTTCATTGAGTGTTTTAGTCATAGCAAACTTTGGCTTAACCGGTTTGGCTGAGGGCTAACCTGACCATAGGACGAGGAGGCTGGGAACCCCATGCAGAGTGAGGAGTGTCCAAGGGGCGGCTGCAAAGGTGGAGATTGGGTGCAGGAGGGATGTGAATGTGAGGGAGAAAAGTGGCTAAGGGGCTATAATTTGAGCTGTGTAGTTCACATAACTTCTAATGTGACAAAGTTACGTCAAAAATGATTATGATTTAGGGCATCTCGAGACTGATTGAACTTGCCTGTTGTATCTCTCTAGAACTTAAACATGCCTTTTGATTTCAGTCTCCAGAATAGTCTCCATAATAGCCTGGTAAAACCTGAGCTTTGACATGTTGAGGATTGTGGATGAAAGCTCTTTACTTTTACATGTAAATGTTTCAGTGCAGATAAGTGGTAGCCTGAGTAGGATGGGTTTTTCACTACAGGGACAATGCCTTAAATCTCCCTGGACAGTTGGGGAAAGTCCAGAGGAACATGTACACAAACCATTTAACCTAGGGGCTCTGCTGGAGCACAGTGGTGCACAGTTCCAGTCCTTTCTGGCCAGACACTTACATGTGGAATTGTGGTGGTGTTTTGTTCAATCTTGTCCTCAAGAGCAGAGAATGAGCAAATAGCCAAAGAGAGCTTGGCTGTTCATGACTGGAATTATGCACCTCTCCACTGGAGCAGTGATTCTTACTTTTCTAAAGTAAGAAACTTTTTCTGTTTTTCACCTAAGCTGTCCTTTTTTTTTTTGTCTCTTATTTTATGGTATTGCATAATGTAACTAATCAATTGAAACTAGTATAGTGAAGGGAAACAATATCCACTCTTAGTCCTTTAACTAAAAAAAAAAGGAAGTCAAGTTCTTGACCCTTCCAGACAAGTGGGATACCTACTAGGGGGTACTTCTGTGACTCCAGGCACAATTTACTTCAGTCTTGGAACATGCACAGCTGCCCCCACCTGCTGCTGGATGGAGAATGGTGTCCTGCGAGCTTTAGCAATTACAAGTCCACTGTGATCCTTGAGAGCAACTGGCTCTCATGTGTTTTCCTTCTCATAAGGCTACTCTATCCCTCCTGGCAGTAGTTTACCCTCGAGTCACTCAGGGAAATAAAGGTCCAAAACATTTAAATGTAAAATGTGCAAGGTGGGGAGGGGAAACTAATCTGCAACATTTTGAATTCCTCCAAAAAAAACAAACATTTTTGGTACAATAAATATTTAAAAAGAAAGTGGCTTGGCTCTGGAAAAGGTCTGTTGTATGCCCCTGTGCATAGAGCACTTCTTTTTGCATATCTTAACAGTCCTTCTACTGTTTGGGAATCCAGTACTGGGCCTGACTATTGCTCCAGCACTCATGAGAAATAAAGTATACAAGAAAACAGCCACTTTGTCAGATAATACATTCACACATGGGGACTTGGCTCTGATGCTCAAGGTCCACTGTCTGACGTTTTATATACAGACAGTCATGTGAAAAATAAAGTTGACCCTCTTTCAATTCAATGGTTTTACATTTCAGGGCATAAATAATCTGGTCCTCACTGACTTATATAATTAGACAAATCTAGCCTCAAATAACACTCAATAGATTTCACTTTATTATTTATTCAACCAAAACTAAGCCAACATGCAGAAACCAGGTGGGAACAATAAAGTACACCCTTACTGCTTCCATAGGAATTAAGAAGGTAATTAGCAGGTAGGTGCTGCTACTCCAAACGCACTTGATTATTCAGGACTTGATTTATTCCCTGGCTGGAATAAAACACATTTCCCAGTTTATTCCACCAAGCCCACCTGCCCCCGAACAAGAGAAATCGCTAAGCTGCTCCAGTCAAAGATGTTTATAATAATAACAGGAGGAACGATGGGAAGAGTTAATGATCTTTTCTTCCCCCCACTATCGCATCCACAGTATATTGCTTCTGTGTGCACAGTCCAGAGAAGCTGATCAGGTGCCCAAATAAGTGTCAGAAAGGGCTCGGTCTGTTCCCTGCTCGAGGAACCAGCTGCGCACCCTTGTCCCATGGGACCCCCTACAGGGTCAGACGTTCTCCTCCACCAGCCTGCCAAAATACTCCTTCTGGAACTGCTCGAACTCGGCCTCGGTGAACACTGATCTCTTCTCCTCCTTCTTCTTGGCAGGGCTGGGGGGGCGGTCTCGGGCCTGTCGGCCCTGGTGCTGTGACAAGATCTGCAGGGAGGCAGAGAGTGAGGTCACGGGCGCGGCCCTGCACATTTTATCCACTAGGGGGCGTCCAAACATTGGTCCTGAGAGCCCCGATTCAGCAACTTGTATAATTCATCATCAGTCATGGGCACTTCTCCCAAACCCATCTTAATTCTCTAAACACTAGATAAAGTGTTAAGACTTAACTGTGGTCCTGGGTTCAATTCCAGACCTGGAGTGTGTATGTTTTCCCTGTGTTCACATGGCTAACCTCCAGTTCCCCCCCACAGTGTTTTGAGACGCTAGAGTTGGGGGAACAAACAGTGTTTTGAGACACAAGATGGCACAATTAAGATGCGACACCCATCAGTCTCAAACCATTCTCTGTTCCCCCAAATCCAGCTTAATTGGTCATGGGTCCCACCTAGCACCGTGACTTTATGAAGGCCAGGTCTGTGATAGTTTACACCTCTTTAGACTTGGAAATAGCGACAGCAAAAAGTACGTAAGTGATTCTGATTCAAATCAAGTAACTGAGAGCCTAACGCAGAACAAAAACCAGGACACCTGACCCCCCCCACACCTCCCCCAGGACCAGGAGTGAATATCATTGGTTTGAAGAGCAGTATAATGTATGCAGGGCAGAGCCAGATTCTTGTCACTGGTGGGGAGTGGAAAAAGGAGCACCTTAGCTCACCTTGCCCGTGACGCTCTCCTCGGCTTTGAACCCCTTGCCCAGGAAGTACTTCAGGTTTCTCTTCAGATGGCTGCTGCTCTGCTTCTTCAGATACTCCTCTGAAAAACACAAGAAGGTTGCGCATGATCATGATCTGGCCGTGGGTCAGAGAGAGAGATCGAAGAGGCAGGTGACTCTTCTCAAGCGGCATCGAACGACACTGTTCCGGTAGGCAAACCGAAACGAGTTCTACATGTCAATGCGTGGCTGTTATTTCAGACACAAAACATGCGGATTCTTCATAATAGTAGCAAACTGCGTCACGGAACGGGCGCCCGAGGCACTGCCAGCGATCGTACAAATAATGAAACCCTTTATTTCAGTGCTTCTAGGACAGCGGTTTCCCCACACACACCTGCTGCTTTCTGTTCCAACTGATCCCTCTATTACCTTAATAATAACAACAACTACAACAATAATAATGTGAACTGATTGTTCCCAGCTTTTAAACATGTTGGAGCTTTAAGCATTGTGCTTTTGGAACTGAAATAAAATCCCAAACTGGTGACTATAAACAAACTGCAGGTATTCCGGCTTTTTAACTCAGGTAAGGCTTCAGCGATGTATTGAAAGCCAGCAGGTGTGCGGGTCACCAGGACCGGGTCGAGAGATACGGAACGCTGACAGAGGCTCTTGAGAACAGGTGCTGGGCATACCTACAGCAGACTTGATCCGCTTGTCCTTGACCGTAGCCCGTGATTTCCCAGGACCTGGCCGGCCGCGCAGACGCCTAACCTGCCGGGTGACCCCCTGCTTGTCGGAGCGGATCCGGTCCATCACGCTGGTCCCCGGAGCCACGTCTGCCTTTTTTTGGCTCCTCCGCTTCCCGTCGCTTGATTCACCTGGGAAAAGAGGCAATAGACCGATAACTTTGTTCCTTTATCTCACAGCTTGAAAGTGCTGGTTCACTTCACTCAGACAAAAAGATTAAAAAAATAAACACCTTCAAAGTGTCATGGACTTAGGCACTAAAAATCATCAGTGAGCCTCTAAGACTGCTGGAACAGCTTTTCTGTGCAGCTGACCACGAGGAAGACCTACAGCAACACTAAAGACCCATCTCAAGTCCTTCCTCAGGCTTTTGAACGTTTGCCTTCAGAAAGACGTTTTCGCTGTCCACAGTGCAAGATAAAGAGCAGGAAATCGTTTTATCCCTATGATCCCTTTATAGAGCCCGTTCTGCAAATGTACATGCAATTTAATACTTTCTTAAATACTGCACAGTGTTACTTTCATGATCATTTGTATGGCCCGTTTGGTGTTTGTATTCATATTTGCCCTAGTCATATTGTTTAATTTAGTACGTGATGTATGTTGCACCGCTGGCTGCTTAAATCTTTCCCCTCCCGCCGGCGACGAAAAAAGTACTTTGAATCGAAATCGGTAATAGTGAGCGAGGGGGGGTCTTTTAAAACACGAAGACGCCGAATGCGTTTCTACAAGTTTTTTACTCTCTCTTCAATCCAGTTTTGATTTCCGTTCTAAGGCAGCGCTGAAACACTGAAAGGTGCATCTCAGCTTTCGCACTGGACGCCAAAATAAAACAAGATCCAATTTCTGCAAATTCCGGGTGAGAAACAAGGGAGCCGAGCAAGCAGGCAACACCCTCTGCACAGATCATGATATAAACAAAGAATTGACTGTGGCCATCTGTGAGTTCTTTTCAAAAGAATAATACTTAATATTAGTTATGTTACATAACACACGGAAAAAGTAGAAAATCCTTAGACTAAATTATACAGCATTTGAGATGAGGACTACCACTCCAGACTTCAGTGCTGTTAGCCAGGTATTCATTTATAGGCAAAAATAACTGTCTGTACCGTTAAAGCCCAACATTTTATGAATATGACTATTCAAAAGGCATGCATCTCTCTGCCAAGACCCTGGCATCATGAAAATATTACCTTTAAGGTCATCGTTTAAGAGTTCCAATCCTCTCCTTATTAGGGAAGCCGACATACCAGACTCGTAGTTTATCGTTTCCTTTGTTAAAGATTAAGATTAAACACCACGGAAAAAACAGCCAAACTCCACTTCTCACGTAAAAATAAGTAAAGACACGCGGCTTTTACTTCCGCTTAGCACCTGGCGCCTCGGTATAACCTTCCGGGTAGGAAACGTTATTTTTTTTTAAGTGGCGGTGATGTGCGGCAACGAAACCGTTCCGCCTGGAAACAACAGTGAACGAGGAGGCTAATTTGGATCCCGATGCTGTTTGTTTGGTTTTCTTTATCGCTTTGTTTAAACAATATATAGATTTTGATTTGGAGGCTAAGGTGAGCGTGAGCGCGACAGACGAAGCAAACTATATTTGTAAAACTGCGCAATAAAAGGATGCGCAAATTAAGTGCAACTACGGTAGCAGCCTCATGCCTTTTAAGATCTGAAAGTTGAGAGGTCGGGGGGCGTGGCTGTTTTGTAACTACCTGCGGGAGCTTCACCTTGGCTCGAAAATCCAGCATGGCGCTTCAGTCTCGGGCTTTGGTGGCGGCGAAGTGGCTGGCCGATGCAGTGAAAAGCAATCGGATCGGACCCGGCCTGCGGGTCCTGGACACCTCCTGGTATCTGCCGAAGCTCAAGCGGGACGCCCGAAAGGAATTCAAGGAGAGGCACATCCCCGGCGCCTCGTTTTTCGACATCGACCGGTGCTGTGACAGGACTTCTCCCCTGGATCACATGCTGCCCACCGAGAACGAGTTCGCGGATTATGTGGGCTACCTGGGCATCGGGAACGACACCCACGTTGTCGTGTACGACGCCAGCGACTTCGGGAGCTTCTCGGCGCCGCGGGTGTGGTGGATGTTCCGGGTGTTCGGGCACAGCTCGGTGTCGCTGCTGGACGGCGGGTTCAAGAACTGGATCCGGGAAGGACACCCCGTCAGCTCGGAGTACTCCAAACCCGTGCCTTCGGAGTACCGGGCGACACTCAAGCGCTCTTGGGTAAAGACGTACGAGGATATGCTGGATAATCTAGAGACCAAGCAGTTTCAGGTGGTGGACGCCAGACCCGAAGGCAGATTCCGGGGAATCGAACCAGAACCGAGAGACAGTACGTATCAACTTGTTAGATCCCCAATATTTACAGTTTTTACAGTGTCTCCAGAATACGACACCTTTCATATCCCTGCATCCAGAGGCTGTGAGTGTCAAGTCTAGTTTCCCTGGAAAATGTCAAAGATCAAAATGAAATGGGCAGTGCAGTCTAGAACAATCTTTTGCACACTCATTTTTATAATAATCCGTGAGACATGGCGACAGTACCGAATTCCATTTTTTTAAATGATCGATTCCTTTAATTTAAAGTTCTAGTATTAAAGCAAATTGAAACGAAACGCCGGTTTGTGATAGGGAAGGAGCGCCGTTCTACCCAACATGTTGAGTGGATGTCATTGTCGTCGGACAGGGTGTGCTGAAAATATAGTTTTGGACGGAGACACCTCGGACACCCCTGTCTGTGAATACAATAACCTTTCACCTAAAACTCGTCCACGATAACCAGTGTAATAATGAACCATTCCGACTTTGCGAGTCCAGTATTGGTAGTCGGAGGCAGTTCTGTCTGCTGGGTTCATGCACGGCACAGCTTAACCCTGGAATTGGAGACGAAAAACAATATTCAGTTAAGGGTGAATTCGAGCTGTCTTATCTCGGAAGCGTACTTTGATTTGAGCAGAGTAGCTGACTCGGGTATTAACTGTTCTTCTGTTTACTTAAAGTCCACTGATAATGGACTGAAGCACCTCTCTGCGGTCAGACCTTTCGGGACCCAAAGAAATAGGGCTGTCTTCATTTTATTTACCCCCAGATGCTCTGAGCACTTCCTTGTTTTATGAGGTGCATGCTGATGATCTAGCAGCAACAGGAATGATGGATCGCTTTCATATCTTAAAAACGTAAAACCTGGTCCGCGCTTTTAAATAATCCGTTTGGGAAGGCCTGGGTAAACTGTGAAAGACAAACAGACGACGTGTCCAATTAAGTCACACAGAGATCGGGTGGGACCAAAAATAGAGTATCCTTCAACTCTCAATGACCCGATGTTTGCTTTCTTGAAATATTATTTGCTTAATTGATCATTTACTTAAATATTACAGATCCAACAGGTGGTTTAGGGTGACCTGTGAGGTTAACTGGGTTAGGGCTGTGCAGGACCAGAATTGGAAACCCCTGCTCTAAACAGGCCCTGTGTGCTGGTGCCCATGTGCACGATGGGTTGGTGTCTGGGGCAGGCTGTGTGTTGCCGAGACTCTTAGCAGTAATAAGTGTGTTTTATTATTGGAGGGATGGTCTTAACCCTGCTCATCTGTCCGTGCATTGTTCTGCGCTAAATAATAAGCAGCCTATAACTTCCCAGCTCCAGTATCTGGAATGAGCCTGCAGAATTCAAAACCTGAAATATGCCACAGCTCTGTGTAACAGGTCCTGTCCTTGCGTCTGCACTTTAGTGTTAAATATGTGTTCTAAACAGGAAACTGCTGTGTTCTTTCAACTGCATCTTTTTTACTGGTGTAGGAAAAGTATTTCTTCCTCGTATGGGCTGAGGTGCCAACTTAAAGTCAGTTCATTTCTCTTCCCTTCTCTCTCCCTTCACAGCACGTTGTCACAGAGCGCTTAATTGAATGTAGTCAGGTGGTGTGCGACAGTGTGTGTGTGTGTGCGCGCAATGCTGGGAAGGGTCGTGTGTGTTTTGCTGGGATCAGTGTGTGGGAGTGGGGCGCGGGAGTGGGGGGATGAGAGAGTGGGGAGTGAGTAAGTGGAGAGTGGGTGAGAGAGTGGGGAGTGGGTGAGAGAGTGGGGAGCGGGTGAGAGAGTGGGGAGTGGGTGAGAGAGTGGAGAGTGGGTGAGAGAGTGGGGAGCGGGTGAGAGAGTGGAGAGTGGGTGAGGGGAGCAGGTGAGAGAGTGGGGAGCGGGTGAGAGAGTGGGGAGCGGGTGAGAGAGTGGGGAGCGGGTGAGAGAGTGGGGAGCGGGTGAGAGAGTGGGGAGCGGGTGAGAGAGTGGGGAGCGGGTGAGGGGAGCAGGTGAGAGAGTGGGGAGCGGGTGAGAGAGTGGGGAGTGGGTGAGAGAGTGGGGAGCGGGTGAGAGAGTGGGGAGCGGGTGAGAGAGTGGGGAGGTGGTGAGAGAGTGGGGAGCGGGTGAGAGAGTGGGGAGCGGGTGAGAGAGTGTGGAGCGGGTGAGGGAGTGGGGAGCGGGTGAGAGAGTGGGGAGGTGGTGAGAGAGTGGGGAGTGGGTAAGAGAGTGGGGAGTGGGTGAGAGAGTGGGGAGCGGGTGAGAGAGTGGGGAGCGGGTGAGAGAGTGGGGAGCGGGTGAGAGAGTGGGGAGCGGGTGAGAGAGTGGGGAGGTGGTGAGAGAGTGGGGAGCGGGTGAGGGGAGCGGGTGAGAGAGTGGGGAGCGGGTGAGAGAGTGGGGAGCGGGTGAGAGAGTGGGGAGGTGGTGAGAGAGTGGGGAGCGGGTGAGAGAGTGGGGAGCGGGTGAGAGAGTGTGGAGCGGGTGAGAGAGTGGGGAGCGGGTGAGAGAGTGGGGAGCGGGTGAGAGAGTGGGGAGCGGGTGAGAGAGTGGGGAGCGGGTGAGAGAGTGGGGAGCGGGTGAGAGAGTGGGGAGCGGGTGGGAGAGTGGGGAGCGGGTGAGAGAGTGGGGAGCGGGTGGGAGAGTGGGGAGCGGGTGAGAGAGTGGGGAGGTGGTGAGAGAGTGGGGAGGTGGTGAGAGAGTGGGGAGCGGGTGAGAGAGTGTGGAGCGGGTGAGAGAGTGTGGAGCGGGTGAGAGAGTGGGGAGGTGGTGAGAGAGTGGGGAGCGGGTGAGAGAGTGGGGAGCGGGTGAGAGAGTGGGGAGCGGGTGGGAGAGTGGGGAGCGGGTGAGAGAGTGGGGAGCGGGTGAGAGAGTGGGGAGCGGGTGAGAGAGTGGGGAGGTGGTGAGAGAGTGGGGAGTGGGTAAGAGAGTGGGGAGCGGGTGAGGGGAGCGGGTGAGAGAGTGGGGAGCGGGTGAGAGAGTGGGGAGCGGGTGAGAGAGTGGGGAGTGGGCGTGGGGAGCAGGTGAGAGAGTGGGGAGCAGGTGAGAGAGTGGGGAGTGGGCGTGGGGAGCGGGTGAGAGAGTGGGGAGCGGGTGAGAGAGTGGGGAGCGGGTGAGAGAGTGGGGAGCGGGTGAGAGAGTGGGGAGGTGGTGAGAGAGTGGGGAGGTGGTGAGAGAGTGGGGAGCGGGTGAGAGAGTGGGGAGCGGGTGAGAGAGTGGGGAGGTGGTGAGAGAGTGGGGAGGTGGTGAGAGAGTGGGGAGTGGGTAAGAGAGTGGGGAGCGGGTGAGGGGAGCGGGTGAGAGAGTGGGGAGCGGGTGAGAGAGTGGGGAGCGGGTGAGAGAGTGGGGAGTGGGCGTGGGGAGCAGGTGAGAGAGTGGGGAGCAGGTGAGAGAGTGGGGAGTGGGTGAGGGGAGCAGGTGAGAGAGTGGGGAGTGGGTGAGAGAGTGGGGAGCAGGTGAGAGAGTGGGGAGCAGGTGAGAGAGTGGGGAGCGGGTGAGAGAGTGGGGAGTGGGCGTGGGGAGCAGGTGAGAGAGTGGGGAGCGGGTGAGGGGAGCAGGTGAGAGAGTGGGGAGCGGGTGAGAGAGTGGGGAGCGGGTGAGAGAGTGGGGAGCGGGTGAGAGAGTGGGGAGCGGGTGAGAGAGTGGGGAGGTGGTGAGAGAGTGGGGAGCGGGTGAGAGAGTGGGGAGCGGGTGAGAGAGTGTGGAGCAGGTGAGGGAGTGGGGAGCGGGTGAGGGGAGCGGGTGAGAGAGTGGGGAGCGGGTGAGAGAGTGGGGAGCGGGTGAGGGGAGCAGGTGAGAGAGTGGGGAGCGGGTGAGAGAGTGGGGAGTGGGTGAGAGAGTGGGGAGTGGGTGAGAGAGTGGGGAGTGGGTGAGGGGAGCAGGTGAGAGAGTGGGGAGTGGGTGAGAGAGTGGGGAGTGGGTGAGAGAGTGGGGAGCAGGTGAGAGAGTGGGGAGCGGGTGAGAGAGTGGGGAGCGGGTGAGAGAGTGGGGAGGTGGTGAGAGAGTGGGGAGTGGGTAAGAGAGTGGGGAGTGGGTAAGAGAGTGGGGAGCGGGTGAGGGGAGCGGGTGAGAGAGTGGGGAGCGGGTGAGAGAGTGGGGAGCGGGTGAGAGAGTGGGGAGCGGGTGAGAGAGTGGGGAGTGGGCGTGGGGAGCAGGTGAGAGAGTGGGGAGCAGGTGAGAGAGTGGGGAGTGGGTGAGGGGAGCAGGTGAGAGAGTGGGGAGCAGGTGAGAGAGTGGGGAGCAGGTGAGAGAGTGGGGAGCGGGTGAGAGAGTGGGGAGTGGGCGTGGGGAGCAGGTGAGAGAGTGGGGAGCGGGTGAGGGGAGCAGGTGAGAGAGTGGGGAGCGGGTGAGAGAGTGGGGAGCGGGTGAGAGAGTGGGGAGCGGGTGAGAGAGTGGGGAGCGGGTGAGAGAGTGGGGAGGTGGTGAGAGAGTGGGGAGCGGGTGAGAGAGTGGGGAGCGGGTGAGAGAGTGGGGAGCGGGTGAGAGAGTGGGGAGCGGGTGAGAGAGTGTGGAGCGGGTGAGGGAGTGGGGAGCGGGTGAGAGAGTGGGGAGTGGGTGAGAGAGTGGGGAGCGGGTGAGAGAGTGGGGAGCGGGTGAGAGAGTGGGGAGGGGGTGAGAGAGTGGGGAGCGGGTGAGAGAGTGGGGAGCGGGTGAGAGAGTGGGGAGTGGGTGAGAGAGTGGGGAGTGGGTGAGAGAGTGGGGAGCGGGTGAGAGAGTGGGGAGGTGGTGAGAGAGTGGGGAGCGGGTGAGAGAGTGGGGAGTGGGTAAGAGAGTGGGGAGCGGGTGAGGGGAGCGGGTGAGAGAGTGGGGAGCGGGTGAGAGAGTGGGGAGCGGGTGAGAGAGTGGGGAGTGGGTGAGAGAGTGGGGAGCGGGTGAGAGAGTGGGGAGTGGGTGAGGGGAGCAGGTGAGAGAGTGGGGAGTGGGTGAGAGAGTGGGGAGTGGGTGAGAGAGTGGGGAGCGGGTGAGAGAGTGGGGAGTGGGTGAGGGGAGCAGGTGAGAGAGTGGGGAGTGGGTGAGAGAGTGGGGAGTGGGTGAGAGAGTGGGGAGCAGGTGAGAGAGTGGGGAGCGGGTGAGAGAGTGGGGAGTGGGTGAGAGAGTGGGGAGGTGGTGAGAGAGTGGGGAGTGGGTAAGAGAGTGGGGAGTGGGTAAGAGAGTGGGGAGCGGGTGAGGGGAGCGGGTGAGAGAGTGGGGAGCGGGTGAGAGAGTGGGGAGCGGGTGAGAGAGTGGGGAGCGGGTGAGAGAGTGGGGAGTGGGCGTGGGGAGCAGGTGAGAGAGTGGGGAGCAGGTGAGAGAGTGGGGAGTGGGTGAGGGGAGCAGGTGAGAGAGTGGGGAGCAGGTGAGAGAGTGGGGAGCAGGTGAGAGAGTGGGGAGCGGGTGAGAGAGTGGGGAGTGGGTGAGGGGAGCAGGTGAGAGAGTGGGGAGCAGGTGAGAGAGTGGGGAGCAGGTGAGAGAGTGGGGAGCGGGTGAGAGAGTGGGGAGCAGGTGAGAGAGTGGGGAGCAGGTGAGAGAGTGGGGAGCGGGTGAGAGAGTGGGGAGCGGGTGAGAGAGTGGGGAGCGGGTGAGAGAGTGGGGAGTGGGCGTGGGGAGCAGGTGAGAGAGTGGGGAGTGGGTGAGAGAGTGGGGAGTGGGTGTGGGGAGCAGGTGAGAGAGTGGGGAGTGGGTGAGAGAGTGGGGAGTGGGTGAGAGAGTGGGGAGTGGGTGAGAGAGTGGGGAGCGGGTGAGAGAGTGTGGAGCGGGTGAGAGAGTGTGGAGCAGGTGAGGGAGTGGGGAGCGGGTGAGAGAGTGGGGAGCGGGTGAGAGAGTGGGGAGCAGGTGAGAGAGTGTGGAGCAGGTGAGGGAGTGGGGAGCGGGTGAGAGAGTGGGGAGCGGGTGAGAGAGTGGGGAGTGGGTGAGAGAGTGGGGAGCGGGTGAGAGAGTGGGGAGCGGGTGAGAGAGTGGGGAGCGGGTGAGGGGAGCAGGTGAGAGAGTGGGGAGCGGGTGAGAGAGTGGGGAGCGGGTGAGAGAGTGGGGAGCGGGTGAGAGAGTGGGGAGCGGGTGAGGGGAGCAGGTGAGAGAGTGGGGAGCGGGTGAGAGAGTGGGGAGCGGGTGAGAGAGTGGGGAGCGGGTGAGAGAGTGGGGAGGTGGTGAGAGAGTGGGGAGCGGGTGAGAGAGTGGGGAGCGGGTGAGAGAGTGGGGAGCGGGGAGCGAGCTTGCTCAAGCCAGTCTGGGACCTGTGCTCTCGCGCTGGAGAGTGCCCCGCTCGAGCAGGGCCTGGGCCAGTCTCTGCAGGAGGCCGGGAGCTGAGACACTAACACAGATCCTCCGTGTTCTTGCTCCGCCCCGCAGACACAGAACCGGGCCACATCCCCGGCTCCACCAGCATGCCCTTCCTCTCCTTCCTGAGCCCCTCGGGCCACGAGAAGCCCCCCGAGGAGCTGGCCGAGATGTTCCGCGAGGCCAGGGTGGACCTGCGGCTGCCGCTGACCGTGACCTGCGGCTCGGGGGTGACGGCGTGTCATGTGGCCCTGGCGGCCTTCCTGTGCGGACACCCGGAGACGGCGGTGTACGACGGGGCCTGGTCGGAGTGGTACACGAGGGCCCTCCCGGAACACGTCATCTCTGAGGGCAGGGGCAAGCACGTCTGAAGACGGGGTTTTTTGGGGTTTTTTGGGGTGTGGTGGGGTGGGGGGGCAAGTCTATTGAGCTGCCAATTTTCCTGCAAGCTACAGAGCTCCGCTACATGAGACGGAGTCGCCTTCGGGGTGCGAGAGACACAATACCAAGCACAAAACGGAGCAGGCACAAACAAGGCAGTGGCGTGCTCTTGTGTGTGGGAGTGTCATTTAGGCTTGAGGCAGATGCCACTTTATTTTGGGGGTGCTTGTTGTAAAATAGCAGGGCTCTGTGCGTCCATAATTGGACGTTTATTGTTGGAAGCTCAGATCCTCCTGATTATCTAGCATTTGCTACTTTGCACTAACAAAAAAGCACCCTTTTCTCTCTTTCCTTTACTGCAGGGTGTTTCCATTCTTGGCTTAATTGATTAGTCCTTTGCAATGGTCCCGGGTCCTGATTTTTTTTTTCCCTGTTTTCAAGCTGTTAAAGGTAGTCTTCTAGCAACTGAAAATATGTTTGACAGGTTTAATGAAGCCAATTTAATTAAGTTGAGGCTGCAGTTGCTTCCAGACTCGGGTGTTACCTGAGGCTCTTGTATTTCGTCGCCTTTTTTATTCTTTCCCGTCATCTCTCCGTCTCAGGGATAGACAGCCTCTGCTATCATTTCTTTGCCACGTGTGAGCTGCAGCTCGTTATACGCTGAAGTGGCCTTTAGCATGAGAGAAGTTAACTGTTAAAAAGTCCCGGCTGGATCAAAGACCTGGAAAGGATTTGGAGCGGACTAGCCAAGGGAAGAGAGCCTGGGCCTGAACATTTCTATAGACACTGCCCGGCCCAGGGCGTTCCAGTCCAGGTCTTCCTGAAGCTGAGGTCCGCAGGTTTGCGTTCCAGCTGAGCTCTTGTTTGTTTTAACTGGATCCCGCATTGCACTTTCCACTTGGTTCCAAACCTAAAAAAAACAGTTCAGAAAGGTTGATGCGAGATGTGAACTCGCCTGACGACGTTCTCGCGTCCCCCGAAAAGTGCCACTTCGTAGGAGCAGCAAAATGAGGAAGGTCTAATTTGTTGTTTTATTAGCTTATTGCAGGGGCTTAACTAAGTAGCCCAGAGTCTGGCTGGAAAGAAAACCTGCGGACGTTTGGGGGGCACCGGTAACAAGATTTGGGATTCGTGTTCTGTCCGGGAATTCCTCGGAATTCTCCTCCTGTGAGAACATGAAGCCTGCTCCCTCTGCCCCTGCCCGCCTGTCTCGCTCAGGATGCTGGAGATTCTTCCTCTTTTCTTTTAATACCGTGTCTGGGTTTCCTTGCTGACTTCGCAGGTGTTGGACGGATCGGGGCTTACGGGCTTCTCTTGAACTCTCCTGTTAAATCATCCAGTAAGTAATCTTGTAATAAAATCATTTGTACACATGTAGTGACAGATGTGCAAGCCTCTGTGTCTGTGTTCACTGCAGGTCTGGTCCGAACCTCAGGCATTTGTCATTGCGTTCCTGTGTCTGGGGTAATCATATGACGGATTCCTCTTATGCCAGTCGTCCTCAGTCTGAGTTTTAGAGGACCTGTTCATCTGCTGGTTCTTTTGGTCCAACTGGGTCCTTAATCAGCTGGGCTAATTGCTGTTGTGGTTGACCCACTTGCTAATTTAAACGATTCTCAGCGTCCAGCCCTTGGGGTGAAAAACGCTTCTGTTGAAGCGCATAGTTTATCCAACAATGTCAACACCGAGACGTTGGGACTGTCTCTCCCCGGTCTTGATGAATTAGAATTTGCTTTTCTTGCTCATTTCAGCTTATAGTCCTGAACCTCGTTAATTAGCACGGGGTTCGTAGCCATTACAGACCTTGCTCGGCTTTTTCAGACCTGAAAGCAAATTTGAAAGAAAGGCCTCTGACAGAAAATTGAAATAAATTAGCCTGTGATTAAGAACTCTGTAACAAACACCTGAGCCAGGGGTTACTCAGGATTGAGAACCACTGCACTGCAGTGCAGATATATTATTATTTATTAATTCCTTATATTTACATAGTGCTTTTCTATGTAAAACACCCCTCTCAAAGCGCTTTACAGGTAATGAGGACTCCAGTGCTTCTTAAAAGACACCGATGGCGCTATCTGCTGAAAGGGCATCAGTACCTTATCCACGGAAAGAAAAATAGTTACAATTCCTAGTTAATTGCTTCCATTTGGCCTAGCGCTTTTTATTTGTAAGGATCTCAAAGGATTTCACGGAGGAGGAGACCTACTTCACCCAATCAAGTACAGCCCCCATCTGAGTGACATACTGTACAATGGCACCTCCAGTACCCAGCAGGCCAAGTGCAGGAGGGAGACCCCGCTTCAGCCTCTGAAAGAATGGGGGGTTCGATTGCGTCAGCCCAAATTAAATTTAGCTTTGGATCCGGGGGGTCACAGTTCTTGTCTTACGAAAACAGCGCCATGGGATCCATGATTATTAAGTCGTCAGGACCAGACATTTAATATCTTGTTTGAAGGAAGACGCCTTCTACAACTTACAAGATCCCAGTCACCTCATGGGACAATGCTTTGGAGATCCTGGGCTTAAGCTTAGAGCGCCACCTACTGGTCCTCTAATATCACTCACAACAGCAGCCTGATTTTCTGTGAGGGTTTCCCATGCTGGCACTGACCAGGCCTGGCCTTGGCTGATGAGATCAGTGTGCAAACAGGCGATGCCAAAGTTGGGTCCGCAATGCAGGAATGCGTAGCTGTTTTTCCGAACTCGGTTGCTCCAATGTACTGTATGCAATAGGAGCTACAGTGGGGGTGTGATGACACATTGCTTTTAATAGCTGTAGGAGATGGCTATGTGGCATTACAGTAAAAAAAATGCAATGGGAAAAATCTTGGAAAGTTATTCCAGGTGGGTTGTGGGTACCCTGACATGAGACAAGGCAAGGTAGCCACCACCTGTCGGAAACACATGGGAAGTGGTCCCTCTAGTGGCTGCTCTGGGCATATGAGCATCTTCAATTAAAGAGGCTTCAATATTTAAAAAAAAAAAACAACAATAAAAGAAATAATGTCCTGAAAAGGTAAGCAAACGTATCTTTATTTTTCTTTTGTTATAAGATAACATTTGTGGCACTAAAATGGTCTTGCTGATGATGGCGTCAAGCCTTACAAAATTCAACTGATTTCCAGACATTTAGTCCTGTCCCTGTCATTTGTGCCCGTAGGAGTCATTCACAGATACATTTCCCTGAGTTTTTAGGGTCTAGCGTGATGATCCCAGCATGCTAAAATGGGGGACTGGAGATCAAGCATGTGAGGCTTCTGGACCTGGCCAGAGGGCGGCTTCTCCTGCTTCCTCTGCCTCTAAAGGGAGCTTGGCGTAACTTCGGCTCTCTGGGGGGGTGGGGGGTCATGGGACCTCTTTCCCTCGCCTTCGGACAGGATCAGCTCGGGCGGGGCCCTGCGGAACCACTCGCCCCAGGACCCGTCGTACACCGCCACGTCGGCCCTGCCACAGAGGGCGGCGGCCAGCACCGCGTGGCAGGCCGTGACCCCTGACCCGCAGGTCACCGCCAGGGGCCGCGACAGGTCCAGCCCCTTTCCGCCGCACAGCTCCTGGATCTGGGAGGGAGGCTTGAAGAACCCAGGCGGGGTTAAGAAGTCGTAGAAGGGGATGTTCACTGAGCCGGGGATGTGGCCAGGTTCCACGCCTGGAAGAGAGAGGAAACCAAAGGCACACAGAGGACTGAGATAACAAAGCACCCAGGTGGCATAGCGGCGCAGTGGTTGGCGTTGCTGCCTCACAGGGTCGAGGCCCTGGGTTCAGTTCCTGGAGTGCTGTCTGTGTGGAGTTTGCATGTTCCCCTCCCCCCGTTTCCTCCTACAGTCCAAAGGCCTACTGGTAGGCTTCTGGGAAAACTGGCCCTGGTGTGAGTGTGTGTCTGTGTGTGCCCTGTGATGGACTGACATCCCATCCAGGGTGTACCCTGCCTTGTGCCCGTTGCATGCTGGGATAGGCTCTGGCTCCCCCATGACCCTGAATGGCAGGAAACAAGAGTATGAGTGTATATATATATATTATATAATAATTATATGGATTCATGCAATTTCCTCTTTGTTAGGGTCCCCACGACCTTTGAGTCAGTTGACAAGCTCCCTCTCGGCACTTAATGACGTTCACCTCCCTGTTTGGCTCTGTGCCTTACGTGAAAGTGGTCTCACCCTGAGGCAGGATAAGAGACGAGAGAAGAAAGAAGAAGAGAGAAACGGAAACAGCCAACGGGACGACAGGTTAATGGGTTTTTCCAGCCAGCGAGGACGAATTCTCTGATGCCTAGCTCTGACGCAAAGATCTAGCAGTCAAGCTGTTAAAGCTTCTTCAGGAATAGGCTGCCCAGCCATTTTATTACAGCTGCTTCTTCCAGCTCCTTTTTGGAACGAACTTTCTCAGTCATGTCGTTAAAGCTGATTCTTCGAGATACTTGAAGGAAACAAATTGGCCAGTCATGTTGCTGAAGATGTTTCTCTAGTATCCTGAAGGAACGCACTTCTCACACATGTAGTTAAAACTGATGATCTGGGATCCTTTGTCAACAAACTGCCAAATCAAATAGTTTGGATCTGATCCTCTCGAGATTCTTCAGGAAACGACCAACCATCTGCAGCCAAAGCAAGAAAGAACACATGGACTCTCCTTGTCTGTAACCTTCATGAGCAGCTTGTTACAGACTCCTACGACTCTTTGAAATCCAGATTTTGTTGGGGTTTTTTTTAATTTTCCGGGTGAGAGATGTCTTTTTTCTTCACCGACTTGACCGCTTACACATGCAAGACCTGCGAGTATCATGATAGACCAGACATCAACCCAGAGAGTAACCGGAGACTCCTCACCTTCCATGGGCTCTGGCTCTGTTCCTCTGAATCTGCCAGGTGTTTTCACGTCGAGCAGCTGAAAGGCCCTCTGCTCCAGGTTTTCCAGGATGTCCTCGTAGCTCTTCACCCGGGAAGCCTCGAGTTTCGCCACGAACGGCACCGGCTTGGGTTCTGAGTGCTCCCAGGTGACCGGGTATCCTTCCCGGATCCAGTTGATCAACCCGCCATCCAACACCGACACCGCCCGGTGCCCAAACACCCGGAACATCCACCACACCCGGGGCGCCGAGAAGGCTCCGAAGTCGCTGGCGTCGTAAACCACGACGTGCGCGTCGTTGCCGATGCCCAGTTTCCCCACGTAGGCGGCGAACTCGCTCTCGGTTGGGAGCATGTGGTCGAAGGGGGACCCTCTGTCGGAGCAGGCATCGATATCGAACAGCGAGGCTCCGGGTATGTGTCCCGGCTGCCTGAATTCCTTCTCGGCATCCCGGTTCATCTCCGGCAGGTACCACGACGCATCTAAAATGTGAAGATTGGGTCGGCTGCCCGGGTCTCGGAGTGCTCTCCAGAGCAATTGCGCAGAGACGAGAGCCGGCATTTGGAAATGCCGGGCACGTTGAAGGATTTGCTGCGGTGTCAAGTCAGGAGGGTGCTGCTGCTCGATTTTGCTTCACCGTATCTCATACGTTTGGCGTTCAACGTCTACCGCGGAGGCTTCGCCCACCTATCCGAAGATAAGACTGTGAAGCAGACGAATTAAAGAAGATAATTAAGGGCGCTTGAAGTGTGAGCTGAGAAGATAGGCCCGAGGCTAAGCTCAGGGCGTTTGCTTAAGGCGGTCCTAAAAAAGAATTATTTGTGCACCGCCAGAATTCATTTGGTTTTTACGAAAAAACAAGAACAACGGCAATCTTGAGACCAGTTGCGTGTTTTTATCTGGTTTATGCTGGCACGATGTAAACAGCCGGTGAAACGACATAACGGAACTGTAAAATGAACCACGGAAGCAGAAAAATAAAAAGATGAAACATTATAGAGAAAATTAAGAGGCAGAGTAGCACCTGTGATTCCATAAATGGAGAAAGAGGTGAGGTTCTTTTCCTTTTTCTGTGCTGCGGTAGATCTGTCCAGGTGTGCACAACTGTCCCAGAAATACTACAAAACTCACACCACAGTAGCCTACTCCTGTTCATGTTTGCAAAGGTGTTAGTTGTAAAAGCACTTTGTAGTAGATAGTCCTAAAATCATAGTTTTAATAATAATTAGTCATTCCTGACAGTGATCCAGAGCTTTTCTGGGCACTCCACTCAAAGTGCTGTACAGGTCATGGGGAATCCCACCATCACCACCAGTGTGTACCCCCACCTGGATGATGCCCCAGTCCACTCCCCACACACCAGCTCTCAGTGGGGAGGAGAGCAGAGTGATGGAGCCAGTTCACAGATGGGGATTGTTAGCAGGCCATGATTGGTAAGGGCCAGGGGGAAATTTGGCCAAGACACCAGGGTAACACCCCTACTCTTTTTTTGAGAAAAGCTTGGGAGAGTCAGAACCTTGGTGTTATGTCTTATCCAAAGGACGCTGCCTTTTTTACAGTATAGTCTAGCGTTCACAAAAATATCACAATAAGATAATATAATCTAGCAGATTTTCTGCAGGTCAAAAATACCCACTATGCCTTCCTCTAAATCTCTTTCTAGATCTCGTCTGTCATTCCTGCTCCTTGCCCCCTTCTCTCACTCAAGTGAGAATGCTCACTTAACCAGCATTCTGTCTCTTCACAGCGATCTGTTCCAAGACCAGGCTTTCTAATCACCTCCTATTCCTCTACAGATGTCGTCGTTATAATATAATTCCCAAAGCATTTCGCCTGAAATTGAACACTTTTTCCTTTGACTCTGATGCCACCCAGAGTAATGGTCAGAAGCTCACACCTGAATTAGGCTCCACAGCCAAAACGTTGTGTTCCCTTTCTTCTCTTTTCAGCATGGAATAAACGTTTAACTTGTTCCTTTGAGACCTAAAGTATGTCTGTTTCACAAGTGAGTACACAGACTAAGCTAAAAAAAAAAGATGATTAAAAATACACCAACTAAGGGCTTAGTAAGATTAAGTAAATAAATGCCAAGTAGAACTAAAATCAGAAGACAAGGGGGGACCGAGAAACTATACATACAAGTGAATCTCTGCTTTTTTCGGAGGAACTGTACCTTTAAGACTGGTTTAACTGATTGCGTCATTGAGCAGCTCTTAAATGACGTCACACTGAGAACGTTCCAGAATCCAGTCATGCGTTTATTTTAATTAGAGCCCAAATCTTTGATCTACTAATGAGAATTATCAGGTGTGAGTGCGTAAAATTCACGGCGTAGCTAAAACAACAGACATTGTAAAGGCTGTGGTTTCTTCCATAAGTCGTTCCAAAACGAAATTAAACTCCAGCAACTTCCTACTTCAGTCGACACGGAACCGGTTCAATCTGGTTTGAATGTAAGATTTAGGAGTCCGAAAAAGAGCCTGATTTAGTTGGTTTTTTTAAATAACTTTTTCACAGCTCTAAAGTATCCCTGAACAAGCTACTTTAATTTTTCAGGACTGTCACGTGTATTTTCTACTGAGGTTGTAATGATATTATTTATTGCGGACTCCTCACTTTCCACCCTTCTCGTGTTCGCCAGTTTAAAATCTAGCGCGAATCGGCGCTTTGCTATCGCGGGCCGCGCGGGGGGAGGAAGAGTTGACGCGCCGCCATGTTGAGAGTGGCAGAGCGCGGAGCTCACGTCCGCATATATTAATAAGACAATCCACTGTATGAAGCTATTGTGCAGCAGTTCACTCAAACTCATGAAAATGAGTAACTGCGCAACAATAATGCGACCATTCACCCTCTAGAAAGGTAAGATACTGACACAATCTTGGTAGTTGAAACGGTGACGAAGAAAAATAACCCCGGCCGCGCTCGGATGTTTTTGACACACCCAGCATGGCCGCTGACTCCAGCTGCCTGGCGCGGAGCTGTCTGGGAGGAGCGCCTGAAGGTCCTCGGAGGAGAGGGGGGCCAATTAAGGAGGTCCTTGCGTTCGCCATATTGGTGTGCAATTTTATTTAATTACCTTCGCGTAGTTTTGACAGCGTCGTTACCGAGTGGTGCTGATGGTGCAAGGAGGCGATCACAGGGTGCGCGAAAGAGCAAGTGGTTTGACAAATAACAACAAGAAGAACAACAACAACAATAGCAGTGGAGGTTTAAATACAAACAGCAAAAAAGAGCGCTGCAATCGCGGATAATAATCTTTTTTTTTGGTCATTTGAGTCGAAAGGTAAGCGCTTTGCTCGAAGCGGGACAGGAGTTCATGTACCATCTCCCTGATTGCCTTGGAAGAGAGAGAGAGAGAGGGAGGGAGGGGAACGGAGAACGCACTGACGTCCCAGCGTTTCTCGTCTTGCTTTTTACAGCGCCGTTTTACATTTCGGTTTTGCACTTTCGATCAGCACAATTAAAAATATATACATATAAGATCAGTGGGTGCGGAGAAACTCGGGGTACGACGTGCAGAGCCGACGAGCGGGGCGAGACGGACGGGGTGACGTAACCGGGGGGCTCTGGCGTGGTTGCCCAGCTCAGGGGAAGCGCTTTGAGCTCAGGAGTCGCCATCTGTACCCGCCAGAGCACAGGCGACTAAAAACGGACACAAACACAAGGGATCAATATTATTACATTACAGCCTGAGTCCAATCTGGGTCCCAGATGACTAAGTCATCGTTACTTTGAAATAAACACCCCGTGTTTATTTTTTTTTTGTGTAGCTGAAAGTAATCTTTTGTCCCGAAGTCAATACTCTTGATCATGGTTTTTGTGGTTGTGTTTTTATTTTTGTATTAGGGGATCTATGAGGAATGTTGGTGTGTTAAATTGTGTTTTCTCTCCCCCCACCTCTTAGCGCCGACTGGCAGCGTTCATGAGTAGCCATGTCTGGTATCGCTCTGAGTAGGCTGGCGCAGGAGCGGAAAACGTGGAGGAAAGATCACCCATTTGTGAGTTTTCACTTTTTGCTTTATCTGATAAAACTCCGCCCTGAAAACACGGAAGACTCTGCTTTCATGCTTTGTTTCCTTTAACTTCTTAAGACTCCTTGTGTCAAAGTGGTTTTTGGTTCTGTCTTCTATCTTCTGGTGTCTGGTTTAATGACTCAATTAAGCAATTCAATTCATCATTTTGATAACGAGACCTATACATGGAATTTCTTAAGGTCTTTCCCAGTTGATGGCTGAAGAGCGCACCAGTAAAAGTACACTGCCCTTTAAACACCTTCACGGTGGGTTGGCATGCTTAACAATGATAAATTAAATCATAATTCATTAGATAGCCTATGGAAGTGAGAGATCAGGTGGAACAAAAACCAGAAACTAGGTTTTCCCGGGAGTGAACTTTTGACATCCCTTTGTTACACGCCTTGCTACTGTTCATGTTGGACTCTTGTCGGGTAATTGTCTGTTTTCCCCTGAAGAGCAGCGTGTGATTTAGTTGGAAAAAAAAAACAACATTTCTGGCTGTAGGCTTGTGAATGTAATAAAAGCCAAAGCTTCCAACGGCAGTTTCCATATTAAAAAAAACAGTGGATGGACTGTGACTGATCCCTACTACATTACAGTAAGCCCGTCCCACCCCCACCCCCCCATAAATGTGGTCTTTTCTTCTGGGCTCTTCCCTGTCCTGTGTTAGTAGTGTCAGCTTTCTGCAGGAGCTTCTCTGCAAGGGCATGTAGGAGATAAAGCTGTACTTTTGTGTCCATTTGTGTTTGTTGTGATTCCCGTTTCCAGTACTGTTTCAAACTACGCCCCTCATCAGCTGCCTTGAGAAGTTTTTTCACAACTTGTATTTTTATGTGGCACTAGAATAGGTTTTAGAAGCAGTCTACAGAGAAATGGCGATAAACTTCATTATGGGCACATAAGGAATATGTAATAATTGGATTATTGCATATACATCTGAAGATACTAAAGCATTAAAGGAAATGGAACTGAGATATCCAATACTTGAGGGTCTCCACCTCCCCACAGGGCTTTGTCGCTGTTCCCACGAAGAATCCCGATGGCACGCTGAATCTGATGAACTGGGAATGTGCTATTCCTGGGAAAAAAGGGGTAAGTGACGCATCCAGTTCGGTTTTCCCAGACTCCCGGGCAAACCCCTCTGTTACGATTTTATGGCGCAGACTGAAAGCTCCCGGTTCCAGACCAGGATGCGCCACATCTCCTCTGTGTTTGAGAGCCCGGTAGACAAGATGGATAATGGGCCAGCAGCCAGATCACTCTGCAACTCACAAGTGGCAGCCCACTGAAGCTCAGCAGGTGTGAGCCTGGTCAGTACCTGGATGGGAGACCTCCTGGGGAAAACTAAGGTTGCTGCTGGAAGAGGTGTTAGTGGGAACAGCAGGGGGCGCTCACCCTGTGGTCTTTGTGGGTCCTAATGCCCCAGTATAGTGACGGGGGACACTACACTGTAAACAGGCGCTGTCCTTCGGATGAGACGTAAAACCGAGGTCCTGACTCTCTGTGGTCATTAAAATTCCCAGAGTGTTTCTTGAAAAGAGTAGGTGTGTAACCCCGGCGTCCTGGCCAAATTTTCCATTGGCCCTTACCAATCATGGCCTCCTAATAATCCCCATCTATGAACTGGCTTCATCACTCTGCTCTCCTCCCCACTGAGAGCTGGTGTGTGGGGAGAGTACTGG
Source organism: Lepisosteus oculatus (assembly GCF_040954835.1). Lineage (NCBI taxonomy): Eukaryota > Metazoa > Chordata > Actinopteri > Semionotiformes > Lepisosteidae > Lepisosteus > Lepisosteus oculatus. The sequence continues at coordinate 36,527,833 of NC_090707.1, forward strand.
TGCACTATGGCTGCCGTCACATCATCCAGGTGGGGCAGCACAGTGGTGGTGGTGGAGGATAGTCCCCATTACCTGTAAAGTGCTTTGAGTGGAGTGTCCAGAAAAGCACTATATAAGTGTAAGCAATTATTATTATTATTATTATTATTATTATTATTATTATTATTATTATTAATTGTCTCCGTGCTTTATAGGGGACAGCCTAATCGTGGGGCATAGCACCAGCACATCCTCTGACCTTAGTACAGACTGATTATGGGAAATTGCTTTCTACATAAGTGAGGGATTCCTTTATCCACTACCCAATCCATGAATGACCTGAGCTCCCAGTAAAGGTGTAGGGGCAAGTGCAATAAGTGATGAAGAAAGATATAAGATGTGAAAAAGGGGTTAACTAAGTTCTTTCTGCACAAAGATTTCTCGTAACACAAGACATTCCATTCTGTGCTTAGGCACCTTTGAGTTCTGGCAGGGATAGGAGTTAATTGAAACGAAATTCCAAGTGCAAGATAAAGACCCCCCCCCCCCCCACTAAGGAAAGATAAACCTGACCATTAAAAGTGTTCAAGGTCTTGGGAATGTTCAAACACAGGTGGCCCCCCATTACCATGGTAACAATTTGCATCAGAAGCAGCTGAAATTTGCCATATAAACTGGAAGTTTTGTACCGATATTTCAAACAGTTCTTTGGTCTTATTGTCCCTTGCATGCAATAAACTCAGTTGTTTAAACTTCTTCTCGGGTTCCACAACTTATTTGTCTGTTACTACAGTGGTCATTATTTACAAAAATTAAGGGGTATGTGCAGTTGTAGGGGATGAGGCGATTGTGGAGAGAGTAAACTTTGTAGGTTCTGGTACTCTATGAGGGTCACCCAACAAGTGTTGGGTGAAATTTACCTGTTTGTGTTTTTGTAGTAAGCAAGTAAAGCTGTCATTTTGCAAGCATGTCAATTTTTACCATGTTACCTAGGAGTGTAAAGAGAACAAGAACTGCACACAAAAAAATGGAACCACCTCAAAGCTGACGAGCCCCCTATCTTCTGAAGCAGGGGTGTCGCGCTCATATTCCTGAAGACCCGTTATCCGCTGGTTCTTCTGTCATCTAAACTCTTGGCCAGATTAAATACAGTGATTTTAACCAGGCGCTGAGGCGTTTTATAGGTAACTGTAACCTTAATGAAGTGAACGTTTTTGACTAGTTAACAATTAAAGACCTTAAAAAAAAATGCTGTACATTGTCTGAGTAAGAGAGATGATTATTTACAGTCATTTTATAGATATTATTGTAACGCAAATCTTGGAAGTTGAACAGTTCTTTGAGTGGATGTTCAACATGTTTTACAAACGCCTTTCTGCAAGGTCGGGCACGTTCCGTTTGTGGAGTTTTGCGATATTGAAAGGGGTTATTAATGGATACAATTTATTGGCAGACGCTGTGGGAAGGTGGCCAGTACAAGTTGAGGATGCTGTTTAAGGATGATTATCCCTCGTCTCCTCCAAAATGTGAGTATTTTCTTGGCATGGGAGATGGGAGAGAGCTGATAAAACTGGCTTATTCCGAGGAAACAGCGAAGGAGCGGTTTATATCAACAGCACGTTCTCCAGCACCGACCGATCATGAGCAGAGTGCTCAGATTTATTAGAACCTCCCATGATTTTATTTGAGCTTTTCACGCATCCTTAGTTATTAATTATGACAGAAATATGGTTTTTCTCATGCTCTTCATTCAAAGGATTTTAAACTAAAAGCACACTTGGTTTTTGGTGTGTATTGAGACGTTACGCTCATTATATTTTTTGGAAGATGGAATTCTGCCCAGCCAGCCAGCTTCTTCAAAGTGAAATAAATAATATTTAACGTTTTCTGCTTATGAATTATTCTCCCTTATTCAGTGAATGTGTGGTTTAAAGAAACATGTGTTTCACTGTTGGCCATTTTTGTCTAAATGACCTTTGCTATAAAGAGAGTGAAGTCTCTCTTGGAAGATTGTGTTTATCCAGCACAAGTTGAGAGATCCTACACAGATCGACAGCTGTGAATTCTCCTGTGGCCTGGCACCATACAGAGTTACCTAACTGGGTTGTGGCTTGTCTGTTTGATAGATATGAACTCTACCGAGTACATGTAATCTTAGAAAATCCCTGCCATGGCCAGACATCTTCCCTGAGCATCCTGCATCTAATATGGTCTGTGGGCGTTGGTGGACCACAAGCTCTTGTGACTTCCACAAAATCTAATGTATAAGTCCTTATGTAATGTATAAGGCGGCATCATGGTTGTATTAAATGTGCTTTATTTTTGCCTGTACAGTTCCTCTGTAATGGTACTTGCAATTTTCAATTTGGCTACAGCCTGATGTTACCCCGACACCTTCATTATTTTATAGAACAGAATTTTTATTAATAAGGCAGCTGGAGAGCACAGAGATATACAACGTCTGAGAAGAATACCCCAAAAGAATACATTGTATGCAATACAAAGAAAAGCAAATAGCAGATTATAGCGGGCTTTACACTGAGACAGACCAGGTTATTGAAATTGCAGCCTGAGTCATAACAAACGGATCATTATAATCTTAATCTTTTGTCATTATAACCAGTTTGAAGAGCAAGTGGCAGTCTGCTAGTTTACAAAGTGCGTACTGTTATATATATATACAGTATATGCATCAAATGATTTTACTGACTGAAAATCGAAACTCTTCTGAAATGCTTATGTTGCCATTCTGTAAAATGCTTTCACCAAAAACATTGTGTAGTGGAGAATATCTATTTTTTTCAACAAAATGTGGTTGTGTAATGTTTTGACAATTCAGGAATGGTGTCAATCACATCTGCTACAATCATTTTCCTTCTGGTTCAGGTTAAAAAGACACGGGTCTGTTCCGGAGCAGTGCAATTTTTACAGATTTCTAAGCGCAGTGTGCTGTAAACGCATATCTCCATGGGAACACAGGCTCTTTGCCAGCTTATGTTTTTACTAATGTCTCGTCCGGAGGTCACCAACCCCAGGCCTGTAGCACCCCAATTCAGGCAGTCTTAGAGGTCATCTGTTTTTAAAGATTAGTAACACCTAAGATGCTAATGATTCAAGTAAGTAGTCTGTTTTTTTTTTTAAGAGAACTCTGGGTTTTGAGGGATAAAGGATAGATTTGAGTGCGAAATGATCTCTAAATTATGGACCATATTGCCCGTTTAGTTGATCACAATGGAATTGTTCTGTATCTTTACAAAATGATTTAGTGGTGACCTCCAGCACACACTGGACGAGGGCTCTCCACAGCCAGGGAGGGTCCCCTGTGTCCAGAATCAACAGAATTTCATGTAACAACCCAAACGGCTGTTGAGCAGTTCTTTTTGTTTGTTTGGTGTCAAACAGGCAAGTTTGAACCCCCCATCTTCCACCCCAACGTCTATCCCTCTGGGACTGTGTGTTTGTCCATCCTGGAAGAGGACAAGGACTGGAGGCCGGCCATCACCATCAAACAGGTCAGAGACACAGGGAGTTCATGCTCTGTAAGCTGCAGGTGCTTACAGAGGTCTGTATTGTCTTATGAATAATAAATAAAAAACCCTGCAGCTCGTGTTCCTTTTTCTAAGGGCACAAGGGAAGGACCAGGGGAGATCCCAGTGCTGTTCAACAGGGACATGTCAGCAGGTTCCATTTTAATGGCACCTTGCTGTCAGCGTAAAATATTCTTAAGCTTTTTTTTTTTAAAAAAAGTGAGAACAAAAGCAGAGAAGTAACACCAAAAAGGGTTACACCAGCTCTCTGTTTTCCTACGTCTGGCGGCGGCGCTGCTGGTGGAGCTTTCTGGGGTCACTGTAGTAGACGCGAGGTCGGTGGGCCGTGTGGTCTCAGGGCTGCGCTGCTGATATGGTTCCTCTGGCAGTCCGTATCGCAGGCACAGCAGGTCCCTATTTTCACACCGGGGTGAGAGCTCGTGAAACTGTGACACTGGGGACTCCCAGTTGGGTGGCCCGTGGGTGAGGCTGGGCTTAGTGGGCAAGGGCTGTTTTTAACTCTTGTCTCAACAGTGCCCCCTACAGCTTCCCAGCTGCCCACAGGCGTGTAGTGATGGAGAAGAGATTAGGGCAGATCCCCATTTTGAATCCGTGTTCGCTCGGGCTACTTTGCAATACCGTAAAGTATATATGAAGCAGTAACGTCAGGCAACAGAGTCCTGGCAAACGTAGTTTAAACGAGCATTCTTCCGTAGATGAGCTGACATCAGCTGAGATCTTTAAAGACACTGCCCTAGCTCCCTAGACAGCCAGGAATATCCAGTTCTCGATGCTTGTCGTTCCCTGCCTTTCAGATTTTGTTAGGAGTCCAAGAGCTGCTCAACGAACCCAACATACAGGACCCAGCACAGGCTGAAGCCTACACAATATACTGGTGAGTATTCAGACGATGCTTGCTGTGGATTGACAATTTAGTTGTGATTCACGTCAACACCAAGGGCTTTCGACTGGGGGGGCTGGAGTCCCGCAGGCTCTCCTTCTAGCCAAGACCTCGTTTACTTAATCTTTCTCATAATTAGCTTTCGTTGTGGCTCAGCAGTCTGTGGCGGTTCGCGTCAGGGTCCGGTTAACTGACTTGAGAGGCCTACGAGAAATCAGGGTGAAATCGGGATTAAGCATGTTGCAGCTTGTTGCTAGAGGGCTTAGATCATAAAGCTATTTCTCCATTCACACATAGCCATGAATCTGTTAATTCCCCATGAATTGTCCGCGAATTCCCAAAGATCCCATGTTTGTCATATGGACGCATGTACCCTGTCAGAGGAGTATCCAGCCCTGGTCCTGGTTAGACACAGTGCTTTATGGTTTTACCTTCATTGAAACATTGATAAGCCCTTTAAACTTAATCTTTAAATAACGTGTGCCTAATCTTTAAATAACATGCTAAAAGAATGACGGGATTGGGGCTAGCGTTGGTGACCCCCTGATTTTAGGGTGACCCATAAGAATCACTCAGCTGGGGCTCCTCAGGACCATGGTAGGAGACCGCTGTGAGGGTAACCAGTAAGAATAACTGGACTGGAGCTCTCCAGGGCCTGGTTTGGAAAGCCCTGCTATAAAACCTGTAGGACTGTGATTGACACTCCTCCTCTGATGGGTTTATCCTGACTTGGGGGGGTTACATGATAGTCCTTCATCTGTAAACAGAACTTCAAACTTTGTTTTAAGCCACTGCTATAAAACAAATGATAGTTGTAATGCAAAATGAATAAATCTGAAGTTGAATGCAGAAGGAATAACGTGCAGTATGCCCTTGCATCCCTTTGGCTGTAGTGTATTTTTCACACCTGTTTGCCATTTTCCTTGTTTTTTTTTTCCAGTCAGAACAGAATGGAGTACGAGAAGAGGGTGAGAGCACAGGCCAAGAAGTTTGCCCCCACATAGGCCTGAACTCTGACCTTTGCACTTTGACCACAGAAGCCAGCACTTGAGGAAGGAGGAGATGGGACTGGGGAGGGTGACCGGCAGGCACTTGTAAATATATATAAATATAGAGTGAGCTCTGCAGATGTTTTTTTTAATTTTAGCGAGTCGGTGTTTGTGTCTTAATGATTGGCCAAAACATGTAATTATATAAAAAAAATAAAATTCTGATTAAAGTCTTGTTTATTAGTACCAAAAGCTACTTTTCTTTTGTTGTTGTTGTTGTTGTTGTTGTTGTAAGCACATGTTAAAGTGATGGCTCAGATTTAGTCCAGCAACAGGAGAAGCCAGAGCCGTTTAAAGTCAGTAGCTGTGTCCACATGCGCAGGCTGCGAAAGAACGGGTAAAGGTTTATTCAATGCTGAAAAGAAAAAGAGACGCACACCAGAACCGAAAGGTAATCCGCCATCCTTCCCTGGTTTTTGGGTGAGTGATTTCTTCTCCACGCCCGTAGCATTTCTGCTTTCTGGTGATTTTGTTTGCTTTGCTGAAGATCCAGTCCTCTCCGGTGTGAAAGCATCCTGACAAGGACAGAAACCTCCCGCAACAGGAGACCAATTCAAATATTAGCGAAGGGCGTTCCAACGTTTTGAGGGAACAACAAAGGAAGAAACACGACGTCCACAGCAGCGTCACCAGCCTTGAAGCCTCAAGTATGCGAGATATGCGCTATGGAGAAAGCACATTTCATGTCAATAATACAAGATTAGATATTCACAAAGCAGAGACGTCGAATGCTTCTCCTTCAATGCTTACAAGGTGGAAATACACTACTACTTGAACAACGTTATAAGCGCGGGTGACCGGTCATCATAACTAGGTTGCTGCTATATGTAGTGCTGGAGACACAGCAGATGGCGCTGTTTCCCAGCCCGGAGCGGTAATGCCAATGCCCTAGTCTAGTAACCAGAGGGCCCTGCGGATGAGACGTGAGACCGAGGTCCTGATTATACGTCCGTTAAAGATCTCACGGCACAACCCCTGGAATCCTGATTAAATTCCACCCCGGGCGTCTTCCTCCCTCATTCCTCGCTCCTCTGAGCGCTGCTGTCTCATAATGGCCGCTGGCCGTCACCCAGGTGCCGACCGCAGTTCAGCGGTGCGTCCTATCGACCATGTGAAGCACTTTAGTATAATAAGGAGCTATAAAAATGCAAGGGATGTATAAGTAAGTCTTGCACAATTATAGACCAGAAGCGGCTCCGCTTCCCCGTGCAATCTGGAGCAGGGAGTTTCTTTCGAGGGTGTACAGGCATCCCCAATCTTTCCTAATAGACTGTCCAGAATAATTTCATAGCCTTCCAACTGATTTTAATCTTCAGGGAAAGGCTGCTGTCCTGCAGAACTGAATCTCTCGCAGTGAACTCCTTCACACCCAGAGACGCCAAGGTAGGGTTCAGGACTTCATTTTTTTTATTTTTAATTCTGTCCATGACCCCCACGGCCACATTACAGCAGCCATATCACCCTGCAACTCACAGCAGGTAACCCACTGAAGCTAAGCAGGTGTGAGCCTGGTCAGTACCTGGATGGGAGACCTCCTGGGAAAAACTAAGGTTGCTGCTGGAAGAGGTGTTAGTGGGGCCAGCAGGGGGCGCTCACCCTGTGGTCCATGTGGGTCCTTATGCCCCAGTATAGTGACGGGGACACTATACTGTAAACAGGCGCCGTCCTTCGGATGAGACGTAAAACCGAGGTCCTGACTCTCTGTGGTCATTAAAAATCCCAGGGCGCTTCTCGAAAAGAGTAGGGGTGTAACCCCGGTGTCCTGGCCAAATTTCCCCCCTGGCCTTTACCCCATTATGGCCTCCTAATAATCCCCCTCTATGAATTGGCTTCATTACTCTGCTCTCCTCCCCACTGATAGCTGGTGTGTGGTGAGCGTTCTGGCGCACTATGGCTGCCGTCGCATCATCCAGGTGGGGCTGCACATTGGTGGTGGTGGAGGGGATCCCCATTACCTGTAAAGCGCTTTGAGTGGAGTGTCCAGAAAAGCGCTATATAAGTGTAAGCAATTATTATTATTATTATTATTACGATGCCGTGCCAGATTACGATTACGAGGGCCAGCATCCCTGAGCAGAGCACCGAGGCCCGATTAAATGCTTTCGAAAAATACTCTGTCCTAAACCAGGTACTGCGCAAAGACCTCATCGTGAAATTCCCATGATTTGGAAGTATTATTGGTTTGCCTTTTTTTTTTAAACAGGGTTACAATGTGGTAAAATGAAGTTTTCATTTTCCAGAGCATTGCGTTATGATAGGAGGGCGTAGTGCACCCCTGGTCAAATACTCCGTAAACACAGATTAGGGAAATCGCCGTGCAGCGCTAAACGCGATTACAGATGGCGCTGTTTCCCAGCCCGGAGCGGTAATGGCAATGCCCTAGTCTAGTAACCAGAGGGCCCTGCGGATGAGACGTGAGACCGAGGTCCTGATTATACGTCCGTTAAAGATCTCACGGCACAACCCCTGGAATCCTGATTAAATTCCACCCCGGGCGTCTTCCTCCCTCATTCCTCGCTCCTCTGAGCGCCGCTGTCTCATAATGGCCGCTGGCCGTCACCCAGGTGCCGACCGCAGTTCAGCGGTGCGTCCTATCGACCATGTGGTCACACACATTTGGCAAATTCGAGAAGTTTAGTACTCGACAAAAGAGCTTACGCACAGCGCACACATCGCTGCTGGCAGTCCGTCAAATACTGTTCTATTATTTCGTATATGTCTGGTACTAGATCCTTTAGTAATTGCCATTAAGATAAACGTGATTATTTTCTGTTCGGTTATTCTAGACTGTTATTCTAGATTCTAGAGCAGCGCCGTTGTGAACAGCTCTCCCGAGGCGACGGCGGAGCGCTCCTATGACGTAATGCCCCTAGGCAACCGCGGCCCCTCGAGGCCCCCGGGGGTGACCGCGTGCGCTCCGGGACAATCCTTCATCTCCCGGCGGCCGTGTGCCTTCAGCAGGTGCAAAGAGAAATCGATTCCCTGCTGTTGTTGTTGTTACGTTGGTTAAGGCGCACAGGGGTGAGTATTCGCTGAGAGAGGTGCCGACCTTACTGGAGTTGTGCAGGTGGCTGATGACATGCACTGTAGTCTGTGTTCAGCACGGTGCAAGTCTGTCGCTGCGATGGACGTAATTCAAGGGGATTCAAGTTCCGAGTCTTTCGTCATTTACATTTTATGCTTTATATTATTCATAGTGTGACATTTAAATCCCACACAGGAAACTTCGGCTTCGAAGTACACAGTTAGCAATATTTTTATAACCGACACAGACAGTAGTGACGCGCGTGGTAACTTTAACCCTTATTTTAAACAGAAGTGAGTCAGTTTACCCTTGATCGCGCTGTCTTTTTTCCCCGTTAACTCATCCAGTAAGCACAGCGCGCATTGCAATGAAATTTATACATCGAGAAAATGCATCTAGTGCCACCGAGGTGATCTAATTGCACTGGGTTACTTACCGTAGTCGCCTCAGATACGACCGACACATCATAATTTGAGAAAGGATACTTGTATTTGCATTGCAAGCCTGCTCATTTGTGAACGTTTTTCGTTACGTTATGTTTTGTGCTTGTGCAAGAACAAGTAGGCCTTTAGTAGTTTTTTTTTTATTTAAAACTGTCCACTGCCTGTATACGAGAAACGAGAATGGGTTGATTTAATAATCAGGTGCTTAACAGATGCTTTAATGCAGATCCGTTGTTGTTAGACTCGGCACCACTAGATGGCAGACTAATGACATGTACACAAATTGTCATGCTACTAACATTAAAGCTTTGTCGCACACTACGGGTGTTGGTAAAGCGTAGATACGTAGGTAGATATGCTTTTCATACAACTCTACAGGTAAATATTGCCTCTTAGTGATGAATCCATTAAAGAAGATTTTACAGAGACACTCAGTACAATAAGGGCTTCGAGCCTGAAGTTCACAGGTGTCGAATCTGCAACTGATGTACTTTTACAAGGCTGAGAGGTTACTCAGTTACCTCTAATAGGTTAATTATAGTGAAGAAAACTAAAGTTATTTAATGCCGTCTACCATGATGAGAAGTATCACAGAGTTTCTGGCCTTCAAATAAGCCTCCTAATAATCCCCATCTATGATTTGGTTTATTATTAATCCACTCCTTCAGGGAACTAAGACACGGGAGAAATGGTTATTTTGATCCACTAATGATAAGATCCATTCAGTGCTGTAATCACGCATTTAAGGAGATTCCCAGAAGCCTCCTCATGTCCATTAACTGCAGCAGCAACAAAGTGGGTCTTCGTCGTTTCTCTGTGTTCTCAGGTCTCTTTTTCTAAACACATGCTCTGAAATTCACCCTGCTTCGCCAATAGAAGATAACCGACTCCACCAAAGGCTTGTCCCAAACTACTGGCCACCGGCATAAGACGTTTCAGCTTTGCGAAGACCCGTTCTCCAGGTTGGAGAAGAACACCGAGCCCAGTAATGGTTGGGAGGTCAGACCCATGCCTTGCAACCCAGGAAAGGTTGCTGGTTGTCCAACAAGATGAAGCCCTGTGTCAACGTGGTTGTCCATCAGAAACAGGCAGTGATCCTATAGCAGATACCGGTGCATCCGAAGCACCAGTCACAGACCGAGCTGCTAAGATGCATCAAGAGCAAGCTGAGGCTAACTGCGAGAGGGCCGTTGAGACCATGGATGGAACGCTGGTAGACAACCATGTGAGTCTTTAATCAAGGGCTGTCCATTCCTTGTTCTGAAGGACCAGTGTGTCGGGTTGTCCAGGCATCTTCAGGTGTTCGGAGAAGCTGTTAATCGGGTTCAGTTCAGCCAGTTATGAACTGACCCAAGACATTAAGAGCCCAACTGGACCGAAAGCCTATGGACACACTGGTCTTCCAAAACTAGAATTTGAGACCTCTGACCTTAACGCCACAGACTGCTTTAAAGCACAAATATACATTTGATGATAACTCAGTAATTTTTGTAAGCTGGTCCATTCATATTGCATGCCGTGAATCATACCTTTGTGCTTTGAACACCACGCCTCACCTCCATCTCTTGACAGGTGAAACCACTAGTGCATGACCAATGAAATAGATAGATAATACTTTATTAATCCCGTAGGGAAATTGATGAAACTGAGTACATTCATGGCTCTTCAGCATGCCACATAGCTGTAGAAACCTAACTGGAGGTCATCTGGAGGTGGTAAAAAAAGAATTTAGGAACTGGAACAAAAAGTATAAAATGCGTCACCTGACATATAAGAACTGCAAAAAACTCTGAATTCTTCCTCAGGGAAGAGATCTGCTCTGTGTCCATGTTCCCTCATTCCTCGTACCCGAGTTCAGAGTGAGAGAGGGTACCTTTCCTCAGCCCCATGGATCCTACTACAGCCTTGGACACTGCCTTCGTACCAACATCTTCCCAGGTATGAGCTGGAAGAAATGTCATTCTGACACTACATATCTGCCCCAGCTGTCCTCAGATCTGAAATACAGATGCCTTGGATCCTGTAGGTTTTACATACCTGTCTAATGCATCACCAGTTCAAGTAATATGATAAATTCAGTGGTAAAGACAAAAGAGTGGGACAAAATATCAAAAGAGTACTGCAGCTTCTCAGGGTGGGAACCTTTTTACTGGTGTGATGCTGTTCTGATTTCCCATTGACTGGAACTTGAACGGAAAAATGATCAAACCAGATCAATTCTTGTCAGAAAAATGCCTCTGCGCCACAGGGTTTACTTTTTACCACTTGACATCCGTAATCACTGGTTTTGATGTTGGTCTCTGACATGATTTCACTATCGTACCTGCAAAGTGCTGAAGGATGTGGGTTGTAAATGAAAAATGCACCCTCTGGGTGTCTGTATGCCACTACACCACAGGGGGAATTTCAGCTCCAGCAATAGTTTTAACCCTATTACAGGATGCTGCACAGGTCCTTTAAATGTGTTTGGGCAGAAATGCAGAATAATCAGAAGTCAAACAGGATACAGGAATAAAAAAAATACATCTGTTTAGCGAAGAGGATAATTATTTTAATAAGGCTTCTGAACAGTTTTCCATCAGGAATCAAGATGGTCCCACACACGTTTCAGTTATTCTCACTGCTGCATTCTGTAGAATCATTCAGAAGAAGAAGATCCATTCAGTGACTAAGATATGCATACTTACTTGCCGATATAGGTTATTTTATTTCAAGGGTGATGATTCCAAAACAGTACAAATGCATGTGAGGGACAAATTGCCGAGTACCTACCAGAGCAAAAGCAAAACAACTGTCTTTCTAAACCAAAGTGGATTGTAAAGATACAGACAACAGGATAGCAGGAGAGCCCTGTACATATTATGAGGATCTTAGTCTGCATCCTCAAAACCACAGATCTTCATCAAGAAACAGATGCTCAAAAGGGTGGAAGTATATCATTCCTCATTCCAGTGTTTGCGGTACAGGGCACATCTTTCTGTGAACCTGCACTGACATAAAGGAATGTGATTTTTATTATTATTATTATTATTATTATTATTATTATTATTAGAACCACAAGTTTCACTTTTTTGTTTCAGAAGAAGAAGAATGTGCGGCACAAAAAATGATTAGGCTTTATGGATTTCTTCTGTGCAGTAGTTGCTGTATTTGGCGGTGAGATGACAGATGTCAGTATAAGACACTGGAACTGCTAGAGATCTACACTAATGCATTCATGTCTGCCCCACCTCCTACTGCACAGGACTCCCACAGACTTGCTGTTCCCTGGCCAGCGACTCCTACTCCACTGAGATCCCCCCCCGAGACCCCCTGCACTGGTATGGCCGCAAGACTGACGCTCTCGGTACGCCCCCTCCCCCTTATGTTTTGTGGCTAGAGAGTGTTGGTTACACTCTCTCTTTCTCTCGCTTTTCTTCTCATGAGAAGCTCAGAAAAGGTTACAGACAAGAAGAGGCCATTCAGCCCATCGAGTCCAGGCCGTAGTTAATCGATACAGGGGTCTCATCCAGAGAGCCAGGGTATCAGCTTCACCAAGGTGGCTGGGTAACAGGTTCCCTACTCCCACCACCCTTTGTAAAAGTCTTTACCCTTTGGTAAAGACGTGCCTTAGAGGATTTGGAATATTTCTATCAGGCGTAGTCGTAGTCTCACAACCCTCACGCCCCTTTCTGTGTCTCTCTGTTTCAGGGAAGTGGATAGAAAGAAATTTTATGAACCTCTGTACAGAGGTTCTCAGTTCAGACCCCTGTGTATTCTGGTTTGTGCTCTTGCTATTTTCAGAACCACAGGTTTCCATTTTCTATTTCAGGCCTTCATTTAAAGTGTGCTTTCCGCTCTTGAAAGGCTGAATGAGGTCTGTAATCTGTATGAACCCTTCGTGAATTAGCCAGGTTCAGGACTGATCTCACACAAGCACAACCGGACTTGAGCCGAAATAAAAACTGTGACTGACTGTGAGTGCTCAAGGTGGTGTAAATCATGCACCGTTAACTAGCGGGTTTTTCAGACCAAGGACTGAGTGCAGATCAAGCCTAAACCAGCAGGCAAATCTATTAGAGGCAGCAATTAGCACTGGTGATTAAGGGCTCAGTTGCAATACAAACCAGCAGGCACAGGTGTCCTCCAGGACTAGGGTTGAGAATTACTGATATAAAAACATGCTGTACCACATCACTATCTTCACATCAGCACACAAAGCGCAGATAGGGGTTATGCCTGCCTGTGTTGTGCAAGCATGCAATGCTTTAAATAGAAATGTTTATGCCTGGCATGAGTATTACATGCCTGAGGTTAATACATGTACTATGGAGGTGTTTCATGGTTTTCTGCATAACAGGGGGGGTGTTATTAAACACTTCAGCATTATACCAGTTATTGTGTGAATCCTGCGTCTCAGAATACTGATGTGTCTGTGTGATTGTGTGTGATTATATTTAGTGTCTGATTGCTGTGTATGTCAGGGGACATGTGCACGTCGATGTGGTCAGGACTACATGATTTGGTCACAAAATTAACGAAAATGCCCCCTTGCAAGATATTGTCTATAATGACAGCAAGAGGACATTCCCTTTCAGAAAACAAACTTTTTACAAAAAAATCATTAGAAAATGGTGCCTAAATATCTTGTTTGGTTTCCCACTGTGGTGAGTTCAGTTTATGCAGATTTGGGCTGAACCCAGTAATGAAAAATCATGGTGTTTGCACAGAAAGTATTTTTGTTCTTTTGAATTTATTACAAGACATTTTTAACAAGTAATGCCTCATTGTTAATGTACACATGGCAGAGTTTGCTTGCAGTGATATTCTAAGAAACTGTGATGAAAGTTTAAATATAAGGGCCTCTTTGCTCACAGATAATAGAAGTTTTACTGACTTATGCAGTACACCTTAGCACTGTTTTTGGTTTTATTCTTGTGACAAAAACTACAGGAAAAATCCACAATTAACAGATGTAACAATAGTTCTTTTAGTGTTTCCAGGCTCATATCTCATACAGCATACAGCAGTCATCCCATGTGTCCCATCCCATTGGGAGCTTTGTTGATGTCTTTCCATTGTTTTTGTGAAGATATGACCAAGCCTACCATCCATCCATTTTCTAACCACTTTATCCAGTATAGTGTCATGGGAGAGCCAGAGCCTATCCCAGCAAGCAGTGATGGATGGGACACTAGTCCATCTCAGGGAACACACAGACACAGACACACACTCATTTCCCACAAGCCAGTGAACCCACCAGTATATCTTTGTGCTGTGGGAGGAAACCAGAGCACCCAAAGGAAACCCACATAAACATGGGAAGAACATACAAACTCCCCACAGACAGCACCCAGATTGGGATTTGAACCCAGGGCCCTAGCACTGTGAGGCTATGATGCTGACCACTGTGCCACTGTGCTTACCAGTACTTTAGAAAGCTCTGTATGCCAAGGTTTACACTTAAAATACTGTAGCTTAAAGTTTCTCAAAGTTTTTTTTATAACAGTAGATGATTGCAAACAAACAAACTTACCAGTACATTATCCTTTCGATGTAAATGAGTTGAAAATTCATGTATCCAGTGCACTAGTGTAGGGGAAATGTATCTACCTTTAACTCTTGATGTATTTGATTCTGTCCCTATGTTGGGAATGGATTGGTCTGAGCTTGGACTCATATGCAAGAATATTCAGCACAAAAAAGTATTTTCTCTGGCTCTTGTCTTGTTGTGGACATACAACTAAAACACACAAAGACCCAGGTAGGGCTCAGGTACCTATTTTCATGAATAAAGGGGGATATGGGGTTTTAACAAAATGTGTAACCTCATCTTAAGCCTAGTTTCCCCAACATTTAAAGGAATTCCAACTTAGAAGAGGGGTTATCTTAGTTTGGACGACTTTCCCCTGTTTCCTGGAAACAAAAGATTTACAGATCTGGAGTACAAAACATGACGTGGACTGAAAAATGTTTGAAAATGCCTCTTGTGGTCTGTGCCTCGTTGAGATTCCTTACCAGGAATAATTGGCTTTCTAAGAAGGGATCTTGGGTGAGCCAGGGTCTTGTCTTCATCATCTCCTTCTCACCAAAACCCTGTCAAAATTTAGCAGCCTCTCACCCTGATTGGAGCCTCCCCACCTCCAGTTTGTCCAGGGCCCATCCTGTTTCCCCGGTATCAAAGTTTCTTTTTTTCTTGGAAGAGTCCAGAAGCGGAGAGTGTTTCGACGAATTTTCCACAGACACATGATTTGCGTCTGCGTGCAAATCATATCCGATCTTGCACGCAGACGCACACGGTTGCATTATCTCTGCCGCCTAGTGTGTAACTTTTTTTCAATTGACAAATTCTTGGAGGTTACAAAAAAAAAAAAAACTCTTATCGCTGAACTACAGGCTGATAAAGACCTGTGGGGGAAATATAAAAACAACAAGGAGATAATCTTTATCTTACCTCAGAACTCAAAATGGGATTTTAGGTTTAACACTTCTGAGTCATTTTTCTTCACAGAACTGTACAAATATATTTTCATTTACATGTACAGACAGAGAGCTTCCGTTCGCCGCGATTCTTAGAGATTATTGTTCTTGAGAACCTTCCTGCAGCTGGAACCGAGGTGGTGATGACGTTTTTTTTTTTTGCGCAAATCGATGAGCTTGGCAGATTAATTCTGACATCATGAGATGATTCTCACTAAAAGGACACTGATGCAGAAGAAGCAGTGGTGGTCTATAATTCCAAGAATCTCGGTCTCTTAAAAAAAAAAGAGAGAGAGATCCAGAGTTGGTCTTTTGAAAGAAAAATGAAGAGGTGTGATATGCAATATATTCACCGTTCAGACAAAACACCTTCCAGCCAGGAGACTTTCCTACCAATTCATTAAGAGACCTTACGGTCACGAACAGTTCTTTCCGGGCCCTATGCAGACGACATGATCCGGTAGGTGGGGATACACGAGGATAAAGTTCATGAGGGAGTAGGATCTGAAGACAGGGGGGTGTGTCCATGCAGTGGAGGTGTCCAGGGGGAGTGAATCCAGGGGAACTATCCATATAGGAAATCCAAACGGGTAAACAGAAACAAGGGCTGAAGTCCATAGCCAGGCGATCCATCCGGTGGGGGGGGGAACAGGAACCGGGTCGGAACCGGCGAGGGGAACCAGGAACTAGGAACAGAAAGTTAAAAGCATAACGGAGCCAGACGCTACAGGACTCCCATCGCTCTCACGATACTGAAATCAATGAGGAACCAGGAGTGAGGTCCGCGTCTGGCTTTTAAGGGGGAGCGGGAATAGGGAACAGGTGCAGACAATGGGAGGGAATGAGGCAGGGCCGGAGCGCCCTTAAGAGGAGGGGTTAGCGATCGTGACACTTACCTTACACCGCACTGTCAATTGCCTAACATAGTGACAATTAACTCTGGTTCGCTTTGAGTTCTTAATTAGGTAGTTGAGCCAATTAGTTTCTTAATTGGATCAGTTAAGCCTCTTGGCCAAATCTGAAGATGGTAAGGATTTGAAGAGGCTGCTGGTCCGTAGCTGTCTTGCCTGTAGCTGAACTGAATCACCAAACGCAAGCGTTAATCCCGCAGCCGGCAGAGGAATCCTACTGCGTTGGGCCCCTGAGCAAGGCCCTTAACCCCAACTGCTCCAGGGGCGCTGTATAAATGGCTGACCCTGCCCTCTGACCCCCAGCTTCTCTCTCCCCGTCTGTGTGTCTCACAAGACACACAAGACACACAAGACACAAGGCAAGTCTCGCAAGCTGGGGTATGTGGAAAGACAAATTCCTAATGCAAGAAATTCTATAGGGCTAATAAAAGTGATCTTAATGTTGCAGCCCGTTCTCAAGTAGAGAGCGACCTTCTTCACATTCTCATTGTACAGAATCCCAGCTGGATCAATTGACCTTTCCCTTTCCCAGACCAAACTATTTTCAAAGTGGGCATGGGGGAATTGAAAGCAAAGGATTATGTGAGGGTCCAGATTAACAGCTCCAGGGGCCATATACATGTAGCACTAGCTGGACAGTAGCTCTGGTGATAATGTTTGCACTGTCCTAGGCCCATCCTTGAAATTCTCTTACAGGACCTTAACTAGCTGCTGAAAGGTGCCATAAAACAGCAGCTCTTATCCTTTGTTGTCAAATTCAGGGCTTAAAAACAATAATTTTATTAATGGATTAGGTGGCATGGCACAGGTGTTAGATTTCCTGCCTCACAGTGCTGGAGCCCTGGGTTCAATTTCTGGGGTGCTGTCTGTGTGGAGTTTGCATGTTCTCCCCATAGGTTTCCTCGCTGAGCTCCGGTTTCCACCCACAGTCCAAAATAAAACATACTGGTTGGATAATCGGTTTCTATGAAGATTGGTCCTGGTGTGAGTGTGTGTGTGTCTGTCTGCCCTGTGATGGACTGGTGTCCCCTCCAGCGTGTACCCTGCCTTGTGCCTGTTGCTTGCTGGCATAGGCTCCAACTCCCCCTTGACCCTGAATTGAAAGAAGTGGCAAGTAAATGGGATCATGATTAGGATTTGACTTGACTACAACCTAATTCTCATTTTGCCTAAGCTCTGTTATTTCCTCATTCAGAGTCCTAACCTTGTTCTCAGAGTGCCCTTGCTCACTCTGATTGGGATTCCAACCCGACACTACATTTTAATCAGACTCTTTATCTAATTGTTTCTAAATGATCTGCATCCAGCCGCGAGGTTCAGATATAGGCAGAACACCGATCACAACCCCAGAGGTTCGGCGGGTCAGAGTGTTTAATGCGCAGGACGTAATTGAAGGCCTTACGACTCAATCACATTTTAGGGCCTTTGAAAAACACAAATTAAAACCGTAGGAATGAATCAAACGGAAGAGTGCCCAAACTTTTTCACCTGCCACAGTCACTTTTTTGTTTTCCAGTCCTTTCAAATCGGCAAATAAATAGTAATGGTCCATTCGAATTTGCAGAAAGATGTTTACGTTTGTACCACACAGAGGTTGCGCCAGCCTGTTTTCACTGAGAGACTGTCAGCTACAATTTGGCCAGGGTTGCCTACACTTCTGCCCACAAATGTACACGCATGCAGCCTGGCCTCACTGCTGACATTCCATGGGAGCTAGCAGTGCTGGCTGTGAAGGTTTGTACCACTTTCCTCCCACCTCGTCGACAGCTGCTGCTGGTTCATCTGACTGGCAGCCTTAAAGCTTAATTTGCATGACTGCTCAGAAAGCGAAGGTCTCGTCGTGACCCAAACCAGCTCGTTATTGGCATTGTTTGCCCAGTTTAACAGCTTCAGCCAGCTCTTTGGGTGCTGATACATTACAGAAAACCCGCAGACTCCTTGACCCTCCAGGATCAGGACTGGGGACCCCTGGTGTAGAGGCTGTTATTCCAATTTGAGCTCTTGATGACGTAAATCAATTTGTTATTATTATATTGGTCTAGGCACCTAAGTTAACAACTTTTCTCAGCTGTTGAAATCCAGGTGCTATAAAGAGACCTAGAGAAACACACATGCCCTATAATATATGGATCGGAGACACCGTGTCCATCCCCAAGATCAAGAGTCTCCCATCCTGACCCTGGAGATCAGGTATCTCCCGCAGGTTGTCTGGGGTTGTTTAAAGAAGCTTCAGCAGCACCTAAGGGAGAAGCAATCAAACTGGTCCAGTTAAGCCAGTAACAAGCTGATTTAATTATTAACCGCCCACCTGCACTGAAGACCCACCAGGAGGGGAGGAGCAAGCCCAGGCCAAGCCTGGGGACCTTTCGAAACACAATACCTGACCGGGGTGCAGGGCAGGAGTCAAGCTCGGCTCCTGGAGGGCCCGGTGTCTTCTGGCTTTTGCTTCACATGAGCTTTCACTGACGTAGTTGGCCTGATTACTAAGTCAACTGCAGGCCGTGATATTCTAGCCTGTGTGCAAGGCCTTTCATAGGAAACTCTCCCTCCAAGAAACACTTTGAGCTCTAAACGACCCATAAGAAAAACCTCTAAAAATGTTCAGTGAAGACAGTTATTAGGTTCATTGCTTAATTGACTGGTCAGGCTGGAACAAAGCCAGAAGACACTAGAGGTCAGAGGGCAACAAGGACTCATCAAAAGAATGAATGTGCATGCTGGGATAGGCTCCAGCTGTCCCATAACTCTGTACTGGAAGAAGCAATTTAGAAAATGGATGAATGATTAAACAGTTTTAGAGGTCCATGATGGATGGATGGATGGATGGATGGAAGGAAGGAAGGAAGGAAGGAAGGATAAACTACTTACAATTGAGGTTGAACCAGTCTAACTTCCCAAGTCTTAAGTTGCCTGTAATTTAAAGAACTTGATGAGAATGGGGTGTAGGTGAGATAGCTGTGGGTGTATGAGTTCACAGCACTTTCGGGTTAATTAGAAGATAGTTCTTTCCACTGAATATTTTTTTTTAATGATCCATTTGATCTTGTATTGCCAATCAACCGGCAGAGAGAGGTCGGGCAGAGTGAAAAGTCATTAGAAAAAGTCGGTTGCCGAAAAAAAAAAAATACCCCCGACCTGGAAAAGACAAAAGAATAACAGAGAAAAAAAAAAAGCACATGAAACGAAAAAAGGGGTTTTCCGTCGCAACATGCCTTTTGACTTGAAGGAGCGAAATAATATCTAACGTTTACTAGACCGAAGCTGTGGTTATTGAAAACCCACAGAAACCCGATTCGTCTGAAGCAGCGCTTTCTTTTCTCGTTTTAAGTTCAGCCTCCCAGTACAGGCTGTTACCTGCGTAACGGGGAGAGACCGAGAAAAGGGGTTGTAAAACAGCTTGTTCTTCTGAATCGCCGAACGCAGAAGAAAACACGCAAGCGACCAGGAGCAGGAAGGCAGCCTACTGAAGCACCTGATTGGAAGTTGCTCATTCATCCCGAATGGCGATGAACAGGGTAGGATTGCCTGTTTAAATACTATTATAGTGGTTTCCACTCTAACCATCTGTGAATTGCTCAACAATTATGACGACTAACAATTAAAATAACAGAAGGCATGATACAGTGGAAGGTGTTATATATATGTATATTTCCTGGGCGAGTCCCATCCTTTGACATCCTTTGAAAACGGTGAGATAAAAGGTAATATGTGTTGTTATTATTATTCTGTTCTGTCTGGGGGATTTTTTTAAACCTTTGAACGAGGACTCAAACATGATCTTCGCACCTCCTACCTGACGCATTTTCGAGAGTTACCTGTCATCTCTGAAGAAAACATTAACAGCGCCGCTGTTACAGTACAGTTTCAAGTTCCAAGCGTCGGGAGATACCCTTATCTTTACAGTAGTCCCAGATTCATGTTTTTCTTTTCGTTTCTTGTGTTTAACATCTGGCTTTGCACGCTGTAGTGGGCTTCTGTTTCTGCTCACCGCTTACTGCTGCTCCAGTTCCCTAATGTTTTTTGTGCTTATAAAGTCACGTAGCATGGGATCAGCGTCCTATTAAAAAGGATCAAATCTCACCTCACTCCTCCCCGTTGTTAACAGGCGATTTAGGTCATGAATAAGGAAAATCGTTTACAGTATATGAAAACGTTTGAAAAAAATGCTGTGTTTTTCTGGGGGTTCAGAAAATAACTATCAATGATAGTTAATGATAAAATAACCAGATCCCGCAGGGGAATGTGATCCTTAGATCAACTAACTGCTAAATCTACCCAACGGGTAAGGTAAGTCAAACACCTTTTTCTCTTTTTTATATATATATATTTTATTTTTGTAAAAGCTGTGTCTTTGTAGGGATTGTGCGTTGCTGAGGGGAGGAGCTGAGCTATTTGGAATGGAGTTTCTATTCCTATAAATCGAAAGGAGGTATCTGAGAAACTCAAGCACCTGGTAAGGAGTGGAACTTGAACAGGCACCTCCCACTGGTGGGCACCAGTCTCTTGCCCAGCCAGCCTTGAAGTTGAGCTTGAAGTTTGGTCTGGTTCCTGTCACCTGCCACCCTGCTACTTTCAGTCCTGAATGGCCCCTTTTACATTTTGCATGAAATGGTCCCCCTCTACAGCTTTCTACATTTCTATGACTGCAAGCACTCTTCGGTCTGGAAATCCAAATCAACTAATGAACATTTGTAGCCTGGATAACGAGTATGAGTAAGAGTCAGAAATGAAATATTTCAAGGTTCAATGTCCCTTACAGCAACAGGTCACCTGCTGCCACATTCTGCTTCTGTTTCGGTGTTGGATAAA
Source organism: Lepisosteus oculatus (assembly GCF_040954835.1). Classification (NCBI taxonomy): domain Eukaryota; kingdom Metazoa; phylum Chordata; class Actinopteri; order Semionotiformes; family Lepisosteidae; genus Lepisosteus; species Lepisosteus oculatus. The sequence continues at coordinate 36,548,936 of NC_090707.1, forward strand.
ACAGATGGAGTTGAGCATCTATATAATTCCTTCAGCGTTGTGCTATCCCATTGGCTGGAATTTGCCACGCGTTTTGATTCCAAGAAGGTTATGACCTCAGATCCAAAACTGCTTTACTTTAGGACCAGATGAGTTTGCATTTTTGTCTTTATATACCCAGCCCATGTGGAGAGTTTGCAAACATTGTCTTTAATCAAATTTTGCGTTATGATGTTAGATATCTGCACTTCGGTTAGCCAACGGATTTAGAGTTTAGACTGGGGAGCTGCAATGGAACAAATCCAGAATAATTCCATGCTGAGAATTAAGAAAGAAAGAAGAATACAACACTTTGGCAAAAAGTCCAGTCCAGACTTGAGCCACAGAGGAGAATAAGGCCAAAGTTCAGCTTGGTCTCTATGGCGTTAATCAGGTTAGAGACACATGCTGTCCCCTCTGGATGCAAGACTGCTTGATCACAGAGATTATCTCCCAGCAATGCCGATCCCCACATGTCTAGTTGGGTTGACTGGAGCCACTGGGGTAAAGTACCTCACTCAAGATACAACAGCAGAGACTTGAACCCACAACCTGTCAGTCATGAGTCCAAAGGCTAATCAGCTATGCTTTTCTTCCGACAATATATTTCTCTGACAAAAACCTAACTATAGAATCTCTGAGGTTGTAATTCACCCTCTCCTGCTGCTTGGTCTTTAACAAGCAGGCGTTTTTACACAAAGAAAAACATCTCATGTGCTTTATCCATGCACACAATTTTAGCCTTGAAACCAGCTCCTAGTTTTGACACTTTGTTTTTTGGTATACAATTGGGAAACTATCAAAATGGAGGTACTCTTTGGCTGTACTGAACATTTTTCTTTTGCAGTTTCACTACAGCTGAGTAACAGCCAGCTGTTCTGACAAGGATCGCAGCCGAGCTTGAGGAAATGGGTAACATGCCTGTTTCGCATCTTAGTAAGCACAGAGGGTGAAGAAAAAGAAACAGAGACTATGGACTGATGCAGCATTCTGACTCAACAGCCCTACACAGGAAAGGAAATTAATGGAAAGGGTTACTTCTCTTCCGTCCATGAGCGTAAAGAGTTTTTTTTTTTCTCCTCTGGCTGAGAGGCGTCTGTGCTCAGCTTGTCCTGAAGGGTTTTCAGTGTGGCTGATGCATTGGCTCCAGACACCCAAGGTCTTCTGGAGCTGTGATAGACTTTGATAAGGATTTGTTTGGGAATTCTAAGTGAAATGGTGGATGGCGGGGGGGCAGCAGATAATCGAGCCAGGGAAATAATTGGAATATGAAGACGGTTCTCTTATTTCTTTTTCCTTTCTCATCAAGGGACATCAGCAGGGCCTTGAGAAACGCAACAAAAGGAAGACGGCCTTTCAGCCGGCCTAGTTAATTTAGGTGCTGGTATCCGAGGCTATCAATACGTGTAATCGGACAGTCCACTTCACCAGCATGGCTGTATAGTTTATCCATCCATTTTCTAACGGCTTCCTGCAGTTAGGGTTAGAGGGAAGCTGGAGCCTATCCCAACAAGCAACAGGCGCAAGGCAGGGTACAGCCTGGGCAGGATGCCAGCCCATCACAGGGCAGACACACAGACATTGACACAGCTGCGCCACGGCCAGTTTTCCCACTAGCCAGTGAACCTGCCAGTATGTCTTTGGACTGTGGGAGGAAAGTGGAGCACCTGGAGGAAACCCCTGTGAACACGGGGAGAACATGCAGACTCCACACAGACAGCACCCCAGGTCCAGAGCTGAGCCCAGGGCCCCAGTGCTGCCAGGCAGCGATGCCAACCAACACCTGAAGAAGGCTCCACGGCCGAAACGTTGTGTTCTCTTTCTTCTTTTTTTCAGCATGGAATAAACCTATTACTTGTTCCTAATATGCCACCATGCCACCCCACTGTGCGGATTACTCCAGTCAAAACAAAAGTTGCTCCTATTACCACTCTGGAAAATTCTTGTCTTTAATGTTCATTTGTGTCCTTGGCCCCTCATCTCATTGTAGAGTGAAGTGCGATAATGCTTTTAAATGTTAGGACGGACAGCCAGTGGTTAATCAAATTCCAATCCCAGGATGCCGTGGACTGTTGCTATGTTATACTCAATGATATTGGCCACTACCCTTGCAATAAACCTGGCACTCCGGTGGAAACTGCGCACTAGTGCATCCAGAACTGAAAGCTAGAGGCGCTTCTTTACACAGAGAGTGGTAGAGGTCTGGGAAAAAAAAAAATAAGCATTGATATTTGTGTAACTCCGTCCTTGGGTTACTTCAGCTAAATGAAATGACCAAACTAGGCCAAGCAGTCCCCTCTTGTTAGCAGCTTTTCCTGTGTCCTGGTAGTCAGTATAGCACAGGCGTGTCGGTGGAGGGTTTTGGGGATCACGAGCGGTGATTAACAGCCTTTTTAAGACTGCGTCTGGACATCTCGGCAGTAGGCTCCACTTCCTGTCTGCCCCACAGTGCCGTGTGGGTGGTGGGGGGAGTGTGAGTAGGTGGCAGAGTGGATGTAACGTAGCAGGGTTGGGAAGTGGTTTTCTGCCTGTTTGTGATTGGAAATGACTGCTGGCTGATATGCAGAGAAATGGTGACAAGTGTATTTGCAGGAATAGAGCTCTGTGGCTTGTAACCACAGTACAATCTGCTCTGATCATCTCTACTACGTGGCCCAATTTTGCTTTTTTTTTTACAACAGCCACGGCCTCCTTTCTAGATTTAACGAGCATGACACGACACTGGTGCTGAAGCGCACAATAACTGGATATGTGAGAGCCTAAATGCCAAATAAGTGCTCTTCACTCCTGTACTGTCGGAGCTGTTTAAGATATTTTTTTGTTGCTTTCCACAATTAAACCTGACATTTGTCCCGGTTCATTTCATATTCCCCCTTTCAATTTGTTTTCCTCAATGCCTAAGGATATCCTATCCTTGAAGCTGGGCAAGAATGAGAAATTGGTCTTAATAATAATTGCTTACACTTATATAGCGCTTTTCTGGACACTCCACTCCAAGCGCTTTACAGGTAATGGGGACACCCCTCCACCACCACCAATGTGCAGCATCCACCTGGATGATGTGACGGCAGCCATAGTGCGCCAGAACGCTCACCACACATCAGCAATCAGTGGGGAGGAGAGCAGAGTAATGTAGCCAATTCAAAGAGGGGGATTATTAGGAGGCCATGATTGGTAAGGGCCAATGGGGAAATTTGGCCAGGACGCCGGGGTTACACCCCTACTCTTTTCGAGAAACGCCCTGGGATTTTTAATGACCACAGAGAGTCAGGACCTCGGTTTTACGTCTCATCCGAAGGACGGATGGAGTTGTCTTAAATTGACAACTCCATTGCACAGGAGGAGAGGGGACTGTCTTGCTTGGGGTGCTGTAGTGGACCCTATCCAAGCCTTGTTAAGCAACTGCTAAATAATGCAATCTGCTGGGTCTTCTTGGGGCTCTCTGTGGTTGGGCAGACCATGGGTTTTGTCAAATGGGTAGTGGAGGAAAGAGGGAGACCTGACCCAACTTTTCATTTCTTTTCAGTGTCACGTCATCGTTTTTATCCACATAAAAAAATGTGATCCAATAGAAGTGAACACGATTTGAAATTCCCATCCTATTTGAATGCTCCCTGTTGACCCGGCGTCATATGATCGCTCTGCTCATGCACTGTGTTTTTAGCTGGGGGTGCCTCTCAGCCCTTGACCTTTGACCCCTCTAGTGGTGGATGCACTGAAACATGTTTGCGTTGACAGCCGGCCTCTGCTCAGATTCTGCCAGCCCTTCAGGAAGAGCAGCCGTGGAAAGTACAGAACTTACAGATCCAGGGAAATTTTACGCTGTTAAGTTTCGACCACAATTTGCGCACAAACAGTACCGTTCAGTATCTGCCGTAATGGTGCAATGAATCATGGTATACTTGACAGTGGCACTCGGTGGCATGAGAAGAATGAATCAAAACTGAATGGCACAGAGGAGGGTGGTGGTGACTTGGAATGTATTAGTTCTTTTGGGATTTCTGCATTATGGCAGATCAGTCTCTCTTGCTGGTGTGCTACAAGTTAATGGATACTGGAAACAAAACCCATTTTTTGTGAAGAACCCAGGAGGTTAGTTAACATGTCTTGACTGGTTCATGACATATATATTCTTTGCAAAGAGGTGCTTTTCTTCTCTCACCACATACACTTTCTTTTAATATCCACCAGCCTGTTTTTGCACTTGTGGGTGGGCACATTTGTGCAGTGGTTAGCATTGCGGTCTTGCAGCACTGGGACTCTGGCTACAATTCCAGACCAGAGTTGTTGCCTGTGTGGAGCTCCGTCCTCTAGGCTTTCCCCGAGCTTGTGTGGGTTTCCTCCAGGCGCTCTTGTTTCCTTCCCCAGCCCAAAGACCGTTTCTGACACGAGGCACCAAATTCGTCTCGGAAATGTAATAAAGTCGTCGCTGTTTTCCGTGGCACTTGGCCAGTGTCCCTGTCTTGCGTGCGCTTTCGGAATGATGAGACCCATCTTAAAAATGATGCCTCTGTAAGGTCAAAATGAGAAGCCAGCAACCGGGTGAGGCCTAGGTCACGAAAAGGAGCGATAATGTGATGAACACAAATGACATAGAGCACGTCTTTCATAACAGCCGAGCTCAGGGTGAGAACAGCTTTGACGTCGGTGGGACTTCGCTTCTGCAGCTTCAGCGCCGTAGTCGTTTTTTTTTCCGAGGTATCGGCCTTTTGTACTTGTAGTGAAGCGCTGCTCTTCGTATCAGATCTGCCCAGCCACCTCGAAAAATGTCTTTCACCTCGTTTTCAGCTGCTTGTTGTGAAGAGGCGCCCAAGCAGCCCTCTTGCACAACTCTATCAAAGACACCCCATGCATTTCAAAGGCGGAGGGAGCGAGAGACGTGTAGTCTTTCAGTTAACTTTCAATTACCTTCTTGCGTCGCAGTGCTGTGGAAAACTATCGTTTTCTAGATCTCATGCTAAACTCGTCTTTGATACATCTGTGACGAGCATACTAAAGGAAACTCAGAACAGTGCCTGCTGTAATTCTTTGGAACCGCATCTGCTTAAATCTTACACTGATTTCAAAACTCTAAAACCGGGAGTATGAATGTTTGGATGTTTCACTGTATTCCATAACAAGTCTCTGTTAAAAAATGTCAGTTTCACAAGTGATGGTCACTTATTTAGGCAGTAGCATTGTCTATTAACATGGTAGTGTTATGAAAAATTACACCGCGACAAAGCTCTGCCTTTTGACTCTATATAAGAATTGAGACATCTTATAACAGGTGTCTCCAACCTGTATTTTAATGATAAGCACAGCCAGCAGTAGAAATACGGTTTTATGCATCAACATGCATTGCTGTAACCATTGAAATGGGTTGTTTCCATTATTGAAAATGTCTATGTTGAAAGCTTGACAATTAAACATGTCCCCTTGCGCAGGCACTATAATCGCTATTAGGAAGGGAGCAATGGGATTTTCCAGCAGCTCTGACAGACATCGGAAGCACGACTGTGTTAACCACACTGGCTAGAACTAATTGTACTTAACGGCTCGAGAGTAAAGGCAGTGATAAAGGACGACTTCATATCTGCTCATTGTATTTTCCTGCTTACTACTGTATAAAGAATGAAAACACCAGTCGGTTAAGGCTGTGTAGAGGTTCTGTGCCATGTGCTTTGTTTGAGCAGAGATGAGAAGTAGAAAGGACTCTCATGGCAGACTGCCACCTGTAGTTTATCGTAGTTTATGTAGTTTAAAAGTCGTTATCAGCCCGATCTTTGCTGGATCTTCTAGTCCTGCCTTTGTCGGTTTTGTTTTATACACACAGAACCACTTTTGTGCCTGTTCTATTCAGCGTCCCAGAGAAAGGACACTCACTTTACTCACTAGCAAATTGATTTTCAGGGCTTCACCCGCATGCCTACTGGGAATAAATCTGAGTATCGTCAACCGGGTCCAGATGGCACACCAGTCTGGTGTAGAAGGAAGCCTTTCAGTTCAGGAGCAGATGCTGTTACAGATGATGACGCTATGCACTGCACTCTACACCTTGTAGAATTCTGCCAAGCAGGTGACCTGATCTTTTGGCAATGTGAGCCAATGTGAGGCACACCCATCAGATACCAGCAGCCCCCTGTGACACATCCTGAAAGTCAGCTCTGTGTTTCAGGGCAAGGCAGAAACCAGGTCAAGGGGAACGCAGGAGGAGATCTGGTGACTCAAGACTGTGAACCTGCTTTTACTCCCTGATCTGCTGGAGTATTTCGCTGTGGGCAAACATGCGCAGATCAAGGAATCTTTCAAGAACTGAACAAGGGTTCTGTCAGAAGAACTGGCCAAATGGACTAACTACCTCTTTTGTCTTCTATATGAAGGATATCATATAGACTGCTCTTGCTTGAACATCCTTTGTCATAGACGAAGGAAGTCGTGCTGGTAATTGTGACTCGACCGCCAAAAAAGGATGGTCTGTCAGGTCACGGGAAAAATGCAGGATGCCAAGAGATAAAGTTGAACTGGTGCAAAATGTTACTGGTTAAAAGGTAATACAGAAGGTAGGATCAAACAGCACAACAGTACAAACAAAACTCTCTGTTTCACATTTAACAGAGTGAGGCAGCTGGTTCTGTAACCCGACTCAAGATGATGGAACAGACAGCACAGGACAAGACAAGTCTGTGGATCCACAGCACGCATTAAACACACAAAACACAACCAGATACTGTACATCCAAAAATACCCAATGCTAGGTCACATAGCCCGCTCTGACAAGAGCAACGGCACGACATTTGTCACAGTAATTCATGTCCTTCCCCCCTCGTAGCTTAGCTGAAATCGCACCATTTCGTTTTTCTGGTCTGAGCTGTCAGGCAGCTTCCTGTGACATTCGCCTCTGTCCGGTTTGTTTGAGACTTCCAGGAAACTTTGCACCCTGAACATACAGGTGCGAGGTCTCAGAGCGGTCTGTCTGCTCTTCGGAAAATCCGGTTGCAGCACGGAGCTGACCCAGCGTTGTCAGTCAGGCCGGCGTTGTGCCGTCTCCAACACAAATCATTCACTAGCCCTCACTCTGTGGAAGCATGACTCAAGTACTCTAGAGTAACCATAGTGATACCGGTGTCATTGAATGACAATCAAACTGGAGAGTCCCTGTGCCTTTCCTCTTGCACTTTTTTCATAGTGTTAGTATAATATTTCATGGTTTCCTGGGGTAGTGAGGAACAGGGATGCCACGCTGAAACCCTAGAACAGACTGTACAAAAATACAGAAGGTACTGGTGCAAAGACTCTGTGTATGTAGGACTATACCTGGGGCTTAATTTATGCTCCTGGCACTTCTTATCTACATGCTGAACTGTTATTTTTCTGTTAAACCTTCTAAGGCTATTTTTCTGTGAAGTACATCTTCAAGAAAACCCCACTATCACATGCTGAAGAGCAGCTTTAGATCTGTTACAGATAAACATAAATAAACTAGCAAAAAGGTCAGGATACCTCGGCCTCCTTCTTGAATTTGCGAGACAAAGCTTAACAAGAGGTTGGTTTCTAAATAAGCATGTGTACTGTATGTGCTTTTTAAAAAAAAAATAGGATGTTTTTATTTTGTGCTGGAGCCACCATATACATCTGGAATAGTTTGGAATGCCAATCTGTGTCCTGTCAGTTCTAACTCTGTGGTTAAAGGCTGTGACCAGGCGGTGAAGTTTTCTCCGAATTTATGGTTTTCAATTTAACGTCGGATGGAGCCGTTTAAGGTGGTGAAGCATTGAGTGGTTAGTCTCGGTTGAGACATAGATGCACACAAGAGATTAAGTTTAGTTGCCTTCCATTTAAATGGGGCTGTAGTTTATCCTTGATAGTGATTTAATGTTTTAATGGAAGAATGGAAGCTTATACCTAGGGCAACTTGCAATGTGCAGTAAGTGGAATGTATTTACGTTCTGTGTACATATAAGTAATACATTTGCAGGTACAGCTAGGTAAAAATGCATGTCTAAAAAGGCATTTAAAGCCTGCACAATCTGGTGAAGTAATGCAAATGATTTGGCAAAATCTAAAGTCCTGGATACAGAGGAGTAATTTTATCACCCTGTTGGTGTGTATTCAGGGTTTATAAGGAGTAAATGCGATAACAGCTTTCATTCAGAGTTTGGGAATTCAAAGCATTAGTCAATACAGTGTAAGGACTATCGCAGGGCTGGAGGTGGGACCTGAGAGCTGATCAGCGGTGTTGTCTAGACAGATGGGTCTGGTGTCGGAGCCCAGAGGTGATGCTGGTTTCTGTGGAGCCATTAGACGATGGCTTGCATACCTGAAATCTGGTTTGAGCAAACGTAAAGCATCACCAGTAACAAGACGCTGTCCAAAGAAAAAATATCACCAGTTACAAGATGCTGTTCCCTAGCTCAGCTGTCCAAAGAAAAAAATATCACCCGTAAGATAGCTTTGTCATCTAGTTTAGCTATCCTGTTTGGATACAACCAGTAATTCAATTGCGTCATTATTGGCAGTGATTTCAAATGCCAAAATTGCTGGTTTGAATGAATTCATTTCCATGTGACTTGTGGAAATGCGAACAAAACCTTTTGTGCAGTTCAAAGAAATGGAACAAACACCCTTCTAGTTCAGGGTGGGAGTTAAGGGCAGCAGTCTCGCTACATAATGTTCATGCCCCTAATTCACCGTATCTCTCTGTTGCTCAGGGTTTGCATCGGTTGCTCACACTTAATGGGTTCAGTGATATGGGACAGTCCCCACCTACACACACAAATGTGGGTGTTTTTCCCCTAACTAACCAAAGAACAAATGCATTCAAATGATCGTTATAATTTTAAAAATGTTGGATTGATATAGCAACTGCAAACAAAGTTCATTAAAAAATGTAATAATCGGTCATTTTTAATATGGCAGCAATTTGGCTATAGGCACTAAAGCTGTAGGTGACTTGAGAATATTGCAATTGATACGAGCTTGAAAAAAAAATGCTTTATTTGTTTTTTGTTTTAAGATAAAATCCGGAACGTGTTTTTAAGTTTAAGAGACACGAAACGCACCTTCTTGGTTTCAATGGCGTTTCAAACTGAAGTTCAGCGGAAGGTTAGGACCCTTCGCTGGCTGATTTACCCTCTTACCCAGCCTTCCCCCTTTCTGCAGGTCCCGGGCTGAACCCTGATTGTAAAAAAAAGGGGGAAAATTCTGCCCATCTCGTCCTGCTGGCCAGGCTGTATTCCCCGAGCCAGCTGCCAACAAGCTAACTCATTCAACTTCCTAATTAAGATGGGGGAAGGAACGGTTAGTTGACCTAAGCTGCCGAAGTAGAAATAATGGTCACTGCACAGCATGACCCTCAAGTGACGCAGCTAGGACACTCTCTCCTCTCCTGCAGCGATCTGTGCGCTGCTTATCGCGGCCCGGCGCACACATTTGCACAAGACACAGAAAGAAGGCAGGAGAGCAATCCGCCCGGGCATCAGGAAATACAAACGGGAGAAAGAGGAGGAAAGAGGGCACGGACAGAACAGCAGGCTAATGTGGTACCACCGCCAAGGGCAAAGCCGAAAGAAGGGCGATGGTGAAATACTGTTGCCACGCGAGCTTCAGAGGGGGAGCCGCTTTGCATAAAGGGTGAAGATGGGAGAGTGCTGGAGGTGGTCGCAGCAGCTCGGCAATTAGAAACCAAGCGAGCAGAAAAGCGACCGAACGAAAGAAAGTGTGAGGAATGGAAGGGGGGGAGAGCCGCAGAAATGAGTTTCTGAAGGGTGAGAGAGAGAGAGAGAGAGAAAGTACGGCCCTCGTGGGGTCACCGTTTCTTCTCTCTGCTCCCACTGCCTTTGTGACAAACAAACCTGCGGTCGAGAGCAATCAACACTTATTATTTCCTGTTATTAAAATGTTCATTTGAGGGCTATGAAGCCGAGGAACCACACACACACACACACCCACACTCCTACTCGTATTCTTGTCGCGGAGTCGACTCTAATTCGCCTCCTGCTCGCCAGTTTCCCCTCCTGATCTTCAAGCTTACAGTCCTCTGGCCTACAGGGTGGGAGTTTCCAGCTGTCCAGCTCCTTCAGTGATCCTGTAGAAATCAAGAGCAGCTGCAACCTGAATGATGGATGTATTTCTGCTTCAGGAACTGTTTAGAGGGTTTTATCAAGGGGGGGGGAGGTGAATGTTCAAAACGTCCAGTACCTTTGGAGGAGATCCAAGGAGGGCCATCAGAATGAGGTCTGGGCCCAAAACAACATCTTGTACAGTCCAGTTACAGTGGCACTGTCTTTTTTTCAATCTTTTTAGATTTGAACTGGCCTGGGGGGTTGGGATTGGAGAAGGGCTGGAAATTTGACTGATACAACAGGCACAAGCATGCAACAGGATTAATGTTCATTAGGCCATTTACATAGGTCAGGTAACTAAAAGCTACCTTTTTTTTATTTTAAGAGAGAAATGCTTCCTAAATTCAGGATGCTTTGAAAAACGTAAGCAACCTGCAAGAGCTTAAGTCAATCTGCTAAGAAGAACGGGCAGGAATTGCTCCAAGCCAGTATGTAAAGCCGGTAGAGACTTTACACAAAAAGACTTAGGGCTGTAATTGCTGAGAAAATTGCTTCCAGCTAATATTGAATTAATGGGTCGGAGTTCTTCTGCCATTAAAATATTTCAGACCTGTGTGTTTGTCGACATTTACTGCAACATATCATACCCTTAAATCTGTCAGTCTGAGCATTCAGGTCATGAGTAAAATGTTATTTTAACTTTTTATTACAAAATAGGACACAAAGTGAATACTTGGGCAATTAAAATATCTCAGACTTTTGTCCGTCATTCTCGCTGACATTTACTGAAGTGTATCATGCCCTTCAGAGTCTTCAGTTTGTGCATTTAGGTTTGAACGAAATTCAGTTTTAAAAAAGCGTGTAATGTGGACGGGTCATTTTGTAACTTGAAAAAAAATTGAGATGCCATAGCAAGGGTGTGAACTTCTGTCAGCCCTGTAAACAGAAGAATAGCAGACACGAGGTCAAACCCTTTCATCTTAAAACTCCGTTTAGAACATTTGATCACACCTAAAACCACTGCACATACAAGCTGAAATAGTTTAGCACACTAAGCGTTTTAACCAATAATTACACGGAACAAAACAGACAAAACAGCTGTTCCTAAAGTATATGGTAGGTATTTATTACATGAAAATGTGAGAAGTACACATAAAAAGTTTCCATACTTGCTATCCATGATGTCTTTGGTGAGGAACAGACAATCCTGATCCTGGAGAGCTGGTACAGGTTTTCTTTCCAACTTGGTTTTTAAAACCCTACATCAGCTCAATATTGGCTTAATGGGACCTTAACAGCTTCTCCCAGCTCTTCAGATGATACTGCTTTGTAGAGACCTGAAAAACCTGCAGGCACTCCTGTCCACAAAATCACATCCCTGTGTTACATGCCTTGCAGCATAGTCCTAAAATACTAGTGCACCACCAGTAAAGGTCATTCTTGCCGTCTGCCATAAGACTGTACAACGCATCCACCTTGCGTCTTGGCAGAGGCAACAGCGACAGTGACCTGTTTCTGGACTAAACGCATATACACATCTACTGCTACATCTGTTCTCTTTCTTTTTCTTTTCTTTTTCCCGTTTACAACCACTTTTGTGCAATATATGCCAGGGACCTGTGCAATACATTTATATTTATATTTATATCTATGGTTACATCTATATTTATATTCATACGTGTGATACGATTTTCTGTGTACTGTTCTGTTCTAGTTTCCTCTTGTGTGTCCGGACTGTGAGTAACTCTTGTATTGTATTGTATGTATTGTACTATTATTATATAATTCGTTACACTGTGGCTGTGCTGTGTGTGTTAAGCTGCTGTTGCACTGCAATTTCCCTCACGGGATCAATAAAGTATCTATCTATCTATTCACAGCTAAAAGAAGTCTGTTTTGTATTAAGGGGTATAAATTATACTGTTGGGGTGCTCTATTACAAAATCACCTTAATATGTCTGTTATATATCTAGCCTAAAGATTTAGGGCGTTGAAAATGTAATCTTGCTCTGGGATCAAACTTTTTCCTTCCCTGTTCATGTCCTGATGTCATTTCTAAGTTATTTTTTTAACCACTTGTTTCCCTTTTTATACTGCGTGTGACACCACATCTGTGTGTTCTTCATAACCACAGAGACCATGAATGCTTGCATGGACCAGAAAAAAAAAAAGAAACGATCAAAAATAACTGCTGAGCCATTTCATTTATTTGCCACTCGATTTTGGCTTGAGAGGAAATGAGCGTGAAGAGAGACGTCAAGGCTTGCGAAATGCAAAGCAGCTATGATAAAAGCAGGAAACGACACTCTCAAAGCATTCCAGTGCTCAGTATCTCACTGCAGATACTGAGTCCAGGAATTAAGTTTGAAGGTTAAACATCGAGGACACAAAATGTTTTTGCATTCGGCATGCTAGAAAAGAGCACAAATCTGAAATACACACGGAGAAACAGTTCATACCCACCTGTACAGTTATTTGGAGGAATGCCATTTAAGAGATTGGCCATCTGTTATTTTGATTCATGCTATTTATTCTGGGCATTGGTATATCCACTACACTGGGGTAGCTGTGGATGGTAACTTGACAGCTGCCCTTTTGGGCTGTGAGGTAAGCTCAAGGAAATAAGAGTTGTTACTGCAAACGGATGTAGCCACAGATGGCAACATGCATTTCTGTAACTATCAGATCTCCAAACAGTTGGCAAGGGACTTTAATGTAGCATGAATGAAAGACAATAATAATTATACTAATTTCTGGTCCTGGAGAATGTTTCCTTAAAGCACAATAGACTGACTCTGAGCCACCTTGTCCTGTAAAATGGTTAGAAACTTTGTTTAATCTCCACCATGCAGGTTAGTGGACACACAATATTCCACAATCGAAAGGTCAAAAGAGGAGCTCAACAGTCTGGAGAGGGTTACAAAACTATTTCTAAACATGTTGGGCTCCATCCATGCAGTAGATCTCCCCCAAGATCAACCTAGAATATAATCCAGGAAGTCACAGGGGAAGAGCTAAGGATCTGCAGTGAGGATGCGGGCCATCCTCACTGCAGCTAGTGTCCGTGCTCATGCCCCATCTGTCGGGAAAGGACTCAAGAGAAATGACTTTCATGGGAGGAGAGCCAAAGAGAATATTGCTACCCAGCTCTGGTTTGCCGAAGAGCACCTGGACGATCCAGAAAGACTGGAAGCATGTTTTCTGGACAGACAAGTCAAACGGTTTTCTTTCTGGCCACAACCCACTGAAGCTCAGCAGGCGTGAGCCTGGTCAGTACGTGGATAGGAGACCTCCTGGGAAAAAACTAAGGTTGCTTCTGGAAGAGGTGGGGTCAGTAGGGGGCGTTCTTCATCTTTTATTAAGATGTCCATTAAGATCCATCTACTTTTCCATTCTAAAAGATTCTTATTTATTATTCTAAAAGATTTGGGAACATGGCTCAACCTAGAGACTTATACAATGACTCTGTTCTCCTCATACCAAGCATGATGTTTGAGTGGGTGAGCCGGCGGTTGTCAGTATGGATCTGATAGAAAAGAAGACGGCGTCAGATTGCCTCCACAGATGTTATATTTTGCTGATCACGCTAGGTTCAGAAACCCACAAAGAAGAGGGTATTCTTGGGCTTACGGCTGTGCGTCACCAATGCGTTTGCCTGGCGTTGACATACCAAGACCGTCTCGGATGTGCGGATGAGCAGTTTTAATAATTCACCGCGGAGGGGGCAGGCAAAACCCTGAAATGGCCGCAGCTGCACTGCCCACATGAGTAAAAACCTTGGGAGGAGAGGAAGGCAGCTGGGAAGCTCCTCTGCGCCCACGGGCGAGAAGGACGGGCTGGTGACGGCTTCTGTCACTGAGGTGCCAGGATTCCCAAACAGCTCCGTGAGGTGCTGCTCGCCACTGCAGGCTCCTGTGAAAAAATCAACAACCCCCCCCCCCCCCCCGCCCCCAGCTATCACGTGCCTTCAGACAGAGAAGTGAGATCGTGCAGCGTGCGGGGGTCTGTGAAACGCAGTTAGTGGTCTTGCGAGCTCGAAACGCCTTCTGTCATGTGAATGGGGTTGAGAGCACACCCACGCTATGCACTTTCAAAACGGGCATTTTCATCACAGCGAGAGCAGACACCACACAACAGCTTCAGCTGAGCCCTGTGGTTGACTTCTTGCCTGTAAGACACCTCCAGCAACCCCTCTATTCTACAACCTTACCACTAAGCCATTTTCTGTGTTGGCCTGTGCCTACCATGTGTCTTTTGTTTTCCTCTGTTATGTATTTTTAGATTTTGCCACGGCAACTACAGTCTGCGTCTGTAGCCAGGCCTCTGTCTGTTGTAGCACCATCTCGGCCTGCGTTGCCGCATCTCTGTTTTCTTGTACCTGAAAGCGCTCCCCTACGCCCACCCTGCAACCTGCCGCCTGGGGGCTGTGTGGTTTTTTTGGGGGGGGGTTTCGTGCCGGCTTCTCGTTTCTGAAACGCGCAGCAGACCACTCCAGACCGGAAGATGACCTTTTCGACGAAAAAAAACAAACAACACTTGTCGCTTTTGCTTCGGCAAACAGCAAGCAAAACCGCGTCGCCTGATGGATCGGCTCTCTCCGCAGGTGTGAAAAAATTCGGCACCAGGCCGGAGCGCTAAAAACTAGATTTTGGAGATAAGACGCATTTCTTAAGTTCAAAGGTGCTATATTGTCCAAACATATAAAACACCACATACCACCGCGGATGACAGAAACAAGCCTCGAATGGCTTTTTTTTTTAAATACATCAACACCCTCACCTGTTTTTTGTTAAAAAAAACACGGTCTTTGTATATGCGTTCTTCTGAGTGCAAAAACAGCTTCACTTTTAGGCCAGTACCATGCCAAGTGAAACGCTATCCCGTTTTTGCAAAAAAAATGTTCGAGTTTGCAAAAGAATCCAGGACTATGCAACTGTGCTCTTGTTCACAAGCATCAGCAGAAGGCTTTGCAACGTCAACATGGCAGCTGATGTAAATTAAGATTTCAAAAGTTACCATTGTTTGGTCATTGACCTTTATTTCTCTAGGTAATTATTTTACTTGAATTTATTTTTACTTTATTAATTGCTATTGAAGTTTTTTTTGCACAGCCTCAGAAAAAGGCCTGTAAAACGACCAGCTGACCCCAATCCATTGTCATCTGCCTGCATGGTGACATCCCGCCTTGTGCAGAAAATCACAGATTATTCAATTTGGCGGTCAGGAATGTGGCTTTGCAGAACCTGTTTTTTCTTTCTCGGAAGAGTAACACGCTTCCCACTTCCAAATGTGAATGCCCCCCCCCCCCCACACACACACAGAAAGAGACAGCTGCCCACTGCCTCTGACCTCTGACCTCCGAAAAGCAGATGTGAGATTTTGGTGGCCCCAGTCATGAGGGAGAAAGTGAAAACGTGACCATCCCAGTGCTCATTTCCCTCCTACAGAGAGAGAAAAGAAACAGAAGCACGTCACATCTGCTCTTGTTTTTCGTGTCCGCTTCCGAAAGGTCATACAGCATCGTGGCCGGGCTGTGGTTGGCATCCCGATACCTCCCCTGTCTCTTCCCGCCTGATTGTTTTGCTGGTCGCTAAAGAGGTAATTGAAATGACACGCAGGCAGGATGAGGTACTTTTCTTTTCGTTTAGGCAATATGTGACGTTAAGTGGCAGACTTGTGGGCTTAATAACAAATTATGGACTAACTCAGCAAGGTTCTTTGTTGCCGATGCTTCAATACAATTCCAATCTGACTATAGTTTCAGAAAGTTCATATATAATCGAGTCGCAATCAGTTCATATTCAGTTATAAGTGTATCATAACTGTATTCAGTTATTTTCAAGGCCTATTGCACAGTTTTTCCGTTAGTGACTTTGACCTATATTCTATTTCATCTTGAAGGGCGCACCACTGATATCAGGGTGCTTGACATTTTTCTTCTGCTGCGTCAGTGACTACTTCATTTTCCAGTGCGTAGGGCCCACTATTCAGAACGCTGTGCTGCTTAAGTCTCCCTGGGAAACAAACCAGATTTAAACACCCAGGTGTTTTGAGAACAGAACCCGAGAACTGGATCAGCTTAACGCTTTAAAAGATCACATAAAAGGAAGAAAAAGGAAATACAACATTTCTACTGTAGAAGAAAGCTCAACAGCCTAAATGTGTCTTTCTTATAATGTTCGGTGTGGAATAAGACGTTTACTTGCTCCTTTGTAGCTAACACAGACTGACTCAGTTCCCAACCCGAATTTCTTCAGTCGTTAAGCTTTCTGCTTATGGTACCGAATTTTAACATTGTAGAGCAACAGCAGTGTTACTATTCTGCGTTCTGACTTTCTGTGGCGTGGGTATACATGGAAAAACAGATATCTGGTCTTTTTCCGAGTCAGAAATCGACCTACTGACCGAACAAGGCAATTATTCTATAATCTTGTTGACCGTTTTATTTAAGCCGCACATGTTGAATGTTTAAAATGGGGATTTTTTAGGAGGGCTAATTTGTTTGTGAGGTGGACAACCTAGATGGTATCATTAACAGGCATAAAAAATCAGAAGTACCAGGGGGAAAGTTGAGGCAGGATTTCATATTTCACAAAGCTAGTGACCTCAGAAGACACTTTGAAGACACGCATGTTCAATTTTAGTTAGTTTCGTGTACCGAGTTAAAAAAAATGATGACGAGTTTCTGTAGTTAATGGATGAAGTATTTGTGAAATATTCCACAAAGCAAGCTCTGAGAACTCATATCATGCTATCTCACAGTGAAGCAAGCGATTTGTCATTTCAGTTTTGCTTTGTAAACACACGTCTGCGCAATCATATGGAGAAGTGGCGAGATAACGTGAAAAAAGTAGTAGTCATCGGGTTGTAAAGACCGCAAGTAGTGCGCAGTAGTGTGTGTGTGGACCTAATTATCAAATTCTTCATCTTTATTTACCCTGAACAAAATATAGACATGAGTCAAAAAGGAGCATTCCTTCGTTGGCCCCAAAACAATGACAGAGATAGAACAACCAATGATAAGAACATATGGAAACCTTCATTCAGAGAGCTGAGTCCATATCAGTGCTTTTCAGGCAGCAGTGTAAAGAAAAGCACAGGGCTCTGTCACGAACAGTTCTTTCCAGGCCCTATGCAGACGACACAATCCGGAGTAGTGAGGAAACCCTGGGGGAAAAGTCATCCAGGAGATGGGGATGGAGACAGGGGGCGTGTCCTTGGTGCGCAGGTGTCCAGGGGGAGTGAGTCCGGGGCAAACAATCCAGGAAGAAGTCCAAACGGGGAATCCAAAACACAGGCATAAGTCCAAGGCCAGGCGATCCATCCAGGAGATTAAAAACGGGAACTGGGTCGGGACCGGCAGGGGGGAAACGGAACAGAGAGTTAAAAACATAACGGAGCCAGACACATCAGGACCCGGGCTCACATGAACTGGGAGTCAATGTAGAGGCCCAATTATCTTCTGAGTCTACTTTTAAGGGGGAACTGAAAAGGGGCTGGAATAAGGAACAGGTGCGGGAAATGAGGCAGAAGGGGGAAGGGCTGGAGCGCCCTTAAGAGGAGAGGTAGCGATCGGGACAGACTCTGGAGTTGTCACTAGACTGTTGGGGGTTAAATTCCAGGGTTGAGCACTGCTGTTATCCAGTATGCTTAAGTACAGTGGAATGCTGAACTGTATCACTGAGTAAAAATGCATGGTGCTTCAACTAAAGGTATTAGCCAAAATTAATTTTGAAAGGAGTGGGTGTCTTCTACTTCATCAAGAGCACTCTAAAGACCGAGGAGTAAAACAGATCCTACATGACAGCGATCTAGAGCAGTGGTCTCCAGTCCTAGTCCTGGAGACCCACTCACACCTGCTGGTTTTTGTTCTAGACCAGCCCTCAGTGACACAATCAAACTCTTCATTGACTCGATAATAACAGGATTAATGGGAGCTGTTGGTTCCCAGCTTTTACACAAGCTGGGGCTTTAACCATTGCATTGTGTGAGTTAAATAAAATCCCAAACTGGGGGCTGGAGACAAACTGCAGATATTCCAACATCTTAGCTCAGGTAAGGCCTCAGTGATCTCATGAAGGTGGGCTGTAATTAAAGCCAGCAGGGGTGTGGGTCACTAGCACAAGGGTTGGGAATCACGGATGTAGACCAGTCTAGGTCATTTTGGGAATGTGAAATACACCAGACAGGAAGGATGTCAGGCAGAATTTCTGGAAGGAAGTGCTAAACACTCCCCAAATAATGTGCAGACAAACGGTTGTTAACCTGCTCCCAGGGGCTTGAGCTGAGAGGGCAGAGTTTCTCCCCACACCCAGAGTGCAGCATTTTAATGGTCTGACCTTTTTACATGTTACTTCAGGATTTGGTCCTGCTTGAACTGACACCTTGATTAGTCAATGGCTGAAATCTAGATTCAATTCAGTTCAATTTTATATAGCGCCTTTCACAACAGGGTTGCCCCAGGCACTTTACAATGCAAGTAACCATACATTTTGCGAATACAGAACAGAAAAGACAATGGAGGAGAGGAATCAAAAACTCCTTAGAAAGGAGAAAAAAAACCTCTAGGGGTCCAAGGTCAACTGGCTGCCCAGCCCCACTGGGCATGCTAACATTATACAATTAAAAAAAAAGGAAATAAATGAATGAGGGTATTAATCCATCCATCCATCATGTCTTCTGTGTGTTAGTACTCCATGCAGATCTCTGTAGACCAGCAAAATCCTCCTAAACGACAGCTATATCCACGATGTCCCTCTTGGATCCATGGCAGCAATCTGCCATCCGGACATGTGGGGAGGGGAATAAGATAGTTTGGTCAGAACAGATGTATCTACCTGGTGGGCCAACGTAGAGACACACAATGGCATGTACAACAGCACCAGCAGCCATGGTTGCAGTAGGCTATACTTTAAGGTGTGAGTAGGCAAGGCTGAAGTAATACTGGAGGTCTTCAGTCTGGATTTGAATATGGAGATTGACTCGGCGTCCCAAATACGGGGTGGGAGACTGTTCCATAAGCTAGGGGCCCTGTAACTAAAGGCTTTTCCGCCAACTGCCCGATCGCTAATCATGGACGGTCATTACAATACGGTTGTCCACTTTGAAGCTTAGACTCTTCGGAGTAAAGAAATACTGGGGGAAAAACCAAGGGAAAGTCTCACTTTAGGCGATTTGTGTACGTGGACAGAGGACTTCACTTCTTGGTTTATACTGTATGGAGGCCATGAATATGGGTGAGCTGTCTGCTGTTTTGCTGAATGTGTCCCAACACTATCCAAGAAGGCATATGAACAATCCAGCCCTTTTCCACTGGGGAGTGGGATGCAGTCTTTCACAGCACTTGTGATTAGGAACCCACAAAATACTGCTTGAGATCATGCATAAAAATGGGGTTATTTGTAATAGTTGAATGGCTCTGTTATAGTAACACAAAATGTAGGACTTATAAGGCATGTTTTGTCTTTGTGCTGCGACTAGTTATGAATATGCTAAAAAGTGACTTGTGATTTCAAAGAGGTCTCTCAATACAGCTCTCATCTCCGTTATTGTTGAATATCACAAGCATGGACTAAGCAGTTTTTAAGTAAGGGAAAGTTAACTGTTCGCACAGATGTACTTGATCAATTGCCTTATTAATAATTTATTTATTGTTTTCAGTGGGTAACCAAGTGTGCAGATGGGTTTCTTTTCCTTTGAATGGGGATTTAAAGGTCGCCAGATGTGTGGAGATTCAGGTTAGCTGAACACCTTGGTTATATCCATTTATGGCTGTGCTAATTTAGTGCGAAATGAAGATCCAGCTACAGTTACACAGTAAAATGAAGGAGAACGAACAACAGGGACAAATTCTAGGCAAAGAGAAGTTGACTTTATTCACTGACTTTGTTCGTTATATGTGGATGCATTGTTAAGTGAATTGCAAGATGTTGAATGTGAGCAAAAACAACACCACCTGAAAGTTAGCGTTTTGGAAAAGAAGACCGGCTGGATTTTGTGTAAACAGTATAGTACAAAGAAATGTATAGATGAATGAATTTCGAGGCTTTTATTATGTGACTACCTCATGAATTATTCAGAGGTGCTGTGTATGATATATGGGTGCATTATTAACATGACCTAAATACGCGAATAATATATTATTAGACTGAGCTCTGTGCGTGAGCGTCTTTTCGAGATCGTAGGCGTCTCTGTGTCGGCGCTGTTCTAGAAAATATTATAGTACTTGATGGCATTAATAGAGGAAGTGGTTTTTTATGATCGTTTTTTTAAACAGCACCTCAACTATATTTCTCTGTTGTTTTTGTTTTTTTTTTACATCTTCCTTCACCCGGAGGGCCCATGTGTTACACTCTTGTTCAACAGCGAGTGTAATGTGTGCGTTTGTGATGTCTGAGAGCAAAGCATTGACAGACTCCATCCTCTGGTTTCCTGTACGAATGCAAATGTCATATCTCGGAAGAGATTGCGGTTTTCTTCTCTTATTCTATCTCAATCGGTTTATCGCTGGGTCAGAGAGGAAGATATATATTGGTCACCTTGATCGAATGTGTGCATTAAAGAGAGAGCACAGAGAGAGACTGGCTGGGCTGTTGTTAATATTAAAAACGTCCACGGCTTTTTATTTGCAAGTTTAGAGACCGCTCTTGGTCTCTGTTGGACGGGCGCTTGGAAAGGTAGATATTGGTTATTAGCATTTAAGCGTAGACCAGCTCCGTCCGTTTCTATCATTAATGCACAGACATTGTCTACGATAATATACAAAGCGACAGAAGGAACTTGAGGGAAAACACGTTGAAAAAAAAACATTTAAACATTTCCGACTTGCAAAACAGCCACCAGTACCAACGTCTTTGTACAAACTGACTGCGATTTTCCACCGAAGAAGGCGTATCGATACTTGAACAGAGGACGTGTGGGCTGAAAACCAACCAATTACGAGTTAAAACAAAACTTTTTTAGTCAGGCTAAAACGTTTTTTTTTTCTCCGTGAGTTTCTGGTGCTCGGGTCACGTCTTTAGGGAACCAGCTCCCGAGACTGTAAATCAAGTTTTGGATAGTACAGGCGACGGAAGTTTCCCTGGCTGTCACTGTGCAGGTAGGTGAGTTGCACATTGCTTCGCTCGGAGTGCTTGAAATCATTTCGGCTGTAGAGAAGTATATGTGTTCAACACCCGGGCAGCCTGTGGATGATTGAGTTTGCAGGTAGCGTGGTGTCCAGTGTAGGATGAGAAAAACAGTCGCTGTGCTGTCTGTAACGTTCAGTGGGGAAGACGGATACAGTGAGATCATTTGTTTCTTGCGGAGAGACTCGGGAACCATCCTCTGTCCCCAATCTTAGTGCTTCCAAGCACTGCGTTACTATGGACACGAATAATGCCTTCGTGAAAGAGGTTTCTTTCAAGACACTCCATACCGATTCTTACTGTGTACTGAAAGATCTTTCAACCTTTAATGGAGCTGGGGCCCCTTTCAATAAAGGTTTTAGACTCCTATGAGACTCCAGGTTGCTGGTTGACTGTCTTAGTTCAAAAGGCGCAGTGAGAGAAATGTGGGAGATTGTGGTTTAGCCAGTTATAATGGGTTCAGTCAGAAACCCACCTGCTTTTATTCGGAGAGAGGTCTTTTTCTGTTGAGTACCAAAACTCATCTGACCAGATACGTCGCTGTGCGAGAAAGAGCAGAAGTAGATTTATTTGTAGAGTTCAAAACGGTGAATACTTATGTAACCCCAACTGCCGCTTCTCGCATTTATCGATTTAATTTAGGCAAGGTAAACCAAGATGCAGGGCATGCGGCGAAGTAAAGTAACCTTTTCACATTTACTGAAACGTTTTAGCGTTTACTCCGCACAGCGCGCAGCACTCTTACGGGAACTGAGCGGGGGCATAAATTAAGAACAAGTGACCGGTACGAAAGAGCGAGTTAGGTCACAAAGGTTAGATGAAGAAGGAGGTGCAATGAAAGCAGATTTGGACAACGGTGATGCAAACGCGTCTTTTGGTCCCTTGTCCATGATTTGGGGGGTAAGTGGGACGCAACACTGGGGCCCTGGGGTGCCACCTCCTGTAAGTGGACTTTGTATGTTCTCCCCGTGTTCGCGTGGGTTTCCTCCCACAGTCCAAAGCCATACTGGTGGGTTAAATTGGCTTCTGGAAAAAATCGCCCCAGTTGTGTGCGTGACTCGTGCCCTGGGATGGATCGGTGACTTACTGCAGACCTACATATAACACATCTGCAAGTATTTCGTTTCTCTCTCTCTCGAGAAATTGAGCTGCCGTCAAACTAACAAGAGAGGGTTGAGGAAACAACCTTCGCTTTTTTTTTTTGTTGTCGTTTCGCCAGACGTACAGTAATTGCCACGTTACACGCTGTCTTTAAAGGGAACGTTAATTTGCCCATGCCCAAAATGTGGGTTAACCTGTTTAATCCCCTTAAAACAAATAACCGGTCCAATTAAGCCCTTTGAAGCTGAAATGAGAGTCAGATGGTGCTGTTCATGATACAGCCTCCAGCTCTTTTAGTTATGTCTTGCACTGTGTCTTCCTGAAATGAGCAACCATTAATGGCTAAATTAGCAAAGTGTAAAATAAACCATTATTTAGGGTTTCTTAGTGTTGGGACAAATCGCCTTGGTCAATACCAGTTTTTCACTAATGAATTGCAAACACATTGTAAATATAACTAGAGTACGGCACTGTGCCTTTGGCTGGGAGTTGATTAACTGAATAAAGAAATGACAGAGAAGGAATTTCTCTAGCTTCATCTGTTCCTCACGGCTCGGGCAGGTATTCGGAGATACGAACAGTTCTCCATGTGGATTTCAACACTGTCTGCATAAAACAGGTTGTAAGAAAGCAGTCAATACATTTTGATACAAACTGCTGTCACAAAACCAAGCTCCTCAGATGGCTACCCTTCAACATTCAGCTCCTGATTCTGCTTTCTGTTGATCTTATTAATACCCTGACTTTCGCTGGTGTTTTGATACTCATTTCAAAGCATGCTTAGGCAGGAGCACAGTACAAGCATTATAAATTCGATTCTCGGCCTTTGCTTTTTGAAATTACTGATCTCTCTCCTATTTTCTGTTTCATGATTGCCCATTGTTCAGCGCTAATGAGAATCGTACCATACTTTCCCATAACTGGGAGGCAGCGTGCAGTTTCCCCGCTGTGTTTTGGTTTCTGTATGACTGAGTGGCGTGTGCTATCTTGCTCAGCGCTGCAGAGCCTTGGTTTCTGTGGGGGCTCATTCTGCTCGGCCTGAACCACGGATCTCAGGGGTCGCTCGCCGTCCGTTCTGGCAGAAATCGTTCCCCCCCCCCGACCTCGCCGGGTGCTCCCCGGGGGTCCCCAGTCCGATGGGTGGCCTTTGAAGTGGCTTCGCAGGGTGTAGCGACGTCGGCGCCCGATGAGGATTTTGAACGCTGCGTGCTTAACCTGCTCTCTTCAAAGCCCCAAAGGAGGCTCCCTCACTTTAACCCACTGTGTGTGTGTGTGTGAACTTCCCTTGGAGGCTGGAAGTTAATAATCGGATTCTTCTGTCCTGAATTACCCCCAGAAAGGAACCTTCCCATAACTTGATCGCCAAGCAGTGGATTGGAAACCAGGCTTTACTAGCAATGTCTCCATACTAACTTTGCATCTTCTGTAGCTTTGTCCCTTCCATATCCCAGCAACGAGTGGCAGGAAAATGAAATCCTGGTCAACGAGCAGTGAATCGGGACTCTCACGCCCTCACGTTCTTTACCCCGCCTCTGTGTTCCTGTGTTTTCTCCAGAATGAGCGTGTCGTTCTCGGGATGATGGCCCTGCGTTTGCTGCCTCTCCTGGTCGTCCTAGCCGCTGCTGAAGTGTCCAGCCACGTGAGCCCAGGTTAGTGCTGTTGCGGTGAAGCGCAGAGAGCCCAGTGTCTCCGTGGGGCATCTCCCGGAGGAGTGGCAGTCTCTGTGAAAAATGAACTTCCACCCCTGTTGCCCCTGCTGTCCCTGCAACCGTTACAGCAGAGATAGCATTTGCTACCACTGAAACAGCTGCTATTGCTCCTATTGCAGCTGTCAACCTCATCTGCTGCCTCATCTGCTAAGTCTATAAATGCTTTTATATCAATGTTCCACCTCCTACCACTAACTATATTAGAAGCAAGACTAGTCAAAACAGTGCTTCTCCTGGTATTGCTCATACTGGTACTGGTAATCATGCATTGTAATTTAACCCTTTTACCAGGGTCATTGTTTTAGGTTTCACTTCAAGTTGCCTTACACTCCTTGTAAAAAAAAAAAAGGGCAGCCGAGGTGAATCATAGCCTCTATATAATTAATGCTCTGTAGCAACATGCAATCGATGCACGGTGACAACTTTGGAAAGCACAGGGGAAACAAAGTCGATGAATCTGAACAGTGGAAGAAAACCCTGCCAGAAGAGCAAAATTGGTGTAGAATTCAGGACGACTTATAAAGGACATTCCACCTGCTGCAGTTCAGCTCTTTATTTAGCTGAATAAGGTCCTGTAGACTGTGACATTTTTGAGCAGATGAGCATACAGTCTATACAGGTCACATTGAGCTAATGTATACTTGTGCCACATGCATGTCCTTTGATATCCGGTGTTGGCAAGACATGACATTTTTGGAAACACGGGAGACTGTTCTGGCTGTGACTGAGATATAAAAGCATGTAGAGATGCCCGGTGCTTTCGAACGCTGGTGTCTGCCTGCCCTGCCCCCTTGGAGGGCTTTTTCGTAATAATCTCAGTACTGGAAATGCCGCCACTGCTACCATGAAGCTTGCCAGCTGCGCCAGATAACCTAGCGGCCTTTCCAGAATGATGAGTACTTTCCCGGGGGAACTGTTCACAACCATCCCAAGACCTGGCCTTCATGAACATTCCCCAGATAATGCTTTTGTGCAAATGAGATCCCCGGGCCTGACTCTCACACTGAGGGGACCCCTACACCCCATACCATACCATCCTTGACTGCAAATGGCACCTGTGTCCCCCAAAAGCTCCCACAACCACAATCGCCCAGATTTCGCAACTGTTGCAATACCAGAACTGCAACATCTTCTTTTGCTGCTGCCATTCCCACCTGTAGTGCTGATACTACTTTGCAAACTGCTCAGATTGCAACTGCAACTACTCATGTTTCCACTATTGCTGGCCTAACGTACTCCACTTACAGGAGGGGACCACTTCGTCCTCTACTGAAGTCACCTGGGTGACACTCAGTAATCTCCTCTGCACCAGCAGTCCCGCTACCCTGCAGTTCAGGAGAGGAAATTGCTTCTCCTGCTGTATGATGGGGAATAGCAGGTGCCCAGTGGAATTTTACTGGGGCTCTGGAGTTGATACCCCTGCTCTTTAGAAGCGTGCCTGGGATCTTTAAAGACCAAGTATTCACGACTTTGGTCTGAGGTCCCTGAACCTTATTTCCACTGGTGTCCTTGATTCATTGGCAGTCCTGAAGGCTCCTGTGGGGTAGGTTTGTCTCTACCTTCTGGAGTTTTACAGTCAATCAAACCCAGGTCCAAATTTCATGGGGAAAAAAGTGACACTTCTGAATGTTTTTTTTTTCCCCCCAATTTGAAATGATTTTCGATTTTGGATGACTTGATGGAGCAGGCCATTTCCTGAGAAACCGAAAGCACTGTTACATTCAGAGCTTGACCGATAAGATATCACAAGGGCGTTTAATAAATGCACGCAGTATCGGACTACGCCTTTCTCCTGCCCCAGTTTTTATGGCCTTTTGTGTTCTTGTCTCAGCTGTCCCCAGTCTGACGTGCACGAACGATTACATCAACAATATATCCTGTGAGTGGAGGAGCTCAGAAGCATACAGCAATACCTCCTGCAGAGTTCATCTTGTAAGGTAGGAGTATGCCATTAGGGTGTGCCGTTCCCTTTGTGCCCACAGCGGTGTAATTGATATGTCTTTATGATAGTTTTTGTGGGCTATTTGTATGATAATGTGGCATCAGTCTTCTTTTATATTTAAAACCTGATTTGCTTGGCCTTCTCGGTGCTCTCCTGTATTTCTCCTGTAGGGTTACTGGCAGTAGGTTGACAGCAGGTGTTCAGCAAAAGAGGGAAAATTGACCAATTTACCCCTGGAATCTGTTAGTGGCGACATTTGTCTGTCTGAATTTGGGTAGTGCTGTGTTCTACAGTATATGACACTAAACCAGGTGTCTCCAAGCTTTTCCTAGGGAGACCCAATCTAGCTAGTCTTATCGGTCACCCTAAATAAGGGGTCTCCGTCCCCGGTTCTGGAGATCACTTCACCCTCATTGCAGATCAGTTACAAAAGGAATATTCTTCTGTTTTAGCATTACCTTCAGCTTCATTACACTGACTTTTGCTACACATTCTTCTTCTTTTTATCAGATCAACACAGCAATTGGATCTGGAAAAGGAATTAAAAGAGGTTCTGCTGGGATGACTTTGTGAATTCTGCTGGTTTATGTTGAAAACTATGTAAAAACAAGAGACTGATCTGAATTTTTTTGTTTCAAAAGGAGAAAGCAATTCCAGTGCGATCTCATCGCATCAGATGAACCAACCGTTTGCAGTTGTAGCATCCAGGTTACAAAAAATGCAAATGTAAGATCCTTAACATTTTTCTCAGCATATGCAATGGAATAATAGAAAGTTGGGGGTTTTAATCGCTTCTTACACAATATAGTGGATGTGCAACATACCCTCTGCACTGCATGGAAGCCTCACATATTGGATTACAATGTGAGCAGAGTTTGGCAGCAAATTCCAGTACTACGATAACTTAGTTTCCCTTAAATTCCATTTCGAGGAGTATGAAATGAGTATAGCCTGAATTTGTTCTCCAGATCATCACAGATGTTACAATATAAGTTACAAGAAGATAATGCTACTCATGGGGTCTTGGACATTCAGTTTAAAGTCAATTGACCATCCAACATCAACAGATTGCTCTCCCAGGGACTGGAACTAAACACTTGTATTCACATGACCAAGCTAATAAATAATATGTTAGGCCTTCAGATAAGCATTGTATATCCACATGCATGCACATCTACCATAGATACAGACTCTGTAGCAGGTGGTACACCAGATTCTGATACATAAACTAATGCTGTAACCATCTCCCTTTCACAGACCCAGTCATTTACATCTGTAGATGAATGTGATATTGAGGTGAGGTGTGGTGACTCCAAAGAACCTGCTGCTAAAATAAAGGACTTTAAACCTTCCGAAAATGGTAATTATTTATCTTGTGTATATGACACAGAAATAGAAAAGATATTATTGTACATGTCCTCCAAAATGTATGTCTGTAAATGGAGTGATGGGTATGTTAGGAAGTGCTGTTAACTCTAGTCGATTATAAAAAAGGAGCACCTTTTGAAAATAAGATGCTAAACCCTTTAACAACAACTACTTTCTGCTACTATAACTTTATCCTGCCACCTGTAGTGGCAGCAGTAGTGGCCATAACGCTAATCTTAAAACACTGCATGAAAAAATCATTAGGTTTTGTACACCACTACTACTGGTGCTACAGCTTCTACCACAAATAATACTGCTGTTTAATATAAAACTACTAAGAACTGCAGCGCTATCTCACAGACTCTTAAGCTTTCCTCTCGTGCTGTGCTTCACAGTGAGGATGAGACCACCAGACGCACCAATCATTGTGAACTCCACTGTGTCCTGGGGTGCTGGTGAACGGGTTTCTCGGCTTATATACGAATATGAATTTCAGATCAAATACAAACGTGCTGATCAAACGTGGGAGGTGAGTGTGACACAATGTGAAAGGAAGATGACCAGTGACAGAGTGTGTGCTCATGTTCATTTCTAGTTAGTGTGCCACTGTCAATAGCACTATGGGTGTTTAACAGTCAGTCCAGTATTGTCCTCTTCCTTAGTGCCAGTGTCTTTGTTTAATAGTAGGCCAGTGTAAAGAGCACTATGGGTGTTTAACAGTCAGTCCAGTATTGTCCTCTTCCTTAGTGCCAGTGTCTTTGTTTAATAGTAGGCCAGTGTAAAGAGCAGTATGGGTGTTTAACAGTCAGTCCAGTATGTTGCTCTTCCTTAGTGGCAGTGTCAATGTCTTTGTTTAACAGTATGCCATTGTAAAGAGCAGTATGGGTGTTCAATAGTCAGTCAGTGTGTTTCTAATCCAGAGTGTCAGTGTCTGAATCTTTGTGCAACATTGTCTCAGTGTCGGCATGTTCCTGATCCGGTTTGTCACTGTCAGTATCTTTGTATAACAGTGTGTCATTCTCAGTATGTTCTTCAGGCAATGTGTCAGTGTCAATATGTGTGTGTAATGATGACTCACAGTATGTTGTTCGAGAACAGAATGTTCTCTTTCCAGAGTGTTAGTGTGGCTGCACCAGTATCAGATTGCTATTGACCTCATTCCTGAACAGTTCCCAACACAGCAGTAATGACCTCCAATGTCATGGGAACAGGAGAGCTGAAGCTCCTCTTGGTTTTTATCAAGTATTTGTAAAGACATTTGCACCTCTAACACAAATGGTGCATGAGAGAAAGCATCTTGAAAATGGAGTGGGATGGAAAGGTATTGTACTGTATACTATGGAATAGTATTTGTACCACACTGTGACACAGTACATTGCTGTTTTGGGGGAGTACTAATTACTAGTCGTTTAGGGATTTCACTGATTGCACCAATTCAGAATATGGAGATGTTAAAGAAAAGTTTGAAACAGTTCCAGTAAACCACTCAACTTCAGCAACCTTAAACTACGGGACATGGATGCTGGGAATTATTTCATTTGGGGGTTTGTGTCAAGAGAAAGCTTGCTGATGTTCTTGCTCCTGTGTGTTCTAGGAGGCAGAGTCCAGGGTGGTTGTGAACAAGGAGAATTCGACCCAGTTGAATGAGAACATGCTGGAGAAGGGTGCACTGTATCAGGTCAAGGTCAGGGTCCGTCCAGCTGCAAAGGGTCCACTGAAAGGAGTGTGGAGCCACTGGAGTCCTGTCTCTGAGTGGACATCCACTGTTGGCATCGTCAAGCCCGGTATGTTCCCTGTCATTGCCCCTTACACTAGCTTCATTGCTTCACTTTGATAAGCAGATATCTTACACTAGGGATATCGATCTGACTGGATAAGTCATGAACATTTTAAGCTTTTAAATTTGTGTTTGTGTCAATGTGTCTGCCCTGCGATGGACTAGCGTCCTGTCCAAGGTGTATCCTGCCTTGTGCCCTATGCTTGCCCGGATAGGCACCGGTTCTCTTATGATCCTTAATTGGATGAAACAGTTAGAACAAGGATGGATGAATAAAATAAGGGCTGCAAATTCGTCATGTTCGTAATGAGCTCTCTTCTGAAACATCACCACAGTAACACCTGAATAACCCGTGGCTGCTCCTTTTATTGGTGAAGACAACTTGGTAACAAGTAAGATAACAGATAATGATCCGTAGGGAGGCTGTTTCCATATCTTAGACACTTCAGCTCATTATGCCAGAGCTCATCATATAATGGCATTAAGAGAACAAGAGGGCATAGAACACTGGTCCATCACAGGGATTACGCCCAGGAATTTATACAACTAGGTGGACTGAAGCAACTGGGGTACAGTATTTGACTTCTGAACAAAATGAGGGCCTGCAGCAGGGACGTGAACCCACTAACCACTAGTTATGGGTTCAGAGACTTTCCCACTACATGATGTTGCCCCCAGATTCCTAAAAAAAACAAGTGACAAGTGCATTGCTTGTGAGTGAGTGAGAAGTGTGATATTTATATGCCAGTGAGCAGAAATGCATGAAATTACAGTTCTACCTCCTACTGGACATTTGTCTTAATGTCATTATTGTTTCAGCATCTTTAAAAGGAGTATATTTATATGAAATGTTTGATGCATGATACAAAAGCAGTTCCCCTATTTTGGGATCTGGAGAAAAGTGACACCTTTTCAACCTTTTAAGCTAATAGCTTGACCGATAAAGAGGTGCCATCTTGTTGCGAGGAAGCGTCCCTCCCAGGTTTCATACTCCAACATCTGAGGGAAAAGGTATTCATCTGGGTGCTCAAGCTAATCAAATCGAGGGAGGCCTTCTAAATTCTGACATTGCGGATTATTTTTTTATTACATAAACAGAATTGGGAGTAAATCCCTTACGCCTGGACTCAACAACTCCTGTGCCCACAAGGGGGACATCACGAGCAAAGTGTATAGACGGGCAGCTCCAACCTGCCACCTCTCGAGTCATTAATCTCTTGACCCGCTAGGAGCTGGGGTGCATCTGGGGTGCAGTGGCCCCGGAAAGCTCTGGCCTCACTGGTATTGCCAGTATGGGACCCAGGCTGAGACATGCAGCCTGGATCATAAAGCTCGAACCTGGGTTCGCAGCAAGCCTCGTTGCTGGCTGAGCCATTCTGGTGTGAGGAGGGAGTTTATGACGTTTTAGAACTGAACGCATCTTCATTCAAGGGGGTGCTGCAGCCGATACCCCTGCTCCTTTCAAGGAAGGGCTGGGTGAGACCCTCAGATCAAGTGGCCACCGCTCGCTCGTAACCTTTCTTCTGTTCTCTTGAAGTAAAACAACAGAATTCCTGTACATTTCCTCATCCGATGCCTGTGCTTCCATCAGCAGTAAAACGCGCCTACAACCCGGGCTCAAACGACAAGGAGATCATGGACATCACTTTAGCAGTGGCGATTCCAGCAGTGATAGCAGTTTTCCTGACCATCTGTATTTGTGGAATTTGGAGCCCTAAATGGTGAGAACCCGGCCGTCGAGGAGATGTGGGACATGGGATGACAGGAGTGTTCAAATGTTCTGAATTTCCTTTCTAATTAAACCTAACCCTTTGTACGGAAAATAGGGTCCGGCTTGGTAAAAGCTAAATGACAGGGCAGGACTGTTTCAAAGCTGTCCTGAAGTTCTTGCGATGGTAGTTACAGATTTAAACAGCCTTCTGCCTGCTTGAGGGAGCTGCCTCTGCATGTGGCTGAGATTTTCCTTTCCCTTCTGTTTTTCAGGTCCTATAAGTGCCTTCATGTCCCCGATCCCTCGAAGTACTTTGACCCTCTGAACTCTGTCCACGGCGGAAACTTCCAGGTAAGGCGACCTGCACCTTACTTTGGTACAGCTGATACTGTAACCATTCATCAGCTAGAAAGGTGTGCTTTAGGTATGGGATGGGATAGGATGGAATGAGATGTCGTAGGATTGGAATAATGGGATGGGATGGAATGAAATGGGATTGATGAATGGGATGAGTTAATGGGATAGGATAGGATGGAATTGGGTGGATGAATGGAATGAGATGGATGGGAGGGAATGGGATAGGATAGGATGGGTGGAATGGGATAGAAGGATAGGATGGATGAATATGATGGAATGGGATAGGATAAGATGGAATTGGGTGGATGAGTGGGATAGAAGAGATGGATGGGAGGGAATGGGATAGGATAGGATGGGTGGAATGGGATAGAAGGATAGGATGGATGAATATGATGGAATGGGATAGGATAGGATGGAATTGGGTGGATGAGTGGGATAGAATAGATGGAATCCAATGGAATGATTTCCTATATTATTCTCTACAGTTTCCTCAATGAGTGTGTTACTGAATCCTTTACCTTATGTTGGTTAGTGAGCTAGGCCCTAAAACATAATTAAAACACACCTTCTCCCCGTTTACGGAAAGCACAGAAGCGTTGCTGAACCTTGAAAATCGAAAGGTATCTCTGACGTCAGACTCTGTGGTTGACCTTTAACAAAACCTGCACAGAAACAAAATGAACAGCAAACCATTCAGGCAAAAGGCTGGCTTTTTATCTCACTGTTTATTTGATGTAATTTGAGGGAATGGAGTTGTTCTCACTGCCTCATTTAAAAAAAAATCAAGGGACAAAACCCCCCATGCTTATGACTTTGCCATTTTACAGACATGCAAAAAAAGAGAAAAGTGTGAAAAATTTGAAGTACTTTTTTGCTTTCTCAAGGAAGTGCTTTCAACCACACGAAAAGCCCCGCAGTGTGTTCCACAGGGAAACGCCTTCTGAAAAGAGCCTTTGTGTGGTTTCTGTATTGTGCTGAGTCCCCCTCCCCACACACACCCACACACACACACTCACACACACACGGCCTGCTCCTGGCCCAGCTTGATGGCATCATGAGTGCAAGTTAAAGACAGCGAGAGACAAGGGAAGGATAGCACCAGCAGGGAAAGGCGAGGGAAAGAAGGTTCAGAGATGGAGAGGAGGGAGAAGAGCAGAAGGAAAAAGCACGTTTATGAAAACAACAAGTGGATGAATGGATGACTAGAGGGGGGGATGAATGGATGGAGGGATAAACAGAGCACTGCCTTCTTTTTGAGCAGGATGTGGGTTCTCCTCATGCCTGAGAAAAAACGCGGCACAAATGAGTCTTTTCACACCCACTTGAGATGCACTGAAATCTCACGCTCGGGCAATCCCTGTAGTGTCATGTTTGCTCTTGCTAAATGCAATCTGTTGTTTGATGGTGAAATTGTCTGCAAGTGAATCAATCGCAGTGATCATTATTCACCATAATCTTCAAACCCCTGTAAAACGGGAAGCTTGTTTACATTCCCCCTTTGATTCCAAGTATCTAACACGGAAATGTTGCATTTGCTAACATGCATACTGATGTGTAGTTGCCATGAATGACGAATTAGGTAATCCAGTTAGCCATTCCCCTTTTCCCGCAACCAATCAGAACAGTTGACCAATGTCTTTGATGTAAATGGAAAAGAAAACGTTTTTTCATTCATTATCAGTTAATATTACTTGTTCTGACATCACTACATAAACAGTAGTTAATAACAACCGTCAGATGTCAGCGCCTTAGGGTTAGACCTGCACCGTTAGGGTTTTACGCCTGGCAATAATTACTAGCAGTTGTGAATTCATGGTCACGGATTGCAGCACATTACCCCAAATTTACACTTTCCAGTGTTTCACTGGAATATGTGTTTTCCAGCAGAACCCAACATGGGGACTTGGGGAAAAAAAAAACAGCTATGATGACAGTTCTCTGATCTACGTCTTAATACTTGGATGTCAGGTGATAGAGAGCACTTCCAGAAATTAAAACCTTAAATATGGAGTTGGCTAAGATAGGTGTAAAATCCAGAAAAATGGTTGCTTGCAAATAAACCCATCCTCTTTAGTACGGTTGTGCTACGTGTTTTTTTTTTAATTTCTTAGTCCTAGACTGCTTGGACAATCAAGAAGATGTGGCAGCTCATTTTTGTCTTGATAGTATTCTCTATCATGCACGGGCAATTGTCAAGTAACTTTCATCTTGCACGTGCATATGTGGTGTATATATACCGTATGGTTATGTGCGAGACACCGAAACATGCAACTGTGGTGCGATTTAGGAAAATGAAACATTTTCAACAAGCTTTGGTGGCAGGCTTATGCAGACGGACAGTCCATTTTTGAAACGAGTCGCGTGTTACTTTTTACGTTTGTTAGATGAATTCATTTTTCAGTTAGCAAATATTGCAAGGGGTTCCCCAGGGGCTTGATTTGGAAACCATTCCGCCGGTCTGTTCAGAATGAAACATCGGGTACAGAGCTAGAAGGCACCTGAACTCTGGGGAAGTACCTTTGGATTTTTGGGTGAGCCTGCGCATTAAAAAGTTGTTTTCCTTTCTGTCTCAGAAATGGCTGAGCCCCACTTTCTCCCCCGAATCCTTTGACACCCTCAACTCGGAGCCCGTTTCGCCCGTGGAAGTGTTCGAGGCCAAGGACACCACCAGCCTCTTCAAGAAGGCCTACCCCAGCCTGCAGGAGCACTGGGACAGCAGCGGCCAGTCCTCCTGCTTCTCCAACATGGGTTACTTCTACTCCAAGCACCCCAGCTCGTACGAGATCGAGTCCTGCTCCGTCTACTTCAGCTACCAGCCGGCGGAGTTCGACAGCGAGGAAGGAGGCAGCGGCGACGGCGGGGACACCCCCATTCAAACCAGCTCTTCCTACGAGCGGCTGGATCCTTCCTCGCGCGAGCAATCCGATCCCGAGCATCCCGATTCGGGCTGCGGCATGGAAAGAGGGGAAGAAGGCGACCAGGAGACGGAGGACGGGAGAGAGGGAGGAGAAGAAGCCAATCCTTCGCTTTTGGGGCCCGGTTGTCCTCCGCCTCCTTTCAACCCAGCTTTTCTTCCTGCCTTCCCCCCTCCCTTTCGCCTGCCAGGAAGTCACCCCCAGCTCCTGGCTCACCCCCCATTCCCCTTCCCCCTGCCTGGCTTCGACTTCCGAGCCTTCGGCAGCGGACAGGCGCTGGACAGTGCCCTTTCCAAAGCCTCTTCAGCTCTGATCCAGCCCTCCGGAGGCGGCTATCTGTCCGTGAAGGATGTCCAGAACCGATACTGCAACAAGTCCATTTGAAACCAGGAAGCTTGGAAGGACATTTCGGATTCAAGTGCGGCGCGACGTCTTTTGTCCAACCCGACCCCCCCCCCCCCAACCCTTCTTGTTTTGATTGGTTCAAATCCCAGCCGCGCGTAGTGGCGGCCAGGATGACTCGCGGCCAAGCTAACTTGCGCAAGGGAAGGAATGTAAAGCAAACTCGAACATTGGCGATCTCGGGGCACGATCTCCCACACCGGATCCTGGAGAGCCCTCGTGCCTTCTGGGTTTTGCCTGCTTTGCTTCAGGAACACCAAAGTATAGGATTAACCTGTCGATTATTAACTTGGTCTTGAGTCCCAGATTGATCAGGCCTATTCAGTCACAGGAATGGTCCAGGACCTTATTGGTAGAACAGAAACCTGTAGGTCTGAGGTCACAGCAACTCACTGCACCTCAAACACAGTCATGCACATCCAAACAGAGAGGGTGTGCTAAGAATGAAGTCTTACCGATTTCTTTTTTTCATGATTACATGTTTTCCAAGCTTGGTTTCTTTCGGGAGTAATAAACACCAGTCCCTGCCAAAATACAGGGGTGTATCTGATACTCCAATTTTGAATGAAATCAAGCATATAGTGGGAATTTTGGGGCAGGTGTTCACTTTTTGAGCATAGGCTTGTACTTTTGCAGAGTTACGAGGCAGTGCCTTGTCTCCTTTTCCAAGCCACTGACTGGTTTATGAAAAGGTACTTGCTGCAGGGGCTTATTTCTATTTCAGTTGATTGTGTCGATGACATAGTCCAAGCCAGGACAAGTAGTAAGTGGACTCCCAGCATTTAACCCCACGTTTCACAGCACCTGGTCTGTGGATCTGCACCAGTCCCTGCTGTGACCTTAAGTAACATTACCAATAAAACTGTATTCTTGTTCTGGACCATATTTTCACCTACACAGTCTTCAAAGGATGAGAGCTGGTCTCTGGTGCAAAAAAAGGATTGAGAAACTCTGATTCATCTACTCTCTCAATAGGCACCATCACTGGCAGAACCAGTCTCTACTCTGAGAGTAGGTGGGGAATGAGAGTGTATTCTGCCCTAAAGTGGACGCAGGAACGTCTCCTAATCCCCAAAATCTCTACTTCTCTCTAAAGGAAGCCCTTCTCTGCACAGACAGCACAACGAAGTGTGTACAAGCACAGGTCGCTGGTCCTGATTCTCTGCTCAAGGTTTCTTGTGCCGAACAAATAAAGAACTGCCTGAAGTTTCAGGTCATGCTGTCTTGAAACATCATACACAGCAATGTGCAGGGAGAATGATTGCCTACTCTTTGTGAAATGGCTAATGACGACAATGAAACAGTGGTCTAAAGTGATCTTTGCTGATTTTGTTTCCCTTCTGGTAGCAGCTGTCATTTATAAACTGGCCAGAATGGCGTGAGCAAAAAGACTGTGCCGTCACATACCTGCAGAACAGAAAGTTCTGTACTCAGTGTTTCCATTCTGTACTGCTTTAACCTGTCAAGGCCTGACAACACAAATGCTTGACAACTGCACTTTTAAAGTTTCACCAGTTTTCCTCTACACTATCGGTTTCACCATGTGTTCTGCACTCCACAAAGAGAGCTGTATGACAGCAGATACTTACAAAGTGTGTGTGAGACACCCCTCTTCTGGTAAATTATGGTATTGTCATACTCTGCTGTGCATTGCTGAAGAGAATCATGGGACAGGTGCAGACACGACAGGAACAGCAGAACAGTACAAACCTTCATAAAGGGTACCACCGACAAATGGTTTTGTCTCTTGCCCTTTTAGTATTGAGGGGTCCATTTTTAATAGCCATCGCTAGCTGACTGTGTATTTATTTCTTTATTGTTATCATTATTTTATTTAGGAAGCATGCCGAGGTCATCAAACAAGACTACCTACCAAATATGGACACCATCTTATAAGCTATTTTGTGTTCTGGCTGTCTGGAGAATCTTCTTAGGCAGAGGCTTCTTCCAAGAACAGTACAACAAGCCATTGAGCAATCTTGCATCTGACTATTTACAGGAAGCCTCCTGACATTTCTTTCACTCAACACTTAGCAATTATCCAGACCAGGGGCAGTGCGTACGAAATGAATGGGATGCTGCTGCTGTTCACCAAGAAGAAATAAACAGCAGGATGTAGCAAGTACAGTTTTTTCAAGCGTTCAAAGTGCAGGACAATTTGAGTCTCTATGAATTTTGTTAGACTTCACATTGAGTTTGGGCCTTTCATGCCATCTGCTGGTCCAGCACATTTCTATACTGGTTGTATGAGAAGAAATACTGCTATCTGGTCTCCAATACTTTAAAAAAAAACTAAAGGCTAATGCTTTGGTACCTCAGACTGTTAATTTCTCCAAAGAACAAGTCTTCTGGCCTGGCTCTGACGCCGTTGTCTTGTTATCTCGTGTCAGTGTTATCACCATATCTCGACAGGTTCTCCTGTCTTTTTTTTTATCGTTTTGTTTTATGAGGCTTACTAGCTCCACTTTTGAGAAAGAAGATTGGGCTCTCTTTTTTTTAATGTGAGAAAGACTTTATTGTGGTTGGCCCCGAAACCTGCAGTGCAAAGAAACCAAAAGTAAAAACAGTGCAGTCAATGTCTAGGTATCGCGTGTTTTTGTTTTTCAAATGTATAATTTCGTTATGATTTCTATTTCTGTTGATTCAGTTGTTGTCTGGATTTTTAATCATATATGACTGGCTTAGGCACTAGCATCTTAGAAAGTGTTTAAAGTGCATTTCTGTTTAGTGGCCAAAAACAAGGCTAGTATAGTATACAGTACGTTATTTATGATTTCTGTATATTTTTACTGATATGATTAATAATAATGTTTGGTTGGTATCGTTAATAGCTCACCACCAAATGTCATTAAGTAGAATTTGGAATGAAGTGTTTGCTGTTACTTTTATGTACCTAAGTACATACAGTATTACAATATTTGAAGCAATCCCCAAGCACACACCTGGGTACACAAAAGTAACTACTGAGTCAACAAAAAAAACATAAGAAGATGTCTTTCCAATGTAGAGGAAACCCATGTAATGTAGCTGTAGTCCGATATAATGCTGTCACAGCATCTTTCAGATTGCTCTGGGTTTAATGTTTTGTTAATAAGTTTAAAGTTCATAAAGTTTTGAAAAAAGGTGACAGAGCTTTGCTAACCTTCAGGGGCTTATCAGGCATTTAAATTGAACAGATTTTTGAGTGATTGCAACATTTTTCTGTAGCAGATCTTAATAGGATGCCATTCAAAGTGTATTGCAAACGAGAGAATTGGCTCTAATTTGTTTATTTGTGCATCAAATACACTAAAGCCAATGCCCCTTGATTGTGGTTAAGTAAATTTGTATTCAATTTTTTTCTTTGCATATCTCTGTTGTTTATTAGGAGTAAAATGAATCATTCATAATAGTGTTAAGAGTATTATTTGCTCTTTGGAAGGTTTACGCTTCCTATCATGAAACAGGTAGAAAACATTGAATTGCAGTTGAATGACAAAATTCACTTCAGTTGTAACTTCTGGTGGAAACAAAATCACTCCGAAAATGACATTTTTTCTATTTGCATGTACTTGTATAAGAACAGAAATAAAAACCATGCTGCTAGTTTAAATATAAGGACTTGCTCACTGACAGCTGTATTCGTAATAAAGTATTTTTATTGAAGGCTTGTTCGTGTGTTTTTGTTCAATGGCCATGTGAACTATAGCTTTGCCGCATCATGTGTCTGTTAACAACAGACACAACCACGTGAGAGGTTTAATTACAAATTGTGGAACTGAAAACTGATTGTAATGGGAATACAATTTCAGCACAGCTGCTGTTCTAAAGATTATATGGTACTAATGTGAAATCACTCATCAACAATTCAAATGAATGAACTTGTTCAAAATTTCATGATTT
Organism: Lepisosteus oculatus; assembly: GCF_040954835.1. Lineage (NCBI taxonomy): Eukaryota > Metazoa > Chordata > Actinopteri > Semionotiformes > Lepisosteidae > Lepisosteus > Lepisosteus oculatus. Next base: position 36,587,287 of record NC_090707.1, read on the forward strand.
GATACAGGTACATAGTGTATCGGGATAGTGTTGTTGGGATGGGATTTCACAGCAGAAGAGTGAAATTAGGTTTTCTAAATGCGTGGAAGCCTCCATATAGGGTCAATGAACTCTGTCCTTAATCGGCATCTACAGCAATTCACAAACACAGAGAAACCTGTCAATTTTTCAGAATATAAATTTTACAATGTCAGCGATTAGGGCTATTACAGCTATCAACACATCTGCTAAAGGGGAAGGTGGCGATTTATTTTTTCAATTTACACACGATTGACAAGTCTCGTTCCTCCTCTGAAATTTAACTGCTGGTTTTAAAGAAATGCACGTGCCATCACTACTCACTGAATGCCACCGTTTTAAACCAGTGTTGTAAATGCCAGTACCACAACACAAATCTAAAAACCCGATTTGCAATTCAGCTAAAAAAAAATAGCTTCAATTTCAATTTCAGCAAACAATGATGTTCTGTTTGTATTTTAGCTCTGATTGAGACTTTGTTTTTTGCTTAACTGATGAATTAGCAAGAAACGTACTGCTTAAGAAAACCTGGGCTACCCCTAGGATTGTCATACTCACTCTTGCCCAAGTCCAGGGCATTCCTAATACAACAAGTGGATCTACTAATCAGGCAATTAGTTGAATTAGCGGAATTTTTGATTGGGAAAAACTCCAATGCTTTGTCGGTCAGGAAAATATCAAAAACAGTTTCAGTGCAAGCTTGTCTTTCTTAGGTCAGCCTGAGACATGTCTACAAAGTGCATGGTCCTGTGTTCTACATGCTTTAAATTCTCCAGTGTACAACAGGTGGATCAGGCTGTTACCACCTGCTGTGGAAGAAGATCTGTTCCACCTGCCCGCATTCAGCTCAGGGCCACCTGTGCATTGCTAGAACGCTCAGTCTGAGTAATTCACTGCTCGTCTCAGGGTTCTTATCGTTCACACCTCTATGCTCTGACCCACAATTTCTGGATTTCCCCTGCACTGCTTTCAGCGCTTCCCTGGCTTTGGACTTGCTAACTTCCTGGGTTCTGCCTATGGATCTCCGTTTGGTCCTTTTCCTTGTGTTCCCTGGTTTCGACCTTCAGCCTGCCTTTGGATTACAGCTCCGGACTGTGTTTTGTTTTTCCCTGCTTCTCACCTGGCTGACATCTTCCCTTTGCCATCATCTGGATCCTGCCGTTAGTCTCCAATCGCTACATCATACTGTATTGTAAGTACCACAATTACCATAAAAATTGTAAGATATCGCAGGGAGGAGCTGGGATAGAGCAACAGTGGGTACTTTCTATGCAAGTGTACAAAGCAACAACTAATACTTCTTTTATATTACAGAAGCTGATGGGACGACAGGTCAATGTGTGTCCCTTCTTGTTAGGAGATACTTGAGATACATTGAAATATGTGCTTAAACACAGTTTTGCAGACATCCTTCTCAGTATGGGAAAAACACATCAGTCCATCTAAGAATAGGCTGATTTATCAGGCAAGATAGACACAGCTGTCCAGTTTCTCTTGTGAAATAAAAATGGCATTGAGGGGTGTTTTCATCAGATTCCTCATCAAACCACTGTGGTGCATTTTTTAAAAAGCGAACAAGCATTTCTCTCAGGAGAGATTCAAAGGTATTAGTGAATCTAATGAGTGCAGTGAGTAAGAATGAACATCAGTTCTCTCCCTCTACCTCTTTGGACGCGGCATTTCAAATCTTTTATACACTGTACATACTGTATTTCCAGATTTGTCATTTAGATGCCCACGTCTCTGACTGAGGAAAATGTCCCCCGCTGTTTACTTTGGCAAAACTGCAAGAAGGCTGGATGAAGATCAGGGAGCATGTCAGAGCAGAGAGGATCACTAGTCTCTCCAAGCCGATAATTCCCCATTTCACTTCTGGTGGCCACGGTCGGCTCCTACTCCAGAAAGACAACCAAAGCCAAGATTAACCTTCACCTTGGATCACACCTTCCCCCTTCTCTCCACGACAGGCTAATGTCTTTTTCAATCCTCTCCGTTCATTTAGAGAATTCATTTTTCACACCTCTCCCACAGAACCCCCCTTCCTGTGAGGACTCTTCATCAGCGACGGTCTGTGCTCATTCCGTCTTTCGCTTCATATTCCAGACACTGTTCTGGACATGACAGAACGTGGCCACATTGTGACGCTCCATAATGATGCTGGCAGAATGTAGCCCATGACCTCATGCACATTGCAGTTAAATAAAGGCTGCTTGATCTTTTGGGTAAGAATATCTGTGTGCAACAGCCTTTAATGGATCATAGAACTATTACTGACATAAATGCAACAGGATGTTGGTATTTCCTTTCCAGTTCAGTTTCTGAGAACCACTGTGGGTTCAGTTACTATTAATGATAAATTTATACTTTTCTGTCTGACATTTTTTTTCTGTAAAACCCTGTACCTTGTCAGCTAGAAATAGGCCTAAAGAAGTTTCACTGCAGCCTTGTCTTTATTACAGTACCTCCCCTAGACACATTTACAAAATGCACTGTCCTATTTTCTACATTCATTTAAATTCTCCAATGTATATTGGTATCTATACATATTTTTCATAATCTATGATGTTCGATAGCTGAGTAGTAATATGTAGCTGATCTGTCCAACACAAACCTGAGTTTTAAATGACACTATCAATGCTTACATTCTATTAGGGCCAATGTTTGGAAAGATGACTCATTCCTGCTTATTCAAAAATCACATTAAGTAGTGGAAAATAAGGCATTATGTGACTGTGGTAGAGGGGTTCATACTTAAAGGAAGCACCTTGTGAATCAGTGTAGACAGCAATCCTGATACCGTTTTGTTCTGAAGTGCAATTTGCAATACCCACTTCCACAGGAATTTGGGAACACAGCCCAAGAAGCCCAAGAAGGTTTTGGGGTTGAATGGGTCAGTGGAGGACAGTCCTTACGCGCTCGCTTTCTTTTCTTCAATATTACGAATTATTTTATACTTTCTACCCACCAATCTGGCATCGCCTGCAGGTTCGTACCTTGGTTCACCCCCACACCTGGAAGTAACAAGGGCCTGTGCGCTCATTCTTCCACCACACCTATTTCTCTAAGTCATTTGCCATTTGACATACTGTACTGTGACATCAACAGTGACCTACAGGAGAGTCAGACTGGATTGGAAGAGGAGAACAGCTCTGATGATGTCACTGGGGTGGGGCTAGAGCATGTGTAGGCAGGCCCAGCTAACTGAAACTTCCCCCACCATGGAGGAAAACAGCCACTTATGGTTCTGATTGGTGTACACTGGACTGAACAATACCCCAGTCTAAATTTGGCAAGCCTAGCCCACTGTCTGAGGGGGCACATTTACTGATTCGGCCCCTCAGGAGCCACAGGCGTTTACTCCAGATGAAGATGGCCAAGCCATGGCAAAGTCATAGCAGCAGAATCTAGAGGTACCTTATAATCTACACTTTTATCTTTTTTCTACAAAAAATAATGCTTTTCACAACTTTCAGTATAGGTAACTTTAGGGCAGGGAGTGGAGGGGTAGTCCTGAATCAGAAGGCAAAGAAAAGGAAAGAACTGATGAGAAGGAAAGAACCTTTTCAAGCTCACTGCCTTATTAGGCTGTGAAAGACAGTGCCAGTGTCTGGCGTGCAACAGGAAGCCTGATTTTTCTTTTAAAGAGTAAGCTTGTTAAAGGAAACTGTTGCTTTCATGTGGGTTGATTTATGTTTCCTCCTTGCCTACAGCCCCACGAAAGGAGAGCTCGAAAAGGCAGCTGGTGGAGGCGTGGGGATGGGGGCGGTGGATCAGAATTGGCAGTTCCAAAAACAAAATCCCAATACCAGCGAGTGAGAAATCAAGCCTACTGGAGCGTGAAACCCAGCTTACAGGACAGGACCACTCAGCGCAGCACCGAAACACTGAAACCGGTTGGCTTCGACTCCACCTGTCCATCTGTGCTGCAGGTTTTGCTGGAATGGTCTGCTAGGAGGGTGTGACTGAACCAGCCACATAACAGAACTTAACTGCAGAACAGAACAGGAGCTGACGGGGTCAACATGAGGAAGCAGGGAAGGTGAGCAAAGCTCCAGCCCACCATTCATCCTCCATTTCTGCCTGGAATGGATGTGCCCTGGAACATCTTACAGCTTGCAGAACCACTGCCGGCTTTGTCAAGTCATACAGGCTGGGCAATGTATAAGCCTGGCCTAAATCTGGGCTAGGAGACTAGTCAACTTTAGAGCAGTCTCCAAGCAGTGGTGCTAAGGTGGTACAATGGACTTGAAGCTGCACGTGATTGACCTCCCGGCCTGATGGGCACTGTGATCTCCAGTGACATCACCGAGAGGTGCCTCCATTGTCCTTTATGAGGCATTTGACCCTGCTGTTGCTGATGTGGGCTTTGGCAAGGGTTGGCATGTGGTCTGCATCACTTTTCTGCTGGAACACGGGCAGCAGCAATGAGCCAGGGTACCGACAGTGTTGACTGAAGACTGAAGAGTAGAAAACGAAAATGATCAGTTCCAATTCCCTGTTATGTGCAATTCTCTGCTCTCGGAGACAACTGAATTACTGTATTGTGTGTGTGTGGGCCGGGGAGTCCCAGTTATTACAACTGTTCAAACGGTAGCCATTCACAAAGTAATCAATTGCAGAACACCTTTAGGTGAGGACACGGTCTCTGATCACCACCATTTACAACAACAGTGTGACTGACAGAAAGGTCACACAACTTTGGGTGTATCTACTGTAAGTGTATTGCCACATGTCAGAGTGAAAATAATTCAGGCTGGTGCTCCATATGAATCCAGACAGCACTGTAGTAGCAGTAAAATGATGAAGCTAATAAACAGGAGACCACTAGATCACTCGATCTCATCCCTACAGTTCTTGAAAGTTCTTAGGACGTCTCCTTCTGAATGGTGACCACAGTGAATGTGTATCATATGCCAGGATTTCATTGTGCTCCAATTGTCCTATGTTTGTATGATTTACAATGCCTACATACGACAAACTGTGTTTTTAACATGAGTTAGTTTTCAGCTCTGTGCTGTGTTTTCATCCTTATATCAAGAACAACTTTTTTTCAGCTCTTTCAGTACTGATGTTTGAAAGACATCTTAAAAACTCCAGAGATACCTCAGGCCTCCAGATTCAAGACCAGGCACCTCTGCTCTAAATCAAATCTCACCAAAATCTTCAATGTTGTACCAGAAGTTACCTTCCTCTATACTCTACGTCTTTGAAACTATATCCTTCTATGCCATCGGGTTTATCAGCACTGGTATAATAGTTTTCAAGTGAATTCGACCTCAATGATAGAACTTGATGGGGAAAATGGATGTAAATCCTTTCCCAGAATTGCTTTTCTGTGAAACTGACCCAGATACTATTTTACTAGTCAGCAACAATGAGAGAATCCCTTTTCCCAGCTTGTCCTTATACCAATGTCAACAGGAGATGCATAAACCTTTCACTCCAATGACCTTTCACCAGCTCATCTTTACCAACCATGAAACAATTCTTTATTCTTGGTACTCTGAATGTGCTTGGACTTTTTAAGGGCTTTCAGGCTGCTAGTTTCGTGTCATTGAAACTTGACCGTCCTTTCTCTTCTACCAACCAGTCCACGGTTCCATTCTCAGTCTACCCCGATAGCATAACACGACTCGGCGCTGTTGCGGTTTTTAGATGAGAGAGAGGAATAACACCATGGGAGCGCGATCACGCCTCTCGCCGGAAACAAGTCAGAAAAATGCATAGACAAATAAAAAAAAAAAACATTTTTGATCGGTAAAATCCCCGTTGGTTCGTAGCATTGAACCAGAACGGCGAGATCACGCTTTCTGCCTCTTTCTGAGAAGACTGCGCCGTTGTGACCAATAGGGTCAATAGAGGGCGCAAGAAAAAGAGTTTGAACTAGTAGCTGTTACTGGGGTTTCTTTCGAGTCTGTGTCGGATTGACTTGCGCATTCATTATAGGATGTTTTTATAGAAACTGCTTAGGTATACAATGAAGCTATTTCTGTACATAAACTAGTTTTCCGTTATTCTCTTCAAGAAATTAAGCCTGGAACTTACTTTTAAGATAAAGCAGTTTGTCTTTTTTTTTCGTATTATTTTTTAGATGCAAAATTAATCGCGATGAAAGGTGCGAGTATCCTTTTGAGTTATAACTTTGAACCTGGAGAATCCTGGTTTTGGTTCAGCACGTCCTATATACCAATTCAAGACAACGGCACGTCCTCTAAAATTCTTTATTTCTTCCCTCGTTATATTTTCACAGTTCATGTTACAACTGAGTAATATGGAAACGAGAAAGGACATAATTAAGGAAATTAGTCCAGACGACATTAAGTTAAACAAGGTTGTCGGAGAACATGAGACAAATTCTCCTTCCAGACGTGGAGTTTGGTAATTTCAGTTTGTGTCTCGCAATTTGTCTGACTTGTTTCAGACGAGAGACGTGATCACGTTACCATGGTGTTATTCCTCTCCCTCATCCGGGATATCTACTCAGCTAGATGTCTAAAGAAGTCCAGGTCCATTCTCAAGGAGCCCAGTCATCCCAGTCACAAACTGTTTTCCCTCCTACCGTCCGGTAAACGGTACCGAAGCATTCGGTCCAGGTCCAACAGATCACGGAACAGCTTCTACCTCCGGGCAATAAGACTGCTAAACAGCCAACCTGCAGCTCCTTCAGCAAATCACCAGTAATGGCTACATGGACATACAGTTTTCACTGTACTATGCATACTGCACTACTTGTATATATCGCATACACCATAGACACATAGCAGCTCTATTTATATTGCGTTTTGTCAGAGTTTATTTTATTAAATTTCTATTACATTATTATCTATTATTATGCAACCTTGTTCTGTAACCTTCATTTTGTGATTTTAAACCCCCCGGCGAGCTCGTAGAAAAGACATTTCATTGCCAGCAACTACTGCTGCACGCTGTATTGTTGTGCGTTTGATCAATAAACTTTGATTTGATTCGATGTCCTTATTCTGGCTGTGACAGCAGCTGAAGCCGACGAAGCACCGAGCTGTCGTTTTCAGAGCGACAGTCTGCTGTCCCCTAGCGCTGTACTGAAGGAAGTGGTCTCGCATTTTGTTTTCCATTTTCTCGCCTTTCTCCAGGGTTGACAAAGAGAAAGCACGGGCGGCCGGGAGCTGTCGTTGTGAAATAGAAACCGGGAGATTTCTTCTAGGTAAAGAAACTTACGTCACATCGAGACGAATGGATTAGCTGTGGAAGTTTACGAGATTTTCCACAGGGCTCGTTTACTGTAAAGAGTCTGAACAGATTTACCTCAGAAGAAAAACACACGAGAGCTGAAATAATCGTTCTATGACAACCTGACAGAACCATGCGCCAGATTTCTAGCAGCGATACTCAGACTTGTAGCTTTAAAAATGAATCCCTTTACAGATTTTCACAATTTTGATCCAATTATGTCATCGAGACACCATTGCGTATGAATCAAAGTTCGTCATGCTTGTCTAGTAATAAAATATACTTAGGTTGTGCTCAAACAAGGTAGAACATGTGTATCCCAAAACCAAGAGCGAAGAAAAAATATTTCAAGAAACAATCGTGTAATCCTGAACTACTATTCTCAAATGGATTTAAATGCATTTTTAAAACAGAAAAAGTGATGTACTCCTTTTATGACCATAAATTAACATTTGTTGTTTGCTACACTTTTTCTCAGGGCGATCGAATCCATATTTGACTCCACTGTTCGTTAATTAAAACAATCGAATTAAAGAAACGAGGACAAGTTTGGAAATTAAGAGCGAAACTGAGGTCTGAAAACGGAAACGCTTATTTAGCGTGTGCAAGGTATACAAGAAGTCTTGGGTTACTGCCGTAGCTTTCATTATAGTGTGAAAACGCACTTTGTGGGATCCTTCAAAAGCGCCTGGAAACGATTTTGAGATTTATTTCCTACTACTTAGCACCTTCTAAGACCCTTCTCGAAGGAGAACCTGACAAATGTTCTTGTTTTTCAAGCTACTAAAATATTTTTTTAAAATACAGTTTTCACTCTGTATTTTAGATGTGAATAAAATGGTTCTCCGGGGAAAGATTTAAGAACGAGAAAATCGTATTATTTTATTTACCTTGTCATTTCTTGATCAATTCCGCCACTGTTGTCATTTTGTATCTTGGGTCTGTAATTTCAGTTCGGACGGAGCAAACAACACGCGACTGTTGATCAATTATCGTCTTAACGATTGTTAATCAGCTGTGAGCCTGGTCAGTACCTGGATGGGAGGCCTCCTGGGAAAAACTAAGGTTGCTGCTGGAAGAGGTGTTAGTGGGGCCAGCAGGGGGCGCTCATGCTGCAGTCTGTGCCGCAGACTGTGTGTCCCAGTCACTATACTATAAAAATGTATATGTAATGTATATCGGATGAGAGGTAAAACCGAGGTCCCGATTCCATGTGGTCATTAAAAACCCCAGGGCGTTTCTCAAAAACAGTAGGGATGTACCCCGGGCCTTCACCAGTTATGGCCTCCTAACAATCCCCATCTCTGAACTGGCTTCATTACTCTGCTCTCCTCCCCACTGAGAGCTGGTGTCTGGGGGAGCGGACTGGCGCATCATCCAAGTGGGGCTGCACACTGGTGGTGGTGGAGGGGATCCCCATTACCTGTACAGCGCTGTGAGTGAAGTGTCCAGAAAAGCGCTATATAAGTGTAAATTATCATTATTATTATTCCTCCCTCCCAGAACATTTTCTTTTGATTAGCCAGATTTCCCCAACTTTATCACCGAGCAGTCATGAGTTAAAGAAAAACTCTCTTTGCCTTTAAATCCAATTGAGCATAGTGGTTAATTGCCCAGGTGTCGTATCCAAATTAGTATGCCCAGGACATCTGTACCCCCACCCCCTCTCCTTAAAGCGCATGCGTCACACAGAGCTCCCCCAGGAGAATTCACGATGCGTGATGGTGTCTTTGCTTGTTACGACATGGATAAAAAGGAGCTGGTTGTTGGCTGTGTGTTTATACCTGTTTCTCGGAGTATTTAGTGTGTTTGCTAGGGGTTACGGTGATATAAGCAGTTTTACGGCTGCCACGTGAAGCGAAGTTTCGGTTATCTTTACAGGATGGCACACAGGGGCTAGTTTTTTCCTTATGTGTTTCATATACATCGTTTTACATGTGGAGGATGAGAAGGGTACTTTTATGTACCCTTGGATACGACAAGGGTACATAAGAGAGGAGCAGTAATGAACACAAACCACTAATGTGGCGCTTGTCAAAAGAGCTCTAGAGTCTGCAACCTTATAGAGACCTGTGGCACATTGTATACTGGCCCTCTGAAAGCTATTCATAGAGACGCAAAACCGATTTGAAGAACTGCTTGGCGACCTAGTTTTTGTTTCGGGTCTCGAAAATCGTGTTGTCAACTGTAAGTGCTGTTGAAGTTACTAGACGCGAAATTTTGCAATCTGACCGAGAAACTTAATTCCTTAATCATCTCTGTGCAGGTCGGCTTCAGTTTGTAGGAGGTTGATATTGTCCGGTTGCCTGGGAAGAGGATATCTTGTGTTAGCAGGGATTTACGACGGGATTTTAAATATGAGTATTGATATGCAATGTCAAGGTGACGAGTGCAGTGTTTTGTTTTTTTATTTTTCATCACAGAAAAGAATGGCGCAAAGTTACAGTTATTTGGAAGAGTATAATTCATACAGTTAACTAGTTTAACGGTTTACTTAACTCGTGCAGCCATCTGAAGTCGAATCGTATGTTTTTGCACAAAGATAAACATTAGTCAATTAGCTCTGTTGTGCGATAAGATTAGTCTGGGATTAATTTCCATTGAAGTGGTTCTATTTGATAAGACATGGGCATTAGGACCCAGATGAGTGATCGAAGGCGTTGTCTCCTCACCTACACCTGCCCAAAATAAACTGGACTTGTGCCAGTGGAGGATGAGTGTGACACAGGTATTTACTAAACGATCCACAGCTACTTTCTCTCTCCCTATTTAAATATTTTATTTCTGCTGAAATATCTAACCGGATTTTTACAACCATCTCGTTCCGCGGCACAGTGGGTTAAGATAATGCTACCAGGTTGTTTAAACTGACATGGTGTAGAATATTGATCCGCAGAGACCTTTGCCTTTCCAAATAGATTTTGTTCTGAGCCAGGAGTCTGGTCAGAACTTTGCCTTTTTTTTCCCCCGTGCTGTTAAACGGCGCCGTTTACCTTGATGAAAACAATCTCAGACAAGATGTGAAGACAAACACCTATGTTTCCAAATCAAGTGTAATCGAGTGGAGCACACAAATCAAAGCAAGTAGCGTTATGGCTTTGGAAAACGGATTAAAACATTTGAGTGCTTCTGATGTAGGCCTACAGAGGGAGGACGTTTCAACGAAGGACGACGAGAAGCAGGCAAGTTATTTAACGTGAATGTCGTATTTGATTATAACTTTAAAGATATTGACTTCATCTGAAGTTCAAGTATTTTATTGTCTGCTTATCCATATAAAGAAGAAAGCAATTAACTTTCAATCAAGATCAAATAGCAACGCAACTACGAGCTCCTGATTGCTCGAGTTTTGCGTTTCCTGCTTAGAGAATCGAGGGTGATAAGGGGGCAGATTTTCACTGTGGGTAAAAGCGCTCTTTATTCTACTGTGGAGCGAAAAATCTGCTAGTTATGCAAGTAACGCGACAGCAGGATGCACAAAACGGAGGAGCCACCAACAACAACCCGCGCGTGGTTTCGGAGCAGGTGCCGAGTTGCGATACTCGCTCTGCCTGCCCAGGAGACATCAAATGTTTCTACCAAGTGTCCAGTTGCTCGTTCCGACGTGTCCGAATTTTGTCTTGGCAGTGGTTTCTTCGCGCAATCGAATATTCGGTACTGTCGCAGTTTTAGAAGCAGGCAGACAGCCTATCTCTGCGAGTGCCACAGCCAATATGAACAAGACGCAATCCCGACAAGATGAAAAGCCCTAAGAAAAAAGAATACTTCTGAAATGCCAGTAGAGATATTTCTCAGCCAACAGTGCACCAGAAAATCTTCTAAGGTTATTGTTCTGGCGAAAGAGGGATTACAGTATGTTGAATATTGTTATTTTTTTATTTGGGTGATGAATTTCACTGAGGGGCTTGGATTTAAATACCCTCTACGTTAAGATATAGTGTCTAATTATAATATGCTTTAAGGTGGCAAAATGTAATCTGCTATATACCTCATCAGAGAGTTGTATTTTGGATAGGGGTTGAGGCAATCATGCTTACTGCAATAACCAATGTGTTATGTACTGTATACAAGAGCACCATAAATTGAATGAATGTGTTAAGTTATACATGGAAATGAAGTGCACTAATTCATGCACTACTTGTGATTACAAAATTCATATCATGTAGATAAATGGGCTCTTATTCCTGCTACTGGAGACCCACACACCTGCTGGTTTTGATTCCAGTGGAGCTTGAAGGGGGAAACTGCACTCCCAGTTTCTCAGACTGGTTATTAAATGTCAGTAACAAGATAAATGAATTGATGTTTTTTTTAATAAAAACAATTAAAAAATCATTTTACACATTTCAAATTAAGCACCGAATCGGGAACATTGTGGAAGTACTGTAAGTCACCATTATTGTGCTGTCCGTGTTCGGAAAACCGTCTTTGAGAACGCAGACGGAGAGATTAGTGTGGTCGTGGCCGTCAGAGGTGAAATGAGAAACAATGGGCTTGGAGAGATCTTTAATCTTCACAGCCCTGACGTGTTCTCTGAAGCGGTCTCCGAGTCTCCTTCCTGTTTCACCAATGTAGATGGCTGGGCATTTACTGCAAGAGATACAGTAAATAAGGTTGCTGGAGGTACAAGATGCTGTCTGGGTGATCCGGAATTGTCCTGAGGGGCCTTGAATGAGTGTGGTGGTGGCTGTGTACTTGCAGGTGATACAGCGAGCTCTGTTGCAAGGGAAAGTGCCTGGTGTGGATGGTTGTTGAGGGCGGTCAAGGGAGCTGTGAACAAGGAGGTTACGCAGATTAGGTGGTCGGCGATATGAGATGATAGGGCGATCAGAAAAGAGGGCCCCAATGGAGGGATCATCCTGTAGGATGGAAAAATTCTGGTTAATGGTCCTGGGGATAGGAAGTGTGTTAGGGTGGTAAGGAAGCACCAAGGGAATGCGGTTGTTACGGCGGGAGTTCCTGATCGGGTTGATGGTCCGGGGGGTGTTTTTGGCTCGGGCAAGGGCCCTGTCAATCACACTGCTGGGATATCCTCTGTTGATAAAAAATGAGTACATTTCGAGGGCTTGGTTCTCGAAGTCGATGTCGTCGCTGCATAGTCTTCGTAACCTAAGGAACTGTGAAAAAGGAAGAGAGTTTTTAGTGTGGTTGGGGTGAAATGAGCTGTACAGGAGGTAGCTGTGTGAATCCGTGGGTTTGTAATAAACTGAAGTGGAAAGTCGGGGGTAGTTGATAGACAAGTGGATGTCTAGAAACGGAAGAGTGGTGGAAGATATGTGAACTGTATATTTGAGGGACGGGTGGAAGTTGGTGAAATGGTGCAGGAAGAACTCGAGCTGATCGTTGGAGCATGTGGCGGCACCGACGCAATCATCAATATATCGTTTGTAGAGGTCAGGGACATAGCCAGTGTAGGAGGCGAAGAAGCGTTCTTCTACCCAGCCGACAAAAATGTTGGCATAGCTGGGTCCCATTCTGGTGCCCATAGCAACTCCACTGACCTGTTGGTAAAAAAGATTATTGAAAGAGAATGCGTTCAGTGTGAGGACCAATTCTGCAAGGCATCTAGACATCCACTTGTCTATCAACTACCCCCGACTTTCCACTTCAGTTTATTACAAACCCACGGATTCACACAGCTACCTCCTGTACAGCTCATTTCACCCCAACCACACTAAAAACTCTCTTCCTTTTTCACAGTTCCTTAGGTTACGAAGACTATGCAGCGACGACATCGACTTCGAGAACCAAGCCCTCGAAATGTACTCATTTTTTATCAACAGAGGATATCCCAGCAGTGTGATTGACAGGGCCCTTGCCCGAGCCAAAAACACCCCCCGGACCATCAACCCGATCAGGAACTCCCGCCGTAACAACCGCATTCCCTTGGTGCTTCCTTACCACCCTAACACACTTCCTATCCCCAGGACCATTAACCAGAATTTTTCCATCCTACAGGATGATCCCTCCATTGGGGCCCTCTTTTCTGATCGCCCTATCATCTCATATCGCCGACCACCTAATCTGCGTAACCTCCTTGTTCACAGCTCCCTTGACCGCCCTCAACAACCATCCACACCAGGCACTTTCCCTTGCAACAGAGCTCGCTGTATCACCTGCAAGTACACAGCCACCACCACACTCATTCAAGGCCCCTCAGGACAATTCCGGATCACCCAGACAGCATCTTGTACCTCCAGCAACCTTATTTACTGTATCTCTTGCAGTAAATGCCCAGCCATCTACATTGGTGAAACAGGAAGGAGACTCGGAGACCGCTTCAGAGAACACGTCAGGGCTGTGAAGATTAAAGATCTCTCCAAGCCCATTGTTTCTCATTTCACCTCTGACGGCCACGACCACACTAATCTCTCCGTCTGCGTTCTCAAAGACGGTTTTCCGAACTCATACATCAGAAAGACCACCGAAACTAAAATTATTCTGCAGTTAGGATCACACATTCTCCCTTCCCTTAACGACAGATTACTGTTCTTTTAAATTTTCTCCATTCATTGGAAGTTTCATTTCACACCTCTCTGCACCCATTCTGACTTCACACCTCTTGATTGGCCTCTCTTTCTGTCCCCTGCTCCCGCCTCTCACTCCTCCTCCCTCCCAACCTTTGTTCTCCAGCTACTTTACCTTTGCCTACTGCCCTGTCTCTCTCACACCTGAAGAAGGCTCCACGGCCGAAACGTTGTGTTCTCTTTCTTCTTTTTTTCAGCATGGAATAAACCTATTACTTGTTCCTTTGCAGCCTACGCATGCTGACGCAGCTACCCACCTGAACTACTACCGCCTACAGCTGCTGCGACCCACTATGCCTTCCTCCAAATCTTTTTCTAGATCTCTTCGTCATACCTTCTCTTCCTCCCTGGGCCACTTGCCCGCTTCTCTCACTAAACCAGCATTCCGTCTCTTCACAGCTATCTGTTCCAAGACCAGGCTTTCTAACCACCTTCTATTCCTTTACAGATGTCGTCGACACAATATCATCCCTAAAGGATTTCGCCTTAAATTTAATACCTTTTCTTTTGACTCTGATAACACCCAGAGTAACACTCAGAGACTTCTAAAACAATTTTCTAGGAAACTAATGCTCTCTACCATTTTCTCCCTCAAAAAACAGATTATCCTTTCTGACAACAACATCAAAGAGGCTAAGGAATTTCTACGGCTGACAGCTCCACACCATCTTCCCTTCATAACTAACCTCATTAGATCTCTCAACTCTAAACTCTACCAGTTTCTCACTACAGAGAAGGACAAAAAACTCAGTCATCTTCTACAGAAGAAAACCATCAACACCCCGGACACCCTCACCAACCCTAACCTTGTTGTCACCATACCTTCTGACCTTTCGCTTTCACAGGACGAGCGATCCCTCCTCAGCAAAGGGCTCAGTTTTGTACCAGTTCCCAGGAAGCTGGACATCCCCCAGACCAATGTCGACCTTAACCGCTTTTACCGCAGGATCCGTCTCAGAGCACATTTTGCCGACAATTCCTCTTCACAGGCAGCTGATAACAACCCGGTTATTGATGTCATTAACAACATTAATCCCAAACAGAGCTGTTGGACTCCCTCCTCTGGCCGTTTTCCACCAGTTGATTATTTCATTAACCAATGCACTAATCAAGCTCCCAAGACACTCTCTATACCCAGTAAACATAGGTCTAACCTCACCCAAGGAGAAAATCAGGCGCTCCAGTCTCTCCGCAACAGGGATGATATCGTCATCAAACCAGCGGACAAAGGAGGTGCTGTTGTGGTGTGGCGTAAGGATCTATATATCTTTGAAGCCTCTAGACAACTAACTGACACTTCTGCCTACCTCCCTCTCCAACAGGACCCTACCACTGACTACCAAAAGGAAGTGGTATCCACCATTTCCCTTCTTATCAGCAGTAACGAGCTCCCCCAGGAGGCGAACCGGCTCATCATGGAACATCCACAGGTATCTCAATTTTACCTCCTCCCCAAAATCCACAAACCGGACACCCCTGGACGCCCCATCGTATCAGCATGTAACTGTCCAACTACTTACATCTCAGCCTTTCTCGACAGCCTCATGAGACCGCTGGTTGAAGATCTTCCCTCATACATCAAAGACACCAACCACGCGCTCCAACTTTTCAATGATTTCCAATTTCAGGGTACCGAATGCCACATTTTTACCATGGACATCACATCTCTGTACACCGTCATTCCCCATAATGACGGCCTTACAGCACTCAAGCACACGCTGGACAAACGCACAGTGCTTGATCCACCCACCCACACCCTGGTACGCCTTGCAGAATTGGTCCTCACACTGAACGCATTCTCTTTCAATAATCTTTTTTACCAACAGGTCAGTGGAGTTGCTATGGGCACCAGAATGGGACCCAGCTATGCCAACATTTTTGTCGGCTGGGTAGAAGAACGCTTCTTCGCCTCCTACACTGGCTATGTCCCTGACCTCTACAAACGATATATTGATGATTGCGTCGGTGCCGCCACATGCTCCAACGATCAGCTCGAGTTCTTCCTGCACCATTTCACCAACTTCCACCCGTCCCTCAAATATACAGTTCACATATCTTCCACCACTCTTCCGTTTCTAGACATCCACTTGTCTATCAACTACCCCCGACTTTCCACTTCAGTTTATTACAAACCCACGGATTCACACAGCTACCTCCTGTACAGCTCATTTCACCCCAACCACACTAAAAACTCTCTTCCTTTTTCACAGTTCCTTAGGTTACGAAGACTATGCAGCGATGACATCGACTTCGAGAACCAAGCCCTCGAAATGTACTCATTTTTTATCAACAGAGGATATCCCAGCAGTGTGATTGACAGGGCCCTTGCCCGAGCCAAAAACACCCCCCGGACCATCAACCCGATCAGGAACTCCCGCCGTAACAACCGCATTCCCTTGGTGCTTCCTTACCACCCTAACACACTTCCTATCCCCAGGACCATTAACCAGAATTTTTCCATCCTACAGGATGATCCCTCCATTGGGGCCCTCTTTTCTGATCGCCCTATCATCTCATATCGCCGACCACCTAATCTGCGTAACCTCCTTGTTCACAGCTCCCTTGACCGCCCTCAACAACCATCCACACCAGGCACTTTCCCTTGCAACAGAGCTCGCTGTATCACCTGCAAGTACACAGCCACCACCACACTCATTCAAGGCCCCTCAGGACAATTCCGGATCACCCAGACAGCATCTTGTACCTCCAGCAACCTTATTTACTGTATCTCTTGCAGTAAATGCCCAGCCATCTACATTGGTGAAACAGGAAGGAGACTCGGAGACCGCTTCAGAGAACACGTCAGGGCTGTGAAGATTAAAGATCTCTCCAAGCCCATTGTTTCTCATTTCACCTCTGACGGCCACGACCACACTAATCTCTCCGTCTGCGTTCTCAAAGACGGTTTTCCGAACTCATACATCAGAAAGACCACCGAAACTAAAATTATTCTGCAGTTAGGATCACACATTCTCCCTTCCCTTAACGACAGATTACTGTTCTTTTAAATTTTCTCCATTCATTGGAAGTTTCATTTCACACCTCTCTGCACCCATTCTGACTTCACACCTCTTGATTGGCCTCTCTTTCTGTCCCCTGCTCCCGCCTCTCACTCCTCCTCCCTCCCAACCTTTGTTCTCCAGCTACTTTACCTTTGCCTACTGCCCTGTCTCTCTCACACCTGAAGAAGGCTCCACGGCCGAAACGTTGTGTTCTCTTTCTTCTTTTTTTCAGCATGGAATAAACCTATTACTTGTTCCTTTGCAGCCTACGCATGCTGACGCAGCTACCCACCTGAATTATTGTGCTGTGCTGTGAAGCAGCCCTTCCTGCTCACTAGTCCCTGTATTGACAAATCTAATGTGATGTATGAGCGAGTAAGTACAGGTTGTGCAGCAGACATTTCACTACACAAATGTTCCAATGTGATCTGCCTGCAGAGAAAACGAGTAGTATTTATTGGTGGAAAGGTCTCGAAATCGAGAGCAATATTTCTACTGGATTAAAAGAAGCATTCACAAGCCTGCTTGCTTACATCACCCGAGGTTTTGTTGCCTCGTTCTGAATCACAGAACGTGGCTCTGTGCATACTAGGAAATTTGATTCATTTTGTGCTGTAACTTGGAGGTTTTACAAGTTACTGTGTGCATTTTACTCTTGCTGTGGTTGGAAATGCACTCATGAATGCCGATTCTTTCTAACCCCCAAAAATTAGTGATGCAGTTTCCCCTTAATTACCTAATTGGATTAACCCATTTCTTCATTGGCATATTTTTCAACTTTGTTTCTCCTTGGGCAGTGCGGTAGTTAATAGGTGCCCCCCCCACCCACAACATGTTTAAGACCTGAGAACAGGTGAACGTTCAAATGAATCCTGTTATGAAGACAATGGGATGTTCACTTGTGCAACTGGGAACTGGCACAGGCCAGCAGGTGTGTGTGTTTGTGATATAGAGGCGCAAGGCAATATTGGGGACCTCTGTATGCAATGCAATATTGGAACGAAAGCAGAGCAGCACTTCTCAAGACCAAGGGAGGAAATCTGAGCACCCTGCTGAAGGTGGGGAGAAACTGTGACGCAGGCAGGGAATCCCGACGGGAACTGTTCAGCCAATGCATTATTTCACCCATAATGCAACACATGTTGGCGACTCGGCACACAGAGCCATATTTTAATTAGCGGAAAAGGTTGCAGGATGAGCTGCGTGCCGGCTTCCTCCAAGCGAGTAAGCGATGGTAATCGAGCAGTACTAATGAAGTTGTTTACCTCCTGCAGAGCCAGAAAGGCCTCGTCACTGAAGTCCTGCGATCATACCTGCGGCTGATCACAGTAGGCCCGAAGTCAAGCTGTCCGTTTTTGAGAAATGTCAATGCTTTCTGGCAAGACGGCTGATGTCAAAGGAGGGGGGGTCCTTAAATTGTTGCGGGGTGGGGTGCTCTAGCAACTTGATTCGCACATCAGCCCTCGGCCAGTGCTCCTCGAAGGAAGTTCCCAAGCGGCCTTTTGGAAAAGGATGAGAGTGATCTGGCTTCTTAGGGTGCCAACGCCCGAGGCGGTTTTTGCGTTAAACTGTAACTCTTGGCGTTTTCACCACAGGCACAGCCTCCCGGAACGACCCCTCCGTGTCCGAAGAAGAAGGGGCCCTCCAAGCTGTTAATCGCGGCTCTGCTCGTTGTCGCCGCCCTGCTGGTAACTGGGGCCGGACTTCTAGTGTGGTACTTCTTTGGTAAGCTGGAGGGCAGCTGTCGTGTTGGACGCAGGCTTCTCTCCGTCTGCGTAGTCTTTCTTTCTGTGTCTCGCTGTCGTCTGGAAAGGCTGAGAGATGGGGGGGGGAAATGGCCACTCGCCATGCTGTCTACAGACAAACCCGCTGTGGTTAAATACCGCTGACCTCTCTCCTCCTGTGTGCCCAGCTCATGCAGGGCTCCCTCTCCTCTCCGTCACCTTCCAATATCCAGATCCTTCCTTTCCCCCCATTTTCTTCTAAGCACACGATTTAAAACTCACTGATTTGAAAACGGGGGTGAAGATTTCATGTGGTAAACCTGGGCGAAGGGTTAATTTTTTTTTTTTGCCCTGAGCCGAGCTGAATCCGGTTGCAATTGAGCTCTTCTGCTTTTCCCCACTCTCTCATGAAAGGTGTTGATTTGGAAACGCCACCAGCTGTTCTTGTGCGATACGAACGCTGCTTATTTCTAGCAAGGGCTTTGGAAATGGAACCTTTCTGGGACACAGGTTGGAAGGGGCTAGGTGGGGGAGGGGGGTTCCCACTGGATCGGATGCCTGGAGTCTTTTTTTGTTTGTTTTTTTGTTTTTTTTAAGAAGCATAGGAGGATACAAATGAGAGAAGGCATTTGGGCTCATCTTGTTTGTTTGGTTGCTGGTAACGAAGAGATCAGAGGATATCATCCCGCTGTTTCTGGACACAATGGTGGAACCTTGTGTCTCGGGCCTGGTTTCCTTCCGGAGTGTTACGGTGGAGCGCTCCC
The DNA here is from genome assembly GCF_040954835.1 of Lepisosteus oculatus. Classification (NCBI taxonomy): domain Eukaryota; kingdom Metazoa; phylum Chordata; class Actinopteri; order Semionotiformes; family Lepisosteidae; genus Lepisosteus; species Lepisosteus oculatus. The sequence continues at coordinate 36,606,531 of NC_090707.1, forward strand.
CATCCTGAGAGCGTCACCTGTTCCCGGTTGCCTGGGAACGACTCACCTGAGGCCTGGGCTGCTCCGTGGGCTGCCTCCTTGGCACACAGGCCCGGGAGGCTTTCCGATGGAACTCATTGGCAGCTTCCAGAAAGATGTTTTCATACACAGTAGGATCTCGACATTCGCAAGGGTTCAGTGCAGAGAACCAGAGCGAATAGCCAAACTCGCACATAACCATCCCATCACATAACATACTACAGTTTATAGTGTGTATGGTTTAAAGACATAAGAAACCCTCCCTTTACATGATAATTAAAGTACTAATGCATTGGCTTTAAGTTAATTTAAATTACATTAATTAACCGAAAGAAATATAAACAATTGTTTTTTGAAGTTACAGTATCGATGTCTATATCTTGATATTTCATCAAGATATGCACGTGACGTCTATACTGTACATAAACATCTAAGGACATGGGCAAGTATTGACAATTCAGTCTCCAAATAGGAAATTTGGAGAATGGGGGGAAAAATGGCTTAAATCAATGGAATTAAGAATTCAAGGTTGCATATATATATATATCACTCAAGAACTGTGGTCGTGTTTCCTATATTGGTGTGATAAAATGAGTTTTATCTGTATTGGGTCAACAAAGGCCATTTTCACATGCTTTAAAGGACCACCATTGAGTGGCAGTACATAAAAGCAGAGCTTATTTAAATAGAATGAGCTGAGCTAGTAACAGATCCTGTTAACACAAAACATAGTCTGGGTAAAGCAAAACACAAAAAAAGACCAGTAAATCAACTGCTAGTTTTGCTGGTCTTCCGATTTGGAAAATCTCCAGTCTCTGATTTTACGTCTGAAGTGTAAAGGGACGTAGCCTGACTTAATCCTTCTCTTGGGCGGCAGTTTCGACTGCAGTATTGTTGAGCGCGCATGAATAGACGATTCTCTTTTTTTTTTTTTGACGTGACCGCAGAGCCGCCGTCTCTGTTGGGGAAGGCACGCGGTATGTTTAACAACATTTCCGGTTTTAAAGTCTCAGAGGATTGTGGGGAGGGATGTCAGCTGGTAGCCTTGCGGTGCAAGGCCCCATTGCCATAGCAACCTCTAGGCCTCTCTGGAGGTTCCTGCCTGTGGGGCCCTCCTTTTCTCTTTTGGTTTTATTGTTTTTGTTTAGCATTTAGTGCTGGAAACTTTTTGTGGTGAATATCTTGGCCTAGGACTCCCTATCCTGCGTCGCCAGCGTTTTGTTTCATGGCCGAGTGCTTGACTACTGTAAGCGATGACAGCGGGGTGAAACGAACACTTTGGGAGCACGCAAAGCTCGGGGTCAAAGAACGCTGTCCTAAGGGTCGTGTCCCGCTGTTCAGATTACAGGGTGAGACTGCAGGAGCCCCGCGCGTCGCACCACTACACGGCCGCGATCGCCATCCTCAATCGCAACTTCTCTTCGGAGCTGGCCCGCCACTCCTCCGCCATCTTTAGAGCCGAAGCCGGCGGGGTCCAGGACATGGTAGGTCCGCGTGCGGCCGGCGGCCGTCTGAAACTGGTGTTGTAACAGAACGAATAAGGTTCTTGATCCCGAGATGAAGTAAAACAGATGAGTTTATTGCATGCAAGGAACAATAAAGCCGAAGTCTTGTTTCCCGCAAGAAACAACAAAACCGAAGTATTGTTCACCGTACTGGTACAAACTTTTGGGTTATATAGTGTCTTCTTCTCCGTCACTTCTTCTTGACGTCACTCGGTCTGATGGTAAAGAGGGGGGTTCATGGTATTTGGCCAGTTTACGATGTTCTGGACAAATGGTCAGTTTAAGATTACACCCAGGGGGGTTCCTAGCTTACATCTGCACTCCTTATCAGTTAACCCCCTTTCCTGCCATAAACCCCAGCTTGTGACTTAGAAGTCTAAACCCCCTACAGAAAGGATTAAATTCAAACCCCCGTCTTCACATCTTTCTTCACTGGGTTCACAGTCGAAGCTGATCGCTTTCCACTTCCTAAGCAGCTCCCTCTGCTCTCACGGGGAGGTGCGTCAGCCTGCGCAGGCTGCACAGGAACAGGCGAAGGTCTCTTCCCCCGCTGAAGGGAAAAGAGAGAGCATGTTTCGGCTGTGGAGTCTTCTCCCTGAATCCTTCAGGTGTCAGGCATGAAGGAGGCTCCACAGCTGAAACAGTCGTCTCTTTTCTTTTCAGCACCGAATAAACCTTCACCTGTTCTCTTTCTGTCCATTCTTCCTGTAGCCTCAGGGTTCTTTCAAGCGAATATCTCGTCATTATGGAGCCCGAGGTCATAGAGTGATTCTCCCCTTGTTGTTGTTGTTGTTTCGGTCTGTGTCAGGTGGAGAAGCTGGTGAAATCCTCTGATCTTTCCTGGTACTACAATTCAACCACTGTCTTCGCCTTTGGGTAAGTGGTGTGAATGTGTATTTACTCCCACTCTGTGTGGATGAAGTCTTATTTTCACCTTCAGTGGGAAACCTTAATGTAAACTTATACAAGCACCATGAATCGGTTAACTTTTTCATTTGTGAGGGCTGTGTCTCACTCAGGCCAAACAGTTTTTTGGGGACAAAATGGGTTACAATTTGAGACTTCAAAATTGCCTGTTTTGGTTTAGTTTAGTTTTGGTTTTAGTTGCGAGTTTGCCTGAACAGTCGGTTTGCAGGCATAACGGTTTCAGATTTGTTTTTGCTCCGAAAGTGTGATTTGAATCTATCTTAATGAGGGAGATGAAGACAAATCCCCTGTAAACAAGACATTTTTCCCCATGGCTTGGAGCAACACATCCAAAAGTTTATATAAACGGCAGGAGAACTTTAAAAGGACAACTGATTGGCCTGTTTCACTTTCTCATTTGTTAGAATTCTATCAGGACTGTTCCCAAATACTCCCTGTAACTCTCTGTCACGAGGCTTGAGTGATATGTCCCAAACACCCACATTGCCCTCTACCAGGTCCCTGTGCTATTTAACATTTGCAGTTCTTGGTGACTTGAAAGGAATTTAAAAGAGGTCCTGAGGGCAGCTGTATTAATAGGAACCATTTTGTGACGCAGTGTTGTTCCACAGGGAAGGGAGTGTGGTGGCGCACTTCTGGCTGACTCTGTCTGTGCCGGTGAGCCAGAGTGAGAAGGTGACAGTCAGCCGGGTCAACAACAGTCTGTATGAGGCCCTAAGAGCCAGCGGGACAGAGACTGTTGCCAGACAAGGGGACTACCTTCTCCGCCTCTCCTCACTGGATATAACTGGTGGGAATCTTCTCCGTCGCTGGCCCGGCGTCCTTTAACCTTCACTGAGCTACTGTAGGAAGCATCCTAAAGACCTTTTTTAACATTGGGGAAAATTGTGTAGATATGAGAGTGTCAGGACAGATTTTCAGGAGGCCGTATTTTAGAATCCGGGGTTTGGAATGTTGGAGTTCGGTTCAGGGAAGAAGATAGAAGGGCATAAGATGATGTAACACCCCTCCCTGCCCTGACCACCATCTAACCTGTTTGTGCTTTCAATGAGACATACATTCAAGGCCAGGTTATACGTACTGTACTACAGCCTGCTGTAGCTGTTGCTTCATAGTTCAACACCTGATCTCTAGAATAAACTTTGCTGGTACAATCTGCCTTACTTGAGAATCCACCTGAATGTGATATGAAGAAGAATATTTGAGTAGTTTCTCCCTTTTCCCACTTATCTGCTGTGAAGTGGGGCTGCTGGTGCAGATTATCTACTGTGTGTGTATTATCTGCTCCGTGGTGGATGAAGTGGGTCCCTTTCTGTATCTGAAGTACTTGAGGGATCCTACCAGAATAACAAGCAAGCAGTTATTGCTGCTTGAAATCAAAGTTGATGCTGGAAAAATGACTACTCCAATTTACCACTTATTCATCTTGCATAGGAGTTCAAGATGTAGGAAGTTGCTCAAAAGCTCTTGAAGAAACAGTTAAGCTAAATGTTAACTGTTAATTTGATGTCTGTCTTAAAATAGCTCAGCACCTGGTGTTTGGTTATATTGGAGACTGTAGATTAAAAACCAGAGAGGAATCAAGCTGCTGCATAAGATTTTTTTCCTTGTTGATTTTCTATAACCTTTTCTTTTTATTTTTTTTGTGTGCAGAAAGTGAATCCAAAGTTATAGATGTCTTCAAAGCTACTTTTGGTAGGTTTTTTCTTTTCTTTTAATTTCATTTTCTCCATTTCTCCATTTCATTTTGTTTAAGGCGCAGTGATCCAGCCTCAAAATGCATCCTGTTTGTGTAGTTCAGATCATGACTTCTAGTCGTTTGTATCCACCACTGATCATTTTAAAACTCCAAAGGACTGTCTGCCAAGGCGTCTCTCTTCTGGAAAAAAACACAGCGACTGGTAGTACTCTCAGGTTTATTTCACTTTTCCTACTACTGAGCATAAAGGAATCCACTGGTTTGATGCTGATGAGAGCTTTCGAGATTCTGCCTACTTGCATTGTACGTCCTCAGCGCTCAAGAATGGAACACCTCTGTTCCATTGCCCTACCTTGTGTATGACGTTCCCCTTTAAACTACCAACCTTCAGATGGCTCTAAACTCTCATTAGCACTTCTGTTTTCTGTGCTCGAGAGGATCTGTGTGTCGCTTTCATGTTAAGGGTGCCCTTCTGATAACTACGAGACCTACACCTTAGTTGGACATGTTTTCCCCCACAGTGTGCGTGATATGAAAATTGGGGTGATGCGATATTTGGCCACTTCTGTATTGGGAGATGAAATAATAATAATAATAAACTTTATTTTATATAGCGCCTTTAAAGCCGGCTTCTCAAAGCGCTTTACAGGATGACAATAACAATAAATAAGAAGACTACAACAATAAATAAGATTTCACAAGATAGGACACAATTATAATTACAACAATACAACAATAACAATAGAGGAGACCGTGGAAGGTGGTATTAAGAAGAGCAGAGGGGTGAAGAATGGAACCAGTTAAGTAAAGGCTTTTCTGAAGAAGAAGGTTTTGAGTCTGGATTTGAAGGAGTTTAGAGAAGGTTCCAGAGCTTGGGGGCATAGCAGGAGAAGGCCCTGTCGCCCATACAATGTAGACAGGCTTGGGGGACAGTAAGGAGGGCAGAATTTGAAGAGTGGAGGTTGCAAGGTGGGGAGTAGGGCAGTAAAAGTTCAGACAGGTATTGAGGTGCCAAGCCATGTAAAGCCTTATACTGTAGGTGAGCATGAGGATTTTAAAGTCTACGCGGAATGTGACCGGAAGCCAGTGCAAGGACTCCAGGATAGGAGTAATGTGAACACTTGCACTAGACCTGGTCAGGATTCTGGCTGCTGAATTTTGGACATACTGCAGCTTGTTCAGAGTAGATTTAGATACCACAGGGAGTAGAGTATTGCAGTAGTCAATTCGAGAGAATACAAATATGTTGATCAGCTTAATAATAATAACGTTCCTTTCACCAGGGTTTTTTTTTTCCTGTAGTGTTATAAAGTACACTTTTCCCCCTGGCCTAGGCTGCTATAGGTATGACTCAGTGGGTACTGAAGACTTCCAAGCCCTCAGAAGCCCAGACTCCCAGCATCCTTCCTGCCTGTGGCACATCCACGTCCCCCCCGGCCACCAGGTGGAGCTGCGCCTGGAGTGGGCTCTCCCTGAGTGTCGGGACCGCCTGGCCGTGTACGACTCCATCGCCCCCTCCGACTCCCAGCTCATCACCTCGTGAGTCTGCGCCCGTTAGTTTAAGAGAATCGCACTTCGCCACTCTTTTTCCTTCACTGAATCCCGAAACCTAAATCTTGTGGCCAGCCCTGCAAGTTTCAGCAAGTCCTATATTAAAGAAAGTTTTGTAAGTTTGACAGCGCTCAAGAGGTCTGAAATTTCTATTTGTGATGTATTTGTTCTTCATAGTGCAAGTCGAAGGCTGCTTTTCAAACTATAAAACAGAGTGGACTTTTGTTAGCAAGTGACTAATCCAGCAACCCTACCAAGGCATTTTTTAAAATCGTTGATGTGGGTAGAAGCCAGCACTGCGGTCAGTCTGATTCCCTCTCCGTGTGATCCCTCCCTCTCTTTCTTCTCTCTCTTTCGCTCTGACTCAGTTTGTACGGCTGCAGCAGACAGGAACCTGTGGTGCTGGTGATGTCATCAGGCGGGGTGATGTCAGTGGTCTGGAAGCAGGGCCTGTACAGTTACTACGACCCCTTCTTCCTTTTTGCCCGGGCCCGGCCCAATCAGGGTAAGTCTCTGGCACCTCATTCTTGTAGATGTGTCTGGCCAGTGCGGTTTAGCTGAAGAAACACGGGAATGCTCAGAGACAAGAGGAGCTTAATTGGCTTCTTTTCTTTTCTTTTCAGCTTGCTAAAGTCCATAAGCATTTTCCTGAAACATCCCAGCAAGCAAGCTTGCATGTGGTGGCGTGGTTGGTTCCATCCATCCGCCACTCTCTGTGTAAAGACCCACTCCCTTATTTTCAGCCCTTATTGGGTCTGGTCTTTGTTTTTACTACCGGTTTCGTTGTCGATTTTGAAATGTTAGATTGAATTTATTTAAACTATAATTTAAATATTTCAATCAGAATTAAACATTAAACTGTGACCTTCCTGAACACAAGACTCAATATTGTCCCATTCAGGATTTACTAGTAATGTCTTGTACAATTATAACCTCAATGTAAGGATTACTCTTTATTCTCATTGCTGTCCTTTACCGATGACTAGAATTCCTACCATTGTGAATCACGGTTTTAACGTCCACTGTCCTCCTTTCTGTAGTGTGTTCAGGCAATATCACCCTGGAATCAGTGTTGGGGGTTCAGGGTAATATTCGCACCCCCTTCTACCCCAGCTACTACCCCCCTAATACGTTCTGTACCTGGCACTTCAGAGTAAGTACCATCTTTTTTTTTTTTTACTGCTGTTAATCCCTCTACTGTATATACCATTGTTAATGTACTCTGTAGTTTTCAGAATACACCATCCCTCAGATTTACAAACAAATCTTTCCCTAAACCTTCGCAAGGAGAAATTTCTTAAACTGGAAATGCAGTTTCCCCGTCTTTGCATGTGAAACCTGATTTGTCCCCAAGGTCTAGAAAATCACCCAAGCATGCATGTTTTTACCCTGCCAGGGTTATTATCCTGATTATCCTTATTTTCATGATTCATTGCTCTCATTTTAGCCCGGTACAGTAGTTAATACAGAGAAGGTGAATCTGTAAATATTCTAAGAGCACAGACACATGAAGGAAGTACAGTAGGAAGTCGAGCTCTGAGGATATCATCTTCTATTGGGCCACAAGGGACATGTCTTCTTAGCCAAAATCTCTCCTGAAATGCCAAAAAAAAAAGTTATGAAATTGCATGCTTTGTTAGAGTGAAAATTCATACCTCGTAAATCAAGAGATTTCTGTACTAGTGTCTACATGTGTGTGTGATTTTAATTCAGTGACTCCAAAAGCCTTTAAACTTCAAACTGGTCCAGTGCCATCAGGATCTTTTCTCCAGACCATATCTTCACTTTCCAGTTCTTGTCACAGGAGCTCAGAACCATATATTTCATAGAAGAATGACTTGTTTTGGCTTCACTACAGATTGAGCTGGAACACATTTGGCGTTGGGGAAAACAATGGATAATGGGGAAAAAAGAGAGGTTAACAGGACAGGAGAGCCACTTGAGAAATGAATAGTCCAGAGATCATTCCAGTCCATCATAACACTTGAACTATTTTCACTGATCACTTCATCTCAGAACTCTGTTCCAAAAAACAAACAAACACCACTCCTGACCCTTGGTATTTTTAATTGCCACAGCAATTGACTTTCTTGGCCACATTGTTGAAAAAGACCATTTATCGACAGAAAATATCTTGCTACACTCATTTAAAATTACTAGGGGAAAACCCATACAGTACAATAAAGAGCTCAGGACTATTTAAAAGTTGTCCAGCTTTCACAAAAGAGAGGAAATCTCAGGTCACTGAGTGCTATAGCAAAGCAAACCACAGCACGACTCTGTGTAGGTTAAATGTGGTGAACTTTTCATGTTGGCCAGAAGTGCACTTTTAAGAAACGTCTCGTTGGTTTGACAAAGTTGGAAACTCCCCGGGGATATTTAACAAATGCAACAAACCCATCATAAATCTTTTGACCTTCACACCAATCATCGAAGTGGGAATCGGATAAAGCTTGTCTTGAGAGACCAGTTCTAAAAAGGCTCTAAAGGGACTTTCAGGGAAACTGAATTTAATAGATTAAGCCTTTACTGATATCAAAGTCTGCTATACCAGATGACAATGCATTGGCTTGGGATTCATTTTACATGAGATGTTTGCCCAAACTGCGCACAAACATCTGTCGGACACTAATATTTCTTGCATGCGAAGCTAAATTGATAAATTTGTGAGCTGGTGAGCCGTTTAAATGTGCTGTCCATGACGTTTATCATGCATGACAGCTTCCTGAGCATTAACAGATGCGCTTCAGCAGAGGAACCCCAGACTTGGCTGGGACATGCAGGAGCTCTGCTCTGTCCTCACTGTGTGTGCCGTGTCTCTGCGCCAGGTGCCCTCTGTGCAGTATGGGTTGACGCTACACTTCGAGGGGTACGAGCTGAGCAGGGCGAACTACAATCAGCCATGCACACAGGGGCAGTGGGTGATTCAGAACCGCAGGTAGGTGTGTCCTGGCTGTCATAAGGACATCTAGGCCATTAGGGAGTTATTAGCTCATACAGCCAAGGGGGTCATTCAGCCATTTCTTGAAAGAAACCAGATTATCAGGTTCAACAACATGGCTGGGTAGTTTGTTCCGTATTCCCATAATCCTTTTGGTTTGTGTTTCTCTGTTCATTCTTTCATTGACATTTCTTGCCTTTTCAAACCAGGGATCACCTCCAAGACTGTGTGGGGATTTGGGGGGAGAGAATTCTTCAGGGAAAGCATGATGACACACTCCAAACCTGTCAAACGAAGCCCTCGCTCATTCCATTTTGATTTCTGACCTTGTTATCCTGCTTTCCTATGTGATCCTGTAGTCTTAATGGTCTGTTACCCAATAGTGGCTTCCCAAAATGATCCATCTGCAGGGTTTTGTTTTATACTAGGCTTGTAATGAGGTCCCATGGCAAGAGGAGTTTGAGAACATTCAGTACTAAGTGATTGCCTTGCATTTTAACAGAGGGACATGAGCTCAGCCCTGTAGGGTTCACTGCTATTGTTCTGAATGACAGCTGATTATACAACTATAGGAAAATCCTTGTCATGACCACATAAGCAGGCAATTTGATCAGGTGCATAATGTCAAGGCCAGCCTTGAGTGAAATCCAGGAGTTACTGTAGCACCTGTTGGTCTGGGTTTGTGGAATGAGTATCAGGCAAGATCAAATTCAAGACTGCACAGTATTCTTGCTTGTAGTATCAGGTGCTTTTTTATTTAACATGTTAGAAAGATGGTGGCACTGTGGCTAAGGATCTGCGCCTGTGGCTGGAAGGTTACCGGTTCAAATCCCGCGGCCGGCAGAGGAAACCTACTCTGTTGGGCCCCTGAGCAAGGCCCTTAACCTCAGCTGCTCCAGGGGCGCTATATAAATTGCTGACCCTGCGCTCTGACCCCAAGCTTCTCTCTCCCCATCTGTGTGCCTGTGTGTCTTGTGGAGAGCAAGCTGGGGGTATGTGAAAAGACAAATTCCTAATGCAAGAAATTGTATATGGCTAATCTTATCCTATCATAGTGTGTCCACAGGGGTCTCCCCAGTCCAGCTGCTTGTTGACAGTCTGCCTGCTTCTCCCCCAGGTTGTGTGGCACTCGGGTCCTGCGACCCTATGCCGAGAGGCTCTTCCTGCTGTCGCCATCCACCACCGTCGCCATGACATCACAGGTCTCCCTCACTGGCCCGGGAGTTCAGGTCCTCTACAGCCTCTTCAACCAATCGGATCGTGAGTGCCCTCTGCAGCCTGCCAATCGCAGGCCGTGCTTCCATTCAATTCAAGCTTTATTGTCCCACTCGGGGCAGTTTGTTAAACAGAACAGTCCCAGCATAACAACACGATGACAGACACAATTTTACCAACCAAGAAGTCGGTGTAACAGTGTCACAGCAAGATATGGGCGCAGATAGTTCCGGTACGTTGTTTGAAAGAGATATTGCAGCAGGCGAGAAAAAGATTTCCTGTGTCTATTAGTATCACACCAGGGGGCACAGAGGCGTCTCCCAGATGGGAGAAGTGTGAGTATTAGGGTTAATTGATCTGTTTACTGCATTCACATCTCGGTTTCAGAACTTCCTAGTTGTAGATGTCTTAACAAGACCGAAAAGCCTGTCAGTAAGAGTTGACCTCCCAGTAGCATGATAAATCGCTCTTAGTAGGCGATCATATTTCTGTGAGGTACAGCAGAGAAATGTTCTGAAACAACAGAAACTCTCTAGGGCCTTTTATAAAGCGGGCACTGCCCAGGTCAACCTCTTCCCTTACCATAAATGTCATGTTTAGGACACAGGTGTAGCGGAGCTAGTTGGGGCACGGTGACGTCATCGCCCTCCCTGCGCTTAGACCCCTGGGCTGGGGGAGGTCTCCTTTAGCTCACTCGGCTGGTTCCCTGTTGCGTTACGCCAGAGACCCGGGTTCGAGCCCCAGGTGTGGCGGGAGGAACCTGCGGAGTGCAGCGGCGAGGTCACACGGCCACCACATGGATCTAAACAGAATGTTAGACGATATACAGTATATGGTATAGGAATATTTGAGTTTCCAGCTAAATGTAAATTCTGATACCCAGATATTTGAGAGTGTTGCCCGGTCTTGCACAGACAAGTTATTTTCTTAGATGACTGAAAGGGTCATTTGAAAACGTGTGTGCTGCCTGCTTTCTTAACAAAAGCAGTGTTGAAGTACGGATTCTCCATATCTCTGTGATACCCCACAGCTTGTCCTGGACAGTTCCTGTGCACTTTGAATGGCCTCTGTGTCCCAGCCTGCGATGGCATCAAGGATTGTCCCGATGAACTGGATGAGAGGAACTGTGGTAAGACGAACCGAGATCTCTGGATTTGTCCTGTTCAGTGTCAACTTTTTTTCATTTTTGAAGATGACTTTTTTTTTCTCCTCTATGGTAGGCAAGATATGTAATTGCTTTATTAAATCTGGTCGCTGTGCAATCATGACTTCTTATTCACTAGACAACTTGAGTCCATAACTGCTCCAAAAATGTCAGTAAAGTTCTTCGCATTCGTGAAGTACGATCACCTCTTCAGGAATGTCTTGTATATGGAGTTGTGCATTGTCTTCGCTTGTCTTCTCTTGAACTCAGCATTAGATTAACAGTTCAAAATGAAAAATGACCCATCGATATATTCTGTGTAAAAGAGTATGTCTCTCTCCCCTAGGAGAGCTGAAGGAGGCTTACAGTATGTCTTAGCCAATCAATTCCTAATCTTTTTCTTTGGTAACAATAAAAAGTTTAAGAATAAGAGAAATGCATCTTTCTGGTCTACTGTTTACATTTTGAAGCTCCGTTTTAGATTATTTATAACTAAGCAGTGGTGTGCTTAAACCTGATTCGAGGACATAACACCTAAACAAGTTCAAAATTTGATTTAAATTACATTCCTTTCCACACAAGACATTTTCTTTAAATTGCCCTTAAGAAGATGCAAACAGTGATGTATGTTTGGGCTTTGCTAATATGTCATAAGCTTCACATCCCTCTGTTTGCTGGTATTTTATTAAGAAAGATCATGTTGAATCCTTTCTTTTCCATCCTGATGCTTGAGGGCCACTGTGTCTTCTTTTAATCAGTGGTGCTAATTGCTGCCTGTAACTGATGTCTTGTCTGAACTCTGACCTTGGTTTAAAAAATACAGTAGAAAAAGTGCTATATTTCTAACGGCTTCAGCACACTAAAATGTATGTAGTTGTCTCCTCAACCAAGAATTTAGGCTCTGATGAACAAACTGGTGGGATTGGTACTGTATTAAACATGCCCACTGGGGGAGTGACTGTGTTGAGCAGTTGATTTAGATTTCGGCTTGCGTACCTGAATGCGATCCTGAACCTAACTAGTTAACGCAGAGCTCAAACCGATGTGCAAATCCTATAATTGGCTTGATACTTTGTCTCCAGAACCACCTAACGTCCGTCAACGCCAAGAAAATATTTTTTTTACAAGCTTCAGGGGGAGGGCAATGCACCAGAAATGGTTATATGCAAGGCATCAATGTTTGCATGAGTACCAGAAGACTCAGTAGGCTTCCAGGGATTGATTTCCTCAGCCCTAAATGCAAGCTCGACCAAAGTCTCAAAAGACATGGCTAACAGATGTTTTCATATTGGTTTCCTGCAGTATGCACTGCAAAATACCAGTGCCCAGAGGACAGCCAGTGTCTCGATCACTATAAGGTCTGCGATGAGCATCTGGACTGTCTGAATGGCATGGATGAGGAAAACTGCACTCAGGGTAGGCTGGGCATTTCACTGATGCATCGAGAATTCACCCTGTCAGTGAAGCATCGTGTGCATTCCAAGAAGTTCACATGCGCCTTTTAAACCAATTTAATTGTCTTCAGAATATATTGTGCAGATCTCGCTGTGTAGAAAAGCGTCAAAAAGTGGGACAAGTGTGAAGGGGGTAGTTCAAGCTCTGGTTGTGGGTTCAAGTGATGGAGAGGGCACAGCATTCTGTATTGGACATTGCTGTTGCCCCCTTGAGCATATACTTCACTTGGTAAAATAAATCTCAGTTGCAAGTAACTGGTTCTGTAATTGGAACACATTTACAGGGAATATCTTAAAACCTTGCACAAAATCTCCCGACTTTATGGAAAGAAACACAATCTTAGTTTGAACAGTATAGTCAATCACTTTAAATTTTAATCCGTTTGCTGGGAAAAACTTTTTTTCTGATCAGCGCTGAATGCATTAAAAAACTTAATCAGTTTGGTTTTATTGTTTAATGCAACTTTTTTTGTGCTCTTGGAAGTATATTCTGGCAGGGGTCGCGCTGTTTCATGTACTCAGGCCAGACTGAGCTTGATTAATAGCCTTTGTTTTCTTATCACAAATCTCATTGCAAAAGAAACTGTAGATTGCGCACTGCCAAATACGAAGATGTCAGCCTGTTGTCCTTACCCCAGCTGTAGACTGCACTCGGACAACCTATGTGTGCTCAGATGGCACTTGCATCAAGAAACCCAATCCGCAGTGCGATTTCATCACCGACTGCCCAGACCTGTCTGATGAGAAGAATTGTGGTGAGAGCCCAAGATTGCTTTAACTGCCTGAACTTTGGAGTTTTAACAATACATGTGTCTGTAGTCTGCACTGTAACTGACCTGGTTTATTGGAAATGGAATTGAATGAAAATAATTTTTAATAGATATCATGGCGTATGGGTACATAAAGACAATTATATTAATTAATAAAACTTTATGAAGGAAATGAGATACTCGAAGAGCTGAGTATTTTGTATGATTCTCCATGTCGGGGCCAAAATATGGCAAGATCCCAGTCTATCGGCCTAGAGAATGTAGGTAGGCAATTAATCTGGGGCACTGGGAAATATTTGTACAGGTTTAGTATTGGTGCAAAATGGAGTGCAGCTTTGCAGGCTTTGGACTAAAATCCAGAATGGCTTGGAAGTGGCAAGTAATACCCTATTTAGGTGCAAATCTAGAGTATGAAGTACAGCCAATTCACTTCAAGGGCCAACTGGATTCTGATTTTATTGAAGAGGTGGGTGAGGAAAGGAGAAGGGTGTTTTCAGCTGTTTAACATTCCAAAAGCAGAGATTGGCAACCGTTCATATCCTTTCCTAGGATATATATAGTGCGCACAGTGAGCCCCTTCCCGAAACGCCTGCTCCACAGTTCTGTGCGATCCAGATAGCAGGATGCAAACATTGCAAAGCTGACGGAACAAAAGCCACACAGTTTTTCTTTCCAGGCACGACCCTGACTCTCTGCCTACGTGTTCCGTTTTGGTCTGCGTCCTAAAGCGAGTAGCGTGATTTGAATCCTCCTTTGCGATGTTGCAGAGTGTGGCCTCCAGCAGTTCACGAGTCGGGTGGTGGGCGGGACCAACTCCACAGAAGGGGAGTGGCCATGGCAGGCCAGCCTCCAGGTCAAAGGTCGCCATCTCTGCGGGGGAGCACTGATCTCCAGCCAGTGGGTGGTCTCTGCTGCACATTGCTTCCAAGATGATAGGTGAGGAGTGCTGCCTTGATTTTGTCAAAATTATATGATGTGTGCTGTAAAAATCTGATAAAGATGCTTGACGAGGTATTGCTTTTTTGGGTGATATATCGCAGATGTGCGAGAGAAGAATATAATGGGAAATCATCTGCAGGTTGCTGTAATGAGTTCTCAGACTGAAGTGGAAGGAAAAAAATTGAATCATCATCGCTTTTGACTTAAAGACTTAATCTAATAATTCCTTAGACTTCTGTAGTGATTTTCTGGACACTCCATTCAAAGCGTTGTGCAGGTAATGGGGACTCCCCACCTGGATGATGCTTCAGTCCTCTCCCCACACACCAGCGCTCAGTGGGGAGGAGAGCAGAGTGGTAAAGCCAGTTCAGAGATGGGGATTATTAGGAGGCCATGATTGGTAAAGACCAGCGGGAAATTTGGTCTGGACACCTGGCCCAAGATAACACCCCTCCTCTTCTCGAGAAATGCCCTGGGAATTTTAATGACCACACAGATTCAGGTCCTTGGTTTTTCATTCACACATGAAGGATGGTGCCTTTTTTAATTTGTGCTTGGCACTCAAAATGGGACACATCATTGCCGATTGCTTTATATTCTCTCTGCTGCAGAAAGATTTCAGCTGATGAAATTTTGTATTCCCATAAGATGTTCTATGTGAGAATCTTAATCAAGAATTCATATTTCACTGAGATCTTTGTTCCCTCCTATGAAAAAGAATGATGGTTGGTTTTTATTTTTGTAGTAGCACCTACAGGCAATATAAAAAATAAATAAGCTTCAAAGCATATTAGGCTCTGGTTATTTCAGTTTACGTACTGTAGTTCTACCACTACTAGTAGCTGCATTTCCAATGGCTTCTGCTGTTTCTTGCTATATTGGGCTCAGATGGTTATGAGCCGTACTGTTGATGCAAGAGGGTGGAAGGTGAAGATCTGGATTAATCCACATGTGGAACAGAACAAGCTGAGATTTAAAGGGGGTAAATGAGTATTGAAAGGTGAGGGACATCCTTAGATTTGAAATGTTACTTGTACCCTCTCTCACATTACACTACAGCCCTCACTTCTGGAATAGTGTTTAGAACCTCTTGTCTCAGCCTGGCCGATAACGGATTAGGGATTCAGCCACAGGCCTGGTGTTGAGCAGGAGTGGCCTCCTAGTCCATCTATTGCCATTTCTGGAGGAATCGCTTGGATACAGAGCAGCTAGCCCTTCTCAGGATATGAAGTTGGTTACCTTGGCTCCTACCATGAAAGCATTCACCTGTGTGGCCGATTTAATCACTCCTCCGTCTCGTTCTGTGCCGCCTCCTCCTTCCTTCCTGCCTCTCCGCTCTCCCTCAGTCTAGCTTCCCCCTCCCAGTGGACCGTCTACCTGGGGAAGCTGCGCCTGGACCAGAGCAGCAAGAGCGAGATGTCTTTCCGGGTGCAGGAGATCCATACGCACCACTACTACGACGACGAGACCCACGACTACGACCTGGCTCTCCTCCGACTGGACAAACCCATCTTCCTGACCACGGTGGCGCAGCCGGCCTGCCTGCCGGCCCCCACCCACCTCCTGGAGCCCGGCATCCTGTGCTGGGTGACGGGCTGGGGGGCCAAGAAAGAAGGAGGTGACCTGAGCTTCAAAATCGGGAGAGGGCCAGCATCTGGGTCAATCATGACGTTGAGGAAAGACCTCAGACAAAATAACATTAAAATACCATACCGTTACAACAAGGGCCGTATAGTGTCTGATGTCCCGATGAAGTACATGAGTCTGGCTCAAAAAGATCTGGGTCTAAGATGGAAGAAAACAGCAGAGACAATTGCTGTTAGAGCTGCAACTAGTTCACGTGTAGATTGGTAGTGCCTCATGGCTCCAGAGACCCAAGCTTGATTCTGCTTTTGGATTTTGCTAGGTGCATCAGTTTCTTCCCACTTTCCAAAGTCGGGCAGGCTTGGTTTGATTAGTTTTTCTCAAAAGATGGTGCCCAGGGGAAACTATCAACTTTCTATTAAAGAACCAGGACTGGTCCTTGGAGCAATGCTGTCTAGCCCCTGCAGTAATCTTAATATTGCTGATGATAAAAATGATATTCTTGCTATGGACTGCATCTTAGCCTAAGCTGCCCTCAATGCAGGAAGAACCAGGGTCCTAGTTCCTGGTACAAAAAGAGAAACCGCTCTAGCACCATTTTAATAATGAGAGAGAATTGAAATCCAAACAGAATACTATGCTTTGGTATTCTGCTATGCTAAGTAGTTATGGCCTAGCTGTGATAGCAGTGGCCTCTTGGCATTTTCTTCAATATTATGCTCAGACCATTACTAGCCACTCTCACACTAAGGGTAGAAAGTGGACAATGGTAGCTACAATTTGCCTCCTCTCATTTTTCCATGCCAGACTGTGGCTGTGCCAGACACATCTCACGCCAAGAAGTCAGTGTAGACAACTTACAAAGGCAATGAATGTATAATCGCTGTAGAGTAACAGCCAGATCAGTTAAATCTGCCCATATGCAAGCATTTAAAAAGTCAGGGCTCCGTCCTGGACCCTGGTACTGGAGAAGAGTGAAGTTGTCCTTGAAAGCCCATGATGACAAGCCCAGAATGCATTGGGATAATCTTTTACAGTGGCCTTGATAAGCATCGGCGGCCAACTTCTCAGGTGGTCACGCATCTCGCCCTACTTGATGCAAGATCTATGTAAAATCCCCGCATTCTGATCTTGACTCTGAAAGCGCAGTCCAGCCCGCTGTAAATGAGTCCCGAGACACTGTGCATTTGGCCCTCCTGAGTTTTGCCACCTTCATCCTCCTAGGTCCCGTCAGCAGCATCCTTCAGAAAGTTGACGTGCGCTTGATCAGCCAGGACATCTGTAATCGGTCGTACCGCTACCAGATCTCTCCCAGGATGCTATGCGCCGGGTACCCAGATGGGAAGAAGGACGCATGCCAGGTGAGGAAGCAAACCCCTTCTCATGCCCTCGGGTAGTGCCTGCTCTCTGAAGGACTGATTAAGGGCATTGCAAACCCAGTGGAAGAGCCCAAAGATTAATTCCATATTCCCTTGTCGTAATTATCATGCAGTCATTGTTACTGCATAGATCACAACACAAATAGTAGTTGCAGTAAATACCTGGTTGGAAGGCGTTTGCCTGTGTATCTAATGAGGTTGGCCATGTTTAACAACGGGTATCTCCATTGTTCTAAATAAGAAGGTGCCATTGGAACTAACTTAACGATGTGCTTTCTTTGCAAGGGTTCAAGAAACCGTTCAACTCCTAATTCAGTCGCCCCAACAATGTTTGGCACTATGAATACAGTTGGGAGCTTGGTAACCTCAAACCTGTGAGGTGTTCCAATGGATTTGCTCGCTGGTGTGTTTGTAATGGTGGGGGGTGGGGGGATGCTCTGTTTTTCAGGGGGACTCCGGAGGTCCGCTTGTGTGCAAGGAGCCCTCCGGGCGCTGGTTCCTGGCCGGGGTGGTCAGCTGGGGCGTGGGATGCGGGCGGCCCAACTACTATGGCGTTTACACCCGTATAACCAAGATGACTGACTGGATCAAGGAGGTGACTTCCTGAGGATGGGCTTCAAAACTAAACATTAGAACGGAGATCGGGTCACCTGGTCCAAGTTGTCTGCTGTACTTAGGAATGCTTTCGTAACCCTCCCCCCCACCCCCACCCCCACCACCACGAAACACTTTTGCAAGGATTTTAAGTTCCAGCTGAATTTTTGGGTTGGGATTCAAGAGGTATCTTGCAGAACCCCTTGAGGAATGACCGTGCAGGACACCTTTCAACTCTTTCTCAAAAAGGTGATGGAGTAACCTCCTAGACCAGCGGGAGTTTTGGCTTCGACATCCTGAAAGGTTTTTCCAAGTGGACACTGGGATGTTGTTTTGCAGGAGTTGCGCGGTGTTAACGGATCGTTTTGCCGCCTTGGGCATCTCTTCTCTCTGTAGTTTGTGGACCCTTTCCAGCAAAATATTTGGAATTTAGGTCTGTAGGCTGGGATTTGGCCTGGACTGATCCCTGGTTAATAAACATAGGGACCCACATATTGAGCAGTCAGGAGTTAAAGTTCTGATGGCCAGTTAAGAACAGAAAATGCGTAAGTAATGGTCGCCACTGCATGTGGTTTAGTATCCCTAGATAAGTCTGAAAATTTCAAGTGCTAGGGTTCATCTTGCAGGGCCTATCCTCCATGTCATCATGTAGAATAAGACCTTATAGACTGGAGAACACAGGGCAAGGCCATGTAATCTGGTCTTCCTTTAGTGGAGAACAGTAAATTATATACTATTTATTGGATTGGAGATTGCAGGACCTATAGATCATCCTGAAGACATCTTAGATGGATGCAATCTACTCCTGAACAGGCTAGGGCTCATTTGTGGGTTGGGTGTTGAGTGTGACCACTTGCTTGTGATTGGCCTCATGGACCCAGATTAGTGGGAGACCATGCTGGGTGTCTCTACTGCTCCTGGTATTTTTGCTCCACTGTTTTAAATTAGTGCTTTTATAAAACAAATCCAGCTTGAACGCACATGTGCAGGGCTGGCATCTACCCCCTATCTTCATGCTGAGGCTACAAATGGAGACTGGGATCAAGAGCTAGTCTGTGATTTATGACCGGAAGATAAGACCAAGTGTGATGTGGAATTAAAAATGCAGGGGATTTCTGCCATGTGCTGCAGATCGCTGTTGGTGGAGATCTATTGGATATGTTTGGGGTTTAATATAACGAGATGGCGTTGAGTAGCAAAATTAAAAAATTTCCAGTGAAGGACCCCTTTCAACTCTTGCCACTCTTTGGAGTCCAGGCCCCTGATCCATCTGTGAAATGATGGGCAAACTTTTAATGCTCATAAAAGTACTAATTTTACTAAAGTAACTAGGTGGTTAAGTTCTATTTTGTTCTGCATCACCTTTTTGGAATGGATGCTGTTTTGAATGGGGTCCTGTGGCCTTTATAATCAATTCGGGTTTCCTTTAATCCAGTTTCAAACTGAATCCACTTTACTGAATTGGTTTTTTTGTCTACTCCATTTAGGAGGAATGTCTCCTGTGATGGACAGTTTCCTCACACGATCTCATTGTTGTAGAAAATATTTAAGACATTGGGATATCCAAGACCTGACAGATCTCTCTGCACTTGTTAATCATGTGACAACCTAATATTATGAAAATTAGTTTTTACATATCTGATGTCTGTTTTTGTTTTATACGTTTATCAAGGATGGGGAATAATGCGCATTCAGGGAGTAATGATTCAGCTGCACATTGACTCTAGGTCAATGTGGGGAGAGAAAAACATTTATACATGGTGAAACTCAAAAGAAACATTCTTCATTAATGCAAAGGGAGACCATTTTAGAGTGTGCAGCCTGCATGTGGCTAAGATGACATTTTTCTGTCTCGGTGGCACACCATTTACACTTACAGCTCATCCTGCGGTCTTATGGTGATGAGCTGTAGCCTGAAACCTCCAGGTGGACATTGGCCAATGTAATTATTGAAAATCTTCCCTTTCTCTTCTTTGAAGCCCTTGTTGGAGTTCTTGTACTGTATGTGCAAAATAAAATGGGCAACCGGTTAAGCTCTTAAGATAAGCAAAGCCATTGAGGCTATTATCTAGTTTTTCTTTTCTTTTTAATGCTGAGGCTTTCCATAATCTTTAGGTTTTCTCAGACAGGTGCTGTTGCAGAAGATCACTTTAATGTTGTTCTTAATAAGGTTATCTTACAGAAGGATTGTGGAGTCTGAATGCATTAAAGACAGGGACGCTGGCAGAAAGCAATCACAAAAGATCCTATACCCGTCTCCTGTTTTCTTTGTACAGCTTGTTGTCAGAGAGGGCGAGTAGCTGGTTCCCATGAAACGGCTGCTTTGAAATAAACACACTGGCAGGTGTTTATCCCTTTCGGATTTGGGGCTGTTCCTTCAATGCTGTCAGGCTGTTCTCTCCCCCCCCGATTTGTGCTGCGCTAGTAAAAGGAATGGAATGTTTGCACTTTGGAATGCTTCTGTACATAAGAGCAAGGGAAGCAATAAAGCAAGGGACTGCACCAGCCAAGTCCATGGTTTATTTTCCTGCTCCCTAGGCCAACGCTAACAGACAGCTTTAAAAAGGCAGACGGGACATGGCTTAAAAAACCTGAGACTCATAGAGCAAGAAACCACCTTTACTGGTTTGGGGGACAAGTAGTAGAGATTAATTCCAGGCTGAAAAGCAGAAAGCAGAACAGAAAATAAAAAATGCTGACCCGTGTGCAGTGGCCAGTTGGTGAGCCTCTACGGTTGTCTTATTTACTTTTTTATCCTTATATTTAATCATCTGTATTCACGGAAGAGGTTAGTAGGAGGTTGTTCGAGGCTTATAGGGTAAAATTTTACTATACACGAAATTGGCTTTACATGCAACTCAAAGTATCAAACTCCTGCATACGTTGCAAGTTGACTGCAGTATGAAAACACTAAGGGTCTTGAATAGGGTGTTTGGCAACCGGGAGCCATCAGCATGGCTCCAGTGTGCATCTGTGTAGACTCTACAAGTGTCTCGAACTCTATCGGAGGGCTGTGACACCATTCCTCCACTAGAAAGTCCATTGGCTGCTGTGTTATTGATGGTGATGGAAAGCACTGTCTCGGGCACCTCTCCAGAATTCCACAATCTCCCCTAATGGGTGACTGGGTTGAGCTCCAGCAACTAGGCCAGCCATGCCTCAACAAACCATTCAGTGACCACAGCAGGGCCTTGTCGTCCCAGCAGGAGAGAAGTACTCCACCTCAGCATGGCTGTATGTTTATGAGCATTGATCTTGGCCTGTAAGGGGTTTAATGGACCTAAGCCATCCCAGGAAAGTGCACCCCACATTATAACAGGCCCACCCAAACTCTTCCCTGTGGCAGACGACTTAAGCCCGTAGGTGTCTCTTTTGGCATGCTCCACCCATGTACTCATCCATTTGTTGAGAACAGGGTGAAGGACTCGTCAGATGGCTCTTTTCCACTCACTGCTCAGTCGACCACTGCCTGTGTTCTTTGCACCACCTGACTCGCAAAAGTGCATTTTTAGGTGTGGTGAGGGACGTATGCACTGCAACCCAACCATAATCTCCCTCTCTGTGAAGATCTCAGCAGACTCTACTTGATGAAACTACCTGCTCATGCCTTAGACTGACACCTGCAGTCAAACGATTCAGAGCTGCCCATCTGTTTTGCCCTGCATCTTGAACCAGTGCGCATCTCGATCAATTAGTATCTGCTTTTGTCCACGAGTGCTCCTTGTTGACGAGGTCTTTGCCTCCGCCTTCCACACCAACATCACCTTAGCCACTGTTCCCTGTGGAACACCAACATGTTGATCGGTCTTCATCACTGAAGCCTCCAGCCAAACCCTGCCCCAGGAATCACTCCTCTCCCACTCACTGAGCTCTCTTCTCCCAGCCATGTTAGTCAAAATAATGGGCAACTGGATCTGCCCAACTTTGTTTATACATGATGGCATAACTGCTTAATTAACTCAGGAGCCACACCTGTGTGGAACCATCTGCTTTCGATATACTGTGTATCCCTCATTTACTCATTTATCTATCTGTTCCTAGATGGAAATTAATTAGGGCTTCTAAATTCTCTGGGGTTTGATGTCTAGAGAGAGAGAACAGCACTCCACCGTACTATACTCTGGGAAAAAAAAACTGAAAGCTCAAGATGATTGTACTTATTTTGGTTGTATGGAAATGAATATTAAAAATGAGTCTTAGGTCCCAGCTCAGTGGGGGGAGCGAGTGTGAATGTTTTAAAGACTGACGGCTGTATAGTGTGCAACCTAGACGCCCCCACATGCGATCCCCACCAATCTACACGCAATCCCCATGAATCTCTTTGCCAGTGGGAAAGGTGCAATTCCGATATTCAAAGTCCTGGAAGAGGAGGGGGTGGGTGACAAGGCCGCTTTGTATGCAACACCTGATGTCTGCATATGCGTGAGCAGCTCAAAAGAAGCCGATGAGGACCCCCGGGAGCAAACCTCGTGTCAAACACCTCTCCCAGCCTTGAGTTACAGAGTTATCGGGCACCGCAGACTGAATGTCTCTCCGGAGTAAACAAAGCCTGCGGCCAATCAAGCGGGCCGCCCGCCAGCTCCACCGCTGCATTGCTACACTACCACTGCCACCTAGTGGCCCGGAAGGGAATGGTAACATGATAAAATTACAGAGTTTGAAATGAGTTTTGCCATCTTCCATTGCTTTGTTGGCCCTGTGTAAATACTGGTCTTAAGCAGGGCGGTCATTTCAAGGTACCTGTATGCATTTTATAAGCACAGATTCTTTAAGTAATTGCATCATGATATGGAGACAGAAACCTTCTCTGATGTGCAAATATTTTTTTTTACTCCAAAATCAATCGGTACTACAAAATCACAGCAGAACAGAGTAGGCAGATCCCACTGTGGGCCTGTGCTAACTTATTTTCCAGTTGTTAAGAGTTTGTGGGAACTGTGCTGAAACTGTGACTGATTCAGCTAACAAATTCTGGGTGTTAAAGAAGGTCAAGAAGCTGGAAGTGGGCAGTTTTCCCTCATGAAGAGTCTTTCTTTCTTGATTAATGGAAAGCCTTGTACAATTAGGTACAATATTTGTATAATAAGTCCCATATAAAACTATTCATAGGGGATGAATAGAAAGTTTGTATCATGAGTAAACAACAACGAGACAACAGTAGAAAAATGAGTAATTAAACTTACTTCAGAGCTTTCGTGCTCACTTGGGCTGCTAATGATCAAAGAATTCCATCAAAGAGTTTTTCAGCGCATCCCTCAGAATGGGCTTCAGACACGTGGTTAGGAAGTGGTTTCCAGAGCCTAGCGATTCTCCGTGTGAAGAATCTTTTCCTGCCTTCTGGTCCTTATGCTCCCAAACTGCATTCCACTGTGTGTACCTGGGCCTGGTGCTATTGCAGGTTCTGGGGAACAAAATAAAAAGATCACCAGAATTGCAATCTTAAAAGTCAGGATTTGGCATACCTAAAGTTCAGTTCAGTTTATTTGTCACATGCACAAGTGCGATGAAAATGGCATGCATCCAGGCTCATAGGTTTGGGCTGCAATTTTAAAAGTAGATTGCAGTCTGTGTCACAGCTCCATACAACAATTATTCAGTTATTTAGTCTTTAGCAGACTACTACTATTTGGGCACTGATGTTCCTGTGTCCCCTCATTTCTATTATGCAAATCAAATGAAAATTGCTTTTCCTGTATGTTTGATGGGGAGCAATAAAACATGCCTTGAAAGAGAAGGGGAGGGGTTGGCATAAAAAAATCTTTCCTTTGAAGATGCCTTTGTTGCTTCCAATGAGGCGGCCGATTAATAAGACCAAACCACCACTTTAATCTCAATCACTGCAGTCAAGACTGTCAGTGCCATTAGTTGTTAGTTTATTTGATTTGGTTGACATATTGCAACTTAAAAAAACCAATGTAATAGATGTGTAAGGAAGACCTTGTATTTCACAGAAATGTGATGGAACAGTGTAAAAAAAACCCCTACAGTCAGAATAAGCTAATAACCAGTTTCTTGCATGTTGTACTAGGCTCTTTGGCAAATGCGATTAAATTGTTTTTACGTCATCTCTTGGCCAGACTCTTTCTCACCTGCACAGGGGTCTGGAGGGGGGGGGGGGGTTCTTTAATGAACTTGTCATGACTTCATCCTAGAAAGTCGATTGCTCACGAGCTGGCACAAACACCCTGTCTGCCAACTGCACGCTCAGCGGGTGTGCTTGTCAGTGAAAGCTGACGTTCTGAAATTTCTGTGTATAATATGTTGTTCTTAGCAGCTGGACCACCATCTCTGCTGTTGAATGTGTTTTTGAGTGCAAGATAAAACACCACAGGTTGGAGATCACAGCCAGGGTCCCAGTCCAGTATGAGCCCCTACATCCCGGAGATCACAGCCAGGGTCCCAGTCCAGGATGAGCCCCTATAGCCTGGAGATCACAGCCAGGGTCCCAGTCCAGGATGAGCCCCTTTTGGCAAACTCTTGACTGTAGCAGCTGATCCTGGCTGTGATCTCCAGGCTGTAGGGGCTCATCCTGGACTGGGACCCTGGCTGTGATCTCCAGGCTGTAGGGGCTCATCCTGGACTGGGACCCTGGCTGTGATCCCCAGGTTGGAGGGGCTCATCCTGGAGTGGGGATCTCCAGATTTTATGGTCTCTCCCGATACCCTGATTTAAAAAAAAAAAATCTCATGACTTATTTCTGCAGCTTCTTTGTGAACCCAGTACTGTGCAGAGGGATCCATTGTTAGCCTATGTCAATCTCCCAGCTGGCTAGCAGTCTTGACCACTGTGTTTGTAAAGATTAGAACCAGAACTCAGGGAAAGGGTGTGGACTGAATATAATTAGAACCAGAACTCCCACTATGTGCCCTGCCAGAGAGAGAGTGAGCTACATTTGCTGGTGTATTTATGGAAATTATAGATGCTTTATCCTAGTAGAAGAGACCTCTGTTTTTTTCCAACTCAGACAAAGGGCATGTTAGGCCATGCATAACACTGAATTGATTGGAGCAGCAAAGTCTGTTTTAAATTCATGGTTCATCTTGTTATATTTCACAGGCAGAACATCTTACAAAGCTTGGGATGCATTATCATGGCAATTGCAGTTGTGAACTGCTGTAAGTAAAAGCAATCAAACAGAAACGTGTCTCTGTACTTGTGTACACGTCTCAAGAGCAGATGTCATCCAAATTAGTTAACGATGTGAGTACCTAAATCAATCCCATGACCCATGCAAGATAAGAATCTATAGGCATGACCTGAATTTAACCTATTTTCCAGCCTAAATCATTCTTTTGTTCACAGGATTGCCTCCTTTTTTAAAATCTAAATCTTTCAGTGATCAATGAAGTTTCAGCAACCATGCAAGACCGGGGATTGGGTTTCCTTCATTCACAAATCATCCTTCCGTTCACTAACCATTCATCCAGTACAGGCTCGTGGGAGAGCTCAAGCCTCTCCTGTCAAGCAAGGGGCATACCTCTAGATACGCCCTGGACAGGACACCAGTCCACCACAGGGCGCACACAGACACACGCCTTCACCTACACCACTTTTCCCAAAAGCCAATTAACTTACCAGCATGTCTTTGGACTGTGGGAGGAATCCAGAGGAACCAGAGGAAACCTTCGCAAATGTGGGAAGAACATGCAAACTCCACCCAGACAGCACCCCAGGTCCAGAATTGAACCCTGAACCCCCAGCACTGTGATGCAGCAATACCAGTGCCGCTTGGCCCCCATCATTTGAAAAGCATTAAAAGCAAAAGACAAAGACAAGACATAAACAAACAAATTGAACTCTGAGAAAGACTGCTGTATGAAAAATGCGCTTATGTGCTGTAGGAGCACCGAGAGCGTCTAGTGAGGCCATGCGCGTCATGTAGCAGATTACCACATTATTGGCCCCCAGGCAGATAAATAATGAAGCTGAATTGTGCTGGTTGCAAATATTCTGCAGCGTGATAACTCATTTGAAATTGGACTGGTCGTCCTCAAAGTTCCACGTGATCTCGGTCAGGTTGCGCGAGCTCAGCATTACCAGTCCTGCTCTGCGACGTCAGCCACACTCGACTCCAAGGCTCCTGTGAAGAGGGGAAAGTACATGCGCAGTCAGTACATGCGCAGAAGAGCTCAATGTTTACGAATTCAAACTTGTGCCGGTAATCGTGTCTGTCCAGTCGGTAGTGGCTTTGTTAATTGTAAAAAAAAACTTTTTATTTGTAAAAAAAAGGTGCATGTCAGATGGAAGTTCGGTTTTTACGATCACGAGTTCGAACCCAAGTCCCGTCACAGGTTGACTGTTGCTGGGATTTCTCAACCAGTGAAGCACAATAAGATTATTCGGCCATAGCACTCTTGGCTCTCGGTAACACAATGATCCCCAAGTCCTTCCAGGCCCTTGCAGTCACGCAGAGCTGAGAGGGGCACGCCTCTCCTCCAGTGACTGCTGAACCGCCAGGACAGGGCACGTGGGCCTGTGTCATGTTAAAAGACGAGTCGCTCAAAGGTGGGCAGGGTGGATGAGTCTATCTGCTCTTCCTCATCTCTCCTGTGTGCGGTTGAGGGGTCCATTGCTCCACTCAAGTACATCATGGCCAGTCAGGAATGATCAACTCATCCAAATGATCCCAAAAAGATAAAGTGTGATGTTTCTTTTAATGCTCACTATACATAGCTGGTACTACGATTAAATTAAAACACTTGAGAAAGTGGCTTAAAGTATTCTGCATGAAGGCATCACAATATTTAGGGCGTTTTTTTTTTGTAAAGTCTTCCTACCAATTATTGTACTTGTAGGGAATTGGCCTACTGTAACGTAATGAGCACAGTTATTTAAAATATTTTTAGGTCGCAACGCTGCCGGTGTATTTATATAATGTTTGCTAGATGTGGATAATGAGGTATGTGCACACCAACTGTGCATGAATCACTAACAATCAAGTGGGGAAACGCTGCAGTCTGTTCCATTAAAAACAAATCAAGAGCTGGCATGACTCGTTCATTTCACCAGTGACACATGGAGAGAAGTGTAGATTAGCTAAATTAGTGGTCATTAGTAACGCCAGTGTTGTTAGTAATAATTACCAAGTACTGCACATGACCTTTAATGCAGATTGTTGGCTGGAGGAATGGAAAAGTGTACCAACGCACCACGCTTCTTCCCCTGTGACAGCAATGTGCGCACCTGCCTCCTGAAAATTGCCATCACTTTGCCACACCATGCGTTTAAGACTAAAGTGCAAGGAGAACATGGTGATGGGCGGTGTCCTATTTATCTCCATAGTCGCAAAAAAGCTTGGGGAGATGGAGGAGACTCTGCTTTAGTTCAGCGGGACGGAAATGTCCCGTCAGCTTTCGCCAAAACTTGTCCCTCCTGCCTGCCCATCGCAAATACCAGACTCGGCAGTTTTTTTTTACTGGGGGAAGGTACAGGGTCTTGTTAGACAACTGCACCATGGTTAGCATGGCTGTAATGCAGTCCCGGTCAGGTGACAGCCTGCACAAGAGAGATGGAGTCCGGGGACTCTTTTCTTTAAGATTTGAAGTGCCGCCCATCAACGTCCTTGTCGCAGATCCTATAGAATAAACACTGGGTGGAGTCGAGCCCAGTGGAGCTCTGTTGCTTGCAGAATCACAGACTGGTGAAAGTCATCAACATCATCAGAAAGTCAGCATGATGTGGGTCACAGGCTGCTGGAGCCTATCCCAGAAGTAGGACAACAGAGTGCATGAAATGAGAGAGCACGTGTCCACCTCTGTCCCTATGCCTCACCCCACTCCCTGATGGGCTACCAAGTATATTCCAGGGAAACAGAAAGGGACAAGACCTAGCCAGAACATCCTCTTGAGATCAGATTGTCCATGTTATCACGGCGAGAATCTGCCACTCCCAACAAAAATCAGTTACAGCTAACGATACTTAAATTCAGGCGCACAATGGCATGCATTCATAGATGTTAATCACTCCGTGAATGCCTCAAATGTATACATGCATTCAAAAGGATTGTGCAATTCATTGCACTTTCAACTGCATTGACACATTTTTTACAGCTTTTTGTTTAATGCAGCCACACATCGCAGTACGACAAATGTCAGCTTATTTTCAGTACACCTCCAACTTTTAAGCAAAACTAGGGGACACACTTATGCACTGCAATTTCTTTTCACATTCTAACAGTCAGCAATGCAGACTTAGGTGTTTGGACTTTGTGTGCCTACAACACCTTGTTGAGCCAGCCACAATTTCCCATAAAAGCATGGGCGCAAGGATGAAAAAGTGAACTATTTCAGTTAACATATGGCATGTATCAACTGTGGCTACAACTAAGATTAAGTTGTCGTAGGCAAAGTGCCTAATATAGCTGAGTCAGAGATATCACTGATTTTATACGTGCACACTACAGCCATTTAAATTCCTCATCTCTGTTTTAAAGGCCTTTTAAAAGCTTCGCAAACCTTTTGAAAAACTGAACTGAGACACAACTGCTAGCAGTACGACTACTGTTACATTGGCAAGTGCCGATCTGAATAAGCACACGAGCAGTAAACTACAATCAGCTGCCAGGCATCCGTGACACTGTTTGTATTTGCATTTTATTTAGTTTACCGCCATAACTGGGAAAGGCTACAAGCCACGTCGCTCCAGTGTTTGACATTAGTGCTGCAGACATCAGGAGGAAACAAGTAGAGGCACGAGCTGCACGACGCCTTTCACTGCAAGAGAGAGGAGTCACTCCCCTAAACAGTTAACCACTGTAGCTGTGCCACATCGGCAATAGCTGGGGCCACACAGCCTGTCTGAAGGGATCTGCTCCTCTCTGATAGGAGAGGAGCGAGGAACGTGCATTGCAAAACGGGGAAAAAAGAGGACTGAGCAAAATAATCAACGTCTTCGGAGACAATTACCATATGCCCCCAACCTGTTGCTAATTACCCTTTAAGCTGATGTCACAAACGAACGGATTTCTCTTTGACTCTATATTTAGATTGAAACATTTCCGATTTCCCCTCTGGGCCAGTTTGCCCATCTGTTGTGTTTGCAGAGCAGAGTATTTCAATTATCACCTGCACAGTGGGTCTTTCTGATAAGGGACCAAGCTTGAGCGAAGGCAGGGGGTTATATGGGCTAATGCACAGAGATACACAGAGAGGGAGGCACTGGGGGTTCCAGAGCAGAGCCTGAGAAGGGAGAGAGAGGGGGATGGTGAGGAGCAAGTGTGAGCTGGTGGGTGGGTCAGGCAGCATTAGACTAAGGGAGTGTGGTAGTGAGCAGAGCTCAAGGATTGAGCAGAGGAAGAGAAGAGCACTGAGTGGCTGATTCAGAGAAGGAGCGAGGCAGGGTGGGCTTATTGACAGAGCTGAAAGGCGACAAGAGAGACTTCTTTATAGGTGAACATTCCTTCAAGGAAAACAGAAATGTCCACTAGCTTGGCTCTCTGGTCCAGTGTGATGTGAACAAGCTTTAGAAGTCATCACCAGGTTCTGGAACTCTATCTGTGGGGAAAATGTACAAAGGTCAAAAGGAAAAAGAGTGGGGAAAAAAATGTTTATCTCTCGAGGAAATGCAGTTTATACATCCGTTGTACAGGAATCAGATCCATTTTTCTTTATCCTTTTCACGATTGTCTAAAACAGCGCAAATTGGTTGCTTGAGTTACACAACTGTCTTGAGTTTACTACTGAGACCCCTAGTACAGTAATGCAGCCCAGATGTTGGTAACACGTAAGCAGGGCTTGATTTTTTTTTTTTGTCTTGCAGTGCAAATGCTGCTCAGGCCAGCCTGCAATATGAGCAGGGGGCCAGAGCCTCCTTAATTTGCTGTAACCTCTCTTTAATCAGCAGAGAGTATCCACTGTAGTGAAAGCCTCATTGCAGCAGTCTCCCACCCTCTGTCCCCCTTTACAAATAATCATTTTTAAAACATCTAATCATTGTTTAGATTTGTATCAAATGCTCCTTTGGTAAAGTACTGTGATCTAGGGTTGTGTGCATGAGTGAGCAATATGCAGCTCTCTCTGCAATGACTGAGTAAGCAATTCACACAGATGCCATGGAGATTCATTAGGCATGAGATGGTGAGCGTTCCTCCTACTTACCACACATCAGTGACATCAGCGAGGGACACACTGCTCCTCCAATCAAGGCTCACTCTCCTATGAGGCACCATGGAGCTCTGAGAGGTGGGCATCAATCATTCTCACTTGGCAACCAGCCAACATCCATCTGAAGTTCCAAATTGGTATGAAATAAAAAAAAAGACATCACAGTTATTATATATGTGTGCAATGAAAGAATATGAATCCTGGTCTTCTCGTATTGAAACTGCAGAATTAACATGGTCTGTTTGGCCAGGGCATAAAACCCTGTTTGGGAAATATTGCCAGGAATCTGAGTCACTGCAAGAGTGTAGTAATACAATACAGTGTGTGGACATTGGCTAGGCTCCTGTTTTTAGATTGATCTATTCAAAAATAAGAAGTGCCAGACCCTCTTAGTTTAACTATGGGGTACTTGTGTTTACATTTCATGAGCTGACAACTCATAAGACAGACCTGTCAAATCAGGCTAGATTATTTCCCTTTTCCCCATGTGGCAGCTGTAACATCTGCCTGTGGGTGACCTTGTGTCCGCCCCCCCTTCCCACCTGACCACTGTCAAGCACCAAACAAAACCTTTATTGCTTTTTCTCAACCAGGCAATTGTGAGTCTCTTGCATGACTTTAAAAAAAAAAAAGTTCAACAGCCTGGATTCAATCACCGACAACTTCCAAATAATAACAGAAATCTGATATTTCTAAAAAAAAAAAAAGAAAGGCATAAATTGCTGCGTCTGCAATTACTGGGTCAAGAAGCAGCCCAGGGAGCAGAGTGTGTGCATACACACACCCACCCAGTCCATAACACACTCACACAATCCATAAGACACACGCAGCCCATAACACATTCACACAATCCATAAGACACACAATACACAGTCCGTAACACACCCATGAACTCCCAGTTACACACACACTCACACAGACACACACACCATGCATGAACTCCCAGTCTCCAGTATCTCCCACATACTCACACAGACACACGCACTATGGATGAACTCCCAGTTATACACAACACACTAAGCATGAACTCCCAGTCTCCAGTCTCTCATACACACACACACACTCACACTAAGCATGAACTCCCAGTCTCCAGTCTCCAGTCTCCAGTCTCCAGTCTCCAGTCTCTCTCTCACACACACGCTATGCCTGAACTCCAAGTCCATCACACAAATACAGGCCAGCTGGCAGGGCGCTAGCAGAACGGGCTGCAGAGGGTCATTACAATCCCTGCCAACCACAACCACTCTGCAACTGACTCCTGCTGGCCTGGCGCTGCAGTGAAGACCCGATGGAGGGAGACAGGGGAGAGCCAGAGGGAGAGAGAGGGGTGAGGAAGAGAGAAAAGAAGGAGGACAAGATGGAGGGGTGAAATGTGTGGAGACAGGTGGAAGGGAAATTAGGAAAGAAGGTGAAGGGGAACAAAGGATGAGAAAACAGGGGGAAAAGTGGGAAGGCTTTTGGGAGAAGGACCAGGGAGATGGGGGGAAGGGACAGACTGGAAAAGAGGAAGAAGAGAAGCCCCATTTCCTTCACATGACCGACCCTAAAGAATGTTTTAACATGCATGGATCAATTCCCAGTGGTTAGTGATTTTTAGTGATTTCCAGTGTCTGCAATTTGAGAGCATCATTCCTGTTTCTGTTTTTCCAAAATCTTTGGCAACAAACCTGCAAAAAGTGATCATCACATCAGTTACACACCACAGACCCTGCTGTGTCCTTCTGCGTGAGACTGAGACAGGGCTGTCAGCTGGGCCCGCCCATTCATTGATTTTTTATCATTAATTCATTCATTGATTCTAGACAAATGTCAATTGAGGCAGATTCAATTCCATGATTCACTCCACACTCGCCATCTGCTCGGATTCCTCCCTTTGCACGAGCTGTTTGGACACTGTCACTCCTTTTGGGGAAGTGAGTGACGCTCAGAATGACAGCAGAGTACAGGAAATCGGCAAAAAAAAGGGGATGCAAACAGACTAAAAAGGTTCACAGTAGCTTTTGATTTTCGTTTGTATTGCACACTTCTGAAAGTCAAACCTTGCAAGCACGCACCTCATTTTTCTCAGTTTTAAAATACCTACGCCATGCATTTTCTCTGCTTCTCCAGTCTACATCATTTTTTACCACGCCTCTCTGTGCTTTTCCCCCCAGTGTGCTTATCTAATCTTTACTCTGTTTTGACCAGAACACAGCCCTGTAAACCCTTTTTTTAAAGGGGCAAATGTATTTCAGTCAGTGCCTCGTGCCAGATGCTCAGCTCTGCAAGAGCATAAACGCTCATCTTGTTAGTGAAGTATTTCAGTTGAGCTTCAAGGCAACCGTGAGGCAACACAGCTGTCTCTGACTGGCCAGTGAGTCTCCAGGCCAGCTGGCTGCTCCCAGCTCAGATCATGTCAACCCAGCAGGGAAATCACAGGAAAGCAGGGATAACGCGCACTACCACTTTTAGCGTTCCTCCCAAAGCTTTTACAAGCGCGTTTGGCAGGACTGTCGTCTTTGAAGTGCGGGAGACCTATAATTTCTGCACTGTCCTTGAGCTGTCAAAACAGCTGTAACCCGAGCCCGCTTGTCTGCAGCGCGGGCAGACATGACAGGGCAAAAAAGGAAACACGAGGTGCGCGATCTTGCATCTTGCGTCGCGGGGGATTTTGCTCCTCAAAATCCTGGGTGTTTGACCCTACCGCCAGCACGAGAAGAAAAAAAAAAAAAAACACGGCTTTCTGCCCTGCAATCTCCTCCCCATCTCTCCCCGTTTCTGGTCCCTGGAGGAGATGCGTTTTGGCGGCCATCCAGATGTTGCTTCCCAGCATCTGGTTCTTGTCCGGGTCTGCGGACGCCTGCCAGATGCGCGCCGATCTACAGAATCCATACCTCTGCCACTGCAAACAAAATCTACATAGCAGGAGGGGGGGGCCGGGGGGCGGCTTTTAAAAGGGGGGCTTCAGTTCAGTGTGTAAGCCGCAAAGCCCTGGCTTTAACATTCTATGGTTAAGATCACTAACTAAGTAGCTCTCCAATGCAGTGACAGCCCAGATGAGAGACACACCCAGAAGAGGGCCGGTGGACTGGAATCTGGTCCTCAGGGTCCAGATGGTCTTCTGGCGTTAACTCCATCTGAGCTATGAAGTGAATAATCAGTTCCCCTAATTCATGAACTGAATCCAACCCATTCTAAAGCAGGCACTGCTCGGGACTTCGAAAGACTGGCTCGCAAGAACATGAGAGTAAATAGATCCTTGCTTCTTTGGATCTGTCAGATGAGGAGGCTGCCCTGGACAGGATATGGGCCGGACAGATCAAGACCATGCAGCGTGTGATCTTCCCAGTTCCGCTCCGAATCGACGGGTTGGTTTAACGAGCCAATCGAAGTATTTTCTCGTAGGGGGGCTTCTGGAGCAGCCGACCCAGCAGGACCAGCAGGAGCGTAGGGTCCAATCTGGGAAGGATGGCAGGCGCTGTTGTTCAGTGCTACACTAACACGGGTGAGAGATGTCTTATGGGGTCTTGGGGTCGCAGTGTGGAGTACTGGTAAGGGTTGGGGGCCCGGAACTGGAAAGTCGTGGATTCGTGGATGCAGGTGGGATGCTTTACTCAGCTTTCCAAGAACATACCTGGCTGTCTGAATGGAAACAAATATGAGTCACTTTGGTGTAAGAGCTAAGTGCCAGCCAAATAATTATACAGCACTAAATATTAAAGTTATTCACGGATAAAATATGCCTTCTCCAGACGGGAACCAGGAAATTCTGATTATGTTACTTACAATGAAGCAGGCTGGAAACGTGACCCTGATTTTAGACAGACTGACAGAAAGACAGACGGATGAAAGTAACCACGTTAGTTACTCCAAACTGCATTGGGCTGTTCGGAATGGTCTTTGCAAAAGGGTGTTTAGGCTTTTCCTCCTTCTGGCTTAGACTTCAAATTCCCCTGGGAAATAAGCAAACGTACTGTTGCGCACAGAATGCATTCCGTGTCTAACATGCTGGAGGTGATGTGGAAAAGTTCCGACTGCGGATTTGGAAAAGCCAGGAGGAGGGATAGGTCGGATGGCGAGATACTGTCTCCTGTGCCCCGAGGCGATGAAGCTCCAATTACCAGCGTGGTCGTAAATCCTCATCCGATCCAGCGTTCAAGAGTCTCTGCCTGACGCTGGACTGATTGCTATCATGCCAGAGACAGAGGAAAGGGAGAGTGAGTGAGGGAGGAAGATGGGGAGAGAGTAGGGCGGGAGCTCACTGTGCTGCAGATCCCTTCCCTAACTTTTGTCCATGCCCTTACTTTCAATTAAACACACTGAAGCAATGATTTTGATATACTGTATATTAGATAGCATTGCTGTCTCATGGCACTGGGGCCCTGGGTTCAATGCCCGTCCTGGGGTGCTGTCCGTGTGGAGTTTGCATGTTCTCCCCAGGTTTGCATGGGTTTCATCAGGGTGTTCAGGTTTTCTAGCCCAATTCAAAGACATGCAGTACTGGTACGTTGATTCGCTTCTGGGAAAACTGGCCCTGGTGTGTGCTTTTCTGTGTGTGCCCTGTGATGGACTGGCATCGGGGTGACAAGTCATAATCCACGTTGGAATCATGGGTGAAGTTACATATTTCAATGAGAGAGTAAAAAAGAACAGCTAGAATCAGAGGTTCACTGTCATCGATTGCTGCCAGGACAAGGTGACTATGCCCTTCAAGGCAAAGGCAGATTAAACCTGGAAGAGACACAGGTTACAGCGCACAAAGCACGGATATTCAAAAGTACACGGAATAGTAGGGAGAAAGAGCGGAGAGCCCGCAAGTGAGAGAGAAATTCAAAGTACGCGAGCGGAGTAAAATGAACTCTCCTAATTCCCAGTTCCTCTGAGAGTGGGGTGCGAAAGTACAGGAGAGGAGAATATCTGAGGGGGGAGGAAAGAGAAAAGTCGTGGAAGAACAGGAGAGAGAGAGGGAGGGAGAGAGGTACAAAGACTGAGAGAGAGAGAGAAGTGGGAGGGAGGGAGATTTTTTCCGGCGGTTTCCCCAGCTGTCAGACACGACAGCACTTGGAGAGAAACTGCAGACAGAGGTGAGTTGACTTTTCTTCAAGTGGCAACACCAACAAAGAACGCTTTTGGAAAGTGCATTGTCTTGTCCCCTCTTGCTTTCAAGAAGCTCAAGAGCATACGATTTTGCAGCAGGCACGGCGGCAAATGTTTTTTTTTATATATATATAGTTTGTTCTTCAAATATATTCCTATTCCTTTCAGTGTACTCATTTTGCAGATCCAACTTGTGCATATGCATTTTCAAACAATACTGTATGTGCACACGTTTGAACATATTTTTGAAATAGGTTTTGACCGCAGATGTCTAAAATCGAGCGCACCAGTGTCTCAGCACCTCTTTACGAGAATGCGGTTTGACACGTGTAGCTCTTTTGTTTTGTTTTTTTACTTTTTGGTCTGTTTTTTTGGGGGGGTTGGGGGTCAAGACAAAAGCTGACATGTCATTACTTAGCCTACGATGTAAAGTTACATTTTGCTTTTGGATCTTTCACGATCCCAAGACAAACGCCTGCAGTGGTCGCTACAAGGATTTGGCTGTGACCTGAGATTTAGGAAACACAGCGAGCAAAAACTACTGAGTCTATTATTCATCTCTGAAGGGCAAAACCACTGTGGGATTAGACGTGATTCACACATTAAAACGGTTTCCCGTGTCACACCGCCGGATTGAGCACTGTATTAAAGAACGCATTCTGTATGGCATTTTAAGACCATGCCTATGAATATTTCTTACTGTTATTGCATGCTCTGATGAGGCTGCCCTGGGTGTGCAAACTGGCAGCAGGTCATCTCAGCATCGCTGGTTCACACCTGGCAGCCGTCCCGTCTTCATCGTTTTCCATGAGCGTTGGTTCACTGGACCTGCGAATAGTTCGAGGGTTGTGTTATTTTCACCCAGTCAAGCTAAGCAACGGGTAACATCTTTGTGTCACAAATGCAAAAACGCGTAAATCGATGTGTAATACACTTCATCTGTTAGGTCGCACGGCCTGATTTATTTATCGGTGTACGTATCCAGTTTAGATGTATGGTACGGGGATATTGTGTAAATAATACAGCAAGGTTATCAGGTAATTAAACCACCATGCGTTTGTTTATTTATGCACTTAGAATACATTACCTGAAGTACAAACTCTTTAATAACATATTTTTTGCAAAATAGTCTTCATACAATACACAAAAATGGGCTATGGACGCTTAATTTGTTGCTCGCTCTGTAGGTCTACTGTGTATGATTCAACCGTGTAGCTATTTAAAAATCAGCATTGAAGAATGCGTTTTATTGCAGTTAAAGTCGAAATGAAAATGTTGTGAATTGTTGATCCATTAAACAAATAGGTAAGAAAATTCTGGTCTTTCGGAGCTATTTAGTATTGAATTTAAACACACCGTCTGCTTAAGTGATCGCCATTAAAATGTTCCAGCCTTTTAAAAATTGTTAATCTAATGGTTACCAGTAAAACCCACTGGAAATAGTATTGATATTATTATGAGAAAACATATACTTTGTTGATGTCCTAACTATGGACTACGATTCTTCAGATCGAAAGTTAGACTATCATTTCACATGACAGATGCATAGGTGACACCGCCGTAGGCACGCCCACAGTGGGAGTGACATCGCTACAGACACGCCCAAATGGGAGTGGCACCTCCGCAGACACGCCCACTGTGGAATTTTGCTGAGTTGACTATAATCAACAAGGTCAAAACAATCATATTATTGGTTCAGTTAAGGATAATATTTAGGCAAACAATGCATAAAAACCACCAGGTATTGGGATTAGGGGACAACCATAGTAAAGCCTTGCCCTAGAAAGGGCAAGATGGCAGGACGCTGTTGGAAAATAACCTCAGGTCTCTTCAGACCTTAAAATAGAAGGTATTCTTGCAGTCTTGAGTATCATTGATACTCAAGCTGCCATATTACAGAAGGCGACTTTCATAACCTTCAGGAGTTTCTGGGATGAATGGCCTGATACACACAGAAGACACAACAAGGACTGTTACACCTTCTTGTGCTTGTAACCTTTGGTTTTAATCTTCTTCCAGGTGCAGCCATGTTTGGAGTCTGTTTGCCACTCCTCCTCCTCCTCCTCCCCACGTTGATCCAAGCCCCGCCCCCATCAGAAACCCCTCCCACGGCTTGCAGGCGCTGCTGTGACCCCCTGGAGCCAGCAGAGGGCGCTCAACCTCACTCGCCCACCCCTTTCCTGGTGCCTGAAATCCGACCCTACATCAACATGACGATTCTCAAAGGTAGATACCATCCAGCTTTGCACAGTTGTGAAACTCTAAACTTAGAGAGACTCCTGGGTCCTCAAAGCTGTTCCAGGAGTTCTCCAGAATAACCTTGAGATTCAGCTTGGGTGTTTTAAAAAAAGTGGACCTTCTGTCAGACACCAAGACAAGATCTAACTTAATAAGAACCAAAAAGCTGTTAGTACAAGATTAAGGTGCAGTCATATGCACTGTACTGTTAATCACCTATTGAAAAAAATAGATGATTATTTTAGATGCTGCCAAATAGCAGTGTTTTAATCAGTGGTTCAAATCAGTTTCTGGGAAGACTGACCCTGCTCTGTGGAAGTGTGTGCGCGCGTTGGTCTGCCTGCCTTGTGATGGGGCTGGCATCCTGTCTAAGGCGTACTCTTTCCTGTGCCCATTCCTTGGCAGGATAGGCTCTGGCTCCTTCTCAACACTGCATCAGTTGAAGTTCTTTAAATTGGATGGATGTTCATTATCATGCCATTTCATCTAGTAAACAAAAAATTAGCGAACTCAAGCAACATATACTACTTTGGTACTTGGAAATGTCTATCTGATTAGGAGCTGAATGAAACATACATTTCATTATATACATCTACAAATTAGTTACAACTATCATAAAACATCTTGCAAGAATACAATTATGTTACCTGATTCTCATGCCAGAATATTTATACATATAAAATGGAGCTGAATGTTTGCGCCAGACATTTAAATACAAGCTATATACAAAGTAGATTGCAACAGATTTAACATGTTGATCTGCAGGTATTTTTATTTTCCGTGTGGGAATCAAATTTCACGGTTTTTAATGTGATCTCCAGAAGTCCAGACGGATTTGGCAGCCTGAATGCTTTTCAAAACAATACCTTCAAAACCCCAGAACAAAGAAGACACTGTGTGCTTAGTGGTAACTTTCCAGTTTTTTAAGTCCTGCTTAGATCCACAGGTATGCCAGTGACCTAAAAGAAAAGTCGAGTCAGGATTCAAGTCATTCCCCATTTAAAACTGTTGCCTTCTTGCTAAAAATGGTAGTTAAAAAGGTTGTATTCCAAAAGTGCCTATATATATTCAGCCACAGATTGGATGAACACTATTCTTAGCTGTTGATGTAAGCTTGGCACATTAACTTCTTGCCTGAGTTGCAGGAAAGGGATTAAAACAAAAACACAAGAAAGGCCACAAGTGACAGGAGGTAGTTAAAACCATCTATTCCATTTGATAATCAGTAGCTAATGGATCGAAGGGTCTCATCCAGCTGTTTCTTGAAAGAAACCAGGACATCGGCATCAAAAACAGTGGCCGGGTAGCTTGTTCCACACTCCCACAGAAGTGGAACGTTCCATTTAGTCCAGGCTTAACTGGGAGGACAGACTGTGGTCCTCAAGGACCAAGAATTTGTAGCCCTGAGGGTCCGAGATTAGACAACAGAGGACAAAGAGGAACAGAAGAAGGACGGCGCATGTATGACTGGTCTCTGGCTAGAATTTCACCCTCCATCTTGTTTCCATACCCCCAATTCCACCAGCTCACAGGCTGGTGACCGACAAATCCGTCAGCTTCCAGATGGGGACACGTCACACTGCAACACCCACAGTCTTCTTCTGCTGAAGAAACCCATCGGAGCCATAATGCCGCAAGAGCAGTGTAGCTCCAAGTGCTCTGTAAGGCAGTCCGAATGAGCAATTCGATCCTTCCTGGATAAATCCTAGGATTAAACTCAAACGCCCTAGGGCTGAAGCTGGGGACGAGTGCTATTCATCTTTTGTTCTTTGTTATTCCCGAACAGGGGACAAGGGAGATCGGGGCGACAAGGGGACACCAGGAAAAACAGGCAGAGAGGGGCCACCAGGGGCCCGAGGACCCCAGGGTCCTAAAGGCAGCAAGGGGCAGGCGGGCGCCCCGGGAGACCCCTGCAAGCACCAGCACTCCGCCTTCTCCGTCGGCCGGCGGAAGGCCCTGCACAGCGTGGAGTACTACCAGGCCCTGGTCTTCGACACGGTCTTCGTCAACCTGTACGGCCACTTCAACATGTTCAAGGGCAAGTTCTACTGCTACGTGCCGGGGGTCTACTTCTTCAGCGTCAACGTCCACACCTGGAACTTCAAGGAGACCTACCTGCACGTCATGCAGAACGACCAGGAGAAGGTCATCCTGTACGCCCAGCCCAGCGAGCGCAGCATCATGCAGAGCCAGAGCCTGCTGCTGGAGCTGGAGCAGAACGACGAGGTGTGGGTGAGGCTCTTCAAGCGCGAGCGGGAGAACGCCGTCTACAGCGACGACGTCGACGTCTACATCACCTTCAGCGGCTACCTCATCAAGCCCGCGCTGGAGTGAGGCAGGGGGAGGGGGGGGGGCTGCCCGGGGACGCCGCGGAGGGGAACGTACTGGGCGACGCCTTTAGGGAAACTTCCTTGATCAAGGACAGCGCTCCACCCGATCCGGGGTAACGATGACGGAACATCTTGGGTGCTGCCTTGGGTACTGAAGACGTTCTCGTCCCGAATCCTGTCGAGCACTATCGTTTCAATTTTGACTGTGCAATATTCGGACCTGGGGTGCTAAAGTATCTGCGTGGAATCTGCGTGTTCTCCCTGGGTGTCTGCCCTGTGATGGACTGGCGTCCCCACCCGGGGTGTACCCTGCCTCGAGCCCATTTCTTGCTGGGATAGACTCCCGCTCCCCCACGACTCTGAATTGGATGAAGTGGTTAGAAAATGGATGCATTTAAGCATTCCTTATCACATCCACAAATATTGATATTTGGAAGTATGTCAAGGAATACAATCAGATACAAAAATCTTTTTGAATGCCCCTTTCGGTTTTAAAATGTTTATGAATATACTTCCGATGGATTTGTTTCTTAATATTTATTGTCTGTGTAGATCACAGCTTAACCCCCTTCTCCCGCTGACCCATCGTGGCCTGGTGTCATTTCTTGATTGCTAAAAATGTTGGGGAAAAAAACACTGATAATCACAACAACCTGTGGAAAATTCCATCCCACTTTTTCAAATTCTCTCCCAAAAGAAATTCACGGCTACGTTTGAGGTGGGGGAATCGCTGAATCTTGTTCGATATTTCAAACTTTAAACTGTTTCCAGCTACTTTTAGAAAACTGGGAATTAAGAAACCTGCCTATTGTTGTTTAAGAACACAAGAGAGAAGCTCCGGTGGCCTATCTCATTAACCCAAACCCTAAAATCGATCAGATCCAAGGTGGCTGACAATAGGAAGCTGTTCAGTCTGGCCAGCTCATTCGGTTGCTTAGTAACGCATCAACCCTCCAAATCGCGCCTGGCCTTTTCTCGAAAGACAAGTCATTAGAGATTAAAAATAGCAGGATGAACCAGGAACCAGCAGGGTGGCTGGGTTCTGGAGTGAGTTTCCATTTCGCCTAAGTGAGTTTCGCCTAAATGTGATCATGGTGCGAATTGTGAATATGGAGTTTAGTTTTACACAAGGCAGTGAATCAAACAAGAGCCTACCTGAGACCTGTGTTCATCAAAGGCCACACAGCCAAATGAGCCTGAACTTCCTGTAACACATTCTGCTCCCTTTCTGGTCAATAACAGTCTCAAAGACCAATAGAGGTGTCAGATCTTCACCTCAATGTGTTCATTTATCAAATTCTCCTTGACTGTTGCCGCCTCATGCACCCCGAAATCCACAAATTGAAGGGTTACACAGCATCCAACGGCTTTAACATCCTGCTCGTCACTCCTGCCACTTGCTGTTGGACACGCATTCCCGATCCGTGGTTCCCAGGAGAATAAATGAAATGGTGCAGCTTTTCCGTGTGCTCGGCCCGAAACGCCTTCAGGAATGATGATGAACTCGGATCTGGGTACATCTGTCGAGAGGTGGGAAGCAAAATGCCGTGAGCAAGACTGAGCAGTGAGCATCACGAGATGACAGTGTTGTCAAGTTCATTCATCGCCATCTGGACGGGACCTGGCTTCTTCCCATATGAATGGTGCTTCTCTTTCTGGATTTCGCCAGTATGGATTTTCCTAAACTTCAGAGGAGTTTGAGAACAGTCTAGATCCCGTGCCGATACGACTGGAGAGACGGAAAAAGACTAGATGTACTAATTATGTGTAATTCCTTTTTTTTTTTAAGGAAAGACCATTGCATAAATAAGGATGTATAACCTGTTTACGGGTTAGCTAACTTTTCTTCTGCAAAGGCCTTTTCAGCCACTGCTCCCTCCACCCACTAGGGGGAGCCTGACTTACCTCTTGGAGTTCCTGTTCTGAAGATTGTTCCGAAGAGGCCCATGGTTCACCAGCGCGCACGAGGAAAACTGTGGATCTCCACCAGCACTGCAGTGAGGATGTTTTTGACTTGGGACAAGGGGTATGAAAGGCAGTCAGGACCACGATGCTGCTGAAAGTGAGGGCAAGCTGAGGGGGGTTAGAAACATCTGTGGTTAAATAACAGACCCACTGCTGAGTGGTTAAAGCCATCTGGTGTTCTGTAAGCCCTTCTTAAAGAGAACTAAAATCAGCTGCAGTTCTCAAGGACCTGAACTGGGTACGTAGCATACTGATTTGGGACTATGTGAGGTGGCACAGTGCTTTTCTTATTTTTGCCTACCTGAAATCATCACCCTTGTCAGTGGCATATTTTGTTACCAGATGTTTGCCTATCGCCCTCCAACAGAAGAGATTTTGGATTTAAGAGTCAGATTAGAAGGGTATTTACAGTTTTAGTTCACAGGATACCTGCTGGTGTTTGGTCTCCGAAACCTGCTGGCTAGTCGGCTCTAGGAACAAGAATTCTAGTGAGAAACTCTGTATTAAGAAGAAAGTGGTATCTGGTTAGTGGTGTATCAATTAAGATTTACTTAAAGCAGTGTGGCATCAGTCTACAGTGTCACGTTAGGCTTGATATGTTATGTCACTTCTTATCTGGTGCTCCTCCTTGTCCAGAACTGTAAATAACCTTTAAAAAGAAAGCCTTTCAAATGTACCTCAGCACGCAGAAAGCCAAGAACTGCATGGGGAATAATTGAAATTAGCATTGCAAAGACCTGGAAAGAATAAAAGCAAGTGAATATGGAGATCTGGGAAGAGAGGAAAGGTCGTATTCGAAGAATTATCAAAGATGTCTGAGAAGACCATCCAGATCCCCAAAAGTGCTTTACTTCTGCAGGTGTGGTGGCTCTGAAAAATCACACTTAGAGTGTTGGTTAAAGCATATCAAGAATGACTCCAGATTTAATCTTCTATGTATTGTTTTTCACTCTATAGGCATGCACAATGGGTTTGTTTTAGATATATGGCTTTTTTCCCAAACCCATGTGCAGTACAAAGACTTGATATATCAACACTAATCCCCCTCTGCAGTGCCTCATTACAACCTTGCTGAAACAGCAGTGGGGGGTTGTAACTGACTGGGGGTGGTCTGATGGCTTGTGCTGCTGTAGCAGAGCTCCAGGGTCCTGACACACGCATGACATGGGGCATTGTGTCATTGTGTCTCAATGGAGTTTGCATGCCTCTCCTCCACTTTCATGGGTTTTGTCCGTGTGCTCAGGTTTCCCCATCAATCCCCCCCAAAAAACATTTGGACGAAGT
The DNA here is from genome assembly GCF_040954835.1 of Lepisosteus oculatus. Taxonomy (NCBI): domain Eukaryota; kingdom Metazoa; phylum Chordata; class Actinopteri; order Semionotiformes; family Lepisosteidae; genus Lepisosteus; species Lepisosteus oculatus. The sequence goes on from NC_090707.1 coordinate 36,649,245, forward strand.
TTGGGTGAATGTGAAATTCTCTTCCTCCTTTGCCCTGCGATAGACGGGCATCCCAACCAGGGAGAGAACAGCCCTGGGCAGTCCGTCCTGCCTCTTGCCCTGTGTGTCTGGGTTGGGCTCTTGCCTGCTGTGAGTCTTACCAGGAAAAGAGGCTTTTTGATCATGTGTGGATACAATTCAATTCTAGGAAGCAAATGAGACTCTCATTGTGTAGAGATTGGATCCATTACGGTTTTTACAGGCTTGAACAAATTCAAGCTTCAAGATTTCTGTAACCTGGTACATGTGCGTGCAGATATACAAGGTATAAGGTATCAGTATAAGGTATGAAATATTCAGCACCTGGAGTTGACTCACTCACGCCAGAGAGTAAGTCACCATCTCCAGCAGATGCCAAAGCATATCTGAACTGGTATTAGCGACACAAAGGGAGGTACTGCATTAGGAGAAGCAGACATTGGTATATGGGCACAGATGTGAACTGAGGGATAAAATATAGAAGAATGAGGTACTGTATATGATTTAAAGAAGAGTGTCTGATTTTACTGATTGCAACTAGATCGTCGGACTACACACAGGGTGTAGAGACCATCTGCAGAAAACAGCCATAGAAAGTTGGAGTATGTTGTTTTGGACACTGGCACAGAAAATATACAGTAAATCACCTGCTACAGGGCATAAGGAATGAGTATGGAGGATCTAGAGAATCGAGGTAAAAATGTGTTACACTTTTTACACACTGGGGAGTTTTAGGAACAACTGATTTTTTTTCCAAGGTTGTGAAAGCTCAGAAGCAGGTGCAATAGGCACAGACTGTGCAGAAAGGAAACGGCACATAATCCAATCAGAACAAAGAATAGAGAAGCCCTGAAGAAGCAACAGCACCAGTAAGAAGTAAAGCAACAGGAGAAACTGTAAAACTGTCAACTGCATTGAGGATGTCTGCTTTTTTCCAGGAGGAATTACAGTTCAGTAAGGAGCAAATCAAAACCTCGCATCGTGCATGGTGTAAAGACTGCACAGTGAACATGTGACACCTGCATGCTTAAATTTCCATGCAAAATTGGCATGGACATAACAATGGGCAAACCAATGGTTATAATCTGCAGTACGACACCAGGACAATTAGAACCCTGTTTCGGTGGTCAAATTCAAAACATTAAACAGTTTCTGGGGTAAGCCTGGAAGAGATTTTGTGAAGTAATTAAAGCGTGCATATAGATATACTTGTATTTGCATAATGTTGCATATTCTGTAGTATGCAAAACTGCAACTGCAAACTGAAACCTCAATAGGCATATTTTACGAGTTCAGATTGGTGCTTCAGAAACTTAATAAACGCCATGGTGCTACACCTATATTTTTTAAATTGTTTGATGAACGTGCAATCCTTTTATAATGAAATATATAGTATTATTCTGTACATAAATGGTGCATACATTTTCTTTTGTATTCTTGAATATATTGTAATTAAACACATTGATCATTAAAGAAAATCTTGTGTGCATGTAATTGTGCGAGTCCTTGTGCATTTAATCTGCAAGAATATCTATCCTAAAACTGGGTTTCCTTGAAAATGCTTCTGGGCACTAGTATGATGAAAGTAGCAGAAATATTACATCCTTGAGTACCTCTATCAGGTCCCAGTCCAGGATGAGCCCCTACAGCCCGGAGATCACAGTCCAGGGTCCCAGTCCAGGATGAGCCCCTACAGCCTGGAGATCACAGCCAGGGGCCCAGTCCAGGATGAGCCCCTACAGCCTGGAGATCACAGCCAGGGTCCCAGTCCAGGATGAGCACCTACAGCCTGGAGATCACAGCCAGGGTCCCAGTCCAGGATGAGCCCCTACAGCCTGGAGATCACAGCCAGGGTCCCAGTCCAGGATGAGCCCCTACAGCCTGGAGATCACAGCCAGGGTCCTGGTCCTTATTTAAGTGTAATCTGTAGTGTAACCAAACCTCAAGTCTAGGCCTCAGTTCTCCAATCTACCTAAGGGTCTGTGTGGGCTAATATTGAGAGAGAAGATAAGATTAAAGGTTATTTCAGTATTACGACACCAAAGGAACACTAAAGATTTCAACAGAATGTATCTGAAATAATAACGGGATACGTATTCAAAACCTAGACAAGCAAAGGAAAATGTACTCATGTCTTTCACTAAGGAAGAAAATCAACAACATGTCCCAAGCAGGGAATGGACAATGTTCTGTATTAAGTAGCATTCGCAGAAGAGGCAGGAGAATTTCAGGTACTTAACTCACTGGAAATGAACAAATCTCCAGGGACGGTATTGAATTCTAACTGAAACAAGAGATGTTGTTTCCACAGCCATTCAACACAATTCCTTGAACAATCCAGGGAGGTGCATCCATAGGCTGGATAATTGTACTGAAAATTAAAAAAAATAATAAAATAAAATTGCACAGAAAATGATTTACGCTCTCGGGAACGGTGCTCACTTGCACGACGCGGGGACAGAATTCGTGCTGAGCATTCTGCTGATGTCTCTCAAAACTAACCTGCGTGATTGTCACGCCATATTTAAACCTTTTCTAAATCGCTACCGGAATCGCTTTGCAAAAGTAAACAGCACACAAATGCGCTACACAAATGGTAGCACTTTCATATGTTACAGCGGGCAGGCGGGAGAGGAATTCGCACGCCTGTGGTGTGCTCTCCTGTTGCAGTCTCCATTTGACGTAAAAATAGCCGCCGTCTGGCAACCGAGACCAAATCCCGTTTCCGCAAAAGAGCTAGCATTCCCGCCGCCAGCCCTCTGCGTTTTCCTGCGTCCTCGTCTACTCCAAAACCCGCCATAATTGAAGGGTCGCCGCGCCGCAGGGTTGCAGCTCAACTCCCTTATTAACTGGGATTGGCGTAAACAATCCCTGCAACGCCGTCTCGGATCAGAAGAGCGCTTCCGACATTTCCTGGGTCAGCAGTCAACAACCCTCATGTTGGTCGCAGGCGGAGCTCAAAAGCTAAAACAGAAGGACATGTGTTTATCCGAAATGTATGTTTTCCTTAAGAAAAAGCCAGGCTGCAAATACTGAAAAATACTTAACTCTCACTCTTCCACTATATATCGTGTTACTATGAATCACAAATGTATATAAAGAGTCTGGTTTTAAATGTGCACTATTGTTCGGTACTGTACACTCAACGTTCAGCTGTCCTACCGATTCAAACCGCTGTACTTAACTGATCATCTACAGCCGGCTGTCCTACTCACCTTCATACTATTGTAGATGCTGATTCATACCACAGCCCTAAAGGTAAATATCGAATATATAGTCAAAAGAGCAGAATTCAAATCTAGGGGTGATATTTTAAACTTGAACAAGACACTAGTGAGCTAAAAGTAAAAATTCAACAGTGCTGTGTACTAAGGGTACTGGCAGAGAATATATTAAGGCTTCTCGGAGGGTTAAGTCTCAAGCACATTAAGTTTAAATATTAATTGTTATATGCTTTGGTCCTATTGTAGTTGCTGTTTCGTGCTGTAGTCCTACCCAACTCAATTACATAAATTTAATCTCTTATAGAGATTAGCCATATTTCATATTTTATACAGATGCTACTAAATGGTATTATTCTCTTATAGACATCTGCACAGCTTCAACAAAGCTAATTTGATTCATTTAATTGAACTGTATCTCTCTTCATAGAAAAGATACTTCATACTGCACCCTCACAAATACCTTTGGTGGTTCATACAACTGCACTGTACTCTTTATCTATAAAAAACAAATCCTCGCAAAGTTACTGTATATTTCTGCACAGCACAGAGCCCAGTATACCAATTCGTGCATCTTAAGTTCATCTGTACATCCCACAGAAGACTGGATTAGGTCACACATCTACACTGTACACCCCAAAGCAGCAGTGTTTTTCACTGTTTAGTACACCAACAGGTCTTAACCTACTGTCTCACTTGTTGGCTTGGCAACAGCAGTATCATTTCATGTAAAGGTCTGCTAAAATTAGTGAAAAAAGGAGCAAAACAATTGAACTTAAATATCCTCTACAAACATAAGGCTGTAAAGAGGGACAAGAGCATTGTGGAATGTTTCTCACCCCCTTCCGTTGTGAATGGGAGATACCTCTGTGTGCGTCTCTCTCAAACCAGGTAAAGTACTGCAACTCGTATCTCCTGTAACACTATTTGTCTGCAGTGTTCTCTATTGGTAATGTTTGTCTTCCTCGTTGTAGTGTTGTATTGCATTGTGCAGGAAAACACATTTCCTCCCAGAGGATAATACAGCTGGAGTTGAAACAGTCACATCAGCTGTAACCATATAGACAGAGGTGACAGTCCCAGCGCCAGAAATACCATGGATAACCAGATCCCGAAGGATCCCAGTGGATCTGACCAGACAGGGGGTATGCCAGATCCCCCAATGTACAGATGGTGCACGAGAGGGCCGGTGTTTGAATCTGTAGACCAGAGGCACTCCCCTCCTCGGAGAATTCTCAAGAGCCTGAAACAGTATCGCCAGCTGTGTTGTGGAACCTGATCCATTACAACCCTTGAAGAAAAGGCTGCTGCAACAGAGGCCATTTACCAAGATCAAGGATCGATAAATACTGCGATCGCGTTCCAAGAAACTACTGCTGCAGGGAGAGCACCCTGGAAAACCCCCCTAAGCATCCCCGGTTTGCTGCATTGCAGACTTGGCGATGCCTTAAAGAGTCTGGATCAGCTCCACAGTTTTATTTCGAGCTGTCCCGTGAAGTGTCCTAAAAAGATCCAAAAGATCTGATCCCAGGAATTGTTGTTTTTTATTTGTTCAGACTGAGTGATGACTGTGGCTGGGTTGTGACTGCTCAGTGCTACTACCTCCATGCCTAAAGCCACAGAAGCTTGCCAATAGTTTCATGTTCTGACTCATAAAACAAATACTGCATGGAGAAATCCACCACAGACGCATAAAAACCTCTGTGCCTCTTACTCTGGGAGTACAGTGCATGTCTTTACAGGTATAGGACATGTGAAAATGCTGATTTAGACATGAAGAAACAGTACTCGGTAGGCTGCTATATTAAAATGTTAGCAGATAAAAGGAAGCCTCTGAGCACATCTAGCGACTTGGTTTGTAGTACTGTATTGTTAAAACTGCGAGATCCACCCTTCACTGTGTTAAAAGAACAGATGTTTCAGAAAGAATGCAAGATGATGAAAACAAACATCTCTAAAAAGGCTGGAGCAGGGAGATGGCACGCGCTGCAAAACAACAAGTAAAGGTTAATTCCACACTGCCAAGTAGAAAAGAGAAAATGTTTCTTATCTCTGAACAAGGAACTGCTTTTAGATAACAGAGTAAGTCTGCTGGGGTGTGATGACAGCAGAATGAACTGAACAGGAGCCAAGAATTTCAAAACCTGCTCAGAATCTTGAACTGTCTGTGTTACATACTTACAATCTGTCATTATTTTAGAATCTGTTTATTTTCTAAGGAATTTAATCTTCTAGTTTGCCAAACAAGGGAATGTGCGTGGAGTTAATTGATTCTAAATTACTCTTCTTATATATTACGGAATATTAATTACAACATTAGCTGCTCATTTGATCCTTTGTGTTTCTAGAAAACCATGAAAAAGTGGCAGTGGGATCAGAGACAATTAAAAAAAAAGACTACAGAAGAACAGAAACGACTGCAAGGGGACCAGATACAAGTATTTCAAACCCTCAAAGTCATCTCAGTGGTATTCTTCAGAATGCAGTGAAACCCTAACCAGAGGACATGAGTAGATCCTGCATTTAACCTCCAAGAAGAGCCGGCACTCCTGTGCACAAAGAGTGTCGGGAGCATGGAACAAGCTCCACCCAGCCCTGTTGAACTGGATAGCCTAGTTTCATTCACAAAACAGCAGAAGTGGTCCTTGAGTCAATTAACTACTAACTACCAAACAGGCTAGAGGGGTCTGAAGGCTTCCTCTCATTTGTAACTTCATAAACAAACGTCCCTTAGTATGAAACACTGTCTTCTTACTTGCGGTTTCAGGAAATGCGTTTTATTCCGATTCTACTTTGGAAACACTCTACTCTCAGTGATGGCAAAAATTGTTGTCTCCCCTATTTTATCCATGGGGTCGCAAGTCTGGCTAAGCTGACTCACCTACAATTTGTAGAGAGAAAGTGCATAACATACAGAGTACACTCTGCGGAGAATCGATTTTGCTATCCAGCAGATAGCTGATGGATGCATTTCTAAAAGGACTCTGCCTCTGGATATCCTCTTTAAACTGAGGTCAGCTTTCAGAGCAAATGTTGAACAATATATCCCTCCCGTATGTATCAGTGCTTTCAGCTTCGTATTTGAATGACTTTTTAAATGTTGAACGATCTTAAAGAGCGTCTTAAAGAGTGCATTGACTAGCAGAACACTAGATGTGGTGAAGTCGGATTTCCATTAAACGACAGATTTATGTCCATGTAAAATTTCGCTTTTAAATAGAAATCTTACCACGTAATGTACCGCAAACATGGGGACTGACATAAAAGGAGTGCAGATAATAGGCAAAAATATTAATTGGTATGAGGAAATTAGTGGGTCTAATATCCACTAAATCTACCAGAATCTCATTGATGACCTAAACTCCAGTTTACACTGCAGCAGCAAGAGAAATCAGACTTTGGTGTTTTTCTCAAGCTGGACTCAAGTTGCACGTTTAAATAGCGGCACAGTCCGGGACTGCGAACAGTATGCTACTCATCTTGACTGCCACAACCATCTTGATCGGGACAAAAGCGGCATTTACATGACCTTTGACCCCTGCCTGGTTTCAGCGTCTCTCTCCATTTGCCCCACCTAGGTGCACTTCCACATCTGTCCAGCAGAGGCCGCCCAAATCGCTTGTAGCCCGGTGACCGATACTACAGGTTTATACCGCGGACGCGACACTTTTCTGTTTTTTTTTTTTTGCCCGGTTTGCACGTCAGCAGGTACAAAGCAGGAGCGTTCTGAGAAAAGGCTACTCCGATCTGAACGCATTCGACAGCGCCACCTCTACTGGTAAGCGAGCCGCAGGTTAATTTTAAACGTGAAAAACAAAAACTCTGTCGCCTCTCCATATGGTGTCACTTTCAGCTACAACACAAACATTCGAATACAGCACATTCTTTTGGTTTAGTGGTTTTTCATCCGTCCTCAAAATTGAAGGCTGCATTTTTATTGCTGGTTTGATGAGGATTTAAATATAGCACCGGTTAGCCGCGCTGCAGAGATGTTCTTCAGCCAAATGTCGCATTACTACGAGCCTGAAAACAGTCTCCAGAATGTCTCATTTTCGAATGGCTGTTGGTTTCTCTAATGCAGGGTTCGGTAGTTTCATTCTGCCTTTGCAACGAATTGCCAGTGCTTTAGATGTACAGCCGATCCAGCCTACCAGTAGTTCAGTGTAGGGCGAAAACCTCAAGGTAAGATTGTCCATTAACTACAAGACAATCACAGCACGCTCTGACTGAGGGAGAGCTGGGCCCTCACACCAGAACTGTGTATAAACAAATACCTTCACTGCAGCACTACGAAACACAAGAAAACGTAGTATTTAAGTGGGGATATAAAAAGTGCATTCGATGCACGTGAAACTATAATGGCTTACATGCATCTGGAAACACGAACACATTGCCCGCTTGATACCATATCTCTCTAAAACGTAATTCGAGTCCGTAGCTGCGTCAGCATGCGCAGGCTGCAAAGGAACAAGAAAAGGTTTATTCCATGCCAAAAAAAAAAAGAGAAGAGAAACACAAGTGCTTCGACTGCACCTGGGTCAGTTCAGCATGAAACCCAACTGGGCCAAACCGTCTTCTCCTGCTCACGGGCGGAGAGGCCAGGGCGAGATCCCGGAGGGAGGGGATCAGTACGCCAGGTGAAATCGCCGATGCTCGGGTGTGCTGCTCTGAGCACCTTCCTTGACCCGTTTCCGCCTCATCTTTCAGACAGGACATTCAGAAAACCGGAAGAGACGCTGCAGTAAAAGATGACGAGATAAATAATTTAGACATTCTTCCAGCAGACGCTGGATATCTACATATCCTGAGAATAAACAGCATAAATGACCATTTTACCTCGAAAGCGCTACTCTTAATACACTAAAGCCAAAACAAAACTTATTAATGAATGCAAGTAAAACCACTCCTTGTTTATGATGTACTGTTGTAATGATTTAATTCACCTGTATGTGACTTAAGTGATTCTGTTTGGCTTTTTGTGTCCAATGTTTAATGTACGTCTTATGGGGAAAACCAAAGAGACATTTCCGCAGTTTTGGAACAATAAAGTATCTCTACGAATTTCATCTCACGTTTGAATAATTTTAGTTACGAGCAGATTCTTGTTTGTTTACAGCGCCATCTAGGGGTTGACAGCCGCATTGCAGGTAGACTCCCCCTCGCCCCTCTGAAACTGTCCCCAGCGCTCGTTTTCTACTTCAGGCAAACTAGGGGAGGCAAAGCGCCCTCTCAATTATTTCAGTCTCCAGCGGGAAGGCTGCCCGCAGTGGATCAGTCTCAGAAGAGCCATCAGTTCTCTCTCATGGCAGGAAGAGCTCATTAGAAAAATGATCATCAACAACAGCAACGCAGGCGGATCCCAAGTCCAATTCCCCGGAAGGGACGCCGTGAATTCTGTCTCGTTCCCCACCCCCACTTACCCCGAGCTCTCAATTAACAAAATGAGGCATGATTATCGGAATAATTCTTAAACGTTTTCCTCTCTGGGGTCCTTGAAACGTATTCTGGGCGAATCGTGCCTTGAATCAAGGGCATCTTATAAAAATCGAATGGAAGGGGAAATGTTCAGCGAACTGGAGCTGGAAAAAAAAAATCACCCCCAATCACAGTTTTAACCGAACATTAACAACACCTTGAGATCACATTCGGAAATAAACCTCCTTAAAATGGCAGGGGTTTGTTCGGGACGTGGATTATATGCCAGGTAAAATGAAGATAATTCTTCTATTATCACACAACGCTTTCAGTTTTTCAGAACATCAGAGAAGTCAAATTCCACCTGGGTCATTTCTTTATAGTGCTGTAGTTTTTACGGATAACAACCCTTCATGCCCCCCATCCATATGGGAAACCCCCCTGAAAGTCCTGTCCCACTGGAAAGGGACAACGTTTGAGCAGCCAGTCAAACCTTACCTGAGTGTCAAACTGCAAGTGGGAGGGACCCAGAATGCCCTGGATTAACCAGAACAGAACATGCAGACTCCACACAGACATGCTCTTGAATTATGAATCATTAACGCCAACCACCACATCACCTTGCCCAATCTTAATGACCCAGTTCATCAGTTTAGAGCACATTCTCACTTATAATGGAGACCTGCTGTATCCCAAAACAAAACAAAGCATTTACTGGAGCCCCGCACGAGAAATGCTGTGTTCAAGAGGTCAGCAGCAGGGGCCCTACTCAAAGCATGAAAGCCCCAGAACCCTGGATCACAGTCTAGAGCCCTAACCTCAATAAAACAATGAGCAACTGCCACCGCAATAACCCCAAGCTCACAGCTTTTTCCCCCGCCCATCAAAAAACAGCATCAATTAGTCAATTAGTTTAACTCTGGAATCGTTACATCCACCTTGATTTCTACCCAGGAGGTTTGGGAACCACTCAGTTCACCCCAGTGACACTGTTCTACACCGGTGAACTTATTCTGCATCACTATAATTTTAGCCCATTCATACTTACAAATTGATCTTCATGTCTGGACTCATGCGCGACAATCCTTGTACCAAAGCTGGAAGCACTGGGAGTTGCAGGCCGGATCGTCTTCTGCCCCGCCCACCTACCCATCATGCCTTGCTATAAAGCCGCACAAGCAGGCTCGCTGCCGATTGGAGGAGTGACATCTCTTTGCGGAATTCTCCGCGGCCACCTGGGAATTTGCAGGAGTGGCGAGTTGCCCCGGCTGATCAGTCCTACCCTGCACGCAGCGCCTAGATTCAGCGAGTTAATCGAGATCCTTCATTTGGTAGAATCACAGTCGTGCCACACCTGCAGACACCAATCGAACAGCCAATTCTAAAAAAAATACAGCACAAGCCAGTGAGACAGCTCTGCACAGATACAATCAAACTAAAACATATCAACGTTTACCACTAAATATATGAATAAAGGCAAGGTGGCTATTTGGGTGGGAAAAAAAGACGTACCACTGCAAAAGTTTAAAATTAATTTATTATATTTCTTTTCATAGAATTCATTTTGTTTTTCAAGGTTAACATACAGCCATTCATATACAGAACAATAGCCTTTTTTATTTACTCACGTATTCGGAAATTTACACTCTTCCTTGTTAATGGTAGAAGAAAAAATATTCCTTAATTTGTTTTTAGTAAAATGTCTTTTTCTGTCAGCTGTGCATACAACAGCCAAAATCGCTTCACTGATTGCAAGTGGCTTTTCCCTTTTAGACAAACTGGCACAAATCAGAGGCAACAGCAATCCACCCATTTGGCCATGTAATGCTGGGACATTTTTCGAAAGGAAATTTTAAACATAATATTCCAAAGCAGAGCATTTGTGTACAGTGTACATCCGATTGGTTAGAAAATATAAACTTGCTTCTGACAGGACAAGAGGAAATGACAAAATGATGATGAATGCAAATGCAAAATGAATGCAAAATCTGCTTTGAGAAGCTTTTTTTTTGCAGAAACTATTGTTTTTTTTTTCTGTAAGGCATCTGTTAGCCCGGAAAACAGCACAGTGGGTATCTACGTACGACACACAAATAATCCATCAAGACATTAAATCACCGGAAAGACCAGGGAAAAGAAAATCTTCATGTAGGATTTCATTTCTGTGTTGGCACATCCACTTCAGTTACTTGACAAGGTGGCCAATCACTCACAAATTGACAAAAAAAGTGGAAAGAAAGGAAAGATTAGAATGTGCAACGCTAATTTGCTTCCCCCACAACACTTCCTGTGGAGCAGGATGTGCAAGTTTTTTTTTCTGGAATCGTTCATGCACATAGTAAATATCAACACCACACAAACCAGGCTGTGAAAGGAGTACGCAAAGAAACCACAGTAAAGTGCATTTTGCATGGGCCAACTCCTTTGGGATTGTGCGACACTCGATTTGCACATCTTGAAATTTCAAACTTTCGAGGTTGTTCGAAGCGGTCCCAGAATGACGAGGCACCCCAGCACTGCAGGACTGCGGTGGTGAAATGTTTACACGCATTCCTTGTCTGAAGGTTGTGCACTTGATGCAGAAACCACTGGGCGTGCACAGAGCACAGATTCACAGCTGATAAAAGGAGGACTTTAAGAACAGGGGCTGTAAACAATTGGAATCAACACTATAAAAAACCCACAGTGGAGAAATAAATGTTGGTACTTTGCCTTCTCCCAGAAAAGATGGTTGAGAGAATACAACGCAATGCATGAACAAAGCTACATAGCTACACAGACCATAGAAGACACCACTGAAGGTCTATTGGCAGACAGACTGACCAATCGAACTTGCACAGGCTGGACTAATTGACCACAGAAAAATGGATAAGTAAAAATCCATGCCCTTTGCCAGGTTGAGATCCAGTGGTGGCTAACAAATATTCTATTTGTACTAGGGACTTCAGACTAGATGTCGCCCTTTGACATCCACAGCTGGGCTTTAACGAAATGGGAGTACAAGCAGGGCCATAGCAGGACAAAAGGGTAACTGACCAAAGAGTAACAGACATTATAAAAAAAACATTCTAGAAAAGCAATTATACAAATCGGTGATTCACATTTGAGTGTTAAAAACACACTAGCGTGTGGTATTTCCTCTATCAGCAGCTCACAGAACTTTAGGAATGTGCCAACACCAGGATTTTGCCATTTCTACAGTTCAGCAAGATTAACAGGTATGGTTTATGATGAACCCAAAAAAAACAACTAGTTCCGTCCATTCCAGATGTGCCTCCCCCCCAATTCCTTCACATCTATCGTGGGAAGCTTTTCAGCACTGATGAACGGTGACAAAAAGCACTCCAAATTCTGAAATCAGTTTGCTCATCGTGATCAAGAGTCAGGATTTGAAGAGGGCGATCAACGTCTTGTCCCTTATTATAAAGTCATGCAGCCTGAGCCCCATCCTCCTAAACCGACAAGTCAAAAAAAAAACTGCACAGGCCTCTATGTGCAGAGTGGTGCCAACTGACCAGAATTGTTTTTGTGGCCATCACCGCCAGGTACTGCTAAAATGCAGAGTGACTATGACATGGAAAGACAACGGATCCCCTGTCTCGTTAGAGTGTTCTTTTATTTTAATGGACTGCTTCCTATTTTAATCCATACTGGAGAGTCAAACCCTCCAGTAAAGGCGATCTGAAAAGTATGGATCCCAGAACCACCTCATCCTTGGGTCTATCACACCACCCAGTCTGGGAGGGTCAGCAAGACCTGGCTGCTTCCTCGAGCACACGTGGGATCACCTGTGAGAGGCACTCCTCGTGCGATATCGCACGAGGAGTGCCTCTCACAGGTGATCCCACGTGTGCTCCACCAGACTCTCTCTACATGCACCAGTATAGTACATTAGACCCACGAACTGGCCTCGTTTTACCAGTAGGGATGAGAAACTAGGGGTACTTACACAGTCTGTCAAAAATGCAAAGGGCTATTTACACTACAGAGTTTGTTCTTCTCAGTTTACCATTTATTTTCGTATTCAGGCCATAAAACCTAAAAACGCCACATTACTTAATTGCAGAAGGAAGAAAGCTTTAGCATTCTGCTTGGATAGAAACACCGAACCAGTCCCTTTCTTTCTTTTCCGTTACCAGGATCACTAACAACTACGATGGAGCTCTTTTTGCTTTGTCATATGGATGAAAATAGTTGGGTCTGAACTGCACAACTATCGTGCAGCTCGTGAATCTCGTGGTCTGCAGCAGGTGATGCCACTGGGTAATTAAAAGTAAGATCCAACACTACTGATTCGATTTTAGGGGTTAAAAGAACAAGCACTGAATTGTGAACAGCCCTTCATTAACCTCGGCCTCCCGAGCCAAGCCCACACCCACATCCTGCTACAAATCTGCCCACAGTCACAATTCCTACGACTTAGTCACAAACAGAAGTTTACAGTGCATGCACCCTGTTCCTTATTTTTAGATGGTCGCGCTCTTTGTGGTGTGTGTTGCGAGTTCCGTGGGGCCTGGAACAATGCGATAGGCAGGCCTGCCTGGTTTTGATGCGCCGCAGCTTGTGCGTCAGCCTCTGCTTGCCACACTGCTCCAAGCAGTCAGTGAGGGCGGCGTACAGCGAGTCTGACAACCGATCAGTGCGTAGACACCTCCTCTTCCGCTGGGCATCAACCAGGAAGGACACGGAGAGCATGATCTACTGTGACACCACAGCGCACACACACAGCCAGCCAGCCTGTTCAGAACGAGCGGTTCCCACATCAGAAACGCACCGCCTGGCCACTTCTACACAGAACCGACTCCCAGAGACCGGGGCTTGACAGCACACTCACTGGACTGCCTTCCCACCTCATTAAAGTGGCAAGCTGGCGAGATGAAGGGATTCTCGCAGTCGCCCATCGCCGTTGGCCTCCGCAGGGCTGCTTTCCTCAAACGAGAAAGATCCGTCTTGCAGTCCAGCACGATTTCACTTTGCTGCACCTCTTTGCTGATCTCACTGCAGGTTAAGGCTATTTCATAACCCAGGGTGCTCCCTTGACCTCCTGGTGTTGCAAGGAACCACAGGTCGATAGCATGTAGGCAGCAGATCGCTGCAAGGCTACACCAGGGCTGCAGGGTTCTGACAAGCACAGGAAACGAGCAGCAATTCAAGGGGAGGCCTCAGTAGTGTGCGTTATAGGCAGGGCTGCTTAAGAGCTCTGCTGGCTAACCCATCAGGCAGAAATCCGTGAGCTGTGCAAGGTTTTACGCCATGCACTTCCCAAAATTATTTCAAAGGAAATGAGATTTTCTGTAACTTTTCTTCACCCTGGAAGCCCTACCTTTCAAAAGCTCGGGATGGGGGCGCAGAATGGAAACCAACGCCAGTAAGAGTTTGTGACCACTAGGGGGAGTGAAGTGTGCAGACCGCAGAAAGGCAGGGAACATAGAGGGAGAGGGGCCTTTATAAGAGATAAGATCATTTTATTGGCCATATACAATTTCTTGCATTAGGAATTTGTCTTTTCGCAGACCCCAGCCTGCTCTCCATGAGACACACAGGCAGGGAGAGAGGCTTGGGGGTCAGAGCGCAGGGTCAGCCATTTATACGGCCGCCCCTGGAGCAGTTGGGGTGAAGGGCCTTGCTCAGGGGCCCAACGGAGTAGGATTCCTCTACCGGCCACGGGATACGAACCGGCAACCTTCCAGCCACCAGCGCAGATCCTTGGCCACCACTCCGCCCTTTTTTAAATATATACAAGAATGAGAACAGGATGGGAAAAGCCTTCTCCTCCTGTTCGCCACAGAGTGAATTCCAGAAACTGATCCAAGCTGTTTCTTGAGCAATCCCAGTGAATCCCAGCTGCTGGTGCAAGCTTCGGCATCGTCTCCCAGACTTGGTTATGCAACAAGCTTAGAAACCAGGCTGTGCAGAAAACAGGACCTGGAGAGGCCTGAGTGAAGAGAGTTGCAGTAAAGCATCCAGACAGGATGTGCTATAAATCCCCTTCCATTGGTCAGCACAGAGTGGCCAGGCTGCATGTTGTCGTCATAAACAAAACACAACACAATTCCAACACAATCAATGCTGGATGCTTTTTTCACATGGTTGTCTTGAACGTGCATAAATCAGGTTTTGGGATACCAGACACTTATCACAAAGCCTTGCCGTATTAACGGTTAAAGACTGTCAACAAAGTTGCTCCCATCTTTCCACACAATTACACCCCCTCCCCCCCCCCCCTACACACACACCTTCACTATTCCTACCCAAGCTGAGAAACGCACAAAAACAACAACACACGAGATCAGGGATGCCACACACAGAGCTAGTGGTCGTAGTCATGACAACACGCCAGGCCTCCCTGTCACCTGTCCACAGTTTGGTCTTTTTCTTTTCCCTTTTAAAAATCCACAATAAATTAAGAATGTTAAAAAAAAGACAAAAACGAAAATGATTAACGAGAGGTGAACAATCCAATTAACTGTAAAAATAAAAACATATAATCCCGACTTTCACAGACCTCCTTGAGTTCCATTTTTTGTTTTGGTTTTCCACAGCAGATCTGAAGAGCTTTGACACATTCCACATCCACCTCCACCCTCCAAGCCCCCTCACACAATCCAAGGATGCATCCCCAGCTGGAGTATGAGCTCAGGGCGAGGGTGCCAACGGAAGAGACTCTTGCCCTGATCCAATCCTGCATCAAACCCCCCCTCTCTCCCAAGATGAGAACAGAAACAGTGGCTCGTCTTCATAAGCCCCCTTGGCTTGCGGGGGGGAGCCTTTTTGAAAGACGCCCTCTTTGGCATTCCCACAATGCTCTGGGCGTGGCCCGCTACAACTCTGTCCACTTACACGGTGGCTCTGATGGAAGTCCTGGCTCCTCAGCTGGGGATGCACAGTATGCTCATGCTGGTGGAGGGATGCAGAAACATGGTCCAGACGAAAACCATCCCATCGCCCATCATGTCCCGAGACCTCAGCCAGACTGAGCAAACTGCAGAAGATGCTCTCTTACCATTATTTTCTCGTTCAACTCTTTTCTTGCTTGTCCCCCATGGCCGTTTCTCTTGGATCGCTCCAGCCCCTCTAAACGGGCGACACTCAAGACCTCTAGAAACATTATGGGCTGCGCCACACAGAGGACTTGCCCGGGTCACAAGCAGCCTAACAGGAGAAATCAAAACTCGGCACTAGCTACCAAACGTCTTCTTGAAAGAGGCAGCATCTTCTAGTTGCTATTCGAACCCAAGAGCTTAAAAATCACCGTGGGCTCCCGGTCGTCGATACTTTCTTTTTTTTTGGAGGTGCAGAACCCCCGACTACTGCCGGCACCCAAGCTCCGAGTTACGGAGCTGTCTTCCAGCTACCCCTGCAGTGCTTGATCTACAACCCGCCAGTCCGATCGACCAGTTATATTTGGAGGGGGCCTGTCGGCACGCTGCCATCGCTTCCCAGTGATCATTTGACAAGGACGCTATCGGGTAACGTCCCTCTCCGCGCACTATATATAGATGGAGCGTGGAGCCAGAGGGGAATGTGACCAGGGCAGAGTAAATCCCTCACCCCACGACTCGGCCAGCAGCGTCAACAATACTAAACCGCTGGGAAGCGGCTTTAACATCAAAAAGCAGCAGAAGCAAACAGATCCTGCACGAATATCCTTGTCCCTTTCAGCAGATGACAACCCTTGACGACTGCTGGTTTGAGATATTGCGATGCAGACAAAAAGATGAGGCGGCCCACTACATCTTTTTCGTTGCATCAAAAGCCGGAATCGGATGTTAAAACTGGAGGATTCGTCCCCAACATCACCAAACCTTAGGAGGCTTGGTTTTGTGCATTTCATTGGCAATGTGAAACTAAAGATGTCCTCTGTGATGCCTTTTTTTCCTTAATAGACCACCTCTACCTAACACAACAAAATAAACTTTTAGGCTACTGATTGATCGGCTCCTTCTGGGGAATATAGTTGGCAAACTCACAGAAGAAAGACTCCTAAGGAACCGATTGTTAAACCCAGTGACAAAACTGCAGCCCTTCCCCATCTGCTGTCCACATATTTCTGTGTCCTCCTTGAACCAATGTGCAAGCATTAAACGTCAGCAGCATGTTTGCTCATAATTTATTATTCCTTAGTGTATCAATATACAGGGTAAACAAATACTATTTGTTTCTCGCAGGTAACTTCAGTGCATCCCATGTGATCTTGATTTAAAGGTCGGGCAAACCCACACTAACCAAACTGCTGCTGGTCCAGTGACTGTTCCATTAAGGGAACGGGTTTGTCCGGGTTTTGAACTAAGCGATCTGTAAAATCAACAGATCAAACACATTCCCTGATCAACCAATCATAATGACGCTGTTCCCAGCACAAGATGATTTAGAGGTGACCTTTGAACCCTTGCTGGGCTGGGGTTCTCTTTGAGCACAGTCACCTCTGCTTTAGTTCTGCCTCTGACAGAAGAAAGAGGAGGAAAAAAAAAACCTTCCAGTAACAGAGACTCTCATGGTAACAGAGAGACAGCTGTTACTGTCCAGAACATTTTTAGCCTCTGCACCAAGAGAATCATATTAACAAGTGAGGAAACTGTGAAAGGACCGCCTTGTCAGCTCTTTTGTCATTTAGCTCCATTCAAATGCTGTGCACTGAGACACTTTTAAAAGTCACCTTTTACAAGTTCTCAGCGACTTTCTCAAGTGAAGAATAAAGCGAGTATCCCAGCGATATATTCTACCACTTGTCACAGGATCGCATCCCGGGGCACAGCCTTCACCTGCATTTCTAAATCACAAGTGCTCCAATTCTATATTCTTCATCACTCAAAAACTCACCGACAAGCACCGTCATTAATAAACAGGCAGGAGTGTTGTTGATCTGATGACATTCAGTAATGGGAGGTTCAATACATTTCATTCTGAGTGACATCTTTGATGGAATTGAGTAAATGATTTTTGCATTTATGCAGAGATGGTTTATTATCTCTATAGATATGTCATACGTTTTATGATTAAAATACAGGGGAAAAAAATGATTGTGTTGCTATAAGAAGCCTATGGTTTTAGTGGTACCCATCATCAAATTTATAGTGCTTCACTGCTCCGGGAAAACAGGCAGTTTGCTTAACCTTAGTGTGCAGGACCAGATCACCACATCCTCTTTAGCTGCAAGACAGTAGCTATCCTTTCTACTGCACCAGGCTCAAGATGATCTGAGCCAGTGCGATTCCTGACGTCACAGATGAATCATTCCAGTGGGCAGTATATACAATAGTATATCCAAATGGACAGCAATAGCCCTGATCGCTATTCGTGATTCCTTGTGACTGAAAGCAAATTAAAAAAAAAACTACTGAAGCAGTGGGGCACTGTACATACAGTTCTGCACAATGCTGTATATATATAACAATCTAAAAAATAGAGTTGTGGAAATCGCCAGGGAAAATTCAGAACACTAACAAAGGTACATTTCTCTCCATCTGCTTAAACAGCCACAGTGCGTGCTCACTAGGGGGACAGTGCAGCCAGTCTGTGAAGATTTATCAGCGCTGACAAGAGGCGACCCAACAGCGAGCAGGTGAGCACACTGAGCAGCGCACACAGATCGACCTGTCAGGATGATTTCCCCCCTCGTCTACAGGGGAAAACCTGGGCTGGACCGCAAGTCCCCCCCTTACTGGTGACCTAAAGAGGAAAGCACGAGCTGAGACTCAGGCCAGAGGCATGTGCAGTAAAACCAAATGTGTGCAAACAAAATGGGTTGATGGCACTGAAACTGTTGCACTGCATTCAGCCCGTCAAACACAGCCTCAGCTGTGTTTCCTCTTCTGTGAGGAGCTCCTCTTGTGCACACAGGAACAGTTTGCTTTCAGCTTTGAGCACACAGTATTCTGTTTGTGTTTTCATTGCATGCATGATCCCAGATGCCCGTTTCAAAGGCTGCACGCCCACCATTCAAATAATGAGAAGGGTTAAAGAATGTGCAAGCTGCTTAAGAGTCTTAGTGGACTGCATTG
Organism: Lepisosteus oculatus; assembly: GCF_040954835.1. Taxonomy (NCBI): domain Eukaryota; kingdom Metazoa; phylum Chordata; class Actinopteri; order Semionotiformes; family Lepisosteidae; genus Lepisosteus; species Lepisosteus oculatus. Next base: position 36,667,900 of record NC_090707.1, read on the forward strand.
CATTATCATTAATAATGCACAGTGCAAACTGTCTCCTCTTTACCGGATTGTGCTGGTGGTTTGTGGAGAACAAGCATATGCAAGTCCATGCCGTTTCAAATTTGCTTAAGCGAGTCGAGACAGGAAGGCAAATTGAGCCAAACTTAATTAAAGAACCACGTTTCATTAGGACTGCACTGACGGACCTCAGCGTGTAAAGAAAATGACTCCGCTTTCAAAGCAGGCTAACGTATGACGTGTGAATTGGGTTTCTTGAATATCGGCATGATAATCAATTTAAAATTCCCTATGCACTAATAAGATGGACAATCAATTAATGATTCTGTATTTAAAGAGGAGGGTAACAGGTTTACCTTTTTCCTCCCTGAACTTAAGTAGCAAGGAAACTTCAAAGACTATAATATGAAAATTTGCCACCGGGGTTACACTTTAATTTTAATTTAAATTTAAGAACCAGGGTTTTCATTCAAAGACCTGCTCCAGTGCATTGTCTATTTAAGTGCCCAAGAAAACAAGCTACATATCATAAGTTAAGATCAAGAGCTGGCTCTTGCAAAACCTCCACAGGGAGGCTGACAAAATGCTAAATCGATAGAAAAAAAAATGTGTTCCTGTTCTGCTAATAAAATCACAATAAGAAAGCCTGCACTATCACGTCTCCGTCGGAGAGCACAAGGCCCCACGCGGTTATCTGCCAACAGCAGAGCGATTCCTGAGCATCGAGCTGGCTTGATGAGGCAAATCTCGTTTTGGCCCGGATGACCGTCACAGCTCTGGCAAGGACAACACAGAAACCCGCTCCCATCTCGTGGTTTATTATTAGAAGGGTTTTGCATCATCTGCGCAGGAGGGGACGAGCAAGCACGCAGACGGTCGGTTCACAGGAAGCCACAGAGGATAAGAAAAGGAGGAGGGGGACAGTGAGGGGGGAAAAAGGCAGAAGAGACGCTTGCGATTTCCCCACAGCTCCTGGAGTTCTAATCTTCCCGGACAGCAGGGCTGTTCCCTCTCCCTCCCCCACGTCTCCTACGGGTGACGCACCCCGCAGGACGAGCGAGACACACACTTCACCACCATCGCCCTCCACCGGGCGACGCGCATCCCTCAGATTCACCTTCTCCCAGCTCAGAAAAGTCCAGCTTGCCCGGGCCTTCAGTCGAGAGACCGTATCGCCACTCTGGCCGGTTCACCCTTGACCCCGACTCTGACCGGCCACTGGTATTGCCTACAGTCACCTGATGTGTCCCAGCTCTTGAGCCACACCAATGCAACCTGCTGGACTTTGACCACCAAAAGGAGAAATGAATGAATGAAAAACAAACACTTTAGCTCTCGTCTCAGGAAGCGTGGACTGTATTCGGGAGTGGGGTTGGCTGACTTTCTGGCAACACGAATCAACTCCCCACCCCCCCCTCCCGACACACTGACTAAAACATTTTCCTAAGGTCTACACCCTGCAAGTGCAGCCACTACACCCCAAAGTGCTATGAGAACCATGCCAAAACAGCCACACACGCACGCACGCGCCACTGGCTCTGAAACAGGAAGTGATGTCAGTGCCAGCGACCTTTTCGACCCCCTGCTCAGCTGAAGGGGCGGGTGGATGCAGCAGGGGGAGAGCGAGAAGGGGGCAAAGAAAAACCCAACAAGTCCAACGGAGGTCTGTGATAAACCGCCAGTCCCCGAAAAGAAACAAAATAAGCTATCATACTCCATGGGCGCCATTGCCTGCTTTCCGACGTACCCCTCCCGCCTTCCCGGCCGATGCGAAGCCCAGACGCCACCGATAACTCCCTCGCCCTCACTGACGCACACTGCCAAAGTCCGATTTTGTACTTGTGGTCGCGGGAAGGGAAAACCATGACGAGGAGGTTAAAGGGAGGCTGGGCCAGCAAAAAAACAGAGGTCTCTGAATCCTCCCCTGCGTGCCTGGGTCGAGACAACAGCTGTCCGCTTCTCTTCCACATGATGTTTACTTCCGGGTTAAGTGCATGTGTAACTCCCCCCTTACCCTCCGGACAGTTTCCCCTGCTTGGCGTAGGGGTTCTCGAGCATGTAGCGGAACCGGTCGTAGTTCTCGAGCAGGTACTTGGGAGCGTACATGTGCTCCTTTGGGTCCGAGGGAGGGTACTCCTGCACCGAGCCGTCGAACCAGCCCCCCGTGCGGATCAGCTCCCGGATGTAGTTCAGGTCCCTCTTGTCCTCGTAGTCGCCCCAGCGCGGGAAGTCCCCGTTCTGGGCCGACACCAGCTTGAAGTAGATCCCCTCCGGGGTGAAGCACCAGGAGCAGTGCCAGCCGGCGAAGTGGAAGGGGCTGCCAATGGACCACTGGACCAGGATGTGGCCGGTCTCGTTCTCGTAGCGCCGGAAACCCGGCATGGTGTAGTACTCCCGGCGGCGGAGCTTGATGCCGTCGTTGTCGTAGACCGCGCGCAGCATGCCCGTCGTGCAGCCCGACACCACCTCCAGCGAGCCCAGCTGCTTCCAGAAGAAGCCGTACAGGGATTTGCGCATGTGGATGGCGAAGGGCTCCGTCCAGCCGTCGAAGAGCTTGAGGAAGAGCACCCCCTCCTTGGCCGGGATCTCGTCCGCGTCGTTGATGATGAAGACGTCGTCCGGCCGCACCCCCGCCACCCGGCTCATCCCGTCGCGCGTCAGGTAGGTGCGGAGGTAGTCGTCGGCGATCCAGCCGTCCTGCCGCCCCCCATCGGGGAAGTGGTCCAGGAAGATGTAGAGGATTTTGTGCCGGACGTAGTCGTAGGTGCCGTTGAGCAAGCGGTGCAGGAAGTGGAGGGGCCGGCTCTCGCCGTACGCCGTGAAGTTGGACTCGCACACCATGAAGAGGTCCACGGCCTCGGCCAGCTCGTGGAAGCGCACCTGCAGCAGGTCGAACTCGTGGTTGACGTTGATGGCGTTGATGACCCGGCGGGGCACCTCCCGCGGGGCCAGGCGCTCCTTGGTAGGCAGGTTGGAGTGGTACACCATGGTGGGGACCCCGCAGTACGGGCCGTGCCAACCGGGCCGGCACACGCACTTCACCAGCCGCTTGCCCCTCTTGGGCTTGGCTCCTCCTCCTCCTCCCTGTAGCTCCGGCTGCTCCAAGATCTTCCGTGCACTACCCTTCGCGCGGTCGTCTGCGGACTTCGGGACCGCCATCTCCGTGCCCTGCCGGAAACACAGGGCCCCGGCTTTCGTGTGGACGAAGTAGTGGTTGGGATCGTCCCGGAGCTCGAAACTGCGGCGGTGGAGGTCTCCCAGGGGCCCTCTAGGATCCGGGAGGGTCATTCGTGGCAGTTCCTTGTTTTTCTGGAGATCCGGAGCCAGGTTACGATTCTGCTTTTGGATCCAGTTTTCCTGCGGAGGAGACGATATTTTGGGTAAAGCTTTAAAAGTCCACGACTCCCAGGCTTGGACATAATTAACCCAGCTGACCCAAGCAGAAACTATGTGCCAATACATTTCAAACTGAGAAAAGGAGCCAATTCTTCAGGCAAGCAAGCTGCCCAGCCATGCTGTCAATAACTTGGCTTCCTTCAAGAAAGAGATCCTGGGATCAATTACAATATCTATTAACCACCAAATGGGCTTGGTGTGCTAAAAAGGTCTTTTCGTACTGCTTATGGTGGCTTAATTTGAGATTTATTTTATTTTCACGTCATTTTAAACAGTCTCCTGATTCGCTATTAAACGGACAAGGCATTCAACCAGAAAATGTTAAGCAAAAAGTGAAAAGGTCATTCTTCTGCTCTGTTGCAGAATCAGACCTGTTGCAAGACACTTAAATCTGTTTTTTTTTTGGGGGGTGGGAAATCTGTGACCCATATTATGAAAGACATTGCTAAAGTACACATGTAGCTTGAGAACAAACCAGAATCTACACGGCGGCGAAACACTCTGAACATGAACACTGAAGAGCTAGGAAGACGAATGACTGCTGGAAAGCACCACTGTTATATCTAAAAAAAAAGAAACTGAGCAGAGCATTTTGGGCTTCTCTGAAAAATACAGTTTACAGCAGTCTGATACACCCACAGAATCCCATAAGGGGTTCTGAAAACATCTTCTACCAGCTAAGGGAATAAGATTCTAACATATGCATATATAAGATGAAACTGCCTACAGCATTGCTAATGCACAGAGATAAGAATGAGGCACCGCCACTCCCTCAGTACTTTATCTCCAAGTGATCTTTTTATTGCGCCACTATTTACAGCACCAAATCTGCTCTGTCTCTTTTATACTGAGGGAGCAGTTGGACATTGTGGGGCAAGTGATGAGCTGATCTAGGTCATTATAAAGAACGGAAAATATCCAGACTGCAGCCAAGGAGCGTGACTTTATACCCACAGAGATGAATAAGGTAACCTCTGCTTTGAGCTCTTTTATTCCTATTGTGCAACGGCGCCAAAAGGTCTCCGAGCTCATGTCGGTTTTCCCCACACATCCGGGAAAGAAAAACAAGGTTTCGTTTCCAGGCCTGGGAAATGGAGGGTGAAAGTGACATTTGCAGACTCCTGCCCCGGTTGGCTTTCCTGTCACCTGTACCCCCCCCAAAAATAAAGTTTATGGAGGCTGCTGAACAGCGGGTGGCTCTCAGGAGTGACTAGAGCATCTGCATCTGCGTCTCCCTCCGCCTCAAAATGTCCAGGTAAATTAAGGCTTCGTGTTAGAGGCAAGCAAAATGCCCAACTCATCGCCTAAATGCTGCCCTGCCGAGTAGTCTAACTGGTTAAGATCTCGGCACCCCAGCTGAGCCTCAAGGTTCAACTGCACCTGGTGACATCATTAGCCGACGCACCAGTATTTCCCAGAAGGCTGAGGGCCACTGACTCGCCATGCCTGACCAGACCCCTGACCAGTGGCCCTCAGCCTTCTGGGAAATACTGGTGCGTCGGCTAATGATGTCACCAGGTGCAGTTGAACCTTGAGGCTCAGCTGGGGTGGACAAGGGTGGCCGAGGCCATTCAGCAAGGGAGGGCAACACACAAAAACCTTAACCGTCCACTACTACACACACAAAGAAAAAATCGGTCAGCCCTGCAGTGTTTGGCACCTCACTACGTTGTCCAATGTCCAATCGTCCTACTCCCCACCTTGCAACCTTTGTTCGTCTTGACTCTGGTCTCATGCCTGTCTTCCAAGTCTATCTATATGCTATGGGCGACAGGGCCTTCTCCTGCTGCGCCCCAAAGCTCTGGAATTCTATCCCTAAGGATATCAGAGGCCCCTTTCCTGAGCTCCTTCGAATCAAGACTCAACACCTTCTTCTTTAGAAGGGCTTTTGTTTAACGGTTTCTGTGTCTTCCCCTGTATTGCAAACCCCAATTCTGCAGCCTCCTCGCCTTTTTTCTTTCCTCCTGTAAAGCGCCTTTTAAAAGGCGCTATATGGACTCAAGCCCTTTACCTCTGTGCCGCCCGCCGCCGCGGATTCCCTCACGTCCGGGCCGTCCCAGGGCTGGGGAACGACCCCCGGCGGCTCCTCCCGTTCCGGACCCGGCAGCGCCCCCCCGGGGGGCCCTCCGCGGGGGTCCCGGGCCAGCGCGGAGGGCCGCAGCGCGGCGGCCCGGCGGGGCAGGGCCTCCTCGGGCGGCGCGCTGGCCAGGGGCGTGGCCCCGTCCCTCCAGAAGAAGCCGGACACCATGATGAAGGACTTGATGTTGGGGTAGGGGGCGGACAACTCCCGCAGCAGGGACACGTAGTGCAGGGCTTTGTAGTAGTGCAGGAAGGAGATGACACACAGACCCACTGTGCAAAGCAAGAACACTCTGTGCCGTCGCATTTTCATCCTGCAACAGCGAGAGAAGAGGGAGAGAGTTATTCTGGCCGTCTGCCTTCGATCCCAATCTTTCACTTGGATTTCTGAGGTGCATTCCACCTGACTGACCCCTAAAACAGCACGTGGACTACAGGATAGGAGACCTCCTGGGGAAAACTAAGGTTGCTGCTGGAAGAGGTGTTAGTGGGGCCAGCAGGGGGCGCTCACCCTGCGGTCAGTGTGGGTCCTGATGCTCCACTATAGTGATGGGGACACTATACTGTAAAAAGGCACCGTCCTTCGGATGAGACGTAAAACTGAGGTCCTTACTCTCTGTGGTCATTAAAAGTCTCGAAAAGAATAGGGGTGTAACCCCGGCGTCCTGGCCAAATTTCCCATTGGCCCTTACCAATCATGGCCTCCTAATAATCTGAACTAGCTCCATCACTCTGCTCTCCTCCCCACTGAGAGCTGGTATGTGGGGGAGCGGACTGATGCACTCTGGCTGCCGTCATATCATCCAGGTGGGGCTACACACTGGGGATGGTGGTGGAGGGGATCCCCATGACCTGTACAGCACTTTGAGTGGCGTGTCCAGAAAAGCGCTCTGTAAGTGTAAGCTATTATTCTTATTTTGCCTACCCCAGCAGTTACGATCTTCACTTCCTGCCTCTGATCTTCATGCCTGCTGAGCTGTATTTACTCGCACCAGCTGAACCCGTTAATCAAACAGTGGGATCGGGCTCTCCCCTCTCTGCTGGGCTGGATAGCCTTTGCTCAGGAAGGATCGGGAAATGGCACAGAGCCTGCACTGGGGACATGCTTTGGAAAGTTCAGCAAGCCGGATCTTGCAAATTTTTCAGGTCCTGCTTCCTTCTCGTCATGCTTTAACACAAATGGGGTTTGTCTTGGGAAAAGAACGGAGATAAAAATGTTTATTCTGGCACACACAGTGCTCACAGTGGTGTATGTCCTCACCTGTGCACCCTGTCCCGAATTGGTAACCTATTAACAGCCCCAGTAACATGGACAGAAGAGCAACTGCTTGTTTAAGAAACAAACCCAGGACAGCCGTCTCCTGTTTGCCAGCCTGTGCTGAAGGGACACACTTAAAGCAAGACTTTTCTAAGGCCAAGCACTGACTGCAGACAACATTTGAAAAGATCTAGGCTAATTTCACAATAAACACAGCTAAGCTCCTAGATCATTAAAGATTAAGACATGATAGCACTCCATTTCCAGGGATAAAAATGCTTTATAGAAACCATTAGTGGCTCAATCCCCAGAAAAGCCTTTATGGAACCTTTATGGATTATGAAAGTCAAGCTATGAAAGTGTAATTTAAGACTCTGTTCTGTGCGAGGAAAAAAAGAAGGGCATCGGGGGGGGTCTCAAGTCATGGGCAGAGACAGCTACAGGGTCTCTTAATTTCTAATTCAACTTAAAAGTGCAGTTAGCTATTCACGGCTATTACTGGACACTGACGCAAGACCTGGAATTAGTGGAGATCGGCACAAATGTACAGTGTGTGGTACTGTAGAAATCGAACCAAAATGACCACAGTCCCCCCAGAAATCTACCTCCTACGACATCCTGGCAGAAGGAATAAAAACATGTGGAATTTAAAAGTAGTTGACCTACCGAGTCAGAAAAACAATACCATTAAAATAAAAAACACTCCAGTGATATAAAAGCCCAAAGATTACAAACTGCCAAAGACAAGAAAAAAAAATCAACCCAGAGCCAGAGAAAGGTTGTTCTGAAAGTAAGTGTTTAACGCTCCGAATCTCAGTTATTTTAATTTCTACCAGCTGGATTTTCTCCAACATTGAGCAAATAATACTCGCTTTTGCTCAGTACATAATCCAAAATAAGATCATTCAACATACAGCACTTTACACTGCCCTTTCATCCTTTGGCAGAGCAGTGCAACGTCATACTGATTTTACTAAAACCACATGATCCGTGTTTGTCCCTGTACCCTGTTGTAGATCAACTAAACACACACATCCTCTTTGAAACAGATAAGTACTGTAGCAGATAATTGCATGCAATTTCATATATGGAAACTGTGTGGCCTTATGTAGTTTAAAACCAGATTGAAAAAACTCAAAAGGACTCTGCACAGCAGTTTGGATCAATATCAGGAATTATAAGAATCCTATGTAGCCGATTCCTGGAGGAAACCAGGGTTTCAGCTTTAACAACATGACTGTGTGGCTTGTTCCATACTCCCACCACCCTTTGTGAACAGAACAGCCTCCTGTTCTTATGGTTAAATTCACTTGCATGCAGCTCCCACTTGCATCCTCTGGGCTCTGCATGACTGCCGATTCTGAAAAAGCCTGCAGGGTTCCAATTTTAGTCTGGAACAGAGAAGATTAAGAAAGGATCTGATCCGAAGATATTTACAGTCACTTCAACCAGTCAGTTGTACGACACTCTCGCTTCAATCTGACAAGCCTGAAAATAGCATGTGGGCTCATTGTATCTGGCACGCAAAACCAGAATAACTACATTCCAAACTGCACCAGGTACCAGACCGTCCTGTTCAATTGCAATAAGGAACTGAGGCGAGAACTATTTGTGCACGGAAAACAAATGCTTTTGCGCTTCTGCTTTGATGGGACAATTTCTGCAAAAGACCACCAGCTCAGCAGAAAACCGGAAACAGATCAAAACGCTGCGGGAGCAGGAGTCGATCCCGGGAGGAGCAGAGGCAAACGTTACAGATGGGGGAAAAAAAACGCCTTTGTGACGTCACTCAGATCCGAGTCAGGTTTTTAGAAAAAGAAGGTCGAAGCATACAGTAGATGAGCATGAAGCTACACGTGGATTTTACAGTAAAGATAGGAGGCTCCAACACCGGAGAAATAACCTTTGAGAAAGTCTGCGGTGTTTATTAGGATCCATCATTGTCCTCGGTAAAAACCACAGCAAGAGATACAGGTGGAAACTGGAGACATGTATTTAAACTGAGAACAGGAGACACTTCTTTGCCTTAAGGGTCAAGAGAGCAGGAAACAAGCAACCCAGCCATGTTGTTGAATTGAATACCCTGGTATCTTGCAGGAAATAGCTGGGTGAGATTCTTAGATCAGTTAGCTACTAGCTACCAAACTGGTTAGATGAGCTGAAAAAGGACTACAATCTACAGCTGAAAAGCCCTTTATTAAAACAAGGCGAGTTACGATTCCACAGTGCACTAGCAAATTCTCACCAAGACTATTCTTTAGGGTTACGAGCGGCTTGACAGGGTGTCAGACCCTTTTCAAAATATCCAAAGTTAGCCCGGCAGCTAGGTCTCTGGGTTCATTTCTGGACCTGGGGTGCTGTCTGGGGGGAGTCTGCATGTTCTCCCCGTGTTCACAGGGGTTTCCTCTGGGTGCTGCAGTTTCCTCCCCCAGTCCAAAGACCTTGCTGGTAGGTTAACTGGATTGTGTGCTTGTGTGAGCGACTGCCCTGCGATGAACTGGTATCCTGTCCAGGGTGTGCCCCGCTCTGCACCTGTGGCTTGCTGGGATACGCTCCCCTGCGAACCTGTATGGCGTGAAGCTGTTAGAAAATGGATGGATATATTCAGGGGGCAATAAACACATGTTGTTTAATTTGAGAGCTGGTGAAGACCATGGCCGGAAGTTGCATTTAAGTTTAGTCTATTTAGTCTTTTAGTTGATTAGAAATCAGTTTTGACCTGTAAAGTCAATTGGAAGAATAGAGGTGGCAAAAATGCTCAGAAGGCTGTATAGTTATCCTTCTTGAAGCTTCTGAGTATCCGAGTTAAACCCCACTGAGGAAGCTTCTCTGTTCCTTTAACCTGTCTTTCTGCAACCAGTGCTTCTTTTCCAGTAAACTAGTTGATCTTGGAGTTCGTCCCAGGATACCAGTGTCCTTCACAGCAGGGACCTGTGAAAGGAGATTCTGTATTCATCTTTGAGACGGAGACAAGGATCAATATTGTAACTGCGTCCGGAGCCTCTTCGGAGCCATCTGTGCTGCAGTCCATGGTTTACATGACCTGTATCCTGTATAACATCACCGCCCCTCATTCAGAAGGAAAACCCCCGAGACTCCTGCAGGTGTGCTGCCATTGTGTGTTATCATTCTCCATTGCAGCTCTGGAGGGCAGGAATATTTCAAACCCGCCAAGAATACCAGTAACAGGCTCCGTGCCTGGTGACAATCGGTTCCCACATGATGTCCAACAGACGTACTGGGCAGACTAGAAGCAGAGTATTACTTCAGCAACGCTTGCTCTTTATGAATTCCTTTTCCTTTTGATCATCTATAGGACCAGTTAAAATCCGTTTATGACTGCAGAAAGGCACACTGTTTTCGGTTTTCAGTCCACGTCCTTTCATTTTACTCCTGTGGTCCTGAAACCCTCTGCTGGGCTGACTCTGGATATTTCCTACAGGGTCTGACACAGAGAGACAGCAATGCTAACCACTGCACTACCATGTCAACCTATACGCCAAACGCAGAAGCAGATTATAGCCTCTAAAAGTGTTTGGGACGATGCAGTGATGTGCAGTCTAAAACAGAATCGGAAAGTGGGAATACATTCTAGGCAGAATGCCAGCCCACTGCAGGGCACAAGAACATGCAAACTCCACACAGAAGGTACTGCAGACAGGAAATTAATTCCAAGGGGTGAGAAACCGAGCGAAGTTCCACACCACTCTCTTTCTCGCCAGCAGATAAGCAAAGTTGGCGACACTTTCAAAGAGCTACTACAAAAAAAACAAACAATGCATAGATCAATACGAAATTTAAAATAACCGTAGTGAAATTTCCACTCTAACGAATAGAATGTATCACATTAAGGGACGTGTGACTTCTTATTCCAACAGATTTTAGAAGATGATAAGTTCCAAAGGTGGAAAGTCTGTATTTATTCAGTCAAATCACCGCTACAGTACGTTGATTTTACAAAGGTGCGTACAAAGGACAATGAAAACGACGTCAACAGACATTACCCGTGTCCGCTGGTGTGTAGACCACACACAAGAGCCCAAAGACAAAATTACGCAGGTGTTATAATTGCTACAGACGCCAAAAATGCTACACTATAACCTGCTTTCAAATAACACCGAACGAACCTGCACGTATACAGCATATATACGGCAGGAGTTTGAGCGATTGAATGCAAGTTTGTGACATAACTATTACATTTATTTCCGGAGTTCTCACAAACACGTCAAGACATAAATCTTCGGGACAGGTGCAAAGGGCTGAAGTAGGCAAGGTGATTGCTTAAAAGAACAAAATCTACCCGATTTATAACTTTTTAGAATTGTTTTTTTTAAATTATGCCCGAAAACGGGCTACCACCCAGTTGCAAAGGAATGAGGAACAAGAGCGTTTTATGTTGGAAATGGGAGTTTATTAAAAAAAACAACGCGATTTTTAATTCAAGAAATTAAAATACAAGCAAAAAGGTCCCTTTCCGTGTCACGATTTCACAAACTCGTCTGCGCTGTGCATTAAAATCGAAGAACAAAACTCAAGTAAGGGTGGGGGACAGAAAATCACGCTACATTACCTTCACCCACGCTTTCTTAAGTGCCAGGTCTCAAAGTGCAACAGTGTCAGCCTTGCAACACTTTTTTTTAAAACGTGCAACTTGCACCCGGACTGTCGAGAGAAACGCAGAAGTAACTCGCTTGGCTCTGCGTTATAATCACCTTGCACCAGGGGGTGGACACTCCGGCCGGCTCCAGATCTCTCTCGACGCCCTCATCTGCAGCTTTCGCGGCGGTTTCGCGGAGTGGAGAGCGATAACGACACTCTCCAAGCACACCCAGCCACCCCTCCTGCGCCTCCCCTCTCTCTCCCCGAGCTGCCCAGCAGGTTCCTGCTTGCTCTTCTCGTTTATGAGACGCGCGGAGCTCAGGCCGTTTTCCCCAGTTTGCAACCCGACCCCAGTGCCGATTCGAGCCGGCGCAGGCTGCAGAGAAGCGGGCCAAAAGTGCTTCCCCTGCCGAAACGTCAAGGAAAGAGACGCGACATTTTGGCGACACCTGAATGAGGCCCCACAGCCCAGACCTCACGCTTCTTCACCTTCAAGCGTGGCATGAACTTTTTCCTGGTCCAAAAAGTCGTACAGCAATGGCAGCAATTGACGGCGTATCCAGCCGGTCCCACTTAACTGTCAATGACATCAGCTGTCATCAGCCAGGACCGGTTTGCAACTCGCTGTCGGCTGGTTTGCGGTGAACTGGGTGCTGTTGCTGATAAACTGATCAAACCAAACGGATTCTGTAAAATAAAATATTCGGCTGTTCTTTTAGTGAGCGACGATCTAAACAAAATACGATTTCCAGACAGACGTGCAGGACGTCAAGGTTTTCTAAATAACCAGATTATCCGATTGGAGAATGTCTTGACGTATAAAACAAACTACAAGTTGAAATCAAGTCTGCATTTGCTTACTTTATCAGGTTTTATATCTTTACATCTTGGGGAATCCCAGTCGCACCTACCATTCTGCCGTTAGATATCACTGGCGCCCCCTACCGTACCGTAATCACCATTGGGATCTTAACTGGTTTAATCGTTTGTCTCTTCTGCATCGCGCAAGGATTTCTCGCTGGTTTCTCTATTCATTTACGAATCTTCACAAAAATAAATTAGTATGTTCATAATTAATTGCAATCCTCTGTGCCATTTTGCAATGCAAGGCGTTTTTAAAATGGTGCCTCCCAAGATCAACCGCAGCTTGTGCGGACCCGGTATGACGTGCACTACCCGCAATAGGTGCTGATTCTGCAGCCAAGATAATCCTGGTTTACGGGCGTTTTCAGTTGCGAGACTAGTTTTTTACTGCTCGGTACTTCAACGTGTAATCTAAGACGCATCTTATGTTATGCGCTTTTAAGGAACATTTCAGCTCTCTTGGTTTTTGTCTTGTGACAACGGTGCGAGTCTTTTTGGCCAGGCTGTTGCTGGACATTAGACCCTGCTTTTCATCTGACCTGTCTGGGTAAATAAAGGATTCTTCAGCACTTGTCAGAACAGTATTAAATACGTCTGCACAACGCATGCACATTGCCAAAAAAAAGGGTCAACAAAACAAGGGTAAGTACAATGTAAATCCACTTCCAAAACTATTCATCCAATTACAGAACGCAGGAGAGCCGGAGTCTATCCCAGCAAGCAATGGGCCCAAGGCAGGATACCCCCTGGACAGGACACCAGTCCATCAGGGCCCACACAGACCAACAGACTCACAGCAGGGCCAGTTTTCCCAGAAGCCAGTTAACCTACCTGCATGTCTTTGGACCGTGAGAGGAAACCCATGTGAACACAAAGAGAACATGCAAACTCCACACAGACAGCACCCCAGTCCTGTGAAGCAGTGATGTTAACCACTGCGCCACTGTGCCGCTCAGTGTAAATAATCGTAAAAATAACTCCACGAACCATGGCACTGGACCTACCCCTTGAGGTTACAAAGAAGAAGGCCATTCAGCACATCTAGAATTCACTGGGGTGCCATTATACCACCGATGCCAGAATAACGTACTCTTGAGCAAAACGCGTTTTGATCTCAGCATCTCGGGTTGTGCGGATATTTCGCGGACTCGCACAGCGGTTGTAAAACGAGTTGGAGGTCATGTCCGTGTGTATGTGGTGCACACCTCCACTGAGTATAACACTGTGGTGAGGACCAGCAGAGCTTTTAAGAAGGGAGTTCCCATCAAGTGAGCAAATCTCTTGCAGCACAATCTACTCTCTTAGACCGCTAATTCAGCTCCATTAAGCCTAACATACTGTGTAGACTAGTGGAACTTTTCTAACAGCAGAAAAATATAAAGAGACCATTTACTGCTTCTTCTTAAGGTCGTGTGGAGTTCAGTTAGACAGCCAAGTCACAGCATACATGAAGTGGTCCTTATGTACAGTGTGACAATGTTAGTTTTTTTCAAAAGAGAATTTGGAAACAGGAACGGAGTCCCTACAGGAAATGGCTGCTTAGCAAACGCATTCAAATTCTGTGGAAAGGGGTGGGGCCAGTGAGCCCTGTCCCCTAGGACTATTTGCTGTGCTAAAATAAGAGCCCCGCCTCCGGTTGTTATTCCGGCACAAAACTGGACAACAGTCTGACCAATCAGAAGGTGATACGCCTGTACGTCAAACATCTGCCCCATCGCTGCAGAAGCGGAAATTAATTTCTGAGATGAGGCAGATTGCCATGAAAGTTGTGTTGCTCAGATATAGAAAGATATAGATCTGTGTTATGTTGTGCAACTTAGTATTAAGCACGAAATCGTGAAAACGAAATCGAGCACCATGTTATCGCAAACTCAAATCTGATTTCCCATGAATTGCAACAGGATCTGGCCCTACCTGCTCACTAGTCTCTGTAGTGACTAATGTAATGTGATGGACGAGTGAATAAATACAGGTTGTGCAGCTGCTTTTTTACAATGTAATAGGACCGCAACACGGCAGCAGACATTTTGTTGCCTCGTTCTGTATCACAGAACATGGCACTGCACATACCTGGAAAATTTGTCTGCGATTGTAAATTGGAGGTTTTACAAGTCACTGTGTACATTTGACTTTTATTGTGGTTTGAAATGCACTCATGGATGCCGATTCCTTCTAACCCCCAAAGACGTACCCCTTTAAGTCAAATGCAAAGAAGAGACCAGAGTGTGCATGTGCTACAGCTTCAGATGGCAATGTTCCGAGCGCGCATGACCTTAAAGTTAGCTGTATTCATCTCCTAGAATCTGAATCGCTCTTGTGAAAGGCAAGGAACATAAGGGGTGAAAAGTAACAGCAACAGCAGGGCAGACAAGTTCACCCTGGTTGCTGTGGTTGACAACCACTCCCCCACCAGAGCTTGGCAGTTATAATGGAGTGTATATTTAGTATAACAGTCAAGCTGTTTTTCTTCCTTTTTAGGGTAAGGCAGCTTAATGAAGCTCTTTTGTTCAAGGGGTTATGTTTGGGGTTATATGGGTCTTCTTTCCCTGTTTGTAGCTGTTGGAGGACACTTGTTATAGAAAACTCTTCCTCCTGTGGTGGGCCAACAGGTATTTAGATGCGTTGCAGGAGAGTCCAAACCGATTCGACTGAAAGCATCTACCCCGTTTCTCGGTCTAGGCAGGAAGAATTACTCCCAGCGTATCCATTTGTTTTTAAAATAGACAAGAACTGGATTCTACTAAAAATCGAGCAGAGGGCTGCCATCTTGATCCTTAAGGGAGAGAATAGAGGACATGTCTGAACACCTGGGGGTCGAGTATCAACCCAGTTGAGCGCAGATGGAACTGGATTAGTAAAGAGCAGGAGGTACCACATTGTGTTTCAGCGGCTCAACAAGAGTGAATTAGTTAAATAATTCTCCGAGTCACAGCTGTGTCACTCCATCTGAAGATCTGGACTTGGCTCAGTCGCTAACAGCCACCCTTAAAGACTGAACAGGTTGTCGCTGCTCGGCTTCGCACGCGGGACTGATTTAAGGCTGGTGGGCTTGGATTCTGGGGGAGCAGGGGGATTGGGGATGTTCACCTAGTACAAACTCCAGTCCCCACTCGAAACAAGAATCCACATCTTACCCCCGGAGGTCAGAGGTCATGTGCTCATCTAAACAACAGGATTCACTGGTCATCTTCACATTGTCAGTTTAAACCCGTGTGTGGAGGGGGCTCATGCGTTTTAGCCGACCATCTGGTCGAAATGAAGTTGTTTCAAGGATTGAGAAATTAGCATCTTGACGTACTGTACAGGAACTGGGCTAACACCAGAAATGGCCATGGCACTACGAGTCTTACTCTAAAGACTAGCTTTTATTTTTACAGTCTTATTTAGAGCGAAAGTGATTGGGATCATAAATATTTGGCAGCATTTCCCTTTTTTTCCCCCCATTTCGGCTACAGAGCCTTCTTCGGGCGTTTTCTTACACCTGAAGAAAGCTCCGCGGCCGAAACATTGTGTTTCCTTTCTTCTCTTTTAAGCTTGGAATAAACCTATTGTTCCATTGGATAAGGTGTATTTGTAAATTCTTTCACTGTTCAAAAAAAAGTTTAAAAAAAGCAGTTTAAGAGGGGGGAGAAAAACCAACCGTGGTTAAAAACAAACGTCCGAACGAGACAATTGCACCTTAGGGTGAGGGGCGAGTCCTCCAGGATGGAGGCGGTTGTGGGCTGAAGTCCCTAGCGCAGTATTTATTCAGCCCAGTCTCTCCTGTCCACCCAGTTGGAAGAGTAAGGGTGGTGCTTGCAATCAGATTGCTGCTTCACACCTAGAAACCAGGATAAGCCACTGGGTGGGATTCAGCTGGAATTACTAACCCATCCTGGGCTGGTGTAAAACTGCTGGCCCTAGGACACTGTATTTTCTGTCTATGGGTGTGACTGCATTTTCCAGTACACAGAGTGGCAGAATACTAATCTGGCAAATGACAGTGTCCCTGTTGTGGATATTCTTGCTGGTTTAACTAATATTTGACTCAGCTGAATTCTTTGCAGTAGATGATATAACAGAGTATTTTTAACAGCCTGCCCTGGGGGCTACTGTGTGGAAATGTGGAAAAGGGAGGCACTTGGGACAGAGCCAGCTTATTTTTAATATGAAGACTTGAGTTTTTGTCCCCGTCCCACGGAGTCACAGGCCCTTGGAACCGAACCGTACAGAAGCCGAAGGAGCCCGGGGTCTCTCTCACGCCTGCCCCCCACCCCCAGCTCCCTGACAGCCCTCCGTCAGCCACCTCCCATTCCCAAATCCAGTTACATAAGCCTCCTCCAGACGGATTCGGAGAGATGCCGAGAGGGGGGGAGGATGGAAATGGGGAGAGAAGTCGCGATGCGTTTGCACAAACGTCACCGCGGTTGATGCGTGTGAGCCGACTGCCACGCCGCTCGTCAATCCAGCGGCTATTTTAAGAAAACAAGATCAGGAGAATCTCAGATACCACAGAGGCGTCTCACTAGAACGCGTTTCTTTAGATCAAGGTGCCATTTTAGAATGGGGTATTGGCCCGGGGGTCTTCAACACTGGTGCTGAAGAACCACAGCCCAGCGGGTTCTACAGACTGGCCTTTACGTCATCGATCTCTGAAGGTCTGGAGCAATTAAACCGTGATCAATTAGAACTGAACTGAACACATCTGGAACAAACGGCACAATATCCTTCACTGCTCAAGGAGCATTGCTTCCTGGAACATTAATGAAGTGCCTAAACAAGTGCTCTTCATCTTTACATGACAGGAGATGACATATAAGAATAACTAGATTGGCTCTCCAGGTCCAAGGGGAGTATTAAGAGGCTCAAAACCTTCCTACTATAGGCAAAAGCTCCCCCAGGTAGTGGATGAGTAAATCTTGAAAATTGGCATCAGAGCTCTGCCTCAGTTCAACAAATCATCAAACAGGAGTGGGACTGCACAGCTGTGGGCTGCCGGCCCGGGAGACGGTCCGAGAAAGGTGCTTCATTCAAGAAACGACTGCTGAACAACGCGCCATGCACGATCGAGTTCAGGTTCTCAAGCCTGTCCCCTGTGCTCTCGATTGGTTTCTCTGATGAAATGGGGAACGTCGCAGAACAACGCCTGGGAAACCACATCATCACTCTGGATAGATAACCGTTTTGTTGGAAGAAACCCTGTGATGGGCCAACACTCCATTAAGGGGTGATGCGCTTAATGATACTCTCAGTCTGCTTAATGCCACACATATTGGGATAAGCTCTGACCTGCTGAGACACTTGCAGATGGCTTAAGAAGGAAGACAAGAAAGCTCACCAGTAAGAGGCCATTAGGGTTTCACCTCGCTCAGTGTGTCACTTTGACCCGTGGATCTCATCCGTTTCTGTAAAGAGGCCAAGGCACCGGCTTCGCCAACATGACGGGGTGGCTCGTTCCACACTCCCGCCACCCTTTGTGTACAGTAGCGTCTCCTGTCCTGCTCTGAGCATCTCATCCATTCGTTTGAAAGAAGCCAAGGTCTGGGCTTTGACGACATGGGTAGCTCATGGGAGTTTATTTCTCCTGGGATGAAGGGAGGGGTGACCCCCCCCCCACAATCATGTGGAATGAAGAGTGTGATCACTCTGGTCCATTACTCTGTGCCTTTCTCTCTGTGTTTGAATAATATTCAAATGTGAAAGTGGTAAGAGAAGGTATTGTTGTGTACCGTACATAAAAACAAGTCACTTTTTTTTCTACTGGCTTGCACTTCTAACGGAACAGAGCATTCCTGGAGAGACTTCCTTCCTTTGTTTTCGGGTCTGTCCTATTTGACAGCGCTGTCGCAGTCTTGACTGACAGCGGCTCTGTCGCCGAATTCAAGATGCGGAGGAACAATGCGCAGTGGACAGAAACAGACCGCGACGTTCAGCTGACATCAGCTGTCTCTGTGCAATCTGGCTTCGGATTCTTTCTGCTCCAACAATGTGGGGAAGCCAGAAAGGAAGTCAACAGAATGTCTTTGATGCAAAGAGGGGAAACAAAAAACGCGGAGATTCTTTTAAATCGAAGGACTCAAAAGTCAGAGTTTACCGCGAGTGAAGAACATAATCCACAATCCAGACATCACTGGTTTGGGTCTGCGCTAAATAAGCCTGCCTGCCCCTTAAAGGGATTATGGGAAACCGACCAGGTGAAAAGGGGTAACACCTGCGAGGTGCAAAGCTGACATCACAACATCAGTAACAATAAAACTACGTATCCCTAAATAAAGTCCGTGTTGCCGAACCGGTTTTTGGTGCAGGTTTGCTCAATTCAGATTTTGACAGGGTTCTTCGGTCACCCAAACTGTGGTTCTCGTAACCCTGCGTATCTTAAGATACTTGTTTTCTCTTCTGTATTGCCTTCTTCAAAAACAACAACATTATACAGTATCTATTTAAATTTGGAGCAAGTAATAGGTTTATTCCATGCTGAAAAGAGAAGAAAAAAAAACACAGCGTTTCAGCTGTGGAGCCTTCAAGTGTGAGGCATCCTAAGTAACTTAGTTCTTAATAGCATGACAAACTCACACCTGAAGAAGGCTCCACAGCTGAAACATAGTGTTTTATCTTCCCTTTTCAGCATGGAATAAACCTATTACTTGTTCCTTTGCAGCCTACGCATGCTGACGTAGCTACCCACCTAAACTATTTAATTTGGGTCACTTCACTCAAATTGAGACCTTACCGAGCCCTATTAAAGTACCCCACACTTGCACAGTGAAGGTATTTGGGGAAACTTAATTGCTTCTGGTTTTCAGAGCTTTGTCAACTTTGGATTCTTAGAGCACCGGGTCTTAAATGTTATTTATTCCGGTCTGTCTAAAAAGACAGGGATTTGCATTACTCATAGAGCAAGGAGCAATGGAAAAATGCAACTTATTTTTGCAACTGTTAAATTATCTACCGGTTAATAGTGGACTGCTCTTTCAAAACTGCTCTTTAGGAAGCATCCTAAGTAACTTAGTTCTTAATAGCATGACAAACTCTACAGCAGAATATTATGAATAATCTCTCTTGGTAGATGGCCTCTGTGTGGTTAGGATACTTGCGAAGGCTCCGAAGCGATTCAAGTCCTTAAGTTTGAACTATAACCCAGGACAACAGTCCTGGAAGAGTGGCACACAATTTGCCCACACTGTAAACGCCAAAGTATTTTTTCCCCCCCGGAGCACGTCCCATCATCCAACTTTTCCTTAACTCGTTCTCCAATCGGATTCTCACAATCCCCGAGCCAAGCCCAGCTCGATAACCAGATTCCGATTAAAACTGGTCGAGCCCCGTGCAATCGCAAAACGAAAGGTGGATTTACCTCTGCATTCACCCCAGCCCCCAGGAAGCCTAAAGGAAGCCATCCCACTGCCTCTGCGAGTTTACGTGATGAAAGACACTCACCTAGCTCAGACAACGACGAACAAACTTAACCACATCTCGCTCTTCAGTCTAACTCGCCCTCGGCTAATAGGGCTGTCTGGCCTTCTTTTCATCTAGGATTTGAAAGTGAAAAATGACTTACAGCCAGCTCCACCCAAAAGACTGGTTTAATTCACCATGCCATCTCGCCTCAGTATGGCAAGCTCTTGTCCACTCTCTCTGCCCCAGTTCACTGCTCTCTATCATGCTTGACTGATATTTAAAATGGCCCTGACACACAAACTCCCCTCCGCACCTGCAGAAGCGAAAAAGGCGTCTGGGGGTGAGAAAAACATCACCGGATGCGATACTTTCGGTTTTCAAGAATGTCAATAAACCGAGAGGCGATTGCACGGTAGTGTGCAGATCTTGATCAGGATCAAACGTTTAAAACCAATTGCTGCCAAGGCTGCCACTGAAGTCTCTCTATGGAGACTTCCTGTATTGCTCTGTATTCTCAGTCTCCCCACATGCCTGGAAAATGTGGTTTCTGGTCGGGGCCTCTTCAGAAGTGCCCGATAGAAATGCGACATTTTTATTTTCTGTGAGGATGCAGGAATCCAGCCACAACAAAACTGAGAAGAAGAGTTCAGTATGCCCCCTTTTACAGTATCGTCCGACTCGGTTTAGCTTGCTTCATCCTTGGTCTTTATGGTGTACCGGCTTTCACTTACTAGTGGACACTTAAATTCCACACTTGAGCATCTACAGCCTTGGTCCTAACCGGTTGCACTGAAGATGGTCAACGATGCTAGACCTCTCTTCGTTTTTGACAGCTACAGCCAGGTTTGGGTGGCGTTGCAGACCTGGGCTCTGTGCGATAGCTTCTCTCTTCTCTAGGCAAACCGCACTGTTGTTTGCAGAGCCGAGGCGTCGCGCCAAAGCAAACCGCTCTGGAAGAGGCCATGCTGGCCGGCCAGGAAACACCTGGGGGACACAAATTCCCGCTGCGCCGCTGGCGTCGCCATTGCGCGGAAGTGCAGACGAATAAAACCAGGTTGAGAAGAGACCAGCTGGTCGGGGGTCAGGGTGCACAAAGCTCTTTTCGCAGGATCCCAGTGCACGATGACTATGTGCGCTGTGCGCCGCGTGTCGAGGGGAAAACCAGGGGAAAGAAAGTTGGGGAACTGGGATGGGGAGTTGGGGACCACAGAGAATCAGGACCTCGGTTTTACGTCTCATCTGAAGGACTGTGCCTTTTTTTTTTGACA
This sequence comes from Lepisosteus oculatus, assembly GCF_040954835.1. NCBI lineage: Eukaryota > Metazoa > Chordata > Actinopteri > Semionotiformes > Lepisosteidae > Lepisosteus > Lepisosteus oculatus. The sequence continues at coordinate 36,688,738 of NC_090707.1, forward strand.
GTACAGTGTCCCCGTCACTATACTGAAGCATTAGGACCCACATGGACCGCAGGGTGAGCGCCCCCTGCTGGCCCCACTTACACCACTTCCAGCAGCAGCCTTAGTTTTTCCCAGGAGGTCTCCCCTGCAGGTACTGACCAGGCTCACACCTGCTGAGCTTCAGTGGGCTGCCAGTTGTGAGATGCAGGGTGACATGGCTGCTGGCCGATAATACAGAGAAGCACCCAAAATTCCCCGTATCATGAGCTTGAGGCTTTGTTCTTGCTGAGTGCATCTGGACAGAAAGAATTATGTAAAGTTAACGTGCTATTAAACAAAATTGCTTCCCCACTCCATTATTGCAATCTGAGCAAGGGCCAGCCAACGGTCGAACCCGAAATGGATTCGGCTGCCATGAATACACCATAATAATCATTATTTTACTTGCATTTACCATGGTAATTATTCAGGACTATTTTCACCAGCACTATGGTATACAGAACAGAACACAACCTTCTGCTACAAGAGAGGAACAGGTAAGAGAGGAACTGCGTAAATCAGCGAGGCGGAACCAGCCGTTTGCAAAAAAAAAAATGGAGATTTGGAGAAACAAAATAAGAACAAGAAAAGTTTTTGCAGAGACTATTCTTAAGCACATTTTCACATTCCACCTGAAGTCAAACATTTTGTGCTCCTTCCAATTGCTAATAAAAATGTATCTACCTGCAGCTTTAAGGCTATTAGGCTTTTCTGCACTTCAGGCTCAGTGACGGCACCAGGGACATTTTCATATTGACATGCATGAATGGTGGGCCCCAACATCATGCCTTTTTTGCTTGTAAAAATATATTAATGTGCTAGTCATTTCTTGTCGCGTTTTTTCCCCCTCAGATGAAATATACAATGTAATGCAGTACATACTGTATACCGATCAATACACCAATAACCCAAATCCACAATCACAACTGCAGACGGACCAGGCCCACAGGGTAAAAATGTAGAGTCTGGACAACTACTGCAGAAATTCTGCAAATACTCCACCGATAATGTTCAAAGATCAACACCACCTTGAAACTGTTTTTTTTCTGGTATTTACTATACTGCAGTTTAATATTATGTTTTTATTAACCGTATAAAGGTCTAATGTAATGCCTATTGGTTCTCACTGGAAATATTTTCCTTTCTCTGAAAAGGCACAGTAGCTTTGAATCCATTGAGTTCCTTCATTAATAAACAAACAGTGATAACATGTCATTTAATTTTTTTTAAAAAACAGGGAAAAAAAGCAGCCAATTTCTGCTTTACAAAATACACCCGGTCATTTGGGCCACTGTCCGACCTCTCTGCAACTCTCTGGCCAGTTTCTCCCAAGGGACTTCTCATATGCCCCATCAAACAGGTGTTACGCGGAGGAAAAAAGATCTCAGTCAAGCTACTAAGAAGATCAGCAAGACCAGTCAAAGAAAAAAAAAAAAGAGTTCTGTAACTCACTAAGCAGTTATTAGACAGACGTTTTCCGATGTCTGTTAATCCTGTGGATGTTGGTTCTGTTTGAAACTGAGCCAAAATTAACCACAGAGCCTCATGAGACCCCAAAAATTCCTCACTCTAGAGAAGAGCCTCTAGACACAAAATACGCCCACTTCCTGATGCTGTTCTCAAAATCTATCCTGAGCTGAACTCTATCCCAGCATGCAAATCCCTGCTTGTTCTGCTGCATCTCCCCCACGCAAATGAGCCTTAATCAAGGCTCTTTACTGGTTATGTTGGGGAGGGGGCGGTTCAAATCCCAGACAGGGGCATAGCTGCTACACCCCTGAGCAAGGTACTGTACTCTGAGTGCTCCCACAAAGCTTTAGAAGCTGGTAACACATTAGGAACAAAAAGCAGGTATTTGTACTCCGGACATGCTGCTTTGATTAAAACCATCAGTCAAATTATTTAATAACGTGCACATCTGCTTTAAAGAAACAAGCCACAGGTGTTTAGTAAGTGGAAACACCTGGGCTGGAGCATTTTGGAGCAACTCTGGAAGTGACGTTATAGCAAAACGGGGAAAAAAAAAAACAGGTTACTGTTGAACCTGTACACTCCAGCATCACGCATCGGGCGCATCTTTAATTGGAGCCGGCTTGAGAAAAGGGCACAGAATTCTGGTGGCACCACTCCAGTCCTTAGAGACCCATCTGGGTTTTCCTCCCACCCAAGACCTTAACTACCCACTTAGCCCTGGAGTCACGAGACCAGTGGCTCTGCTCTCCCAGCTCTTCGGATAAGTGCCAATAGCCCCCCATCACAGACAAACCGGATTGTCCTGGGTTTGGCCTGTGTTACCCTTCACGAGAACACTGCAACTCGACACCTTTCGCAAGAAAAATGCCTGGAATCGCTCTGACCTCTCCCAGTTTTTTTCGGCAGCGGAATGTTGTCAACCCCTGCACAGATTTTCCATGTGCTGCAGGAATTCCGTGGCTGCTTCTCGGAGTTCTGTCCCAGCTCGTTCACCACTGAAACCTGTCAGCGAATCTGGACAATACGGCTAAAACGCACGTTATTTTCAAACTTTAAAGCGGCACCCAAAAATCGGCAGATATTCCGAAAAAACCCAACCCTAAAAGGTACGTTTCACGCTCACACAAGGCCTGTTTTGCGTAACGCAGTGAAAGGGCAGTCTTTTCTTTGTTGAAAAGGGTGTACGCCTACACCCTTGTAAAAGACTAAGAGGGCAGACGATTGCATTCTTTCAAATATTACACACAAAAAAGCCTGCCTGGGGCGTGCAGAACTTCAAACCAACACGCCCACCACCGGAATCTATAGGTTACGGAGAAAAACTTTCAAAACAATGTGTGGCGGGCAGCGTTCAGGGGTATGCATGCTTGGAAGTTTGTTTTTGTGTTCGGCGCGGCAACCGGTTTGCGTGTGTGTATCCGGGTGGGGTCAGTGTGTAGGACAGCACAGGGGCCGACCAGTCTGTACCAGCTGGGCTGCCTCCTTTCAGACTCGTGAGGAGTCTGCACACAATGGAGGCCATTCTCCTCCTCGCAGTCCCCCTGTCAGAGACACTCAAATATCACGGGCTCTCTGCTCTCTCTCTCCTCAGCCACACAATACCCCCCTTCTCTGCACGCTCTCCCCTCCTCGCGTTTTGGCACCAGCGTAGGACAGGGTCCGGCTGACTTTTCCTCCCCCGACACCGGACACACACCCCTCATCTCGCAGGGCGCCCGGCGATGCTGGAAAGATCCGGAGCAACCCCTCAGGATCATTTTCAAGGATCCATACACGGGTGCAGACATGCATCGGGGGGGAGAAAAACGCTGCCTCCGACAATAGTGCCCTTTTTTCACTACTGTGCGTCGCATCACACTGCACACCGAGAGCCTAACCCCAGTGATGACAGCTGGACCCCGGCCAAACTCCTCCCTGCCAGTGAGAGAAAGAGCCTGCGAACCTGGTCTGTCCTCTGGGTCGGCTCCTCACCCACCAGGGCACAAAGACAAACTGGTGTCAGGGAGGATGGCACTCGCACACTCACAATAGTGACTGGGAATCCCCAGGTGGGAGTTCCACAGGACAACACAAGAGGACACTGGGGAGGTACCAGCAGCAGAGGCAGGTGCAGCAGCTGAGGAACTTTAAAATACTACATCACCCATTTCCTGTGGGCCTGCTTAGGGCGTTGTTCGTCATGCTCTCCAAGTGCAGTCATAGCTGACTGAGTGACCGACCGTCTCCCACCGGGACCACCCCACTGCCACAGCGACTGACCGACCGTCTCCCACCGGGACTGACCGACCGTCTCCCACCGCGACTGACCGACCGTCTCCCGCCGGGACCACCCCACTGCCACAGCGACTGACCGACCGTCTCCCACCGGGACTGACCGACCGTCTCCCACCGGGACCACCCCACTGCAACAGCGACTGACCGACCGTCTCCCACCGGGACTGCTCCACTGCCACACAGCTGAATGTCTGGCATCCGGGCCAGTTGGATATAACTTAAATAAACGTGACGTCCGTAACTAGGGTCTTAATCTTTGAAATTCCGTAATGAACAGAGGATCCCATGTAGCAGATTTCCTCAGTAACACTTCCAGTGACCTGCAGGAGCAACAGATCTTCACACGACTCTACAATGAAGGGGGAGTCCGAGTTGCATTTTGCTCTATATTTGTGTGCTAATGCAGGCTAGTCGCAAGACAGCAAACGATTCTAGCAGGAAATGCAAACAACACAATTGTTTAAAACCCTAGAATAAAAAAAAACTTGTTAACATTTTAACCAGGTATTGCAATGTCCTATTTTTAACACCTCACACTGCCATGTCTTCTATCAAACCTTCTGCATCAGGTCTGAACAGATATGCAACTACAACCAGCTTCACCAGGGCGAGACACCATGCTGCTCACTTTATAACTTAGCGGAAAATTACAACCATAAATGACCACCCCACTGCCACAGCGACGGACCGACCGTCTCCCACCGGGACTGACCGACCGTCTCCCACCAGGACCACCCCACTGCCACAGCGACTGACCGACCGTCTCCCACCGGGACCACCCCACTGCCACAGCAACTGACCGACCGTCTCCCACTGGGACCACCCCACTCCCACCGCGACGGACCGACCGTCTCCCACCGCGACGGACCGACCGTCTCCCACCGGGACTGCTCCACTGCCACACAGCTGAATGTCTGGCATCCGGGCCAGTTGGATATAACTTAAATAAACGTGACGTCCGTAACTAGGGTCTTAATCTTTGAAATTCCGTAATGAACAGAGGATCCCGTGTAGCAGATTTCCTCAGTGACACTTCCAGTGACCTGCAGGAGCGACAGATCTGTGACCTCCCAGGTGAGGCATCTTCACACGACTCTACAATGAAGGGGGAGTCCGAGTTGCATTTTGCTCTATATTTGTGTGCTAATGCAGGCTAGTCACAAGACAGCAAACGATTCTAGCAGGATATGCAAACAACACAATTGTTTCATAATAATAATAAACTTTATTTTATATAGCGCCTTTAAAGGTGGCTTCTCAAAGCGCTTTACAAGATGACAATAACAGTAAATAAGAAGACTACAACAATAAATAAGAAGATTTCACAAGATAGGACACAATTACAATTACAACAATAACAATAGAGGAGACCGTGGAAGGTGGTATTAAGAAGAGCAGAGGAGTGAAGAATGGAACCAGTTAAGTAAAGGCTTGTCTGAAGAAGGTTTTGAGTCTGGATTTGAAGCAGTTTAGAGAAGGTGACTCTCTAATATCCTTGGGCAAAGAGTTCCAGAGCTTGGGGGCATAGCAGGAGAAGGCCCCGTCGCCCATACAATGTAGACGGGCTTGGGGGACAGTAAGGAGGGCAGAATTTGAAGAGCGGAGGTTGCCAGGTGGGGAGTAGGGCGGTAAAAGTTCAGACAGGTATTGAGGTGCCAAGCCATGTAAAGCCTTATAGGTGAGCATGAGGATTTTAAAGTCTACGCGGAATGTGACCGGAAGCCAGTGCAAGGACTCCAGGATAGGAGTAATGTGAACACTTGCACTAGACCTGGTCAGGATTCTGGCTGCTGAATTTTGGACATACTGCAGCTTGTTCAGAGTAGATTTAGATACCCCAGGGAGCAGAGCATTGCAGTAGTCAATTCGAGAGAATACAAATATGTTGATCAGCTTTTCAGCCACAGTTAATGATAGCATAGGGCGTAGTCTTGCGATATTTCTAAGGTGAAAAAAAGATGTTTTGACAGTATGCTGTACATGTGGGTCGAATGTTAAGCCAGAATCTAATATAACCCCAAGGTTTTTCAATTTTAATTGAAGCTCAAGTACAGACCCATCTACAGACAGGGTTACAGGACTGGCTTTACGAAGTTGATGGGGGGTACCAATAAGCATGACTTCAGTCTTGTCACAGTTAAGATGAAGGAAGTTTTGAGTCATCCAAATTTTTATGTCAGAGATGCAATTAGATAGAATAGAGACAGCCACATCAGTGTCGGGTTTGGTATGGATGTATATTTCGAGTATCGTCAGCGTAAAAATGAAAGCTGAGGCCATGTGATCTTAAAAGCTGACCAAGTGGGAACCAAGTTTAAAACCCTAGAATAAAAAAAAAACTTGTTAACATTTTAACCAGGTATTGCAATGTCCTATTTTTAACACCTCACACTGCCATGTCTTCTATCAAACCTTCTGCATCAGGTCTGAACAGATATGCAACTACAACCAGCTTCACCAGGGCGAGACACCATGCTGCTCACTTTATAACTTAGCGGAAAATTACAACCATAAATGACCGCCCCACTGACCGACCGTCTCCCACCGGGACTGACCGACCGTCTCCCACCGGGACCACCCCACTGCCACAGCGACTGACCGACCGTCTCCCACCGGGACTGACCGACCGTCTCCCGCCGGGACCACCCCACTGCCACAGCAACTGACCGACCGTCTCCCACCGGGACTGACCGACCGTCTCCCACCAGGACCACCCCACTGCCACAGCAACTGACCGACCGTCTCCCACCGGGACCACCCCACTGCCACAGCGACTGACCGACCGTCTCCCACCGGGACTTACCGACCGTCTCCCACCAGGACCACCCCACTGCCACAGCAACTGACCGACCGTCTCCCGCCGGGACCACCCCACTGCCACAGCGACTGACCGACCGTCTCCCACCAGAACTGACCGACCGTCTCCCACCGGGACTGACCCACTACCACAGCAACTGACCGACCGTCTCCCACCTGGACTGACCGACCGTCTCCCACCGGGACTGCTCCACTGCCACACAGCTGAATGTCTGGCATCCGGGCAAGTTGGATATAACTTAAATAAACGTGACGTCCGTAACTAGGGTCTTAATCTTTGAAATTCCGTAATGAACAGAGGATCCCGTGTAGCAGATTTCCTCAGTGACACTTCCAGTGACCTGCAGGAGCGACAGATCTGTGACCTCCCAGGTGAGGCATCTTCACACGACTCTACAATGAATTGGGAGTCCGAGTTGCATTTTGCTCTATATTTGTGTGCTAATGCAGGCTAGTCACAAGACAGCAAACGATTCTAGCAGGATATGCAAACAACACAATTGTTTAAAACCCTAGAATAAAAAAAAAGACTTGTTAACATTTTAACCAGGTATTGCAATGTCCTATTTTTAACACCTCACACTGCCATGTCTTCTATCAAACCTTCTGCATCAGGTCTGAACAGATATGCAACTACAACCAGCTTCACCAGGGCGAGACACCATGCTGCTCACTTTATAACTTAGCGGAAAATTACAACCATAAATATAGTGTAAGGGGGTTAAAATGCCCATTTCCATATTAATAAAAGGCTTTAAAAACTACACTTCATGCTTTCCATATACAGCCCTTCACTAGTGACACCAGGAAAAGCAAAAAAACAAACAAACTACAATGATCACGTTTTATACAAGTAGCTTATTTTAAAATCGGACAAACCTGAACAGAAAATATCCTCAAACTTCCAGCCTGAAGTCCCTCGCAACTGCTGGAGAAATGCCAAGCTTCTCTGCCTCAAAGATACATATATTTAACTACAGAGCCTCTAAATATTTGCATAGAGGCTTGTCAACAGCAGCATCTTTCCCATTGGACAGACAGCAGGAGGAATGGCTCCCCCCACTGGTGGGAGGGGAACTGCACCTTCACCGCCAATGCCAGGGATCCAGGGCACGGACACTGAGCAATCGCAGGGAAGCAAATATTTGTAGCAGCATGAGCGTCGCGTTTTTCCGAAACCCCATTACTCATTCTGGAAACAGCAAGCGGGGAAAAAAAAATAAATAAAAAGGGTAAGAGGGGGCAAAGTTCGAAGATTCTTCTGATGTGCAAATACGTGATGTAACCATGCCGAGTCTGAGGTTTTGCAAGAAGGCCGAGCGGAGGTGGAGGGTTAAAGGCAGCAGACTGGGAAGATGATCCGACAGGCGAGCCAGGCTTGGCAAACGTGGATTTGGAACAGGGATCCCAGCTCACATGGTCCCAGGGCTCTCTTTCCAGAACATACGCCCACAACTGGCAAGAGATGGATCCCAGAGGAAGCAGCTCTCTTCTCCAGCCCGGGAGCCACCCGATCTCAGACGCGGGGCCCAGGGGCGAGGCTAAAGGTCACACGAGCCCGTCTTCTCCAACACCCAACACCGGCATCAAACCAGAACCGACACCACCTTCTCCCACCATGAGTGCGACGAGAGGGAGAGCTACACGGCGCCATCTTGAAAAGCATGACCAGGCTGCTCTGCAAAGGGGCGTGGGCACAGGGGATGATAGGATGGGCCAGACTGTCAACCAATAAGACTCGCACCTTCCGCTGTCGCAATAAAGCCCGATCCATCATTCAGATCCCAACCATCCCGGCCACAGACTGTTCTCCACCCTGCGCTCTGGCAAGCAGTACGCAAGAACAGTTTCTACTCTACTGCAGCTAACTGCAGTGCCTCAGACTCAATGCATGTCTGCACTGTGCACTTCTTGCACGGACTACCAATTTTTTTGCTGCTATATATTCATTGTTCTCCCCAACATATTTATTGTTCTGTTTTTATTATTTATTATGTGCATGATGTACTGGTTACATTGTGTGGTGGCGTTGGCTGTACTGTGTGTGTCCTGAGAGATCAGTTCGAATAAGAATTCCAATGTACAGATGGCAATCAACTCCTCTACTCTCTATGAAGACCATGTAAATCCCGTCTGTTAATCTGTGGCAGAACGCAGTAATCATTCTGGGGCTCAGGATCTGCGCCTGTGGCTGGAAGGTTGCCGGTTTGTATCCTGCGGTCGGAGGAATCCTACTCCGTTGGGCCCCTGAGCAAGGCCCTTAACCCCAGCAGCTCCAGGGGCGCTGTATAAATGGCTGACCCTGCGCTCTGACCACAAGCCTCTCTCCCTGTCTGTGTGTCTCATGGAGAGACATCTGTGGTCTGCGAAAAGAAATTCCTAATGCAAGAAATCGTATATGGCCAATAAAGTGATCTTTATCTTATATGCTGAAATGATTAAAAACCATCCGAGTGTAGTTCAGAGAGAGAGGGAAATAGACCCAATGACAGGTGCTGATCAGTTCAAACAGGAACCAATCGATTGTTGTTCCAATCTTTAGGAGTTTTTTCAAGCATCAATGTAAAACTCTTTGCACAGTCGGGACACGAGGAAACCTGCGTAGAGATCTACACTGTTACAGGAACTAAACCGCGGACACATCAGGAGGGTTACTGAACACTTTTAAACTTTAAAAGCCATGTAGAAGATTTCTGCTCTGAGGGAGACAGGGCAGACAAGCCCTCTGACTTAACCTGTTCTCAGATTGCACAGTCTCCAAGCAATGGTTGTGGTGTTAAACAGTTTTGAAATAAACAACATTCCAGATAATTACATGGCGCTACTACTGTTTAAGGAACAAGCCTGTAATTTTTAATTGTTCACAACCTGTAGTGAAGTAACAGGTATAACCCTATAACAGTGTGATCACTTGGAAAAACCTTTAATCAGCTAACCTAATTTAAAATATGAATATAGTCCTGTTCTACTGAAACCAAGCTGATATCAACAATAAAATAGCTAAAGGTTTGTGAACATAATCCCTTAGGATAGTGTTTTGCGAATAGTTACTCACCAACTCGTATAACCACAGGACAGACATTAGTAATCCACCAAAGTCTGCATTAATCCTGTGTAGACTATTAATCCAACGTGACATTCATCTTTGTCAAGTGAATTGCACTTTCACAGGTGCAAAAGTAGAACATTATTGATCTCTCTTCCAATATAACATTTTCAATAGATGTTGAAAGAGAGTCATTAAAAAAATAGCACTAAGGGGTAACATCCTAAAACAACACAGGAAACTGATTTGTTTGAAAATGTAGGAGATTCTGATGTATGTAATGCACTATGTTCTATGCTTGTCCTGAAAGGACAGCCCTGCTGCAGACACACTGACCCCTCCAGGACCAGGACTGGACAGCCCTGCTGCAGACACACTGACTGACCCTCCAGGACCAGGACTGGACAGCCCTGCTGCAGACACACTGACTGACCCTCCAGGACCAGGACTGGACAGCCCTGCTGCAGACACACTGACTGACCCTCCAGGACCAGGACTGGACAGCCCTGCTGCAGACACACTGACTGACCCTCCAGGACCAGGACTGGACAGCCCTGCTGCAGACACACTGACTGACCCTCCAGGACCAGGACTGGACAGCCCTGCTGCAGACACACTGACTGACCCTCCAGGACCAGGACTGGACAGCCCTGCTGCAGACACACTGACTGACCCTCCAGGACCAGGACTGGACAGCCCTGCTGCAGACACACTGACTGACCCTCCAGGACCAGGACTGGACAGCCCTGCTGCAGAGCATTAAATCAAGGTTTCAGTACATTAACAACTACGCACACCCTCTAAAAACTACAGCTGCAGAGTTCAGACACATTTAGTACAGCTTTGGCCCAAAAGACCACTGGCCCAAATTTGTGACTGTATCATCTCCAGTCGCATCAGGAATCGGGAGCATCGGTTTCTGAATGGACACAGAACCAGGTTTCATGCTGAAGAGGTGAGAAAGTTAATTCCGAAGACAGCATGCACTGCTCATAAGGGCCATTATTGCAATGCAGCACAATCAATATTTTCAGCTCACAGTCGGGGAGTCTGTTCGCCAGTGCTCTGGAGGGAGGGTGTGTGGACACTAATCTGGACGGCACAGATCCAAGGTCGTATAGACAGGGACTGCCGGCTTTCAATAATTCAAGCACGTCCGTCCTCATCTGCATCCAAAACTGTGAGTCCCCCCTAGACCACACCCATGCCTTCCGATTAAAAGGTAGGAATGCTTTGCGGCGACTACACATTTCTTCAAAACTAAAGAGCAGCATTAAGACCTGCTAATATGTTCAGCAATGAGCATTCCCCTATCCAACAAAAGCGCAGAATTTACCTGAGGATATTTTGTTATGGTTGCACAATTAGGAGTCACTTGAAATCGCTGCTCTGGAATCCGTCCACAGGAGTGAGTTTGTGTACATTTGCGATGATGCATGGTTGTTAGAAACTCTGCTTACGAGGGACTGGTGCTGCATGCAGATAAGAGTGCAAAACCATCCACTTCTGTGGTTGTTAGCGAGTCACACTGGGCGTGCCCTAGTTTCTAGTTCATTTAAAGAAGTAGTCTAGTAAGTACTAAAAGACAGTGCTCTGTGTATGCTAGCCAGAATGCAGAATCCCTGCGAGGGGTAAAACGCATTATGCATGCTTATGGACAAGCCGTGTATGTACGCAAGTGTGACTCACAGTGACACCAACAGTGGCCCTAATGCCAATCCCTGATGTACACCTCTAATTATGTAACCCAGATTTGAGTATTCATGCCTTCTCTACAAGATCCTGAGATCAATTAACTACTTACTAGCCCACAGGCTAGATGTGCCAAATGGTCTCCTTTCATTCATAACACATCATACGTTACATTAAGTGTTTTATGAACTGATTAACTTTGATTAGTCCTTATTCCAAAAAGACTGGAATGTCTACAGCCTACAACTTTCGAATGAACCTTCAATGAGGAACTTAATCAAAAAGCCTTCTGAAAATTTAAGTACCCCATACGCGCTGTGCTCATATCCATTTCCGCTGTTGCTCGAACAAGTCTACCTCCTTTTTTTTTTTAAAACCCACGCCGACTACTCCCCAGAATCCCTTTGCCATACAGATGATCCTCTAGTTTAATTCTAATTACTGTTTCCATAACCTTACATGTAATTGAAGTATGGCGTATTGGTCTATAATTACTTGTTTCAGTTTTGTCACCCTTTTTACAGATGGATGCTACATTAGCAATTTTCCAGTCAGTGGGTATTACCCCCGTCTCCAGAGACTGCTGGAAGAGTCTGTTAACGGTCTATGTATAACATCTCGTTTCCTTTGGAACAATTGGTAGAATACCATCAGGCCCTGGGGATTTGTCTTAAGTGCTTTTAGCGACTGTAACCCATCTGCCTCTATGCTAATTGCATACAGAGGGATGTTATCCATTTCTTCTTTAGTAAATACTTAAAAGGAATATTTATTAGGCATTTCCCTTTAACAGTTAAAGAAGTCCCATTTTAAAATGGAAGACAACCTTTTATCTTTTACCTTTCTTCAGCTCCTAATGTAATCATCTTTTCCATCTCCGCTTTTTAAATACGTTTTTTTAACTTGTGTCATCAGTTCATTGATTCTTTTCCCTTAATCAGATTCTGCTTTTTTAATCTTCTAATAAAACACCTTCTTTCCATCTATATATATATTTTCATAATGGATTTATTCAACCCAATAGCTCACTGCTTTGCTTACTCTTAGGATAAATCTCTTTTGTACCTCAAGCACAATATTTGTATCCATTTTCTACCCATTTCAAACGTCTTGGGTAGAATAGGATTTCTCAACTCTTTTGCATTCTTTCAAAGTATGCTTTCCTGAAATCCTGACCCTCTGAGTGGACTCTACCTCGAGTTTTGAAGCATTATTTTCTTTTGAAGCATTAAGCTTCGATGCTTTGAGCCACATTATGATCACAGAACCATTATGGTTTTCATCTCTCCTTACTCCGTTCGGAAACGCTAGATCAAAGCACACATTTTGTCTAGTAGCTGCACTGACAAAATGAGCAAGGAAGCAGCAGTCAAATTACTACAAGCCCAGACAAGGCAGAAATAAAACAATTCAACCAGCTTGTTGTGTTTCATCAAGTGCTGCGGATTCAGAAACCATTCTGCTACTTTAAAATGGACTTAAACTGGAGATTAAAAGAGACACAAATAATATGGCTTGGAATTTCTTTCCAGGAATTTGGAGAGAAATCCAAACGGATGGGTAAAAGATTCATCTGCAGTCAGGAATTGGAAGAAAAGAAGTTTCTGCATATGGGCAAATCTTAAGAAGTGCAACAGCAATTCATGAGGACTAAGTCATGATTGAGGACTGTGCAGAACTCTTCTGTTTAGAGATTAGTACCAGAATTGTAAAGCGTGTTAATAAAATTACCCTCATAGTACTGGCATGAAGTGCAGTTGAAAAGAATAGGTAAAAGTAACACAATGCAATTATTGCTTAATGAATACACATTCCCTGGCTTGATGCGAAACTAAATCAATTTCTCAAAAACACACGGCTCAAAATACCAAAATATCACGCTACCGATAACTGGAAGAGCCACAGGACATATTCTTGAACTACAGATACAGAACAAACATTTCAGATGTTTATTTATTGCACACACAAAAAATGTATTGTGGCATGAGCCCCTTCTTGACTTAAAGCGCCTCGGCATCTCCTGGTTTTAATTCTTCTATTCTGCAAGTCAGATATTCTCTTAAATCGGTCAGAATGACAATGGTGTCCAAGCCTTCAGCTAAAGAGGGGTTTGAGTTCCCTCTGGATCGATCCGGGGATTGGGGAGCTGAAAGGTCTTGCATTCAAACTATCATACAACACTGAATGTTTATTGCTTGGTCAACCTCGAGTACTTTTGAGTGAACACAATGTATGATAAGCATCAGAAGGAATGCATCATTCAATGGGGGAGATGAAAACGTGATGTTATGGAATAATAATAATAGCTTACACTTATATAGCGCTTTTCTGGACACCCCACTCAAAGCGTGTGCCAGTACACTCCCCACACACCAGCTCTCAGTGGGGAGGAGAACAGAGTGATGAAGCCAACTCATAGATGGGGATTATTAGGAGGCCATGATTGGTAAGGGCCAATGGGAAATTAGAATGAGAATGGACACCCTACCCACCAGACTTGAGCCCCATCAAACATCTGTGGGATGGTGGACAGTGGTATCTAGAGCTCGGAGACCAGTGAACAGGTACATGCATGCACAGACTCCATGAGCGTCAGGAGACGGCATCCCACAAGCCACTGCAAACCGATGGAAAGCTTGCTTCTTTCCGCTTTCTCAGGTAGAAGGCTCATTTGCTACTGCCAAGAGACTCCCACAATCAGCAATAGGAAAGTACTTCTGTTGTATCTAGTCATTAAATGTCTGCGGACCTACTTCAAACCCAAGTCCGTTTTTGTTCTCCACAATCCCGAGAGATAAACCCGCTCCTTGTGGAACGCATTTGTATTTTCGTGTTGCAACTCGTTTCTTTTCCGTTATTGTAAGCCTATTACCGTCGATCCGAGATGTCCCAGGCGGAACGCAAGGAGCTTCTGTCCCATCAAACCTCAGACTCTGGTGGTGGTCACACATCGGAGACCTTTCAGGAGTCGCCCACTGACTTTAACCTGGGACCGTTTACTTTGAAAGCCACAGCGTTCGGCACCGGCCAGCTTCTGCGGCTCGAAGCTCTTATCCAGATGCACAGGTGGCCATGTCCCGAGCGAAAAGGAGCAGCCGCCGGGACATCACCCATGCCGAATCGGAGTCCGATGCCTGCTTAGCCATTTGCGGTTTCCTTCGTTTCGAAATCTCGGCGCGGCGATCATTGCAAAGGGGGTTCCGAGAAATTGTTTCTCCCGCCTGCTCTGCTGCGTCCTGCAGTTTCGCCAGAGGACAGGATGCACTGGGGGGGGGGGGCTGCCGGTTCGTTACAAACCCAGGAGAGCAAGCAGCGTTTGCAAGATAACTAGAAAACCGCGCAAGCGGCTTCCCACATTGGCGTTTTGTTTGAACCCTAATTAGACACAAGGCCTTCCTGTCTATCGCGTGCATGGGAATGATATTTCTTATCAGCCATGCCTGAGAAAGCAGTCTGTTCATGCATAATGAGGAGATTTGCTGCCAACTGATATGAACACGGGAGGCGAGACAATCTCAATGCTGGTAACATTAATCGGGAGAATTTAGATGAAAAACAGAACTTCTTCATACATGGACATTCCCTTCCCTTTACCTGCAAAGTTACTGGTGCACGACAACTACAGCTTCCAGCAAATAGTGCGGAAGGCTAATATAATCACCGACTGTCGTGACCAGCCCTTGCACAGTGAATCAGAGCTCCGCCCATCTAGGCTGAGATTTAGACTCAATTGCGATTCAAGTGCAACAGAACTAAGTTATCCTGTATTCCCAGGGTGATTAGCCTGCTTAATTTGGACAACGGACTGTATTTCTTTTTTCTCTCTCTGCATACATGAGTGTCTCTTATTTGCCAATGGGCTCAAGGCATTGTGTAATGCGTTCTGTCTTTTACCTGCCTGCCAAGCCAATTTCCTATCTGGGACAAGAAAAGGAAGTAATTAAAAAAAAATTAAAAGTACTGGGGCACTCAGTCACCTTCACCTGCGTTGCAGGAGAATGCCAATCATCCTAACACACCGTAACCAGGGTCTGTAAAACTGTTTTTCTTACGGAAAGTTACCAGGGCCTGTTACACAGGAGATCTTACTCAACATCATATCCCACAAGGGTCTCCACACAGGATTTCGGCTGACCACATGAGTACCATTAGACCAGTGGGAAAATAAAAACCCATTAAAGGCAGGCTAGGCTGGCTGCAGTCCAGAACAAAAACAGGGCAGTAAAAAAAAAAAAACCTGCAGTGGGAATAAAGCTGGAGTCGCGAGAGGGGAGGGTGGTCCACTTCTTTAGAAAATGAACAAAAAGAGGGGAAAAAAAAGCCCAGTCTGTGGACTGAGGAATGAGGTGAATGAATAAACATCCTGTTAATAAAGTCGACTCGGGGAGCTCTTCAAAAAGGATCCGTCAACAAAACTCAAATACAAGCCCCCCCCCCCCGCCAAAAAAAAAATATTCAAAGCAGAACCACAGATCAGAAGTACTGCAATTACGATGCAAAGCCAAGACAAAGAGGTGGCACCGCTATCGGAACATTTTAACCACTTAACTTTTTTTTTAATTAAAAACTCGCTCCCAGGATTGAAATGAGAATTCCTCATAGCGCTTTCCTGGACACTCCACTCCAAGTGCTGTACAGGTCATGGGGATCCCCTCCACCACCACCACCAGTGTGCAGCCCCCACCTGGATGATGCGACGGCAGCCTGAGTGCGCCAGAACTCCCCACACACCAGCTCTCACTGGGGAGGAGAGCAGAGTGATGAAGCCAGTTCAGAGAGGGGGATTATTAGGAGGCCATGACTGGTAAAGGCCAGGGGGAGATTTGGTCTGGACACCCCTACTCTTTTTGAGAAACGCCCTGGGATTTTTAATGACCACAGAGAGTCAGGACCTCGGTTTTACATCTCATCAGAAGGACGGTGCCTTTTTTTACACTGCAGTGTCCCCGTCTCTATACTGGGGCATTGGGACCTACATAGACGGCAGGGTGAGCGCTCCCTGCATTGAACCGATTACTGATGGGTAACTGAGTCAGAAAGATGTAGACGATCAAGAATCCCTTGGCCCCGTTCAGTGAAATCCACACCACAGCAGGAGGGCCGAACTGAACAGGGTACAGCAGGAATTTCAGATGTTTGGTTGAACAGCTGGAGCCACTTAAAGCTCTGGGGCTCCCAGTCCTAGTCCTGCAGCCCCAACACACACACCTGCTGGTTTCTGTTGCAGCCAGATCTGAGTTACTCAGCTGAACCCTTCCTGAACGAGATCAATCTGCGCCGTCTTCAACTCTTAAAAACACGCCGGAGCTGGCCCTTTAAGTGATTGCATTTCGGAAGGAAAACGCCAATCAAGCAACTTGCTGGATGATTAAAGGGGAACTGCAGTCCCAATTTCTCGGACCGGTTCTTAAATCTCGGCAACCAAATAAATTCATCGGCAGGATCGCGAAATTGGACCAAACTCCAAATGAAGCGCAAAATCGTCAACGTTGTGAAAGCACCGTGGAGTTGCCATGTCGTCCTGAATCGCGACAGGAAGCAGCCCTTCCTGCTCACTAGTCCCTGTAGGGACTGCTGAAATGTGATGGACGAGCGAATAAAACACAGGCAGACATTTCACTGCAGAGATGTTCCAACGTGATCTGCATGCAGGGTGGACAAGCACGGAGTATTTGTCAGCAAACTCGCCTCAAAATCGAGAGCAATATTTCTACGGGATTAAAACAAATGTGCTGACAAGCCTGCATGTTTATAATAATAATAATAATAATTGCTTACACTTATATAGCGCTTTTCTGGACACTCCACTCAAAGCGCTTTACAGGTAATGGGGACTCCCCTCCACCACCACCAATGTGCAGCATCCACCTGGATGATGCGACGGCAGCCATAGTGCGCCAGAACGCTCACCACACATCAGCTATCAGTGGGGAGGAGAGCAGAGTAATGTAGCCAATTCATAGAGGGGGATTATTAGGAGGCCATGATGGGGTAAAGGCCAGGGGGGAAATTTGGCCAGGACACCAGGGTTACACCCCTGGGATTTTTAATGACCACAGAGAGTCAGGACCTCGGTTTTACGTCTCATCCGAAGGACGGCGCCTGTTTACAGTATAGTGTCCCCGTCACTATACTGGGGCATTAGGACCCACATGGACCACAGGGTGAGCACCCCCTGCTGGCCCCACTAACACCTCTTCCAGCAGCAACCTTAGTTTTTCCCAGGAGGTCTCCCATCCAGGTACTGACCAGGCTCACACCTGCTTAGCTTCAGTGGGTTGCCAGTTGTGAGTTGCAGGGTGATATGGCTGTTTCCAGTGTAATGGGGCCGCTTCACCTCACTAGAAGATTTGTTGCCTCGTTCTGAATCGCAGACAATGACAGCAACATGGCACCGCGCTCACTTAGAAATTGAATCTATTTGGTGATGTAAATTGGCAGTGATACACGTGACTGTGTATATTTTACTTTCACCAGGTCTGAAATGCACCCATAGATGCCGGTTCTTTCTAACCCACGAAATACAAAAATAGCATTGCAGTTCTCCTTTAATGCTTCGGTTAGGTAATAAAGCCAGGCTAGAACGAAGCCCAGCAGGTGTGTGGCCCTCCAGGACTAGAATTGAGAACCCCTGACCAAGCAGAGAGATGAAACTTTTGGCTTCTGAGGGAGAAATCATCCCTCCTTCCTGCCAACCCATGTTCTTGCTTGGAGCATTCCTATAAATATACAAAAAACAGACAACAATGATAGTGTGGCACAGCGATTGATACGTTGGTAAGACTCAGCGCCAGCACTGCCAGAGAGTTTGATCTTCTCACTGCCCTGGAAAAGAAAGCTCATATGGGCCAGCAGCCATGCCACTCTGCAACTCACAACTGGCAGCCCACTGAAGCTCAGCAGGTGTGAGCCTGGTCAGTGCCTGGATGGGAGACCTCCTGGGAAAAACTAAGGTTGCTGCTGGAGTTGTTCGTGGGGCCAGTAGGGGGCGCTCATAATGACGGGGACACTATACCGTAAACAGGCGACGTCCTACAGATGAGACGTAAAACCGAGGTCCTGACTCTCTGTGGTCATTTGAATCCCAGGGCGATTCTCGAAAAAGAGTAGGGGTGTAACCCAGGCGTCCTGGCCAAATTTCCCATTGGCCCTTACCAATCACGGCCTCCTAATAATCTCTTGCTCTTACTCTGCTCTCCTCCCCACTGGTGTGTGATGAGCGTTCTGGCGCACTATGGCTGCCGTCGCATCATCTAGGTGGGGCTGCACACTGGTGGTGAGAGTGGGATTCCCCATTACCTGTAAAGCGCTTTGAGGGGGGAGGGGGCTTGACACAGATTTAATAATAACCTCCTTTTAACCCAAGGAAAGAACCGAGAACCAACAAATTCTCATTTTCATAAACGGCCACAGTCAAGAGAAAAACCAAAGGGCTTTGTCCTGTTATTGAAGACTACTACTACTAACGTTTCAGAACTATTAACATTTGGCACGGAGGCTCCAGTCAACGTCTGCCGCAAGATGAAAAGATTTACTGTGAAGAAACTTTGGGCTGAGCAAGTCTAAGTAGGTCATCGGATTGTGAATCTTGAGATCAGATACAAGAGCAAGATATACAGTAGCATGAGGGAGAAAGCCGAGAACTGGTAAGAAATAGGTATCAATGAACAAATATGTCTTGTGAGTCAGGAAGACCAGGCTGTCACACGGTAAAGCCCATAGCGGTGCTTACTGAAAGGACAACCAGGGAAAAGCCGATTCCTGAATAATATAAAATATTAAGATTGCCAAGAACTGGCAGAATTGATAATGTGACAAGAATATAGCTAGCAGCTAGATCAACCTGCAGCTCCCAGCTAGCAGCCCACTGAGGCTCAGCAGGTGTGAGCCTGGCCAGTACCTGGAGGGGAGACCTTCCACCCACTCCAGCAGATGTGATGTCAGCAAACACCAGTGGGCCTGCTACAAAAGAATGCATGAAATTATCAAAGCGGACAATGATGTGCGCTTGCTGCGCTTATCAAAGACAAGTTTCTTTAATACAGAGCATCAGACGGACTCTCTTTGACACTGAGGAGTAGCTCAGGAGGACTTTCGTCGCTGGTGCACTAATGCGCTCTTTTACGCGCTACAAAAGATGACAGGGTTCCTCTACACCTTCCAATAAATCAACCCAACCATTTCCGCCCTTGACAAGAGCCCCCAAAACGTATCAAATGATTCAGTCGATGGCCTCCGGCACACAAACGAACTACAAAGCCTTTTGGGAAAATATACATTTGCAGAGAAACCAAGCGGCACCAGTACAGATCTGATCCTTTGCGCCTCACAAGGTGGACTGTAACTTTGTGGAGATTTTTAAGCTTCCGTTTGACAGCAGAAAACGGATACTCATGCACCAAAGTCTCATTCAGCAGCTTTGGTAGATCCTACTGAAGATGAGGGGAGGGCAAATGTTTTAAGGGCTAGTTTGGGGTAACTCTCCTAGCTGAAGGAGCAGCAGCCTGCCTTTAAGGATGAGGCTGACCGAACCCCTCCTCACTTTCACAAGGACTGAAACAGAGGTGCAAGAGAGATGTGTAAAGGGAGGTTTAGGGGGTGAGAGATGTACAGTATATAAATACACACACACACTAACAGGGCGGAAGCAGGAGGCGGCGAGATTACGATCTGACCTTCCTCTTGAACTTCTCTTATAAACTCCATTTGCAGGACACACTTCAGTTCTTATACGGTACGAAGGGCAATTTCACCTCCATATTGAGAGGCGAGCATTTACACTTATAAGTCGTTTACAATTGACTTCCAGGGGGTAAAATGTTTGGAAAATGATCGAACCAGATTAAATCGCTGGAAGATCCAGACAAGCAAACTTTTTACAGATACGTTTATGTGACAACAGCAGAATGCCCTGGTACAAATCACCCTCTTGGTGACGGAGTACAGCACACTAGCGAGATTGGGAGAATTAGGCTCATGCTCCTGATTGGACGAAGGAAGTCAAGTATGAAACTCTCTGACCCAGGATCATCTGTGTCTGTGCTCACTCCACCCACTCCAGCGGCAGCAGGGTGAAACGAGGCGGAGACAGAGAGCAGGAAGTGCAGAGCAGCCAGGAAACGGCCAGCGCCAAGCCCACGGCTTCTGTTTCAGCTTCGTAGTCAACCTGGCTGCGAGGGCATGAGCGACTGGGACATGTGCAACGCAGTGGAGAAGGTGGCATGCTGGGTAATGTTGACATTGTGGTTTATTCATTCAGTCTTGCGTACGCAGAGCCCTGTCAGATTAAAATGCCCCCCCCCACACACCCACCAGACACTATAAACCCAAGCTGGCTGATATGGATGTGGATGAAGGTGATCCGTTTCGCGCGGGGTGTTTTTCTGCCATTACACAACTACCAGATTGGTATTCCTCATTTACACTTCACGAGGCCCTGTGCATGTTCCAGACATTGGAGCAGGGCTTATGACGGCTCTCTCCTCTCCCTAGCAACGTGCCCCACCACGACCAGACACGGAACTCACACCAGTCCAGAAGCCATCCCGCTCACTGCAGGTTCACTGCCAAGCAGCACCAGGGTTCTGCAAAATCAGGGGCAAACGCAGAAATGCTGCATAATCAGATGTAACAAGGAAACGTGAAATGAGGATGCAGCATATTCTCATTACCATTGTAAGATTTTTTCTTCCCTATAATTAAATATGGCAACATTACACCAGAAACACAGATTGTACTTCAAACTCAAGACATTCCGAACAGGAGGCACTTGGGCGTATTGGGACAGATTGCCAAGACATGAATGCTGAATCACTGGGCCCATTCAAGCAGTGTCTCTCCTTGGATCATTAAGCTACTAACAAGCCAGATAAACCAGCTCTTTCATCAGCTCGGCACACTTGCACAAACGCTGCTCAGGGCGGCCATCTTGCAACCTGCGGGCTACGACAACTACGCCCACCACCGCCCCCAAAACCGGCATTAAAACTACTTATTGATTACTGATTAACAAGCCATGCTCCAGATTGAAAAGAAAAGGCTGTGGACATCTGTTTTGTAGCTCATTAGTAAAATACCATTATCCAGCACATTTGCAGCAATCTACGGGAATTTCAACAGATGAAGACAGAGGCTTGCGAAGGCTCAGATACTTTACTGAGATCTCTCCCTCACACACACACAGCCCCAGAGACCAGCCAGTGAAACTAAGGGGTTCCCAGCCTTTTATAACATTTCTTTCAGCTTGCAGAACACAGGACATAGGACCTGATTGGGTTACAACAGAACAGAATGGTTAACTTAGTGCAAACAGATGGCATAACTTTTATTACGCAATTGGAACTTTTTGCTTGTAAAGGTTAAATCATTTTATGTTGACGAGCCTGTATTCCACTTCTCTTTTCGGTAGCTGTACATCGCCATGTGAGGTTGGAGGAGGAGATTGTGCCTTTTAGAAATAATTCTTCTGTTGCTCCCACTCGCTGGCAACACATGTTGTGAAATAGTCAAGACAAGAACAGAAATAGACATGGAGCTGTGGAATACAGTGCAACACCGCTCAGGCATGTCTGAAATAATTGGGCTTCTGCATAAATCCGGCAGATTTGTTCTCCTAACAGTCACACGCAGAGTCATTGAGAAAATGGAAGGCCACAGAGACAAGCTTGGCTCAGACGGACACTCGCAGCTCAACCTACCCATTCGTTCCGAATCCTGGGGTGAGTCACGCCAACCTGGAGCCTCTCCCAGACCCACAGGACACAAGGCAGGACTGCACCCAGGAGCACGATGCTCGTGCGAGGTTGTGCTCACCCACACAGGCACCGACCAACAGCTTGCCTTTGCAAACAAATGCATGCCCTGGGCCTTATCCACCAGGGCTTTGGAGCAGCGCGCTCGAGAGAGACGCACGGCAGTCTTTCTCCGTCGAGCTGCTCCCACATGTATTCTATGGGGGCCACAACTCTAGCAGCTGAAGCCCCTCTTTAAGTCACAACAGCGGCGTTTCTCGGAGGTCTGAACTTCGCAAGCAAAGGGCCGTTAAGAGTATCGGACCTCTTCCTGGTGGTCTTCTTCAAGCCCAACAGTCAGAATGAAAACCCGAAGGAGTACCCCCACAGGACCGGGAACGGCCATTAAGCCTTCACACGAGTGAGCCCTCCACACCTGCCAGAAACTGCCCAGGTTCCTGAAGCTCAAACCTTCGAATATTTTAAAAGAAGGGGGTGTGATAAGATCCCTGAATCAATCGGCAAAAAAAAAAACTCTCTCTCATTTCTCTCTCGCGAGTGGAAACTTATCTTGATGCCACCCCCAGCAGCAATTGTTCTCCAGAAATTCCAGCATTATATTTAGAATGCCGATTGTATTCTCTGAAGCCTGGTGGATGAATAATGTACAGCACCGTCGCCTGTTCTGTATCTGCTCCCTGAAAGGAAAGTGGGCTCTAATTCTGCGGATATTGTTATTTTGGGGCAGAATGACATTTGCTCCAACGTCACAAAAGGGAATACTCCCACACGTCCGCTTGAAACCAACTTCCCCCTGCGTCTGCATCGGGCCGGGCCTACACAGACAAGCACAGACCTTGCCTTGTGCTGTAAAAGCCAGGAACTGATACAGTAACAGGCAGAGATGCCCCCGACACAGCTAGACCGAATTAAAGACTGCCGACTGCCCGGGCTGCCACTTGAATTTGGGTGCCTCACACGCATGACAAGAGCAAACGAGGAGTTAAAACAGCCGAAGTCACGGCACACAAACCTCCATCCAAGTTTAAAACCGAAGTTTTGGTTTTGAAAGTAACCAGAGACGATGTTTTCTAGCTCACAGCAGACGTAAAGCTACATTACACAAGGTATCAGCAAAGCAGGCCTATATTACCACATGGGGTGGATGGAAGAACTTTGGCTCATATTTTGATGCCCTATTTTCTCCATAAAAAGTCCATTTGTCTCGCATAAACATAATTGTGAGATAAAAGACACTGCGTAGCGTTTTAAATCAAGGAGCCAGCACCTGATACCAAACGCGTCGTGGTTTGCCACAACACTGGGGGGGATGAAAGAGGCGTCTACAGCCTTGCAATTCGAAAACTGTCACATTACCGAGGCCTCTCATCTGCGTAACCGGCATGACATCCCTAAGTAACACACCACAGCGCAGCTAATGCTGTGGACATTTTAGGTCCAACCACGACAGCACATACAGTAAATGAGAGGAAGAGCCGTGCGCATCATCCCCCAGGTGCAGTCTTACCGACGACAACAGTTCGCTACCTTCTGGCGAAGCGCTCTGGCCCCCAAAAACAAAGGTTTTGGTCACGAATTCGCTTCTATTTTGCTGGTACACGAGAGGAAGTGCTTACATTTTGTAACCGCTACTACGGTGTTCCTATAACGCAGACCAGGAGGGGACGGATGCAGAACCGCGGTTTTTTTTTTTTGGGTTGTTGTTGTTGTTGCGTTTTGCCAATAAAAAGGCTTTTCCTAGAGATTTCTCGTCCCCAGCTCTGGCACAGCGGGTCTGCAGAGCCAAGAATGATCTGGAACGCGTCCAGATGTAGAACACAGAGGAGGAAAAAAAAAAGGCACAGAAGGAGAGATACCCAACCTCCGCGCACAGTGTTACAAAATGCGTAATAATATAACCCCCCCCAGCCAGCCTTAAGCAGCTATGGCTACACTTAAAATCATGTCACCGGGGAAGGTAACATTTTGTGAGCCACGGACTTGCAGTGCACGTGCCCTTTTCGCCTGAGCTTCCTTCATTTTAATATTCACCCCCCCCCCCCACACACACACACCCCCGTAACATCGTCCAATTTACTCGAAAATAACCATCGCCAGACTTTCAAGCAAGATGCCTTCGGAACTCCTGGCTGTGCTAGCTACGCCGATGAAAGGGGGCTCCGTCTCCCCCAGCACCTCCACCATTCTCTTGTATAAACGGATATACACACCCACACATCAAGAGCAAACAGCAGGGGGTACACACACACACAACACACACCCCCTCCAAAACAAAACACACACATACACTTACCCATCGCCTGTGTTGGGTGGATTAGAGATTCATTGCAGATGAGGAGCGGGTCTTGAGATCGCGGTGGAGGAAAAAACGTTGACGAGGCTGCCGTCTGGCTTCGCCGGCGCTCGGTTATTTCCTCGGCGGACGAGTCTCTCGCAGCCGCGCCGCCGCATCGCTCGGGCTGTGCGGCAAACATACAACACGGGCGGCTCGGCTCAAAAGCCCGCTCCCTCCTGAGCCCGAGGAGTCAAGCCGCCGGTCGCTCGGTCCCCTTTAAAGCGCGTATTCGGATATGAATTAATAATGATGCCATTCGCGGAAAGCTCTCGTTTTAAAGACGCTCGCCCACGCCGCGTCTTTACGCCTCCCCGCGGGTTCGAAAATAAGTACGGGGCTTTTTTTTTTGAAACAAAAAATAAAAAAAAGAGAGGGGGAGAAAAATGCTTTTCCTCTTCTTGTTGTTGTTACGCCGCTTTTATGGGTCCCCTTATCTCCGCTCCAACCCCCCGTCCCTCCGTAAGACTCGTCCCACTATTTTCTGCTCTGAAAATGACGCCTTTTCCGCTCATATAAAATCCAGACCCCCCCCCATATCCCTCCCCCACTTATCTCTCTCCCTCTCTCTCTCTCTCACTCCCCCCTTATGTTTTTTTTTCCTTCTGTTCCCAAAAGACCGGGAGAGGAGAAGAGAGTGGTTGGGGGGTTGCGGGAGACACCTCCTCCCGCCTCTGTTGCTTATCGGGGAAAAGAGAAAGAGAAAGAACCGCCGGAGTCACAGAAAAAGACATATTCTGCAACGGCGAAAAAAGCTGCTAGCGGTCGCTTCGTTTCATTTTATTTGGGGGGGGCACAATTCAGAAACGCAGATCCGCCTTTGCGGGTTTTTATTTATAATCCCTCGATTGTACACCCGTGTTGCGTCGCTGCACATTTTCAAAGTCACCTTAGCCGAAGGGTAGGGGGGGGGGAGAGTGTCGACCCTTTAGTTGGTGATTAAAAGGGAACTAAAAAACACAAACGGAAACCACGCTTAGCGGGCTGGTTTTCTTCACCTGTATTTGACGAAGGAAGGCGACTGCGGACCACGAGGGAATATCAGGGTATTTCTGAAACCTCCCTTTCGTATGTGAGCGAAATCGTTGCATCGATCGTTGCAGGACTTCAAACACACACATACACACACAAGAGTAACCCGCCGCCGTTTTAAAAATGGAGCGGGTTTAATATAATGTATCTGGCAGGACAGCGTTTCCACGGGGAGTTCACGAGTGACGCTGCATTTTCGTCGAGTCAGAGTTCACTCTGCAGCAGAAAACCTTTCCGCCACGCTCAAAATGTTGTCATTCTGCCCCCCTCTTTCACTCAATTAATTAGCAGACTCATGCCTGGAAACCAGGAATAATAATAATATAATAATGCAAAGGAACTAGTAATAGCTTTATTCCATGCTGAATAGAGAAAACACAATGTTTCGGCTGTGAAGCCTTCTTCAGGTGTGAGCGCAGAGAAGACTCTACAGCCGAAACGTTGTGTTTTCTCTCTTCTCTTTTCAGCATGGAAATATAGCTGTTACTTTTTACTTTGCAGACTACGCATGCTGACGCAGCTACCGACCTGAAATATTGATACAATGGCAAACATTATGTTAAGAAAAATACATAAATCTGTAGTGTTATAGGATCGTTCAGTTTTAAGGATATCAAGTCTTCGGTGATGTTACACAAAAAATATACTGCTGTTCCAGAATCAGTTCAGAAAAGACCGATTGGATACACCCCTTGCCTCATAAGAATGTCCGACTTGGAAAGGAGTAATATAGTGCAACTTTTGTTTTTAACAGAGAAGTCTGACGGGGGACCTGATCAAAGCATCCACAATACTCAAAGGCACTGACAGAGGCCTTTGTCAGTGGTTTGTGCATTAATGGACTAAGGAAATAACAGTGTAAAATATCATCTGCAGGACAACAAATGAAAACTATTGGGAAACTGTGCTCAAGTCTGATTAAGGGAGGTAGTTCTTTACACAAAGGGGTGCAGGAGTGTGGAGCAAGGCATCGCACCACATCGCTATAGCTGATACCCTGGCATACAGACTGGACCAGAGATTCGAAGACCTGCCAGTACCTGGATAGGAGATCTCCTGGGAAAGCTAAGGTCGCTGCTGGAAGAGGTGTTAGTGGGGCCAGTAGGGGGCGCTCACCCTGCGGTCAGTGTGGGTCCTGATGCTCCAGTATAGTGATGGGGATACTGTAAAAAGGTGCCATCCTTCGGATGAGATGCAAAACCGAGGTCCTGACTCTCTGTGATCATTAAAAATCCCTATAATGCAGGGGGTCAAACTCGTTTTTGAATACTGAAAATTTCAGAAGAAGCATAAGGGTGGTTTTCTCATTGCAAAATGAAACAGTACAGGAAGATGATGACAATTGCTCTTAATTAATAATAATAATAATTGCTTACACTTATATAGCGCTTTTTCTGGACACTCCACTCAAAGTGCTTTACAGGTAATGGGGACTCCCCTCCACCACCACCATGCGACGGCAGCCATAGTGCGCCAGAACGCTCACCACACATCAGCTGTTCTTCT
Source organism: Lepisosteus oculatus (assembly GCF_040954835.1). Taxonomy (NCBI): domain Eukaryota; kingdom Metazoa; phylum Chordata; class Actinopteri; order Semionotiformes; family Lepisosteidae; genus Lepisosteus; species Lepisosteus oculatus. The sequence goes on from NC_090707.1 coordinate 36,715,679, forward strand.
TTAAACAGAAGACTAGGTCATCAATAATTTGGAATGCAATTTTTTACAACAGGATTGTACCATATGTTACTGCCAGTAGAGAAGCCCACTGTCCCGGTCTTTCCATCAAACAGAAATTATGTTTAGTTTCAATTAATCAATAGTATTTCTGGTTACAATCCATTTGATTGTAACCTCTTGTAAAGCCAGCTGATTCTCATTGGTATTGAGCTCTTCAAAGCCAAGGGCCATACCGAGCTACACTACTTGGAACACAGTGCCACCTACTGGACTGTCTATGAAATGCCATAACACATGTGTCAGCTTTAAGCCCTTTACAGAGTATACAGATACAGAGTATCATGTTTGCTCAGCATAATAATTTGATGCCACTTATTAGTTACCTTCCTCAATTTATTCACAGAGTGGATTTCACCTGTACATCTTATTTTAAATATAAGAGCTTCTATTGACTTCTAAAAGATTACCTAATGGCACAAGCCTGATAAGACGCACAAGCTTGCTGGGTTTTTTTTACAATCATCGTGTTCCATTTGTTCCCAGAGGTCATGATGGGGTGGATCACTTCTGCTTTGGACTCGTAGTTATCTTAACAGTGGTATCTTATACTACCAGGACTTGCTGCTTAGCTACAAAATGGGAGGAAGCTTCATTTCCTTTTGACACTTGATAGCACGCCCCAAGGGGCAAACGGAAAATTGCACCAGCTTCTCTGAAACTTCCCAAGAACAAGAAATAAGTGTGCGCTAACCAGCAGACAGCACCTCGCTTTGGACAATACACACAATCCAGATCTACAAACAGTGCACTCCCTGGCATGCAAGCCTGGGATTTTCCTAGCACAGATGGAGACTGCTGACTCATCCCAGTAATCCAGGAGTATACCACAAATATCCCTGTTCCCGGAATCTCACTCCCCATTCTCTTCTGATTTCTTTTACATTGTAAAACATGTCCTACCTCAAGCAGCGGGCGCAGAGCCAACCCAGCCTAGAAAAAGGATGTTATTCAGAATGGGGGAATGGATTTCCAAAGAGCAGAGATCCAGGGATGATCACATAGCCTACCAGAGGCAGAGGGAACACACTCCGGCCTTGCTCAGCGCTAACCTGTCGGACTCAGCTCTTGGAGGGTCCAGTGTCCTCTGGGTTTTGACCCACCTGAGCTCTCAGTGACATCCATCCATCCTTCTTTTAACACCTTCGTCCGATCTAGGGTCGTGGGGGGTGCCGGAGCCTATCCCAGCAAGCAACGGGCACAAGGCAGGGTACACCCTGGAGAGGACGCCAGTCCATCACAGGGCAGACAGACACAAACTTGCACTCACACCAGGGCCAGTTTTTCCAGAAGCCAATTAACATACCAGTATGTCTTGGGACTGTGGAAACCCATGCAAACACAAGAGGGACACACAAGCTCCATGCGGATAGCAGCCCAGGTCTGGAATTGAACCAGGGGCTCCATTTCAGTGACACAGTTGGTCTTATTTATTAAATGCCCAAGTGTATGGCCTGTGCACCAGGTCTTTAATAGAGGATCGTGTCTTTAATAAAGCAAATACCTTCAGTAATCAGCTAATAATTAACCGCAGCAACAGAAAGTGATCAAGGCTGAATATTCAGGATGGACCAAACACCAGAAGACACAAGGGTCCTCACGAATTGTCTTGACATCCCTGATCTAACAGGTCTTAGAGACAGTTTCACTTCATGGCTTTAGACGTTGAGCCTGACTGGCTTTTGCTCCATTTCAGTGGTACATCACACCACGCAGCTTTAACTGATCCCATAGACAGAACTGTCACACTGCAGAGCACTAGGAGAGTGGGGGGGAGAGACCGGACCTAGTGCTGTGGGATTATGATCAGTGTTTTGGTCACTAGATCTACATGAACAGGACAGATAGGGTGTTACCTCAGCAGCCATATCACCCTGCAGCTCACAGCCGACAACCCACTGAAGCTGTGTGGTCTGGCCAGTACCTGGAGGGGAGACCTCCTGGGAAAGACTAAGGTTGGTGCTGGAAGAGGTGTAAGTGGGACCTGTGGGGGGGGGCTCACCTTGCAGTCTGTGTGGGTCCTAATGCCCCAGTATAGTGACGGGGACACTTTACCGTAAAATAGGCGCCGTTTTTCAGATGAGATATAAAACCGAGGTCCTGACTCTCTGTGGTCATTTAAATTCCCAGGGCATTTCTTGAAAAGAGTAGGGGTGTCCCCCTGGCCTTTACCAGTCATGGGCTCCTTATAACCCCCATCTCTGAACTGGCTTCATCACTCTGCTCTCCTCCCCACTGAGAGCTGGTGTGGGAGGAGTGTACTGACGCACTCAGGCTGCTGTCACATCATCCAGGTGGGGGCTGCACACTAGTGGTGGTGGAGTGGAGTGTCCAGAAAAGTGCTGTATAAGTATAAGCAATTATTATTATTATTATTATTATTACCTGCTTTGCCTCCCATCCAGGGGAGATTCTTCTACTCTGCTTGGTAAAAGAAACAGGTTGATCTCCAGCCCAAGGCGGCACTTCATCGTACAAAGGAGAAAAAGTTACAATGGCATAACTGCATCACTAACGGACTGCATTAGCGCACAGCTGAGGCTGTGGAAAATCGTGCAAGATGAACAGAATCTTCAGTCATCTCCAATCCTTGGTGCTACAGGGACAAGATCAGGCACAGCAGATAAGGCCAGTTTTCCCAGAATGTCCCTACACTCTTGATCTCAACAGTGTTCATGCTACATCTGTATCAAGCCCTGGACTTGATACAGTTGTAGCATGAAGAATAAGGCCAAGCTGTAACAGATCCTTCCTGGGAGCTGTATTCTGCCTGGTGCACCTGGCAGGATGACGAATGCACATGATCTTGGCTCTTTTTAATGTGCCCAAGTGCCTTCGTTAGATGAGTCCACTTAAATTTTAGGCTCCACCGTTTCGCCTCATACTCATGAAGCGTGCAGACGTAGGTACAGGGCGATCAGGGATAAGGAAACACTACCAAGTGGAAAATACATTTGTCAATAGAAGTGTTGGTTTTTGAGATTTATTTCATTTGCCCAGGCCAACAACACAGAACATGCGTTGCAGAGCAAACACATGCTGGAGAGTGCCAGCTCGGCGTGGAAACAAGATGAATGGTCCTTTTTCCCCAGTCACTCTGGCCCCTCCCTGTCCTGTACATTGACACTCTCCCCAGGCCCTTAGGCCCTTACAGGATCCAGGCCCTTAGTCCCCAGCCATAACATCATTCCGATTCCTCAGGGGAAATGGTTTTCTGCAGCCAGAACAAGCCCACGATCTCGTTGCTTAAGTCTCTAGTCCTCCTTGGACAGGTGAACAACAATCGAAAGGGGAAGAAATGGAAGAAACGGGTCGAAGGTTTTGATCCGAAACCTTCCTTACCACGCTCCGCGACCCTGCAGGACGAACGTCAGCCTCCGTCAGTCTCTGGGTCAGACAGCTCGGCGACCGATAGAATCCTGCACCCCACCCCCCACCCCCACCCCCACCCCCCCAACGGGCCCTCCTCCTCACTGCGGGCCGAGCCCCGCCGCGCTCGCCAGCTCGCTGTGCTCGGCGTTCCAGAGCCGGTAGAACTCGGTGAAGTCCACGTAGGGCTCGACCCGGCCAGTCTCGTCGGGCTGCGGCGCCTGGCTGCCGCGGTGCCGGAACAGGCTGCCGTCGCCCGAGCTGGAGCTGGAGCTCTGCGTGTGGGTGTTGGTTGACTGCAGGGTGGCCGTGGGACTCTGGCTGCGGGAGAGAAGGGTGGATTCACTCAGACTCCGAGAGGAAGCACACAGCACTAGATCCACCACTGACGTCACCTCTAGGCCCGATTCACAAAATTTAACGTGGGCATGTACTGTGGGGTGTTCACTGCAGTCAATGCCAGTTCCTGGGATAAATAAATTGGCTTCATCACCCTGCTCTCCTCCCCTCTGATAGCTGATGTGTGGCGAGTTTACTGGTGCACTTTCGGTAACATTATCCAGGTGGGGGCTGCATATTGGTGGCAGCAGTGGGATTCCCCATTACTCGTAAAGCACTTTGAGTGCCCAGGAAAAAGCACTATGTAAGTGTAAGGAATAATGCTAATAATTTGTTGTTGTTGTTGTTATTATATGCATAATCGGGCAACTTTGCCCAGTTTGATACCACCACATACCTTCAAATAAATGTGTTTTGAGTCCCTCAGTGTAGATGCCAAAAAAAAAAGAGCAACTCCTTTTATCTCACATTTAATCAAGCTATTCACCAAATGAGCTCACAGTAAAGGAGTCTGGGTTTATGGGCAAGGGCAATGAGAAGGGGTACTGTGCAATTATAGGGGCATTGAGTGACTGGGGTAAAGTAAACTAATTTAATATAGTTGTGTGGATTTCTGTAGGAGAGGTGCGCAATGATTTGGTATGGGTTGAGGTCTTTTATGTAATGTTATTTTTATTTTAAAAAAATAGGACGGCACAGTGGTGGCAGTGCAGTGGCTAGCATCTCTGCCTCCTGGGGTGCTATCTGTGTGGAGTTTGTATGTGCACCCTGTGATGTGGGGGTTTCGCCAGGTGCTCTGGTTTCCTCCCACAGTCCAGAAGGTTAAGGGGCTTCTGGTGTGAGTGTGTGTCCATGTGTGTGTGCCCTGTGATGGGACTGGTGTCCTGCCCATGGCGTACCCTGCCTCAAGCCCGGTGCTTGCTGGGAGAAGCTCCAGCTCCCCCGTGACTTTGGATAAAGAGGTTATGAAAATGGATGGCAGAAGAAAAAAACAGACCGCCAACACTTTTTTAAAACGTGGCTGGCAGACCAGCCAACTGTTACCCCGAGCCACGATGGCATGCAAGCCCCAGGTTTCCGAAGAGCACGCCGTTTGTACCGTACCACTAACGGGGGAGCTGTCTGAACTACAGCGTCTTTGGAGAAAGGTGTTACTCCTGCCCTTGTCAGCGCCACAGAACAGCCAGCTCTGCTGTGCGGGGGGGGCAGCCATATTTAAACAGATGGAGAGTGACGAGAAGAGAAGAGGGAGTCAAAAGGACCCGAACAAGGAAGAGAAACAGCTTCAAGTACAGTACATTAAACAGCAGAAGCCCCAGGTGTGCTCTGTTTTTTCCAGTATCCCACTACTTCATCATCGATGCTCCTTGCTTGATGGAATATTTAGCTCATGGAGGACACGCTCCCTGTCCACCAGGGTCCAAGGGGACAGTGGCCCAGTCTTGGGGCTCCCTGCTCAGGCCGGCACTCACTTGGTGAGGGTGGGCGTGATCTCGTCCAGGGTGGAGGCCGTGTGACTGCCGTTCATCAGGGTGCCCTGGGAGGGCATCACCAGAGACAGGGTGACACTGGTCTTGCTGGTGCCCTGGTTGTTGGAGTAGGGCACCGACACTGGATATATCCGTCCCCCTGGAGAGAAAAAAACTCTCTTAGCACAGTCACGGGCAGCGTTTCCAGTCCCCGCTTTCTTCAGGAGCTGTGTTTTTTTTTTTGGTGCACATCTGGGCTCACAATAAGGCAAATAATTATTCAATAAAAATGACAACTTTGGCGCATCACAAACTTGATTTAACACAGCAGGAAAAGTAAACCAATCACACCTGGCATGGGGCTCTGACTATCGCAGGAGTCTGATGTTCACACAGCCAATGTATCCAGGGAAGAGCTATGGAGCTATCAGTTCTAATGCCATGTGGTAAGATGCTGACCATCACCGAACTGAAGATCAGGGCACAAGCATCTCAGACAGCCTAACATTCACTTTATTAAGGTAACTTGAACAGTTAATAGCTTACAGATAATAACAGCAAAATAATGCAATTTCAAAAAGCCGAGTAGCATGTCTGGTTTCCCCCCCAGAGTCTAGAGACATGCTGGCAGCTTAATCGGCTTCGGTGTGTGCGTGTGTGTTTGCGTCTACGTGTGTCCTGTCCAGGGTGTACCCCGCCTTATGGCCACTGCCTGCTGGGCTAGCCTCCAGCTCCCCCATGACCCTGAATTGGAAGAAGCAGTTGGAAAATGGATGGATGGATAGATGACTCCGGAGTCCTGGCCAAATTACCCCCTGGCCTTAACCAGTCATGGCCTCCTAATAATCCCCATCTCTGAAACTGGCTTCATCACTCTACTCTCCTCCCCACTGAGAGCTGGTGTGTGGGGAGAGGACTGGCGTATCATCCAGGTGGGGCTGCACACTGGTGGCGGTAGTGGGATTCCCCATGACCTGTAAAGCACTTTCAGTGGAGTGTCCAGGAAAACGCTATAGAAGTGTAAGAAATTCTTATTATTAATTACAGGTACTGATTTGAACTGAAGCACTGAGTTTGAAGTGTATTCCAAGCTAATACAGGGCTGCACAGCCCTGAAATGGATCAATGGAGGAAGTCTTGCCTATTAGCCCAATATCAGCAACCTCCCTGTTTGTTCCCCTCACCTTGTGTGGGCGTCAGCGCAGAGCTGTCCACACTGTAGTTCAGCGTCCTGATCAGCAGGGTCATGTCCTCGTGCTTGGCGCCCTGCGCCGGCGCCTTCAGTCTGCCGCTGGCGAAGGCATCATGGTGCAGCTTCCTGACCCTCTCCACCACCGCCTGAGCCACTGCGTCCAAATTAGTCTGCAGGGCCAGCTCCGCAGCCACCATCGAGACCATCTCCTGCGAGGGACAGGGAGGTTGTCACCTGCCAGGAGACTGCAACCGCACTTGCTGGTGGGGGAGGGAGGGGGGGCGGGACAAGAGGAGGAGGAAGTCAACCTGAAGATTCACCTGATTGGCCTGTTCCGGCCCGTGGGCAGCCTCCAGCGCTTCGATTAGCCCCTCTGACATCAGGAGGAGGAACCCGCTCACGCCGTCCAATGGGTGGCCGCCGTGGATCTCCGGGACAGCAATGACTGGCTTTTCTTTGGCCGCTCTAGGAGGAAGAGAAAGGGGCTACCAACACGAGTGTCTGCACAGAGCACATCTCGAGCCATCCTGCCACAGATGATAGAGCTCCTTTACAGCAGCAATCAATCCGAGAGACTACAGCCCATCGGCATCAAAAACGCCATCTCCATACAAGATACAGAAAGAAAACCTGAGTCCCTGAATCCGTCCAGTTTTACACAGGTGCTGTTACATGAGATTATGCCAGCATGCGCCTTCAAAGTGTCTCTTACGCCAACTGATATAGTTAAAAGGTGCAACGTGCTCAGCTATCATGTGGCACTGCAAAGCTGGCAATTAAAATAGCTCTTCCTGGGTACAAGAGGCCTTGCATGCAAACCTCTGCTGTGCTAGAAGCCTCGATTTATACCGGGACACTGGGCAGCAGGATGTGGACGCATTGTACGCCAGGGGGCACGACAGCCAGGAGCGCCAGCCACAGAGAAAGGTCTGGACCCGGCGTTTCACAAGGAACGAAACGGACAGCGATCAGCCAGGAAGAGCCGAGGGGTACCCACTTCAGCAGGTCGAATTCGGTGTAGTTGAACTTGGCTCTGTAGTCCCCGATCCTCCGGGTGCTGCTCTGTCCGGCAATGACCCCAGCCTGCCGGATCCGGGAGGCATCCAGTCCTGCGGGACGGACAGACAGCCAGGCAGCCTCTTACTGGCCCATCGCGAAAACAGCAGCAGATCCCTTTTTACAGCAAAGGCAAATCCACTTTCATTTCTGTACAGGGTGCCGTTACATTAAATATACTGAGCTGTTAGAAACTGCGTGTAGCATAACTGTATTTTGAAAACTTTCCTGCAGTTATATATATTTAAACGCTTGACGTAACCAGCTGGGTCTGGATGGTATTCCTGATGGGCAAGTTGCTCATCTTCTCAGCCTCTCTTCTGCCTTTAAGACACGGGAAACAAACACTTCACCCGGCTCGCCAAACAAAAGTGGTTTCCCCCGCGCTGGACGGGCCGCCGTCTAGCTGTGTTATCCCCCCCTCTAGCGTCCACCGGGGGGCGCTCTCACCCAGTATCTCCAAGCGCCGCAGCTCGTCCTCGTTCTCCGTGGTGTGGGCCCGCCCAATCTGAATCACCTGGTTCTGCCCGTCGCTCGACAACTTGCACAGGAGTGCCCGGTTTGTGCCTGGAGGAAAGACGAGAGCAAGGGCCGAGACAGAACGTTACGGCCCCCCTGAAAAACGGGGAGAGCCCCCCCCCTACAGGAATGGCGCTCAGGACCCAAACAGACAATTTGAAAAAGGGGTTCCTGCGATTATCGTTATCAGGAAAAATATTCCCAGCAATCATTTCTCTCACCAGACCGGCTTGTAGATGATATGTGGGATTTCTCCCCCTCCCCCCCATCAGGGCCGGTACCACGTTCCTGTCAGCGCCACTACAGAAGATCCGCTCACAAAGACGAGGAGACGTGGAGCAGGACCCAGACACAGAGACGGACATTTCTCGCGCGCGCACGCACACACACACACTCACGCGCGCACGTGCATCAGACACGCCGAAAGAGACACGCGCAGACAGGAAACCAGAGACGAGGGCGCGGGAACCTCCTCTCGCTCTCAAGAGGACGGGCTGGTGGCAGGCCGGGGACGCACCCACGTTGGCGATGTACAGCTTGTTGTTGAGGACGAGGGCCACCACCGCCGTGGTGCCGCCCGACACCTCCTGCTCCAGGAGCCCGAGCCGCTCGGAGATCTTCTGCCCCTGGTGGAACTGCAACCCCTGGGGGCAGGCGGAGACAGAGCAGACGGTGAGCAGCACGCCCGACAGGCCCACCCCCGACCCCCTGCCTTTCTCACAGCTGCCCGGGGTGTGGGAAGCGTGGATCTGGTGCACAGCGACTTACTGGCTCCCTTGCGCTACTGGCAAGAGCATCCTTGTCTTTCTGCTGCCAGCAGCTCTTTCAGCCTGCAACTCCCAGCTGGCAGCCCCACTGGAGCCCAGCAGGTTTGAGCCTGGCCAGTACCTGGAGGGGAGACTCCTGGGATCACCTGAGGCTGCTGCTGGAAGAGGTGTTAGTGAAGCGCTCACCCTGCAGTCTGTGTGGGTCCTACTGCCCCAGTATAGTGAAGGGGAAAACAGGTGATGTCCTTCGGATGAGACATTAAACCGAGGTCCTGACTCTCTGTGGTCATTAAAAATCCCAGGGCATTTCTCCAGAAGAGTAGGGGTGTTACCCCGGTGTCCTGGCCACAATTCGCTGCTGGCCTTTACCAATCATGGCCTCCTAATAATCCCCCTCTCTGAACTGGCTTCATCCCTCTGCTCTCCTCCCCACTGAGAGCTGGTGTGTGGGGAGAGGACTGGCGCAATCAGGCTGCCGTCACATCATCCAGGTGGGGCTGCACATTGGTGTTGATAGTGGGATTCCCCATTACTTGTAAAGCGCTTTGAGTGGAGTGTCCAGAAAAGCGCTATAAAAGTGTAAGGAAGCACTATTAATTATTATCACTGCCAATGCGCGAGTGTGTCGACAGCTAACCTGCGCTGCCTCTCCCTGTGCCAGTGTGCATGAACCCTCCCTGTCTACGCCAGGGCTAAAAGCATCAGAGCTCTCTCTCAGTGGCGGGCCGGTAAAAGCTGTGTTCGTGCACTCCTGGCCCACCTCTGGCAGCTGCGACTGCAGGTTCACCTTCTCGGCCAAGGCATCGTCGATCGACTCGAAGTAGCTCTTCTCCACGACATCGAAGGCCTGCGGGGAATAGGAGAGGAGTACCGGCCAAACTGAGCACCGGCCTGTTTAAGGGGGCAAAGAGGAAAAGGTCTTCCCATAGGCACTGAGATGCAGGATGATCAACAGTTTATAAGGGTACGCTAAGCACGATGTACAGCCTCATTCTGGACAAACAGAAGTAGTAAAACTGTTGAGGACTGAATGATCATTTGTCAGAGATACCACAGGGTGACATCAAATCTCGACTGTTACTGAACCAGAGGGATCTGACAGGCACAGAACAAAGCACAGCGAGAGTGACAGACTGGCTCCAGGGAACAGTGAAGGACAGACAAGAGTATCAGGGATAAAAGAGGAAATCGTGAACCCCCCCGTACATGAGATCGAAGTCAGGCTGGCGCAGTACCCTGAAGCGGGAGTCACGGCGCCCCCTACCTGTAACAGCACGCGGCGCACGTCGCTGTCCGAGTGGCTGGAGTTGAGCTGGCCCAGCAGCAGCTCGGCCGTCAGCCTCTGGGACACGAAGTTGGCCACTCGGACGCCGTCGTAGCCGTTGAAGACACCGTACAGGAAGCAGCCATCCTCACCCCTGCGGAGTCACACGGAAGAGACGTCAAGACGCCCCCCCCCGCTCCGGGACAGAAACCGGGCAGGCCTTGATCCGCAAACATCTGTGCAAACGGTACTGACGGAGAGATAAGGCATGGTCGTTCGTGCAACAGGGCTCAGACATCGAAGGAATTATCATTAATTCCTTTTGCAGCCACATCACCCTGCAACTCACCACTGGCAGCCCACTGAAGCTCAGCAGGTGTGAGCCTGGTCAGTATCTGCAGGGGAGACCTCCTGGGAAAAACTAAGGTTGCTGCTGGAAGAGGTGTCAGTGGGGCCAGCAGGGGGCGCTCACCCTGCGGTCCCTGTGGGTCCTAATGCCCCAGTATAGTGATGGGGACACTATACTGTAAACAAGCGCCGTCCTTCAGATGAGACGTAAAACCGAGGTCCTGACTCTCTGTGGTCATTAAAAATCCCAGGGTGTTTCTCGAAAAGAGTAGGGGTGTAACCCCGGCGTCCTGGCCAAATTTCCCATTGGCCCTTACCAATCATGGCCTCCTAATAACCCCCATCTATGAACTGGCTTCATCACTCTGCTCTCCTCCCCACTGAGAGCTGGTGTGTGGTGAGCGTTCTGGCGCACTATGGCTGCCGTCGCATCATCCAGGTGGGGCTGCACATTGGTGGTGGTGGAGGGGATCCCCATTACCTGTAAAGCGCTTTGAGTGGCGTGTCCAGAAAAGCGCTATATAAGTGTAAGCAATTATTATTATTATTATTATTATTATCAGCAACGGTTCCCCACTGTCAAAGAGCACATTATCGCACCCCCCCCCCCACCAGCTGCCTGACCGGAAGCGGAGGTGCCCGTCCTCGTTGGGGTGCGTCTGCGCCCCCTTGGCGTCCGCGCTGTAGACGCAATTGGGCGCGGTGCCCACCCCACACAGCCGGCAGATGGGCAGGTCATCGGTCCAGCTCTGCTGCTGCCCCTGGGGAGAGGGGGACACACACACACAGGCGGTGGTGCAGTGAGCGAGCGGCGCTGGAAGACGCACGTACGCAAACACTCACGCGGCCACCGCAACACCTGACAGAGACAAACCCCTCTGCTGCATCCCTGCCCCCCTCGCTTCCTCGTCTTTTGACTTTGGTTTAAGTTTAATAATATAAATGTCAACGCGGGTGTGCAAGACTGTGCAAACCTCACTATACCCAGATGTGTCTATTTACATTTTTACCACAAAGTCCATTGTAAGAAAGCGGACTTTGCGTGAACAAACGAGAACCACAGCTGTATATATCATGAATATATATATATAGTGTAGAGAGCTGGCAGTTTTAGATGATAAAGGCGTCGATAACGAACGACTGACTTGACCCAGTAGGCAATGCCAACACCATACAAGCACAGAACCAGGAAGTAGGAGGAAACGGAGAGCTGTGGCCATGAAGACTAATTGCCACGGTTCCCTGGCCGCATCATTTTAATCAAGGCTGCTTGTCATTGAAGTTCAGAGACTTGTCAAGCAAGCGACCGTTTTCCATGGTCGAGAATTCGGCACCACGTTTGCTTTTAATTTGACAGTAGACTCTGACCGGCGCCCCGGCCCTTGAAACGGACTGGGAATGAGCACGAAGTAACAACGTTTCCAAACAAAAGCAATTCCTACCTTGCAGCACCGCAAAAGTACACATGTACGGTGGAACGTGCTGCCTTGTTTTAAAGGCACTCGGAAGACATTCTACAGTATTTTTTCAGCATATTAACTTTAATTCCCAGATTATAATTTAATGCACTTGACCAGATACTGCTCATTCGTACTCCGATACAATAATAAATACCAGTACACTTCAGAGTCGCTGCGAGACTGGAAATAAAAACGCATCATTGCATTTGTGTTCTACAGACATGGAACAAATTATAAAGAACTAGAGCCACTGTTGTACAGGGCAAATTCGATGCGAGTCTCCAGGAAACGAATTCCTGGAGAAAGAAGAAGTTATTGGGACGATTCTTACACTCTGCATCAAGCTCCTCTTCTGCGCGGCCATCTTGAGCGGAACTAACCTACTTTTCCTGTTAGAGCGCCGCCATAGTCGTCCTTGCCGTACAGTGGACGCCCTGCAGGGTCGTACGGCAACACACCCTCGGCCGGTCTCGGTCTGCTTGCTTCCCTCTTCTGGGTAATGTGTGAATGACACGTTTTCAATTCAGTTCCAGATGCTTTATTGCCACGACCAATGAATAAATCAGTGTTGCCAAAGCAATACAAATGCAATTAACATAAAATCTACAGACATGTACAATATAGACACATCATAAGACACTTACATACAAACATAAAGAGCATTATTGAGAGACGGGCTCACTGTTCCTCAGGCTGTGACAGGAGATCACACACTGTGCTGCCAGTCCAACTGAGTTCCCTCCCCCCTCTCCCAGTAGGATTGGGAGTTGTTGTGATTCTGGCAGGTGTGGGGATTCTGGGATTAGATTGATAAATTTGGGGAAGAATGTTTGTCTAATCCCAGACAAAATTTCTACAGTGCAGTAGAAAGTGCGTTTGTCTCTGACCCTGATGAAGTACAGGCTCAGTGACCACAGCCTGGCCAGAGAAACTGGGGACACAGGCTGACCTGGCTGCCCAGAGAGGACAGGCTCAGTGACCACAGCCTGGCCAGAGAAACTGGGCGACACAGGCAGACCTGGCTGCCCAGAGAGGACGGGCTCAGTGACCACAGCCTGGCCAGAGAAACTGGGGACACAGGCTGACCTGGCTGCCCAGAGAGGACAGGCTCAGTGACCACAGCCTGGCCAGAGAAACTGGGCGACACAGGCTGACCTGGCAGCCCAGAGAGGACAGGCTCAGTGACCACAGCCTGGCCAGAGAAACTGGGCGACACAGACTGACCTGGCTGCCCAGAGAGGACAGGCTCAGTGACCACAGCCTGGCCAGAGAAACTGGGGACACAGGCTGACCTGGCTGCCCAGAGAGGACAGGCTCAGTGACCACAGCCTGGCCAGAGAAACTGGGGACACAGGCAGACCTGGCTGCCCAGAGAGGACAGGCTCAGTGACCACAGCCTGGCCAGAGAAACTGGGGACACAGGCAGACCTGGCTGCCCAGAGAGGACAGGCTGTGCTCCCACTGCCAGCGGGGAGTGTTTCTATCACTGGAAGTATGTTTTTTCTTCAAGCTTGGGTGGGACAGTGGGGTGCATTTAGTACCACTACCTTCTGACTTTCCCGCATCCCTGAGTTGGAGAAAGCGGTTAGAAAAAGGATGGAGGGGTGTTATTCCGGGAAATTAATCTGCTCCAACAACTAGAGGCGCTTATGAACACAGAACACCCAATTTGTGACTCAGCTCGAAACCGAAAGTGGGCGAAAAAACAATTACTGTTAACTTCAGCTTGTGTTCTCTGACCTCAGACAATCAAACAGCCAATAAAGGAACACGGTATCGCATATAAAAAACTCTCTTTCCGTATGCTCTTCATTAGGAAAAGCTCCAGCGTGTGGGATTCACGACCGAAGAAGAAAAAGGGACAGAACTGTACTTTTTTTCCGGTTTCCGAAGCAGACTGAAGACGTTTTTTTTCACGTTTCCTTCTTACATTGATTTTCCAGCTCCACCTTCCAAATCCGTGACGGCTCGTAAGGTGAGACGCGAAATTTAAAGTGCTTTCCAACTATGTTCCGCAAACACCGCCCGCGTCGAAAACCTGATTATACGGAGGATTATTCTGGGGGAGAGGCGCCTTTCCACGGGTGAGGAGAAAAGCGTCTTTTTAAAGTCTTAATCAGAGAACTCATTACACATCTAACCATTCTCCAAACTTTATCTAGTACAGGGTCTTAAGGTGCAGTGGTTAGCACTACTGCCTCAGAGCATCCAGGTTCTTTGGGTGCCATCTGTGTGGAGTTTAAATGTTCTCCCTATGTCCACGTGCCTTTCCTCCCACAGTCCAAAGACCTGATGGCAGGTTAATAAGGTTCTGGGATAATTGATCCTGGAGCGACAGGTGGGTGAGTGTGTCTGTGTCTGCACGTCCCCTTGCGATGGACTGGTGTTTCATCCAAGGTGTACCCCGCCTTGTGTGCATCACTTGTTGGGATAGGCTCCTGCTCTTCCGTGACCCCATTTTACTGGTTCCTGGGGTCCCTGCCCTTGCTGCTCCTGCCCTGCAAGTTCCTCCCTCAGTGCCTGGGTGCGAACCCGGGTCTCCAGCGTCACGCAGCAGGGAACTCGCCAGCTGAGCTAAAGGAGACCCCCCCAGCCCAGGGGGGGGGGATCAGAGATCCCTGTTATACCAGGTTGGAAGCCGTTAGAAAATGGGTAGAGGTGGATAGAAAACTAGGATTCTGGACTCTAAGCATACACTCAGGAAGATCTCTAGAATATAACAGAATCGGTCTGAGTCTTCTTTCCTCTTTTTGGTAACCGTTTTGACTACAGTGATGCTAGAGGAAAGAATGAGCAGGCAAAATGACAAAGTAAGAAACACAAACAGCGTTGGGTGTGTAATGGTCTACCAGGGGGTCAATCGAAGGGATTAAATTACTGTTATAAACAATTGATAAAATTCTCTAATCCAACAACAGGGGAAAAAAAAAGTGAAGTAGCCATCAGCTGATAAGAAGTCAGTTTGACTCCCAAAAAGACAACAGCCCTTTAAAACAGAGACATCAAACAACTACCCAGTCAGAAATGACATGGGGGGGGGCAAATTTCTCTCATTGCTTTAACAGGTGGGCCTATTTCCCTGTTGGGTCATGATCACCCAAAGCTGTGCTTTTAACCTGACAGCTGTCTATCCATTTTCCAAGCCCCTTACCCAATACAGGTCCCGGCCGTCCTGCGACCCAACTTAGGCAAGCAGTGGGCACAAGGCTGGATGCACCCTGGACAGGATGCCAGGCCATCACAGGGTGCACACAGACACGCGTAAACACCAGGGCCGATAGTCCCACAAGCCACTCAACCCAGCAGCGTGTCTGTGGACAGTGAGAGGAAACCCACGCGAACACAGGGAGAACATACTAACTCCACACAGACAGCACCCCAGGAGCTGAACCCACAGCCTCAGCGTGCCAACCACTGCGCCACCCCTAACTTTACAGTTTCCCTTTAAATGGCTGAGGTTTACCAGATCGATGGCTGTCCATGCCGTCAGCATTTCTTTTTGCAGTGCTTTTGAAAATCTTAAGGGTTCAATTGATGTTTTTTTTTTTCTCCAGATCTCATTCAGGAGGGGTGGTAAAGCATAACTGCTTTTTTGCAGTGTACTGTAAAAGGCGGACCTACAGGAAACTTTAACCCGGATAAAAGTCATTTTATTAGGTATATCACTGGGCAGGGCTGTGCTATCGTCAAAAGTAAGATAACAGCCAGGTTCAAGTCTGAAAAGACTGCTTAGTGCACCTAAAAGAGGCTTTTCTACCTGGAGTTATTTCCTTGTACAAAGCAGGATCAATATAAATAAGACATTTTAACTTTTTTTCTTAAGTCAAAATGCTCTGGATTCACTGGGATGTCAGTCAAAGGCTTATGGAGTTCAGCAATAGGTTAAATTAGCCGCCAATGCTCTTGTGTGGTTCAGAATCCTTTGGGATTCAAGGAAATATTTAAACTAGATTAAAAGTGTTCTCTCACCTACACAAATTTAGTTAGATATTGCACATCACAATTTCATTAAGTAGTGGAATTCGGTTGAATTAGGTTTGGAAGAAACAAAATAACCGTGTCATCACTTTCAGCAACTCTTTTATAAAAACATCATTTTTGAAGATTTTTTTTCCCCCCTCATGGGAAGTAGCATAAAAGTTTACTTGAAATACAATTTGAGATGATGCATATCTGATTTTTTTTAAAGGGTGAATTTCTGTTATCATAGTAGGATTGTGTTACACACCAGGTGTCTGGCAGTGTAAACAAATGCCATGTACTCTTCAAACAAATTATAAAACAATAACTCATTGCATTTAGAAAGTTCCTTTCACCCCATGAAGGGGAAAATATGACAGATTTCACTTGCGTTTTAGGCCTCCCTTTGACCTCCATGTTCTTCCTCTTTTGCTGGTGTCTGGCTGTGCCGAGGCAGTCCCTACTCTGTCCACAAGGGTGCGCTCTCGCCCCTGTCCCAGGAGATCGCCAGCTGATACGCTCACCCTTGTGAACATTGTAACACAACATAACAACATCATTTTATTAGCCCTATACAATTTCTTTCATTAGGAATTCGTCTTGCTCTCCATGAGACACACAGGCAGGGAGAGAGCCTGGGATCAGAGCACAGGGTCAGCCATTGTACAGCGCCCCTGGAGCAGCTGGGGTGAAGGGCCTTGCTCGGGGGCCCAACGGAGTAGGATTTTTCTGCCGGCTGTGGGATTTGAACCGGCAACCTTCCAGCCACAGGTGCAGATCCGTAGCCACAGAGCCACAACTCCGTGGCTAAACAATATGGTTTTCTTGCAGGTGAAACACTGGACACCCATTGAATCAACGTAGAAAATCGCAGAGCCCCGTACTTCTGGCGTATGTTAAAATTCCATAATGGACCAAGTTCTGGAAAGGTAAGGCTAGTGACAGATTTCTCTCAACTCTCAGGGAAGCCGGCTCAGTCCCCCCACCTTCTCAGAAAAAAAAAAAGTCCACCACAGAGGTATTAGTGAAAAATCTTCAGTTCCTCTTCTACAGAGAACCCCCCAGTCCTCCATTCCACTCGAAGAGCCTGAGCTGATGAATTCCTGTCCAAATCCTTTTTTCCCCAGCAAAATAGTAGCTTTCCTTTCAGTCCCTACCACGCTCAATCAGGCTCTCCTTACCTTCACCAGGAAGAACGGTGCCCCCATCCTCCTCTGGGACCCCTTAAACACTCAACTGATGCTTTTATCCAAAGCAACTTACATTTTTATCCAGCTGGGCATTTTCAGTGAGGTCGTGAGGGTAAATCTATGTTTTGCAAGGGTACAAGAACTGTTTCAAACCTGCTATTTTAGATCTCAGTTATGAGTCTAGAGTCCTCGCCCCTACTTCACCTCTGATAACATTTCTTATGCTTTTATATTAATTTACAAAACAGCTTTTGATGTTTCATGGTTTCACAGTAAACAATTAATTGAGCAGAGTTTGGGTTTCTGTATATATACACAGAGGTGAAACACGAGTACAGCACCTGTCCATGTTTCATCACAGTATGATTAAATCACAATCTATTAAATAAAGTCATTTAGATTTCTTGCTTTTGTGTTTTTTCCACAGGGCAGTTGCAGAAAAGATGCGCACATATGCGTCAGAAACACTGAAATACATCCAAACGGTCACACATTTTCTCTCCCAGTTCCCCAAATGGCTTTCAGCAAGAAAGGAAGAGCTGGACAAGCTCAGAGACCTCCGAGATCGAGCCCAGAAGCTTGATGTGAGCTTCCATTACGTGCGCAATGCTGAACACAAGGGCAAAGCCTTTGGTGAATATCTCAAAAGCAGCCTGATGAAAATCACCGCCAGCAAGAGGACGCAAGAGTTGGAGAAAGAGCTGGGCGGCATCTTGGAGGAGACTCTGGCCGGCCTGGCAGAACTCGATCCAGTCCTGGAAGCTGTGGGGAAGCTGTCTGTCACCTCCCTGCCTCTGTTCACAGACGAGTACCACCAGGCTGTTGAATTAAATGCTCCCAACGTTCCTGTAGCCATTGCTGTCGCTATATTAGTCGCGCCTTTCCTGCTTCACTTCCAGAGAAGAGCCGAAGATCTGTTCCTGCCTGACCTCGCCAACATAGAAATGCTCGTTCCCCAGCTAGAAACCTACTTACAGAACGCTGAGGAACTCTGTAAGAAACTAAAAATAATGAGGTACTGATATACACTTTACTTTTCTGCACGTTTCTTGCATGTGCCTTGCAAAAAAAGTTCAGCCCCTTCCAAAGAGGTCTCATTTTGTTGCATTACAAATGTGTCCACATTTTTAAAGTGATTGCAAACCATCACAATTGCCAACAGCGATTACTTCAACTAGTCATTGTAACTGTAGCCATCCTGTAACTGTTTCTCAGTCTCACAAACTGTGAATTTTGTCCCATTCTTCCAATCAGTGACATTTTGGGGTTCCTCACACGAACAGCTTGCTTCAGGTTCTGCCGTATCATTTTAATGGGGTTTAGCTTTGACATCGAGGTAGCCAATCCAAAATGAGACATTTCTTCTTTAGTTACTCTGATGTAGATCTGCTTGAGTGTTAAGGATCATTGTCTTGCTACACTGACTCACATTCGGTTCATCTTCAGCTGATGAATGGATGCAAACACATACTGTAGGTCAAACTTTCTTCCACGCTGAAAAGAAGAGAACTGTGGCTGTGGAGCCTTCTTCGGGTGTGATGAATGGATGGTCTGATATTCTCTGCCAGAATTTGCTGATACAATCTTGAAGTCATGGTTCCCTCAAGGGAGTAAAGAATTCCAGGTCCTGAGGCAGCAAAGTCATCCCAAACCATGATGCTAACATTCCCATGCTTCATGGTCAGGATGAGGTTTTTAGTTGGAAGGACATGTTTGGTTTCCACCATCCAAAATGTTTCTCACTGAATCCAAAAAGTTCGATCGCATTCTCTTTGGCAAACTTGAGACAGGAAACAACGTTCTTCCTGGCTCTCCTCCCATGAATATCACTGCTACTCAGTCCTTTCCTGAAGGCTGAGGCATCAGCTCTGACATTAGCTCTTGGGGAGACAAGACTAAATGAATAGAGCCCCAAGAAGTTCAGAAATAGCTCTGCAACGCTCTCCAGACAGATGAAGAGCAACAAGAGTTTCTGAAGTCCTCTTCTGGGACATCTGGGCTTCTGGGAAAATAGGCCCAAGTGCGAGTGTGTCTGTCCAGCCTGTGACAGAATGGTGTACAATCCAGACTGTATCCTGTCTTGTGCATGTTTCTTGTCAGGATAGGCTCCAGCTCCCCCATGATCATGTACTGGATGAAACGAGTAGAACATGGATGGATGGATGGATGGATGATTTGATGCATCACAGCAGAATTGTAAATGTAAATGCCATCTGTTCTTTACAACAGAGCACCAGAAAGCATCCAGCAGCCGGTATTTCCCCACCTCCACAGTGACCTAACCACTGAGAGCTTGCAAGAGATGTATGACCACTTAGAGCAGCTGAATAAAATCAGGTAATGGAATGAAAATCAAAAAAGGGAACATTTGCACCTACTATTCTACTGTATTCTGGTCTCTTTAAAAAACATCTTAATAGATGAGGTCCAACATCTGTCAATATTTTCACCTCTATAGAATTTATTCCCTATAATAGTTATCTAAGTACTAATCCTTATTGCTGGGTGGTAATAAGTGAATCCACTTGGCCTGTCTAGCCATGCAGTATTAATCTTTTTTCTTTTTCACAGGGAAGATGAACACCTGAGGATCACCTTTCTTTTCAAAGACAATGCGCTGAAGTTTATTGGCCTGCTCAGTGCCCGAAATTCCAGAATGAGGAAGTATCTGCAGGAGCTGGAGGAGACGGCGAACCTTCTGGACAAAGTGGAGAAGGGCACAGCCATCTCCAGTGTGACAGGCAGCTCGGTGGGGCTGGTAAGTGGGGCGTTGAGCATTGCAGGACTGGCTCTGGCTCCTGTCACCGCTGGCTTGTCCCTCCCACTGTTTCTGTCCGGCGTAGTGCTGGGCGTCACCAGTGCACTTGGCAGCGTTGCAACGGGTGTAACAGGAATCGCCATGAACATCCAGCAAGTAAAGAGATTCCATGAAGTGTCAAAGAATTATGCAAAAGATGCAGCTGCCATAACTGAATTCATACATTCAGTAGCCAGCAATAAAGGCCAGGGTGTTGACGTGGATGATGCCAACGTCGACCATAAGGCAGTTATTGAGGCAGCAAAAATGGTAGTGGGGCTTGTTAGCGTAGGGAAGGGTATCGACACCATTGTAGACTGTGCCTCGGCTGTTAATCTGCTTAAAACTGAAAGGCTTGTTGCCAGTGCTGCCAAAGTGGCGCTTCAGGAAGGCAAGGCAGCGCGCAGTGTGCCGGCAGCAGTAGACATCGTGGATATTGGCCGAGCTGCCAAAGGGACCCCACTGGCCCTTCCGAAGGCAGCGAGGGTGGGGTTCATAGCCGCCAACGCGGTCTTCATGGGCCTGGACCTGTTCATTATCTGCAAAGACAGCGTCAGCCTGGCCCAGGGGAAGAAGAACGAGGTAGGACAAGAGATCCGGAGGAGGGTGAGGCTTCTGAGAGATGAGCTGGATTGCTGGGAGCAAATCCACAGCTCTGTGTGCAGAGGAATATGGAGATTCAGGAAGAGTCAGGAAATTCTGCAAAGATCACTTTATCCCTCCAATAACAGTTGAAAGATCTTGTGTGTAGACAAAACGGCAGGAAAAATTTTGCTTGACTTGTTAATTATACACTAATAATAAAGCAGCACCAATGAATACAAAATTTAAAAAAAACTATTCTATAGGACATTACATTTGCATGAAATAAGTATTAGATTCTGGGGCCTGTCCTTATGTAAGCAGTGTGAATGCTTTAATTTTCATTCTTTGTCTCTCTAAACCAGCTGGGTGGACTTTTTCCTCTCACCTTGACTCGTTCTGACGTAGACTCAAACAGATTTGATTTAAAAGCTTTCAGAAACATCCTGCTCATTCCTCTCCTTAAGCAAATCGCTGGATTTGTCCTTGAAAACCCACATGAGAGCCGACCACAGTTGGGAGCTGACATTTGAGTGAGTTTTTTTTCTGAAAGACCAACAAAAACGTAAACAAAAAAAAGTGTGACCATCACGTCTGCATCTTATGTCTTACATCTGTCCTTCATTCAAATACAAGTGCCATACTTTGAGAATTGTACAGCACAACAGCAATAAGAATAAAAATGTTTTCTTTATGCAATTGTATCTTGAAGGCATCTGGTTTTTCTTTCGCACCACATTAGACCCAGAGATCTCTTTGACAAGTCTCTCTTTTCTGCCCATAAGTGCTGAAATTCTAATTTTAAATTTGTCACCACCCTGGAGCAGCTGGTTGCATCACCATGTCAGCTTTACAACTTGTATCATATTGGACACGTTTAACAACCTGTAACATACATAACACACAGTCAGCCTGCTGTTCTGTGTAGGGAGACCCAAGATCATGAATAGATATATTTGTACTTTTAACCTACCTGTGTACATGGATTATACTGTGACGGATCCCACCTTCAACCAGTTGAATAGACCTATGCACATGCAAATCCTAAGAGCGAATAGATCTCCAGCCCTGCTGTGACTGAGGTATGCAAGTACTCCACTACCTGCACAAGAGGCTCATTCCCAGCCAGAACTGCACCCTCACCCCCACCTGCTGGTGAGACACCTGGCTAATCTAGGCCTGACTGCTGGCCCACTCGGATGTTTACCGTGATTGTGGATGCCCTTATGAAAGAGGTCAGATGGAAACTGTAGGTTTGTGAGCTGGTCCCACTTTGTACAGTCCTCATTTATTTCCACATCAAGATGGGTAACCGTATAGACAAGGAAATACACCACATCAAAGAGACTCTAACCACTGGAGCAACATTCAGGAAGACAAACAGTGGTCTTTAAACAGCAAACAAGTTTCTATTAATTATGGGAAAATGAATATTAGTTTGATCCATTTTACAACATAGGGAAAGACCAGTATATTTCCCATCAAATGCAATGCATGGATCAATGTTAGCAGCCACAAACAACTGCTTTTCCCCATTAGTACTCCATCAGCATGACATCGCTAACCAACCAGTGAAACAGGCTTATATACTGTATCTTACTAGAAACACCCGTCAGGATTAAAGTATCATTTAAGAGCAAACAAGCCACTATGAATTATTTGAATGTGAGTATTAGTCTGCTAACCTGCTATCAAAGACATACATTATGTACTTACAGGAGAATTTGGAGCAATGGAGACACTCCCATGACCAGCAAATACTGTACAATCTTCCAGCAGTCTAATGCAAACTGATTTGTATTAAAAAACACACAAAAAGCTCATTACAGAGTTAAAAAAGCAGCATCTTTCAACACCTGTTTTCTCACACTATTTATACCCACTCCCACAGCTGTTGCACATTAACACACAGCACAGAACTTATTGATTTGCACAAAGCTGATTACCTGATTAACAGATGCCAACACTCCAGTAACTAATTGAGTTAAAGAATTAACTCATTAAACATTTATAATTGTCAAACAAATAAACAAAAAAAACGTGTTTGCCTTTTCACACTCTGTACGTCACTCCCAGCAAGGCCCAGAGACAGGAGGAGCTGCAGGAGGATAGAGGTGGACGAGAAAGAGAGGCAAAGACGAGGAGAAGGAGAGAGACATTCGAGCTCTGTGAAACCCTGGGTCAGAGTGAACCAGGAGTGGAACTGTCCTTGGTACTGAAGAGTGTTAAGAATTAATCTGATGGCTCATTGCTGCTGGATGGCCAGATCTGCGCAGCTCCAAGTTCCTAACAAATGTTTTAATTTAGCTCATGAGATAATGCATAAACAACGCAGCTCATTGTACTGTCAAGAGGTCATTTAGCTATCCAGGAAAGTTGACGCCAGCATTTGTTCAGCGCAGCCTTAATTGATCGTAATTGTACTTTCAAACATCGTTTATTCAATTAGATCGCTCATATCCCTTACCTCTGAGATACTTAGTGGCCTGTTGGCTTTAAAGGAGACTTGCCACTACCTGCAGTGTCCCTTGCTGTATGATCAATGTATGATATGTCATACATAGAGAAATGTGATGTATGAATGATATATGATGCAATCAATGAGAATTTGCTGCATATGTCTCATATATCATAATATAATAATCATTTCAGCAGCTGTACTGTGATTTTCTGTGCTATTGGTCACTCATAACCATGATCCTTTTTAGTTCCACATGATTTTTTTTTCTAAGATGTACTGTATGTTATTTAACTTGTTGTTGTTGCTGCTGCTGTTCTGTGTTCATGTTTTCGGTGTTTCCTTAATGTCTTTGTATTGGAGCATACAGGCAAATAAGCATTCCATTGCACTTGTGCATATGGCAATAAACCAAACTGAACTGAACATGCCTATTTGTTGTAGCCATCCCAGTTCTTGGATTCCTAATTAACTTCCTGAATTCCATTTGAAAAACGCAGAAAAATATATATATGGAAAATATGGCCCATTTGCTTTGTGATAAGACAAGAGCTATTCATGATTATTAGATAAAATATTAAAATATCTTGTGTATTGTGTACTGTATTTACTTACTGCATTTTTACTTTAATAAAAAACTGATTTGAACCTCTATTTCATCAGGGCCTCTAGACCCCTGGGCCTTCACCTCACTCTCTCTCCATAGCCCCCCAGCTCAGTATGGGCTGGTATGACTGAGGGTCTACATCTTGCACTCATCTCAGAAGATCATGCTGGTTACCAGTCAGGAATTAATTTCCACCGATCTCCTGCTATTATCTGCACTGTTCACTCTTCCAGATGTGAAAAATGTGAGCAGTCTTTAAATTCTTTTTCAGTATTTCTTGTTGACTATTATTGTATATGATATTCTGCCTATCTGCTGTGGTCACCATGTTTTTGACCTTTATGTAATAGGAACCCTTCATCCGGACTCTCTATACATTTCTGTGCTGCCCTGGATAAGGTCATCTGCTAAGGAAATCAGATAATATGTATGGTGTATAACAGTGTGTGCGTAGGAGTCTCTGTGTGCCTGCTATGTCTGTGTGTGAAGCTTTCCTTACTACACCCTTGTTAGTCACTCCCAGTGCTTTGGGAAGAGAGTGAGAGAGAGTCTGAGGCAGGAACAGCCAATGCAAGAGAAGCTGGTCCTGAACGCAGTAACCAGGAGCTATCCGTGGTGCTGAAAGGCATGTGGCTCTGAAGGAAGTGCAGCTTGAAGACTAGTGGAGCTGTCCTTGGTCCTGACACAACAGTGGAGCTGCCTGCGGTGCCGACGAACAGCGGACCTGTCTGTGGTGCTGACAGGTGGGACATCCTGAGGTATGACTCCTCTGGCTCATCAATGCCACCCTCTTCTGAAGGCAAGGTACTCTCGGAATAATTTCTTTCCTAGGGCTGAGAGCCGAAAGGCTGCAATTTACAATCAGATAGAAAAGCTCAGTTTCTTCCGGGCTTTTTCTTTTTCTCACACTTTTCCTCAGCTGAAATTGACATTGATCTTAATGGATGGGAAATGGAGAAAAGCATTTGAGAAATGCAGTATCTATTTACTCTCTTCCTGGATTCCTGCATGTCTTTCTGAGAGTGTGCAGTCCCACACTGTCTATCACTGTTCCTATGATGTTAGATGAGGAAAGATGTTGCGTTGTTGTGATTAACAGTGTTTGCCTGGACAATGCAGCGATCTGTTGCTAACTGCTTGTCCTCAAAGGGCACTGGCCCTGTGACCTTCAGATCCTCAGTGACTTTAATACTTGGGGAAAGCAGTCATTTAGACCAAGTCAAATAAACGATTTAATGAAGGCAGGGTGAAAAATATTGTATTTACCAGAACCAGGGGGTGCGTAACAGCTTATGTTTTGAAACTGTTGCTCTGCGAGACAGAGCAGCCTGCCAGATAAAGACGTTCAGACGTTCACACGCTGAACACAATTCAGCACAAACGCGTCTTGCTGTGTGATGACAAGGTCGCTTTGGTTACCCCTGGAAACCCGACTCCGCCATTAAATAGCAAAGCACTTTTCTGTAATTTTCTGTAACTTTTCTGTAATTGATCACAGGTTGGTTTCAAGCATCGTACCACATCCAATTAGAGTATATCACGCTGGTCTGCAGGGTGGCTGCCACAGGAAGACTGGTTAATCCTATTGTACTTGGTCAGGGAGAGCCGAAAATGAGGTTAGGAGACTGGGCACAGCCACGGTGTCTCCGTATGTATTTAAACATACAGAGTCATTTTATTATTCATGAACAAACTGCTTATGGCTATCGTATTTAATGGAATTTAAGAAGGATGGTCCAGATTAGTGTCTGGATTATCTTTAAAGACTGAAAAGGTCATGCTCAATATTGCCCCATCTCTGTCTCTGTCGCACTCAGTCAAATTCCATGTGCATGAATGTGCGTGAAATCCTCCGTAGAATTCTAAGACAAAAACTGGTCCCAATGACCTCTTTTGCACATAAGAATTCATTAACAATAACATAATTTGCATTGATATTTATAAGACCACGTTGAGATTGCAATGAATTTTGAATTTTTTTAAGCTTCATCAGAAAAAAAACAACCTCATGACTTCACTTCATGTGGAACATAGCAAGGGCGAAATCCCCTGTGTAGGGGGGTTATGTGTTTGTTTCTCTTATACTTGATCTCTAGATCTTGCGGTAACCATAAACAAGCTCACCTCTGAGGAATTTGAAGAATCAGGGTGGGACAGTGGTTGGCATGGCTGCCTTGCAGTGCTGGGGCTCTGGGTTCAATTCTGGACCTGGGGTGCTGTCTGTGTGGAGTTTGTATGTTCCCCCCTTGTTTATGTGGGCCCCCTCTGGGTGCTCTGGTTTCCTCCCACCTGTAGGTTAACTGGCTGCTGGGAGAATGGACCTTGGTGTGTGTGTGTGTGTGTGTGTGCGTGCGTGTGTGTGTGTCCTGCATTGGACTGGCGTCCTGTCCAGAGTGTACCCTGCCGTATGCCTCTTGCTCCCCAGGATGGGCTCCGACTCCCCCACATCCCTGAATTGGAAGAAATGGTAAGATCTTCTGTGTTGCACACTATGCCATACCCCTGGGATTAGAATGTGCAGGGGTTTATGGGCTATTCTCAATTGCTAACTGCACTGGTTAGCATGAGTGCATTTTACATGATTTCCTATTCAGCTAAACCAGATTCTAACATTCCGTTGTGGTTTATTACATTTTAATGATACAGGGAATCATCCACTATTCCCACATCGTGAGCCTGAGACCTTCCTCTTTCTGAACGCACCCTGAAGTGGAAAAAGCAGTTGAAAATGGATGGATGGTACAGAGCGGGAGTCTATTCTCATAGATCTCGGATCCATGAATTACCGAAGGTCGCTCTCTCTCCTCGACAGATAAGTGTCCCACCATGGAGCTCCTCACTGTCTCCAGGGCCAACGCCAGCTATCCCAGCAACCTCACCGCCGGCCTGGACCCCGCCTTGCGCTTCTCAGACATCATGCAGATGTGCGGCGAGCGGCCTGCTGGGTTTGCTGTGTGGGCGACGGTGGAGCTCCTGTCCTTCGCCGTGGGGACGCCCGCCAACCTGAGGGTCCTCTGGCTCCTGCTCGGACCCCAGCCCAGGTGAAAGAGCACATTTCCCCTGACCGAGGCGTGGGGCCCACAAAGAGACCGGGGTTGTAACGCGACGTCGTTAACAATAACGCCCCGTCTCCGTGAGAGTGCAGCAGGCTCAGACGGACACGGAACAGAGCGCGTGGCCGTATCCCAGAGGCCTATTCTGAGCAATAGTGGCTCCGGCTCTCCCCCAGAACAGTCAGACTGCTGACCCCCATTTTGTGTACTACAGCTGGAAAGCCAGTCTTGGTGAATGAGAACAATCCAGCTTCTTTTTTGTTGTCCATCCATTAACACGTAGCGTCTAGCCCGAAACGTCAGAGAGCCCCGTTTGCTCACAAGCGAATTTACAGCTTAGCCAAGGCTACAGGTGTAGACCGACCTATTGTTTTCTATTGGTATGCGAACAAAAACAACGTTAAGGTGTCGAGGACACAAGTTCGAATTTGGACATTTCTAAAAGAACAAATAGCGTGAGTTTGGCAGACTTTGATCTACTGGCTAAGGTAAGGTGCCACAGTCTGACGTTTTGTTTTTAAACCTTCACCCCATACAGTATGTTCTTAAACTTGCACTAGTTTGGTGCAAGCAAGCCACGCACAGCTCAGCTGAACGGAAACCCAAAGGACGTGATATGTAGCTTTCCTGGACCCAGACCAAATCCAGGGTTTCATCTAGTTCTGACCTCCTCCACCATTGTCCTATAGACAGCCAGTACTTTAGAAACTGGAGATGTTTCCAGTCTGGAAGTAGTTCTTCTGCCTGATGAGCGCCTGCAGATCTTGCCCAGGCAGAATGGCATCTGCAGGACCCATGGTCATGGCTATCAGCAAAACTTGGATTCTTTCTCCTCTCGCTGTGCACAGGGGCCAAAGCTCTTCCAGATTCCCCAGCCACGTCTTCTATATCAACCTGGCCGTGATGGACCTCCTCTTCTGCTACATCACCCCCTTGCACGTCTACAATGTCTTCTTCCTGCACAGCACGGCCCTGCTCCACGCCCTCTTCTGCCTCTTCTCGCTCAGCCTGTACGGGGGACCCCTGCTCTACTGCTGCGTCTGCCTGGAGCACTATCTGGCCGTGGTGCACCCCCTGGCCCTGCGGCGGCTGGGGGGGGCAGCCCGATCCGAGCGACCATGTCAGCGCGGTCCTGGGCTGCCGCCCTGGCCTTCTCCCTGCTGCTCACCCAGTCCGGCCTCTGGGATCACCCGGGGCTGGTGGGGGTCCCCTTCTACCCCTGCCTGGCCCGTCATGGTGTTCTGCAAGCTGTCCATCCTCGGGACGCTGAGGGAGGCCGGACCCGGGGACGAGGGGGCGAGGAAGAGGAGGGGGGAGGAGGGAAGGGAGAGGGGGAAGAGGAATAGGAAGGAGGAGAGGGGGAACAGTCGCTCAGTGAAGAGAAGGGCCTTCCACACTGTCCTGGCGATTCTGCTCGTGGTGCTGGCCCTCTATCTCCCTGCCGCCTTCACGGTGCCCTTCTACAGCTACGCCCAGCCCCACATGGTCTTCTGCTACCTGCACCCCCTCTCTTTCTCCTTCATCATCCTGAGCAGCGTGGCCAAACCCCTGCTCTACCTGTCCCGTGTGAACGGGACGTCCTGCCGCCCAGTCTGGAAGGCTGGCCACTGTTGGTCCCAGGACAGTCTCAGGCCAACTGGCCACTAGACAAGCCAGGGTCAGTGCGGAGCAGACAGGGCTGACTCAGAGGACTTCAGGTCTATAATCGGACTGAAGGGGTACAAAGCTTCTTATTTTTGGATGGTGGTGTGTATTCGGAGGAGTGGAGCTGAATTAGGAGAATCTTTATGGAAGGTTGATAACTTCCAATGAATACTTTAGTTAACCCATGGTCGTCAATACATACAGTAGACAACACACGTATGACAGCACCAACGCTCCCATCATGCCTCTCTGTGCTTGACGATGCTGGTATTGGCCTTGCTTCACTTCTGTTTTTTTTAAGAATATCCCAGAAAGCTGCCTAAGTGGACTCGGGCACAGGAGCTTGATAAGAACGCCTCTTGCTTCTCCGATGAAGACTATGTTCTGAAATTTTGTAAAAAAAAAAACCCTTTCACAATGCAAAGAACAATGACTGTGCGTCGTTGTTTACATTTTGTGGAAAACCTCTGTCCTGCGTTTGTCGTTTGCCTGTCTAATCTCAAGGTGGTGTTGGTCTAGTGTAACGTAACTGAATACTGTATACAGCGCAGATAGTCCATTCCCAATGGCTTGAAAAAACCTATTTCTCCAAGTAAATAAGTGTTACTGCAATTAAACTCTGAAGAGACCATGTGTCTCACTCTGTAGACAAATGAAATATGCTTTTTCTTAAAGCAAATGTGTTGACTGACCAGTTACTACTAAGGGGTAAAATAATATCTCCTAAAATATAAGAAAAGGGGGCAACATTGTTCTGAAAGGTATCAGATGCTTTTATGTGCCTTGTAAGCACTGCTGGATGGTCTGTATTGTCTGAAACATACTGCCCAGCCAATCTGTCTAAACGAATACAGGAAAAGGCTCGGATTAGATTAATTGCTAGTGATCAAAAAAGCTGATCAAAGATGCTCTGTTTGGGCTCCTCATTTCTAACATTTTTTTGCATTCCAGTTTTGTTTTGATCTAGAACAGCTGGAGAGCTGCACCCTGGACATGCCTGACTGAATACACCCACAAAACCACTGTCAGTTCTCTCTGCTCAGTCATTACATTAGCCAACCACTGGGGGGCACTGACTCGAGTTACAAAAGCCCTAGGAGCTGGCTTAAGATGAGTTCTGCTTAGGTGTCAGAAATGGAAGTCTTTGTACAGCTCGTATTATAAGTGCATTTTGAGCAACTTTTATTTGAGAATTAGCTTGCACCATCTAAAACGAAGTATTTTATTTGGTTTGGACAGACACAAACCTCCAGCCATCATTCCCAACTTCCTTGTAGTTGACGCCTTTGTAATGCATTACAATGTTGCACAAAATCGTGCTCCATTTTCTCTGTGGACAAACTGCCCATGAAATTGATTTACTGCAGTTTGCCCACAGAGAACATTGCAGCCTATGTGCTGTTGCTAAACATATCCCTACTATGCACCCTGGTCAAATGGAATATAGACAAGGCCTTCACTGACCGGCCTAGAATTAGGGCAGGAATGATGAAGTGTGGCCAAGGACAACCTCAATATCGGCCACGCCTTAAAACATCAGAATTTAAAGACAGCAATCCCATCTTTCTGGATCACTCTAGCAAATTCCCATAGGTAGAGTGACCAGTACTTGCTGTGCAAGATTGCAGGCTGTTCTGGATTTCATGCTCCATGGAATCAAAAGTGCTCCAGTGGAATAATTATCGCCCAAACTGGTCGACATCTTCAGATCTTTAGAAGCTGTCGATTCCCAGTTGACCCATAAAACCTGCTATATGGACATCTTGAACTCAGGGTGGCCACTCTGAGGTTGGTGAAGGTTTTAGCATCCTTAAATCACCTAGAAAGATCAGCGAGGATGGAGTCACAAATGAGTCCTGTATTATACCGTTCAGAAAACAAATAGTACTTTCAATAGCAGCGCAGGTTTAATGGGGTGTTGTGCATCACACCACAGACCAAATTGCTAAAGCTACTAATTACACACTTGAGGGATTAATTAGTGACAATAACACATTGCCCATTGTCTGGGGTGTTTGACAGCCAGACCTCTCTAGAGAGAAAAATGTTAGGATATTCATTTCGTATGCAGAGCAAAATCCATACAGCATCATTTTATATAAAATATTCATATACCTAATTATGATTAGGAAGCAGAGGGTGGCCCAATCAGTGTATTGTTTGCAGTGTCATATCAAAGTAACCTGAGGAATTAATACAAAGAAAATGCAAAGGTGGTGTGTTACTCAATGCTCTCCTCTCTAGGATTAGCGGTCTTCTCTCCCCAAATTAGACAGGTCTCTGGATGTAAACTGCAGGCTGGAAGAAAAAGAATAAGACCTTGATCTCCATCTCAGACATGTTTCAGCATGACCTCTCTGAACTGGACAGTACCCTAGTGAGATACTGCCCTGCCCTGGTCCCCCAGTTGTACAAATACAACAGCTCACAGAACGTGTAGAGACTGATATCATTTTGAGCTGATTAACGTTTTCATCATTAAAGTATTGACAATGCATCTTGGAAATGTACACTCTGGAACGTAGAGTTGTCAGTCGTTGAAAGACACAGATCGAGTCTATATGTAAGCTCACCGTAGTAAAAACAAAAGCAGTATGAAAATTAATAAACTGAAGTGCTAAGAAAAAATACTTTGGAAAATTTAAGCATCTGCGCAGCTGGCTTTTTTACCAGCACAGTCACCTCAACAGCCCCTTAACTAGTGTACCGACCCCCTGCCAAGCTCGTTTGGACCGGCGAGCAACAATGAAGACATGCCGATTTTTTTCTTAATTGTAAAGATCTTAAAAAGTAGAAGTACAATCTAAAGCTCTTATTTCCGATGTGTACAGCATAGTTATTTTCTTAAGAAATTCAGATTTTTTATGTATTTGTTCAAGGTGGAACCGAACTTCGAACAAACAGTACCCCCCATTCAATCAAACTCCTCAATAAGTGAGTTCACAAAAAAGGAGTATAGGTCTATGGGCAAGTGCAATTAGTGACTGTGTGCAAAAAATAAAGGGGTAAAGTGCAATTATAGGGGCTCAGGGTGATTGTGGGGAGCCCTACACTGTACAGTTGGTCTGGTCCAGGAGAGGAGGACAGGCCAGCAGGTTTTTTAAATCTCCTGACGTCATCGTCAGCTCCAGACTTGAGCCTGGCTAAACCCCTCAGATTAAAAGCCCCAGATGAGCTAATTTAGTGCCTTTGGTGAGGTCTCGTCTTCTTGAAGATTTGAGGAGACCTGCAATTAGCCCAGCCTAATTAAATATGGATTAAATACTTCTTTCCTCCACACACGCATAAATATTGCAGACAAATTGTCATGACTGCTTTTAAAGGGGCACCGCAGTCCCAATTTCTCAGACCAGTTATTAAATCTCGGTAACAAAATAAAATTCGTAGATGGTATAGAAAAATCTTACCAATTCCAAATTAAGCACAAAACCGTGAACTTAGTGAAAGTACTGGATATTCGCCATGCTGTCGTGAACCCCTGGTAAGAAAGGGGGAAGGGTAGAGACGAGCTCTGGTAAACTCTGCCCACTCTCAGGTACCTCATATTATCTTCAGGACTGGAGGACACAGATCTAGAACATGGTTTCTATTATCAGCACCAGAGCTAAACAGTACCGATCTAGAATAAAGTGCCTTTATTCTAGCACCTGGGCTGGCAAATATTTATCTAGAACACAGGCTCCTTATTTCAGCACCAGGACTAGACCATACTGATCTAGAACAGGTGTCTTAGTCCAGCACCAAGGCTGAATACAAGAATACAAGTTCCTTATACAAGTGCCTGAGCTGGAGAACACTGATCTAGAATACGGGCTCCTTATACCAGCACCTGGGCTGGAGCACATCGATCTAGAACACAGGTGCCTTGATCCAGCACCTGGGCTGGCAAATATTTATCTAGAACACAGGCTCCTTATACCAGCACCAGGACTGGAGAACACAGATCTAGAACACTGGTATGCAACTTCTGTTACTTTATACTGCTGCAGCTTAAACCAGCCAGGACTTGACAAATACTGAACTGACCCTTCATGACTCAGTGGACTCTGTGCCTGATGATCCGTTACAGAACGAGGGACCTGTCAGAGTACATCCAGTTCCTCTGGGACTGCAGACTAGTGTCACTGGAACATGTGGAGGGCAGCTAATGACCCAGATTTCTTTGAAAGCTGGGGGCCGCTAACATCTTATTAAGCTTGCAGTATGCTTAACATCCAGCCTTCGAGTTGGTTGCCTTGCTACCATGATAAGAAAACTGAGATTTATCAGCTCCCTCTTACAAATCCAATATTAGACTCTCCATCTTTTTTAAGAACTCTCCTCTCAGTCACACAGTAGATCTCCCGATCAAACAAGTCATTTGCTTAAACCTTTTAATACATTCCCTTGCAGATAGCAAGTTACACGTTTTAATGGTGAAGAACATCTGCAGCCTTTAAAACAGGTCTAATTAAGCAAATTACTAGTTCCGTTGAGAGGTCCGTGTAGTAATTTAGACCTCAGTTGGAAGTAAAGTCAAGAAGACCAGGCAAATAATTACTCAACAGTGCAATTAATTCCCTTAGGAATGTCTATTATTTATAAAACATCTGTGCTCAAGATAAATACACCACCTCCGATCAAAAAGAATGCCCACATAATAAACTTTAATTCTTACACACTATAAAGCCTGTTTTATTTTCTCAGTAGAAAATGAAGTGGGCAGCCCTTAAAGATACCGATCAAGTCTATACCCTTCAGGTCGGTTTGAGACAGGAATGTATACATTCTCCTAAACTGATCAGAAATTAAGCATAAACCCTGTAATGAGTGGATATTTATGCTAACTGTCTGAGGTACAATATTAATGTACCATGCAAAATAAATTGCTATTATTCCTTTTTTTTTTTACTGGACTTAAAGCTAACCTCTTTATCTATCAGTGAAGCATCACTCCAATTGGGTCTGACTCGCTCAGAAAACATCTTTGTGCTGATTGGTGGAAGGAAGAGCCAATTAGTGTTTGCGTACAAGAAACGTTCATTATCCATTTTTATTTCTAGAAGCAGTCAGCTCATTTTACAGACACCAAAGTGTTGATCTCTTGAAGCGTGAGGCACTTCTGCAGCCCTGGGGCCCTGGGTTCAAGTCGGGGACCTGGGGTGGTGTCTGTGTGGAGTTTGCGTGTTCTCCCTGCGTTCATGTGGATCTCCTCTCGGTGCTCCGGTTTCCTCCCACAGTCCAGAGACATACCGGTAGGTTCACTGGCTCCTGGGAAAGTTGTACCCGGAGCCAGTGGGCGAGCTGGGCACAAGTCAGTGTGGCCGGACAAGGGCCCGTGGCCTGCTGGGATAGGGTCCGGCAACCCTGCGACCCTGAATTGGATAAAGCGCATTAGAAACAGGATGGGTGGTTCCCGTTGTTTTGGCGGGGACTTCCTGCGGGAAAAGGGACGCCTCTTACTTTGGGGGTGGAGTCCTGGCGTGAGCCCGCAGGTGGGATTTCAGGCTGCACTTTCTCTTGAAAGCTCTGCCGCACTGGGTGCAGCGGTGTCCGCCACGCTGCTGGACCTGCGGAGAGGGGGGCCCGGGGCCCAGCGGCCGTGGGCTCCCCCCTCCCGCCTCGCCCCCCCCTGCGCCGGCGGACCACCGCCCCCCTCCAGGCGAGGGGCCGAGGATCTGTTCCGGACCGGCCTCGCTGCCGGCGCCGGGGGGGCTCGGAGCCGGGTCCCAGGCGTCGGCGGAACCGGGCTCCCGGCCTGGGGACCCCCGTCCGGTCCGGTCGGGGCCCCCTCCGTCGCGACGGGGCCACGAATCTGGAACGAACCCCCCGTTTCCGGGCTCGGGTTCCCGTTTGGCCGCGCTGACCGGCTCCACTTCCCTGTGGCGGCGGGCGACGTTGACCTGTCCGTCCTCCGCGTCCATCGGCGGGGGGTCCCCCTCGGTCCCGCAGCCCTGCCGCCCAGTGTCGGGGACAGCGCCGGCCTCCGCAGCTCCTGGCGGAGGAGAGAGCACAGGGGAACGAGACCATGACACTCTCAGCCGGCCAGGACCCTACACTCCCAGCGGAGGAGCGAGCGTCAGAGGGAGATCAAGAGGAGAAGGGTTGACTCCTGGGATGGCAGCGATGCGTGAGGAGACACAGTGCCCACTCCCATTTGTAGCGGAGCTCGTTTGGGCACGGTGACATCATCGCCCACCCCGAGCTGCCTGGGCTGGGGGAGATCTCCTTTAGCTCCCTCGGCTGGGTTCGAGCCCCAGGCACGGCGGGGCGGAGCGGCGAGGGCACGAGCCAGCACAGAACCGCGACGGTCACGCATTCCTTCCTCCACAACGGCGAACGGCCCGGCCCGCTGCACGGCCGAGGAATGGCTCCTACGCCACGCCCTTCGTTAGGATTAACGAGGCGTGGCGAAGTCAGGGGACTAAGCATCTCCTCCCAAGCTCCTGCCTTTACAGCCACTGCGATGCCCACTGCTGTAACCCGGCCAGTCGCGGTAATGACAAATTACGTGTTCGTTTCATTTAACCAGCCGTTTTCAAACTGCCTTTCGGGAGCCTGTCCGAGCAAGCAACTGGCGCAAGGCAGGGTACACCCTGGGCAGGA
This sequence comes from Lepisosteus oculatus, assembly GCF_040954835.1. Lineage (NCBI taxonomy): Eukaryota > Metazoa > Chordata > Actinopteri > Semionotiformes > Lepisosteidae > Lepisosteus > Lepisosteus oculatus. The sequence goes on from NC_090707.1 coordinate 36,750,395, forward strand.
CGTCAGTCCATCACAGGGCAGACAGACACACAGACACACACACACACACACACATTCTCACACCAGGGCCTGTTTTCCCAGAAGCCAATTTACCAGCATGTCTTCGGATTGAGGGAGGAAACCCCTGCCCACACAGCGGAAACATGCAAACTCCACACAGACAGCACCCCGGGTCTGGACTCGAACCCAGGGCCCCAGCGCTGTGAGGCAGCAGTGTATGCCCCGATCAACCAATGAAAGGGTTCCTGCGCTCCAGTTTCACAAACCTTCAAATATTAACACTGGCCACTCGATTTCTTTTAACATCCTTTGATATGTTTGCTTTATCATGTTCTGTAACACAATTGCTAATGGACCAGTGTTTCCTATCAGAAACGCTACTTTCATGTCTCTTGAGATTTCTGGATTGCTGAATTGTTACTACATTGAGATGAGCGGTTCTACAAAAAAATAAATTTATACCCGTTCTTTAATTGTTTCAGATTGTACCAAAATTACCGATCAACATCTATTTTGTTACCGCTCTAATTTTTTTTTTTACAAACGATTAGTCAGAAAACTGTTATTTGAATTGAGGAGCCTGTTATCGATGAAACGTTGTAAAAAGGGGAGATTAGTATAACTGGTGACTTACGGTCTACTTTTAATTTAACGTGTAAAACAAATGCGAGTTATTCTAATTGCATCAGGTACACGCCGTAAAGTAAGACGGTAAACACGCAACTCATGTGTGCCATAAAGAGAGAGGGGACTTTATTGCGATTTAGCCAAGATTAAAAGGTGGTTAGGCTGCTAACAGCGGTCCTCCCGGCTTCAAGTGTGTTTTGTCCGGTTGCCACACGATAAATCCTCCTCCAACTCTTGAAAGCAAGCATGCACACCCAGAGAGAGAGAGAAAAAAAAAACATTACTGCAATCCGCCGCTCCGGCCTCTCTCCGCCCGGGGCTGCGCTCTCCGAGCCGGGATCCGTCGCTCCTCCCTGGCGGCCGGTCCCCGCCGGAGCCCCGCGTCCGCCTCCGCCGCCGCCGCCGCCTCGCCGCCACCAGCTCGGCCCTGCACTCGCGGATCCTGCGCCTCAGGCCCGCGTTGTCTCTGTCCAGCCGGGCGATCTCCCCCCGGTACTCCGCCATCATCTCCCCCACGACCCTCCAGATCTCCGACACCGCTACCTGGGTCAGCTGAGCCCCCGCCGAGGCCAGGCGCTCTTCCAGGCGGTCGGGAAAGGACATGTGTAGCCCCGCACCCTCCAGAAAGTACAAAAACCGGCCAGCCCGAGAACCTCTACAACTCTTGGAGAGGACGGAGGCATTTAAACCGATCAGACATAAAACATCATTTACCAAATCGCTCCCACAGCTTCGTTTTCCGTTGTCAGAGCTACTGACTTCCGGTAGGGGCAGAAGTGAGAACTTCTAACGCCATTCGCATTTCTGGTTTATTCTGCTTATTTGGTGTGGTTTTTTAAAAAAAAATCCGTAACACGTCTCGCCCATAAATTAAAAAAAAAGTGTTGTTTAAACCTATTTTCAACTGGAAGAGGTCTCCATAAATGTTTCCACTGAGACGGCAACACATGGAAACGCATCGCATTAAATATTCGAGTTAAGTTCTTATAAATCATAAATGTAAACAGGAATCCAGGTGAATATTTAACCACCTTGCGCGCAATATCAGCTATTGCACTACCGTCGTGATATGAAATCTGGGTTTTGCCACATGTATCAGTTTGAGCTAGAGGAAATGTTTCCTTTCGATAACCCTCGCTGCAAGTTTTAATTATATTCGATTGTTGAAAAGGTTTAATTAAGCTGGCAAATGCCTCATCCATCACTGTATTTAAAGACGCTTATAATTTATTGAGTGACTCAGTCGATCCTGTGTGTGGCTCACTAAATTATAGTATATAGTATGCTTCTTAAGGTATTGAATAAGTGATTAATAAGTCACTGAATTAAAAGGTACTTTAACCTAGAAGGAACTTCAGATAAGAAGTATTACAATACAATAATGGAGTAAAATAATTAGACCAATTTTATAACTGTGAGTTTGGATAGAGCAAAAATCAGAAATTAATCTTAAAAGTCCCAGTTGTTTCAAAACTGAGGCTTTAAAAAGAAGCAATTTGGCAAATCACCAGCTCAGTTAAGGGAGCAATTAATTAACCAAGCACTCAGAATGATAACAGTTGTTCCCCGCCCCTTGTGTAACACGTTTAATAGTGTTGCAGGTTTCTGAGATACTCCGTGTCACACTGGGGCCTGGAAACCCAAGAACAAAGCCAGAGGTTAATTTCATTTTTATTTATTTCATTTTTATACAGAATTGATATTGCATTGACTGGAAAACACAGAATAACAATATTTTACATTCCACATATATATACGTAGACAGAAAGCTCTCACTCTGTCATGGAGGTTACAGTAATGTCATGATTCACCTTTTGACGTGTAAAAGTAAAAAAGAAGACAAAAAAAAAACAGAACAGAATTAAAATGTTGTCTCAAGTTCACGCATGGGGCCAGAGATTCAGAACTGGCCCCTCATATTGCCGGTACAGTATCTCTTTCGCAAACTGCTGTACTACGGATTTCTGATAGAAAAGCATATTAAAAAATTCACCTCCCTAAAAGCTTGTACATAAAGGGACTCCCACAGCTTTCACCATTCAATGTGTGGACATGAATTGGCTTTGCAAGTCTAGGCTAGGCACTTTGAGAGTCCTCTAGATCTTATTTTACCGGGCTGAGTTTGTTACTGTCCACTACAGACCTGTCGTTGGTGGGGTACAGGTTCATTTACACGCAGGAAATGAAAACTGAAAAAGCTCTTTTGTTTGTTTTTTTTTATTTGATGGCCGCTTTTTTCCAAAGTAACCTAAATTTGCACCTACAGTATTTGTACACAACACACAAAAATACAAATAGCACATTGAGGGAAATACTTTGCTCTGGTGGACAACAGCACTGTCATTCCCAAGATTGGAACCCACAACCCTCTATTTACACACCCAGAGCCCTCTCCCCTGCTGTCCCTATATGCATTTGCACGCACAGAAAATCTCCGGCTCCTTCCCCTCTCCTGATGGCAAGGAGGACAGCACTGATGTTAAAAGACATCAGCTGATTCTCCACCATTGAACAGCACAAACTCTGTGGCATGCATAGGCTGAGATAGGCTGGGAACAGTGAAGGGAGAGACCACAAGTCCCCCCCCAGAGGAATCTGCTCGTTTCCAAATCCTATGTGCAGCAAGACCAGGAAAAGGTAACACTCATCGACATGACCACAGAGGTGCCAGCTGTCCCTGAACAGTTTTTTTTTGTTTCCATTTACAAACAGAGGAGCGGACATACAGCCAGTCGGTCAAAGAGATGCTGTACCTACAGGTTTCCAGGTACGTACGCGGATACAAACTTTTTCAGCCAGTTAAAAAAAATAAACCAATTCAACCTTGTGCTTCAAAGTAAGACATTACCTACAGTATCTAGGACACCACCACCCTCCCCCTCCCCCGGAACACACACTAGTCACTAAGCACTCGTTGAAATGAGCAGATGCACCACTAGGGGGCCCTAGACTGAGGGTTATTTAACAATTTATCTCAGAAGAGGGCTAAGATTATGGTCATTGACAGAAATCTTAGGAGCCCCCCCCGACTTATACTCAATTCCTGTCAGTCCCTGCAGAACAGAGTCGGTCTCATCTCTGTCTATCCCCCTTTTTGAGGGGGTACTGAGGGACACCCCCAAATTTAGAGAAAAGCCCCAGACCTGGAACCTAGCCATGTCCCTCAAACCTAGCCACTGTCTTCCCCTGTAGGTCTCCAAGGTTATGAGTGACATTGTGATGTCACTGGGCCCCCATGCGGTACACAGGCTCATAGCTCATAATTAAGACAGAGTGGCTTTTTTCTTACCAAGTTTATTACATTGTTACTGCACAGCGATCACTCAGAATTAGGCGACAGACAGGGAAAATGTGACAAGTTACAAATGACCTTGACGAAATCAATAGAAAAAGCACATTAAAAAGATTTTTTACAACTTATTTGCTCATAGTAACACATCAATCTCACACAAGTCTATCTAAGCCTATATGGTTTAGTGTTTTGGTCACAACATTGTATTATATATATATATATTCCATAAATTATTATCCCAAAATAAAGTTTTCCCAAAAAAAACGAGAAAAGAAGAAAAATAATTCTTGCTTTGCAACACGAGATCACACCATACTTTAAACAGTATTAATATGTTTTTTATTACTAATTTAAAGCTCTAAAAAAAAGTCATATATGCTCTTCTGAAACACTTATATGCTTTAAAATACAGATTTACATATATATATAGTTTTATGGACTGTAGCTATGTTATCATTTTTATAATGTGTATCTTAAGTTTCTTTCCTGTGATATTATTATTTTAAAAATAATTTAAAACTCCAGGAGCTTATTTTCCGCCACAAAATAATTAGCCGATAAGCCCACGTCATTTTTTTAAAAATAATTTTGAGGAATGAACTAAACGGAGAGGTTTTAATACATTTCCTGTTTATATAACCATTAGGAACAGCTCTGCCAAAAAAAAACCCCAAAGAAACCTGCTTTGTTGAACATAAATAAATACGTGGACTAAATAAATAAATCTAGTTACTGATGGATAACACTTCCTACCTGCTAGTTCACTACTTTCTCTTATTTAAGTACTAATTAGGGCCTGAGCCTCCAGTAGCTGTTGACACCCCAGATGCACTGTAGAAAGTGGGCTGATAATGTCAGGGGTGGGAAAGACTGTCCTGTGTATGGGACAGTATGGGATCAGTGCACTGAACTGTTGCAAAGAATCAAATTCACCTATAATCAAGTCCATCCTATCCCATCACACAGTCTACAGTGTGTCCAGTCAGAAGACATATGTCACCCTGCCTTATATGATCATTTAAGTACTAATGCAACGGCTTTCAGTTAATTTAAATGACATTGATCAACTGAAAGAAACGACAGTAATTGCAAACTTTGAGTAATCAGCTAAAATGAACAAAACTCCAGCCTGCAGTTTCTCTCTGTGCCTTTGTGATCAGAGTGGAATGAGACTGTCAGTGGGCCTGTACACAGGACCTGGAGCAGGATATCAATATCAGAGCAGGATGAGAAGCGGCTTTGGGGTAGCTGAGTACTTGAGCAGGGGAGCAGGGAGACGAGATTCGTCTCAGATCCCAGTTGGTTGCGGCGCTAATTTGAAAGTCGCTCTACATTCGTATCAGGGGCCCAGATCGGCGACATTGGAGCTGGCCGGTCGCTGAGCTTGCTCCAGAGTCCAGAAGGACTTGTCGTGTAAAATGAAACGGTTTCAAAATGACCTCAATCTTCAAGAGTGGTCTTTTTAGCAGAACAGAACTTGCACTTCTCCAGGCCCCGCAGAAGAAGGTCTTCAGAGATGCTTCTGGGATTCTAACTTAAGTGTTAGTTATGGCTGTGCGCTGTCATGTGGTATCAGTCATGATGATGAATTTCCTTTTGATTGATTTGTACGTGTTCTGGGCTGCTGAATCTTCCCCCCTGGTCACCTCCAGCAGTGTTGGCGTGAGAGAGCTGGGTAGTTGCTCTTCTACAGGATATCCTCAAGGGGATGTCTTGAGGAACATGTGGCCATATTCTGACTCTGTCTCCTGACGGGCAGATCCACAACGCTGAGTCCTCAGTTACAGCCCCTTGCTCTCTGTTCTGACTGATTTGTGATCTTCAGCAGTTGAGTACGTTATGGACCCGGGGGTCAACGAGCTCGGTAAAGTACTAGCTGAAAAATATCCTGACATGGAGCAGAACTGAAGTGCTTCCTTGCCCAACCCATGGACTAAGGCAGGTTAGGCCTTCTCTGGTCCTGCAGAGTCACAGTCTAGCTGGGATTGTAGAGCCCCTTGAAATGTTCAGGTTCTGGTAGTTTGCAGCACATGAGACATTTTGACCAATGTAGCAAGTTGATTTCTTCAGTGGTGTCAGGGGTGGCCCAGTTATGTCACAGATAGCCAGCTGCCACCCTAGAACAGTGGTTCCCAGTCCTGGGTCTGGTGACCCACACACACCTGAGTTTTTGTTCCATCTGAGCCCTCAGTGACGCAATCAAACCCTTCGTTGACTTCATAATAATAAGATCAACGTGAATGGTTTGTTCCCAGCTCTTACACAAGCTGGGGCTTTAACCATTGCATTTTGGGAGAGAAATAAAATCTCAAACTGGTGGCTGGAAACAAAATGCAGATATTCCAACATCTTAGCTCAGGTAAGGCTTTGGTGATCTAATGAAGGTGGGCTGGAATTAAAACCAGCAGGGGTGTGGGTCACCAGCACCAGAACTGAGAACCAGTGAACATTTCATCCCAGGTTCTGGAGCCGCCAGCCCAGATAGCATTGCAGGTCACACTACAGCACTCGGGATAGTACACTAGGAAGCTAATGGTCAATTAGGCAAGCAATTAAGTAAAGAAGCAAATTCCGTGCAGCATTAAGGTAACTCTGCCATTGTCAATTGCTGTTACAAATAATTTCTTAATTGCTTACTTTAACAAATCCCCTGTAATTGATCACAACTAAATTGCTCCCAGTCCTCAGAAAATTGCTGATTTTAGTAGTGAGCTGATGGATTTTTCTCTCCTATAGAAAAGGGAAGTAAGGTACCAGTGGTTTTATACAGCCAGCTGTTAAGTAATAAAGCTCTGTCACATGAGTCAGATAAAGATCTGGCTGTACAGAAACCTTGTCCCAGCACAGGCTCTGTGGTTTGGCATCTGATCACTCCTATTTTAGAGAGCTGCAGGGTTTTCAAATGTTTTTTTTTAATTTCTCCAGTGAACCTCCAGCAGTGCTCTCAGCCCAGAAGCTCAGAAGACAGATAAGAAAAGAGTGGTGAAACTGCACTCAATAGATACATTAATCTTGCAAATACAATTCGGGGAAAATTAATCACAATAAAAATGTGTTGAACTAAATCTGAACATAAGTTGAAATATATTTTAGAATTTGTCTCCACATATAATTCAGCAACACACTGAAATCCATTTCTACTTGTGACATAGGAGTCAGCGTGTGCCTGATGTACATTTAAATCTAAGTTTTGAAGTGCACTTCATCGATATTTTCAAATGTATAACATTTTTATATATTTTTTTAAAATATTGCATTGTACACCTAGTCTTCGTTTATTTTCTATTTTGTCTCCTTCTGGTGCATTCCTGCAGCTCAGTCCTGTGAAACTGGTCTGGAATGTTTTTTCCATTATTCGGACCTATACTCCATCTATAACTCATTCTGCCTACATCTACATCAATGGGTCAATACTACAAAACACTGGCCAGCAAACAGCTGTTTCAGTCATTCCTGGTTGGGTAAGACAGGAGATCCTATTGTCACGCTTAAATATCTAATTCAGTTCTCATTAAGACCTGGGTTTCAGTTTTCCACTAAGGATAACACACCCATTGAATTAATTTGCTATATGGACAGTTTCCTTAGGACCTGTGCAAACAGGGAAAGTTTGGACCCTTATAGGCATCAGCCCTGATCCTGGGGGATTCTGCTGGGTTTTGTTCCAGGTGGGCTGTTACATAATTGAAGCCCTCATTGACTAAATAGTAGGGTTCATTTGAACTAATGTTTCCTAAACATGTAGGAGCCCTGCCATTTGACGATGGCCCCTTCATTAGTAACTTTCTGGTCCCCAACTTTAGAGTAGAATAAAAATCAGAAAGTTGCCAATCAAGCAATGTGTTTTAGTTAAATTACAGATTCAATGAAGTTGCCAACACAGTAGGAATGAAAACCAACTGGTGTTGGGAGACCTCTGCTAATTGGTCTTTTGTTCTGCACTGGTCCTTGAGGTCGTTTACCGCTGGGGAGAAATTGGGGGTTCTGCTGTACCCCAGCGGTGGGGAAAGGAGGTATTGGGTTTGGAGCTGGAAAGGGTTACATATAGGCCAGAAAGGTTCATGTTCCTCTTTAGAGCAGGAGTGGGTCAAGGCTCAGAGTCCTGCATGTTTTACCGGTGTTTTTCAATGCAGAACTGATTAGCCCTCCATTGCTTGTAGGGCAAAAACACACTGGAAACATCTTTCATCTGTTACAATCACTAACTTGTAACATCGTGGCCCAGGATGGCCCTAGGCAAAATTACACTATTAAAAAAATCAGGGGGGTGGGGGGATACTTTATATTTCATGAAAAGTCCTGTGCTGTTTCTGATTTGTTTAAATGAGGGGCCAGGAGCTGGTCAGCACTGCTCTTCAGGAAAATAAGTCACGTCTGTTGGATTATACTGCACTGCTCGGCCTCTTCTTGGTTTTGAAAATCAGCTTCATCTCCGAGGCACGCTTGCCTTCACTGGCAACATGGGGTTGTGCTGGCTTCTATATACCAGAGGCCTTGGTCCTTCAAGAATCTGTTTTTTAGTAATTTGAAACATTGTACCAGCAGAGGGCAATGTCTGAGAGCATTCTACGCCCTGCAAAATCGCCATGCTTTGTCAAAGGCATTATGGACTTAAGAGGTAGATATGCCTTGGAGACAAAATTGATCTACAAAAATCACCTTCAGGAAGTCGCTGCATCGTGTGCCTTTCTGTTTTCTCTTTTCTGGCCTGTCCCTCTGCCCTGTTTTGGGTATTCTGCGTGAGTTATCAGTTGTGCTTTGAATATCATTGATCATGCTGCTTAATTATTCTGACATCAGTCCTCTCTGACAGGGTGCCAGGAAGTGCACAGGGGAAGTCAAATGGTGTCGCACAAAGCTCAGAAAGAAACTCTGCACTCTGGTGCATGTGGATTTCTGTTTTAACCGTTTGATGTCATTAGTTTCTACAGCAAAATCAGTTCTCTTCCGCTGGGCACTTCCATCACCTTTGTGAAGTGTGTTCTCGAAAACCGGTTACGTTGGGATACTTCATTATCCTGGAGAGACATTGCCTAAGGAGAAACTATCTCGTAGAATTTCTTATAATGAGGATTTCAAACAAGTGGCTGAAACGCCAGGAAAAACAGAAGTACAACACTTCTCTCCACGGAAATCCCATGAACCTTTGAACACACCTGGTGTTTTGACAAAGCCATGGGAGATCCATTATTCCCTTTCTCCTCTCCTGATCACCTTTGATTTACACAAACCTCTCTGAAGTCTCCTACTGGTAGGAGCCTGGGGTCATCATGGCCTGACCTCTGACCTCTCACCTCTGACCCCTGACCCCAGACAGTCCCACCCTGACTCTTGACATCTTTCCTGTTGAACCCAATCGCTATCCCCTCAGCCTCCGCTCCCATGCCCCCTCCCCTCCCCTCCCCCCTCTGCCCATCGGGATTGGTCAGTAATCCTGGCGCTGGTACCCCGCCGTACTGTCGAAGGTCTCCGTGTTGGACTGCTGGTACGATCCGGGATTGGGGGGGCTCTCCAGGTCCTCCCCGCCGACGTACGCGCTGTAGGGCACCGTGGCGTCCTGGCTGGGGTCGGTGTAGTCCTGCGAGAACAGCGCCGAGTCGGCACCCAGCTTGTACCGCTGGAACGCCAGGAACGCCTGTCCTGCCTGGGGAGGTCAGGGTTGGGGGAGGGGAGGTCAAGCAGCGGAAGCGGGGCGGACAGAATCGAAGACAGACGTTTTGGGGAGAGAGTGACCAAGGGAGGGTTGCGGACCAAGGTAAGGTGTTTGGGGTGACAGTTTGTGGAGTGCATTGTGGGTAGGGGAAAAGTGGGTAATCAGGACGGGGTGTTGGGATTAAGGGTTAGTGGACAGGGGCAGTGGATAGATAGACATGCATGAGGGGGGTTGTTTTCGGGGTGCATGATTTCATTGTGGTTTGGGATGGAGGCAGATTGGGGGCGCAGGAGATTAGTATGGCGTGTCGGTAGATGTTGGGGTACAGGGACAGTTGTGGGGGTAAAGGAGCCAAATGACCCCAGAGGCCAGGAAAGGAGGAGGTTAGAAGGGGCAACAGGAGGTCGCATTGAACGTAGGTGCAGGCGACAGATGGGTACGCAGAGTGGCAGGGAGATTGCAATGGGGGAATTTTGGGGGTTGTTAGGAGCGGTCCGATTATAATGCAAGGGGCACATAGATTGGAGGGTGTGGTGGGGGGGGGAGGTTGTTATGGGGTTTAGAGAGATTCATCAGGGAGGGAGAGGCAGAGAGAAGGAAAGCAGGAGAACAAGAAAGAGAGAAAAAGCAGTTGTTGGTTAGTGCCGGCAGTTAAGCTTATTAGTCAGCTCTAGCCGAACTGTTAGGGCTAATTACGGCAGCGATCGGGGCCCCGAGATCAGACAGAGCCCCGCGGCACAGACAACAGCCCAGGAAAGGCCAGGCCAGAGAGGACGCATTTGCACACGGGGCTCATTTTGCGTTTGTCCTTTATTCAGTGCGGTAAGACTTGCGGACCTTTCAAAACACACCGGACTGGGAGAGGACTGCAGTTCATGCCTCTGCCACTGCCCGCACCCCCACCCTCTCGCCCACACATATGCAATTACAAAGAAAACAGCCCCCCCCTTCTTCGCCGTGCAAGAGAAGCTCTGGACAGTTAAAGGGGCTCCTTGGGAAAAATCCGTGCTTTGCGGAGTGGCTTCGTTCAGGAACGGGTTTTTTGCGGTCAATCTTTTTTGAAATTTTCTTTTCTTTAGGGAAAAAAAAAAACAATCATCAACCAACAACAAGAACAACACAAATGGTGGGATTGTGCACCGATCGGCGAGTGGCCGGCCAGCGTCGGGTGCCTCTGGTGCTCCCGCCTGGTCCTCTGACAAACGGAGAGGCGAAGACGTTTCCTCTTTCAGGGATGTTGGTCAAGGACCTCTGTCTTCCAGAGCTAAGGATGGGTCATTTTGATCAATGTCACGCCCTAGCCTGCGAGATCTTTACAAGGAGGGTGACAGAAGGCTAGGCATTCATCGAAAGGCAGGGGAAGGTGGAGGAACACGTTACCGTGGGAAGAGTACAGAAAACAACCTTCCGTCCATCAGCGGTGACCACATTATCACTCCAGGGTCACAAGGGGCTCTGGAGCCTAACACATCCAGACCAGGGCACGGGGCGAGAGCTTCTTCCTGACGGGATGGCAGGGCACAGTCGCTCATGCACATTCGGGGGAGGGGTGGGGGGTAGAACTCCGAAGAGACAGCGCCATCCATTGTATCCCCCTATCTCCCCGTCACCCAAAGACAATTTTATCCAGACGCTTCTTCTGTCTGAAGACGCACTTCATCCACCAGATTTCACTATATTTGAATGCATATTTATGCAAAGCGGCAATTATTTATTTATTTTTCAACGCACTGCACCGATATATTGGGGGGGGGGGACAATTTAACCTTCCTTAGGTGCAGGACAAGCAGTTGCGAAGTGTTTTAGTGACTCGATTTAGAGAACAATCAGGTTGTGCAACTCCACTCCGAGGCGAGGGCCTGGCTTCACAGTTACAGTTTTGGATCTGACACAATCCATCCCCTCAGGACAAACATAGACAAAACATGAACATAGGACTGGTCCTCTCTCAAACTCTCATCCCCCCCCCCCCCCTCCAGCAATGGAATAGCCCAGCTCAGGCTGCCACACTAGGGTTCGGACTGTACCAAGGAGGGTTGCAGCTAGACGAGGGGGTTTGTGGGCTGGGTGGTGAAAAGTTTGTTGTACTCTTCTTCAAAAGAGACAGTCTTTAGCCTCTCTACTGACAGCATTGTTTGAGCTACCTGGAAGACAGAAAGCCAGGCAGCACAAGTCAGTATTTTACCCTCGGTCATCAGGATTTTCCCCCCTAAAACCTGTGTTCACTCATGTTCTAGCAGGGAGCTAAACCCAACTGTGTAGAAAACGGGCACTGTACAGAAAGCATGTTAGCACAAAGTAGTCTTAAAGTGCGAGCCTGGTGTCTTGCTAATTATGTGTCCTCTGCTTCCTTTTTGTCCTGTTAGAAATGAAATGTAAAAAAAAAGGTCAAAGTTAAACATAAGGTGTGATGGCAATGTTCTGAACAAAACCTCAGAAGCTCCAGCAGTCACAGACAGTCCAGACTGAGAGCACCCACTTGGCCAGGTTACACCATTCCATATTAATTTGGTACTTACTATACAGCCACACCACCGTAGGTGACGAACATTAGACAGTTCTAGCATCTTTTCTGGCCTTTATATGCTACTGGGGACTGGTTTTACATCAGTTAGCATCAATCAATGGAACAATATTCCATTTTTCTTTTCATCACAGATTACAGCAGCTATTGCCAGCAGTGCAGATGAGAATCTAGTCAATCCTGCAAGACTGTTAACGGGCCGTGTGAGTACATCTGAAGTTTAAGACATTGAGCTCTAGGGAGCTCTCTTCTGTACGCAGCTCAGAACCTGGTATCTGTGTGATGAAAGGCGCTATATGAGAAAAGATCCGTTTCTCCCTATGAATGATAAATCGATCCCCTATGAATGTGCAAGGATGGTCCGTTTCAAATTCTGACAATCTTGCGCTGCAAAAAAATGCAAGCCAGCAGTAAGCCACAAAGAGTTGCTTCATCCCATACAAGGCTTTGTCCGTTACAGAGCGCTGTAACCAGCATTACAAGGCACTGCTGTCCGACTTTGTCGGATGACAGTGAAACCTCTTGAGCATCCAGGTTCTTAAGCAAGCAGAAGAGATGCCGGGGCAGATCACTATGAAATGCAGTGCTTGTTCTTGCACGCGGATCCGGCCCCTTGCAAGGCCTGCAGGACGTGCATATCCTCGTGACGAGCCTTGCCAGCTTATAAATAGCTCGCCATTCATTCCAACTCTTAACAGTTCCTCGATAAGAGGTTTGCTGTCAAAGCAGGTACTCGGGCACTGTTATTTCTTTTCTCCTTACCTGCCTTTAAAAGCTGCAATGAGTTGAAACAACAAAGTTTTTTTTTCTTTAGAGTTCCACGATGGCGATGAACAAAGCTTCAGTGACTTCCTGAAAGCCTTTAAAAACAGCGGGTCGTTCACAGAAGGAAGTCTCTTGGCCACAGGAGCAGTGGAGGCCCTGCACACTGCTGCCATCCTCATTTCCTGCCCTTAAAAGCAGTGTTTAAACTTGGCAAACAGCAACGGAGCAACTGAAATAACCGAGAGGACAAACTGCACCTTTTAGAAAAGTGCAGTTAACATCTGTGGTGATGAAATGCCTGGAGAAGCTGGTGTTGTCACACATCAACTCCTCCATCACAGAGTCCCTGGACCCCTTGCAGTTCGCCTACCAGAGCAACAGATCAGTGGATGATGCTGTCTCCCTGGCTCTGCATACAGCCTTGGAACACCTGGACACTAAGAACTCGTATGTGAGAATGCTGTTTGTGGACTACAGTTCAGCATTCAATTCCATCATACCCAGTCAACTGGTGAGAAAGCTCAGGGGATTAGGTCTGTGTAACTCTGTCTGCAACTGGCTGCTGGACTTTCTTATCGAGAGACCACAGGTGGTGCGGATAGGCAATAAAACATCAACGCCACTCACCCTGAGCACTGGAACCCCACAAGGCTGCTGTCTGAGTCCAAGGTTGTACTCCCTATTTACTCACGACTGCACAACAAGACACAGCAACAACCGCATCATTAAGTTTGCAGATGACACCACTATAATAGGACTGATCAGTGATGATGACGAGTCCACTTACAGAGATGAAGTTGTACAGCAGCTTAGGTGGTGTCATAGCAATAACCTGGACTTGAACATAAAGAAAACGAAAGAGCTAATAGTGGACTTTCGGAGACACAGGCCATACACTCACTGCCCACTCAGTATTGATGGAACGGAAGTGGAAACAGTCACCAGCTTTAGGTTTTTGGGAATTCACATCTCTAAAGATCTAACCTGGACTGTGAACACTGACCCTATCATGAAGAAGGCTCAGCAGCGCCTTTATTTCTTGAGGTGTCTCAAGCGATGGGGGATGCCAATACATGTGTTGGTGAACTTCTACTGCTGCACCATCGAGAGCATCCTCACCAACGGGATCACCGTGTGGTATGCCAACACCTCTTCGTGCTATAGACGTGTAAGCAATTATTATTGCTCGGGCACCACTGTAACTCATCAACAAGCAGGGGTTCGGGTGTGGGTGGCAGAAGGAAGGAGATATAAGAAAGAACTCCCTCCTGAAGACAGAGGTGGAAACGTTCACCGAACGGCCAGGGGAAAAGAGAGAGAGGGAAACTTGCTGGAGTGAGAAGGCGAAGGCGTTAACAGAAAAGAGGGGGGAGAAGAGGAAGACATCGGAGAAGGTGGAGAGGAGGAGGAGAAGACTGACCCATGTGAAGACGGAGAAGAAGCAGAAGGCGATGGCAGCGCGGGCGGCGTCGGCTCCCTCCCTCAGCGGGTTGTCCTCTAACTTGGAGACCTGCCACTGGTTGGCCAGGAGGCAGAACCCCACAAACCACATGAAGGACCAGAAGGCTGGAGAGAGAGACAGAGCAAGACAGAGAGAGAGAGAAAGATCTGGTCTCAATGCGCATCACTTACACAGGGGAGAGAAGGAACTCATCCTCTTCGGTCTTGCACGAGTTCAAAATTAATTCCCAGCTTGGCTTTCTGCTACATTTCATTCTCACTGGCTGGGATATAACAATTCCCAGTTTATTCAGAAAAGGGGGGCAGCCAGTGCCCTGAAGTGGCTCAGCCAGTACCGCCGCTGATGCGGGATGCTGGCTGATGCTGATCCCCATGTTCCAGTTTTCGCTGGATCGGATCTGGGCTGTGCCAAGAGCTGACCCTCATGCAGATTCCCCAGGCGGCACCGCGCAGTGGCGAGAGCTCGGGTGTCACGCGAGTCCTACCCAGCAGCCAGGCCCCTGCCAGCTCAGCGGAGAGGGGCAGTGCCCTGGTCCTCTCTCTGGTGCCGCGGGCTTGTTACCAGGGTGACCAAGGAGGCAGATGGCTGGATCTTAAAGGGCCTGGCTGCTGTAACAGGGGGCTGCTGATGGCGAGCAATTCCAGATCACTGAAGAAACTCTGTCCAGCCAATTGTCTGCTCCTAATCTGATGGTAGTGGAAGAGTTCTGATTGAGTGATGTTGATCAATGCTGTTTGGTATGGTATTGTTGGTGCATTGCATTACAGCTGTATATCTGTTTATGAGCTCTCGATATCCAACACCAATTCCCTTAGAGGCAATGCAGGTTAAGTCAATTTAATTCAAGTAAAAAAAAAAGGAAAAACAAATGGATATGTCTCCTGAGTCACTGAGGTAGCAGCACACCCGGCTCATTCACTCACCGGACACGCCTACGTCAGCCAGCACGGCCTTCTTCCGGTCCTTGACGCTGCTGATCTGGGGGAAGTAGACGTCCAGCGCCAGGAAGGCCAGGCAGCACAGGAAGGCCAGAGTGCCCATGGTGACGCCGTAGTTGCAGGCGTTCTGGTTGCGGTTGAAGATGCAGTACTCCTCCACCTCGTTGGGCCTGTTCACGTAGCCCTCGTTGGCGATGCAGCCGAAGACCACGATGGAGAAGAGCTGGGGGAGGGGGCAGCAGAGAGCACAGGGCCAGAAGAGGAGGCAGGGAGAGAGAGCGAGAGGGAAACCGTGTCAAAACTCCGGATCGGACTCGTGGGTGCTTCAGTGTGTTAAAAGGAGCACCGCAGTCCTCATTTCTCAGACCGATTATTTAATCTTGGTAACGAAATCAATGCATTGATGTTCTAGAAAACAAATGTACAAATTTCAAATGAAGCACAAAATCGGGAACAATGTGAAAGTACTGCAAGTCACCATTATTGTGCTGTGCTGTGAAGCAGCCCTTCCTGCTCACTAGTCCTATAGTGACTGATGCAATGCGATGGACGAGTGAATAAGTACAGGTGGTGCAGCAGACATTTCACTGCAGAAATGTTCCAAAGTGATCTGCATGCAGGGTTAACAGCTAGTATCTGTTGGCAAAACCATCTCAAAATCGAGAGCAATATTTCTACTGGATTAAAAGTGATGTATTCACTAGCCTGCTGGTTCACAATGTCATAGGGCCGTAATGCATCACTGGGGGTTTTGTTGCCTCATTCTAAATCACAGATTATGGCACTACGCATACCTGGACGTTACATCCATTTTGAGATGGAAACTGGTGGTTTTACAAGTTACTGTGTACATTTTACTGAAATGCACACATCAAAACTGTTTTTTCTGGAGTACCCAGAGCAGAAACGGTGCACACCTGCCCGCAGACACTAGTGCTTCTGCTGCTCGTCTCTGACGGGCAGCCCCAAATTCTCAGGTAATGCTTCTATTGAGTCAGTACAGCCACGAGCCCCAGCTTTCCTTGGATTAGAGAACAAGATCTGCACATGGTGTAGGAGCAATCGCTGTGCAGCTGGCTGTGCACCACTAGGTGCAATGCCTCTGGCCTCTGGAGAAGGCTGCGGAGCCTGCGTGTGTGCGCGTGCTCGTGTGTTTGCATTTGTATGCGTGCGTGCGTGCATGCTTGTGTCTGTGCATGTGTGTGCGTGCCCGTGCGTACGTGCCTGTGTGAGGTGTGTGCTTGTGCACGCGTGATTGTGCACGCACACCAGCACATCTCCAGTTACAATCATTGTTCTCGCCAAAGCAAAGTTCCCTCTTTAAGCACGATCAAATATTAATGGGCTCGGAAGGCAGCCTGGACTCTTCAGTGCCTTGCCGGCTCCTGATGAATTTCTCCCTCGTCCAGATTGCCGGGCACGATAAAAGGTGAAGCTATATTTAGCTTCCCTTTCCCATTAGGTCATTTCTGCCTTGCGAATACACGCCTGGCCTAGGCATTAGAAGGGCTGAGACACATCTGATGATGCTTTCAAGCAGCCTTTGGTCTTTCACACACTTAAATACCTGCTGCCACCTCTCTAGACCAGGACATCTCTCATCTGCCCATCTAGATGCAGACCCTACCGTAAATATAGGGCATGTCCTCAGGGTTGAGAAGCCCCAGGAAGACAATTCAGCACAGCCAATTCAATTCAAACCCGAGTCTCTTTGGGAGGTGAGAGGAAACTGAAGAGGTTGGCTGGACTGGAGAGAACACGCAAACTCCACACAGACAGGAGCCCCCGGCCAGAATCCCAGGACACTGGAGCTGGGTGGCAACAGCTATAACCACCATGACACCAAACACTGCAATGTATCAGTTTTTAGCCTTCAGATTTAGACGTAGTTCATTTGACACTTAAATTCAGTAATAGACACGTCTCAGTGAATCTAGCTCTGAGGTGCATACCACTTACTACAGTGTGAAACTAGTATTGGAAGGTGTGCCCAGACCATTAGGTACAACACTCTCTCTCACGTCCACCTGCTGGAAGAGGACACTGGAGGAGTCGCTGTAGTGCAGATGATGCGATGATAAACTACAGACCTGACTGCGTGTGGCCATTAACCACGTCCAGGGGACACTCACTGCTACCTAAATCCCTCCTCCCCTTTCCTTTCTGTCTGGCCTAACCATGTGCTCCGCCTTCCACAGTTTGATCAGCTCCATAACTCTTCACATCACCTCCCGATCAAAGAAAATTTGCACAACAGCAGCGGCAGGATATAGGGTAGATGATGGGTACAGGGCTTTGGGGAATGATGTAATACAAGCGCAGCATACAGGAAATTTATCGGGGGGACAAAGGACTGCAATTTAGTTCATAAGGATTTCATTTCAGATGCTACTGAATTCATTTTTAGGGATTCTGCGAGTCTCCGATTTGCTTCTCCTTGTGACCCTTGGAACAATCAGGCTCTTCCCAATCCAGCAGATTTCCTTCTTGTACTACAGGGATCACGAGGAAGCACAGCCCCCTAAATGGGGACAAACCACCAATGTCGCACTTCTCCTTTTCTGCAGAGCTTGCTTCATCCCCGTCAGATCAGAGAGCTCCTGAACGGAATAAGCTTCTCCTCTGTGGTTACGGCCGTTTCTGAAAGCTTCTTTTTGTTTGTTTGTTGAGTCATTTCAGCCGGATGCCATCTCCCGCCACATGCCCCTTCAGATTAAATTACCCTGCTTTTGGGTTTGAGGGAACAAAGGGCTCCTGCATACCGCTGGCCAAAAATGACCAACAAACTCAAGCTAGTGCCTGCCCATTTTCTCACTCGCTGTTGGGTAAAAACCACTAGGCCATACTGCCTCAATTCCCCTCTCAGCTCAAACCACTCGGCCACACCCTCCGCCTCTCTTACAGCAGAGACAGGCACCAACCTTGTGCCTCAAATTAAGGTCCCGGTCCTGGTAGCACCGTGAGTCAGTGAGTGTGATAAATCCGGCTGTGATGTCCATGAACTAGACCAGACGTTATCCTGGCCTGGTACCCTGGTGAGGATGCCCAGGCCAGAGAGGCTCATCCTTGCTTTCCAAAGAAGGAGGTTACAGAGTAATTGATTTAGGTTCAAATCCGGACATGGGGTGTTGTCTGTGTGGAGTCTGCATGTTCCCCCTGCATTTTGTGGGTTTCTTCCAGGTGCTCCGGTTTCCTTCCACTGTCCAAAGATATACTTGTAGGGTGACTGACTTCTGGGAAAATTGGCCCTGGTGCGTGTTCGTGACGGTGTGCCCTGCGATGGACTGGCTTCTTGTGCACGGTGTACCTTTGATCTGTGACTTCTCTCCCCTCCTCGTACAGCAGGTGTGAACGCACAGAGAGTCACCCGATGAATCAACCCCTTAGAGCAGGCGTGTCCATGTATCAATCGCAGGAGTGATGCGATTAGGTTAAGAATCGCCAAAGTCCGCAATGGTGGCGTGGAATGGAAACCAACTGGGATATTTCTAAGCACACAAATCACTCGCCACACCCCTAGACCAATCGAGAGTGGACTAGGGAAAAAAAATAATTCTGGGCTTCACCTGCAGCACATGGGCCAGGGAAAGGAGATATCAGGTCTGGCTCCTTACAAAAGAAATGCTTCTGTTTAATACTGCAGGTTGGAGAGCCCTTATCCACTAAAATTTACACTTCCTGATACAGACAGAAAGTGCAAGAGCCAAAATGAAATGCAAGAGCAGTCTGGGCTTGTGCGTCACACAGGGCCTGATGCAGATGCTCCTACAGAAGGCCCTGCATTTACACTACAGGGTTCAGAAGAGCAGTGAGAAACTGCAGATTGCCTCGCTGCAAGGCTCGTTACCATGTGGCTTGAGCGATTATTCCTTAAGGATGCCCAGATCAGGGTTTCCAAGCTGCCCTGCTTGGACCGGTCGGCAGTGCGCACACGCCTCTTCTCCGGCAGTAATTAGCAGTCTGATTCCTCTCAGCCCCGATGAAAGCAGGCATTGTGGAGGCCGCCACGTGGGGTCCTGATCTTGTGATGGTCAGGAGGGGCCTGTTCATGCCCTACACCGAACCGCCAGCTGAGCAGGAGGATTCATGGGAAAGAGGCCATGGGTGTGTGAGACTGTGGGGGGAGGGAGCAAGAATTTCAAAAAAAATCAGAGCACGTAAGTTAACTGGGACAACCTTGGCCGAACAGAGGAGAAATAAAAAGGAAGATATTTTCAGTTTATAGATGTATGTAGCAATAAACTGTCCCAAAGACAAAGTGGATTGGATGTTAGGGTGGTGACCCATAGCTCTGTGGTTGCGGGTTCGAGTGTAGCTTTAGGCACCCGTATGGAGTTTGCAGGCTCTCTCCGATCTCAGTCTGATAGCCTTCATTTATATGTGGCTTCTCTGAAGCTCAGTATCTTAAAAGATGCTGCATCTATTTTGGAAAAGCCCATCATCAATCAAGCATTTCTATTCTATTTCCCACATTTCCAACACTGTTAGTGTCCGAGGTTTTAATCACCTGTCAGGATGTAGCCTTGTAAAGCGTTCAGCTCCTCTCGTTTTATCCCGGACGTCCGCTTGCACACAGCTTATTTACGCTAACTGGAAAGCCAAACGCAGCATGACTGGCTGTTTGAACTACATGAGCGACACGGACAAGAGCTCCAGGACGGTCTCCTATGTTACAGGCGGTGATAGTTCTGTCTAAAAAAAGCCTGGAGCCAAGAACAGTCAACCCAGCGCTGCAGCAGGGCGACACAGCAGGCTGGTGAGAAATCAGAATTATTATGTTTGAAAGCAAGAGTGCAGTGGATGAAACTGGAGTCCTGCCTGGTGTTACATTTCAGCCACCCTTGCAATACTGCCCACAGGGATGCTACAGTACATTCACTTTCTTCCAGACGTGAGGAAAGGTCAAAGTTGCAAATGGGATTGGTCATCTTGCACCTGTACTATTCAAATACTGCAGGTTTCCTGTGCGAGATGCTGCCCTGTCTGCTTTCTAATGAAAGGTAGGTGGTTGATATTAAGAGAAGTTAAGACGCAGAGACATTTCCCACAATTCATTCATGAATGCACGACCTATGCCCCCAAATACCCCAAACAGAGCATTTTTATCCATGAAGGTTTCAGTTTTGCATTGATTGTTGCCTGGGCTGGATAGGGTAAGGAAATCAACAGTGG
Source organism: Lepisosteus oculatus (assembly GCF_040954835.1). Lineage (NCBI taxonomy): Eukaryota > Metazoa > Chordata > Actinopteri > Semionotiformes > Lepisosteidae > Lepisosteus > Lepisosteus oculatus. The sequence continues at coordinate 36,770,828 of NC_090707.1, forward strand.
AGACCAGTCATACTGTACACATGTTCTGAGCCGTAACTCTGGGGTATCTGCGCGTCTTCATTTACTCTGCGCAACTTCTCTCCTGCAACTCCTCACAGCCCACACGAGCGAACAACAGTACTGTATAAGCACATCGGTGACAATGTGCAAGAGCCAATATGTTAGTGTCCGTCACATCCACTGTCACTGTCCACGCATCAATGTCTGCGTGTGATTGTCTAAGAAGCGATCTCATCATACTGGGCTCAGTGTGGACAGTGCTTGTCCTGCAGCTGATATTCCAGGTCATGTCACCACAGTGGCAATTGTCCTTGGATGTGCTGCAAAGGGGGAACCATGTTTCCCACCTCTATAGTGAAATAAATAAAGCAGGGAAGCTGATGAGTGGATACGCAGGCTGACAGCCCCTGTAGGAAGACAGTGTGCTCCCTGCCCTGATTACAATGACAGACCCACTGCTGCTCGGAGATCACAGTTAGCCAGAGGGGAGAGAGAGCAAGCCTGGGAAGCTGCTTACTGCCTGGGTGGATCAGACACACCGCCCAGCATGAACACGCACCAAGCCCGCACTAGGCAGTACAGTGCGTCTTCTTTGCTCTTCTAAGACAAGACACCACACAGCGACAGTTCTCCAACCTGCCATACAGGCTGAGCCTATCCAGATTGGAGACCGCAACCTGGACTCCTGTTGAAGATAAACCTTCCCATACAGGACAGGACAGCCAGGATCATCCCAATGCAGGATGATCCATTTACCACCAGGCTCTTAATCCATGCCTGATGGGCCGCTCATTCACCCATAGTGTCTCATGTGATGGCAAGACATCGCCTCACACATCACGTGGATTTTGGCAGAGCAGAAATGCTCAGGGATTTGTTAACTGCCATGCATCTGGAGTCCTGTAACCCAGAGCACTGTATTCTGTTGTAGGACTTTGAACCAGCCAGAAAGTACTGGATTAAACGCCACAGCCCAACACCTTAATGCCAAGCCTACTGAACATGCCACAGCCCAACACCTATATCCCGAGCCCACTGAACACTCTGCAGTCCAGCTCTCCAACACTGAGCTACTTCTCAGATGCATGACCCACCCCAGCCTGGATCTGATCAGGCATCTCACAGCACGCAGGTGATCTTACGTGACCAAAACCCAGGGAGCATCCTCTCCAGCTCGAGAGGGCTAAATCCCCATCGCGGCTCAAATCAAATGAGCCCTGACTACTGCAGCCCAGCACTCTGCCATTACACTGCCGAACGCATCGCTCTTCCAGCTCAGCTTCTGGCACGCAGCTCCTCGTCTGTTAAGCAGCAGCCATTCCTCCTCACTCACCCTGGCTCTCCGATCGGCAAGCCTGTGTGCCACCCCTCCCCCCCCACAATCCTTGCTTTAATCTCCTTGACCTTGTGCGTGGAGGAGAGAGCCCGAGAGAGCAGCGACAATCAGATACGGGTCTGTGAGTCACCGCGCAGCAAAGATCTCGCTCTCGCGCAAAGTCTTGGAATGGGGAGCCATCACTCTGTCTCTCATTGCATTTTCTCAACCACCTGTGAAGCGCGAAGCAAACACAAGCCATCCAAAACTGCAGTCTGCTTCTCCTGTATTCCTTGCAAGGAATTCCCCCTGCTTGGTGATTCCAAACTGCATCTCCATTGTACGTTCCCAATTAACACATTTAAATACCCACTGTTACTTGAGACCCTCTATATCAACCCACACAGCACCAATCCCATACCCTTCCTTAAAGTCTAGGTGTCTAGCCCATATCCCTATATCTAAATTAAACAGTTCCAGTACAAAACAGTTTATATCAGTTTACATCCCAACTACCCTGAGCAGTCAAAATGATGGATCAGCACCACACTTGTAAAACCTGACTCAGATTAAAGGTGTCCATTGAGCGCACACTCCACCAATGGGCTCCAGAGAACTGAGCACCTGCAATTGACATTCCTGGAAATTATTTTTAACAATAATTCCTTACATTTATGCTGCGCTCTTCTGGAAACTCTACTCAAAGTGCTTTACAGGTAATTGGGAATCCCACTACCACCACCAATGTCTACACATTGGTGTAGACACCCCCATCTGGATGATACTCTCCCCAAACACCAGCTCTCAGTGGGGAGGAGAGCAGAGTGATGAAGCCAGTTTCAGAAATGGGGATTATTAGGAGGCCATGATTGGTAAAGGCCAGGGGGAAATTTAGCCAGGACACCGGGGTAACACCCCTACTCTTTTCGAGAAACACCCTGGAATTTTTCATGACCATGGAGAGTCAGGATCTCAGTTTTACATCTCATCTGAAGGACGGTGACTTTTTTTACAGTATAGTGTCCCCGTCACTATACTGGGGCAAAAGGGCCTAACCAGAACATCCGTCCCTCCACTGGTCCCACTAACACCTCTTCCAGCAGCAACCTTAGATATCCCAGGTGGTCTCCCATCTGGGTCCTGGCCAAGTTCACACCTGCTTTCTCTAGATCAGCTTGGAAAGATCACTAGGATCCAATTAAACATCTAGCCTGCAGGATAACAGCAAGAATAGGCAACAAAGAATCATGGGAAGAACTACAGGAGAACCAATGTGTGGAATTTGGCTAACATACAGTACATCTCATCTGCTTTTACATCAGAACGCTCTTTCTCGTGTCTTTGTAGGCTGATATTGCCTTTGAACACAGACGGAAGAATTCACACATAAAGCTCTATTCACACCAGGGCCTTGAAAGACCAACAGCCTGAGCTGAGATGTTCACAATGGAGTATTTTGTGTAAGGGGGACTGATGTTTTCAAAACAAGACAAAGGTTTCTCTGAAATCCCATATCAGTCTGATCTAATATTTTTCTGATTAATTTTGAAAGGATAAATATTGCCTAGCTGGTTCGATAGAACAGAACAAAATCACCCTTGGACAATCCAGAGAACAAAAGCTGAAGCAGCTATAAAATCAATATACAGATCTGAACCGATCCAATTGTCTTCTCAGCTCTCTGCAGCATGAATCTTCTCCCCTGCGACATCCTCTTGCTCTCCCGACTGATCGATATTAAAACTGCGACTGCCCATTATGGACCTTTAGTGAAATGGTCAGGAAAAACAGATAGAGCCAATTCGCATCGACGTCATTGACAATCCTCGCTTGCACCTTGCCGACAGAGCGGCTATCCTGAAGTCCCATCCGGTTCTAGAAGAACACCTGGCACACAAATGGCAGCACCGTGCCAAACAAACCACAGGAAAAGGAAAGAGACGTATAGAAAAGGTGCAGAGGAGACTTCGGTGGAAGTGCAGACTCGTGCATATCTATAGGAGTCTCCATCCAAAAGCAAGGAGGCAACCTTGTCTGTGCGTGGACAGCGCTGAACACGCAGGGGCTAACAGTGGAGACATCCAGTTCTGGGATTGCTGGAAATGGGCGAAACTTGGGAATTTACCTTGAAAAACCTGGGAATTGGAGCGCAGTCACTGATATCTCTTTTCCATCCGTTCCTCCCACTATTTTCTAACTGATTTATCCAGTACAGGGTCACTGGGTTGCCATCCCAGCAAGCAACAGGTACAAGGCAGGGTGCCCTCTGGATGGGACACAGACACACATCTTCGCACAAGGGCCAGTTTTCCCCCAAAGCCAATTGGCCTACAAGCCTGTCTTTGGACTGTGGGAGGACACTGGAGCTCATGGAGGCAGCACATGTAAACACAGGGAGAACATGCAAACTCCACCCAGACAGCACCCCAGGTCCAGGACTGAACCCGGGACCCCAATGCTGACTACTGCACCACCGTGAAGCCCTCAAAAATCCCTTTTCCTAATCAAATAACCAAATAATAAGAGTTCTGAGCTGTTGTCCCTCCCCACTCCTCCAGAACATACACACACACACAAACACACAGCTTCCCAGGCTAGTGAAGTAGAGGAACTGGAAATTCTAACAGATCTAGTCAGAGAAGCGCTCAGGTGAGGAGAGGGATCAGATGGAGCCAGTGGAATTAGTCCAATGGGGGTAGAATTCTCCACAAGCAGAAAGAGAGATTGCTTTTGGCGATTTTTCCCCCCACTGTTACATGCAGATCTCATGCCCTGCCATGCAAACAGCCAGCAGACGTGAGATCTTCAGCCTAGAAATGATCAACTGGTGCTGCAAAATACTTAAGAGAGCACAGCACCCCAGTTCCAGTCTCAGGGGGCTCCCCTGTAGCAGGCCCCAGTCCATGGTCACCTCACAGACAGGACGTTAAGGTCAGAGTACGCTCAATTAACAAAAGCTGTGATGAGGCGCAGATTTTTATGAGAAACTGCAAACGAAATTCTATTGCACACAGAAAAATGAAAATCTTAGGGGTGCATCTTGAAAAGAATAGGGGTGTTACCCCAGTGTGCTGGCCAAATTCCCCCCCAGCCTTTACCAGTCATGGTCTCCTAATAACCCCCCTCTCTGAACTGGCTTCATCACTCTGCTCTCCTCCCCACTGAGAGCTGGTGTGTGGGGAGAGGACTGGCGCATCGTCCAGGTGGGGGTACACACTGGTGGTGGTGGAGGGGATCCCCATTACCTGTACAGTGCTTCGAGTGGAATTATTATTATCATTATTAAACAAGCTATCAATTATTACTGAGCCAGCAACTTTCTAATTTCAGCTTGTCCCTATTTCTTGGGAAGGTCACAGCCAAATCAAGTGCCGCTATAAGGCGGACGTTTCTTCATTCCTAGTGGGACTGTCCCACTCCGCGTTTCGGGATCCCAGTACCCTCAGGCTAAGGGAACGGGCTGGGGTTCGGGTGGGAAATTGCGAGACCCACGCTGGGATGTGAAACGAGCAGCACAAGGCATGGCAGACGACGGATTAGACCGGAAGAAAACAAAACCGCAGAAAGTGGGTCCATACAGTTCAGGGCTTTAAAAAACGAATTGAAAAGCGATGCCCTGCACGTGGGTTGCGACTTCAAAAGTTCCTCAACACGCCGAAAGCCACAATTTCGGTCTTTGGGTATCGGCGCGGGGGAAATCGAATCGAGATCAGTATCCCGCTTCCAGAAAAAAAAGGCGGACGAAACTACTACATCAACAGCCTCCACGTGCCCCTATCACGAGCTGGTCACAGCCCTCTCAGCTGGACGTTTATTCCCGTTCTCTGACGACGGGCCAGCAGCCTCCGGGACGCCCCGAGGACGTCTACTGCACGTCCTTCTAACAGGACCGGTCTTGACGGACCCCGCCTATCTGCGCAAGCCGGCTTTTCCAGTGTCTACACAGCCCGGCCCGCGACACGCTGCAGGACCAAACCTCTCATTCACCCCCCAGTAACAGAACCCACTGAACCGGCTGGGGCAACAGTACTGGCGCTGAGGCGGGCTCTGCCCTTGACTCCTCGTGAGACGGACAGCCATTCCTCTGTCCAGGCGCGACAAGTCCCCACCTCCGCCCTGGGGTTCGTTGCTGGAAGAAAAACGATTCACCCCGAGAGGCACGCTGGGGTTCGGGGTTCGGGGTTCGGGGTTCCCCGCCCCCGAGTAGACGGCGCTCGGCTAGCAGCATCCTCCACACGCACAGAAAAACAAACAAACAAACAAACATACAGACATACTGTATATACACACACACGCACTCACTCTTCACACGCGTGTGCGCGAACCCAGCGACAGAAAGCCCAGCCCGACGCCCTCTCGCGTCCCCCTTCCGTGGGTTCGCCGCGAGAACGCCAAGGGACGAGCCCTGGCCGGACCTCCATAAACGATTGCTGAGCCCGGCGCGACCCCACTCCCACTCCCACTCCCACTCCGACCCCCCTCCGAGCGAGCGGAACAGCGCAGCACGCACCACCCCGTCGTCACCTTAAAGGCAAAACCCACGGGCCATCCCTTTTCCCGGCGAGATTCGCCTCCCCCCCCCCATCCGTCTCCCAGGGAAAATAAGCAAAGGATTCCACGCACGCACCCACCTACCCACTCACCCGCCCGCGGTCTCCGCACCTGCTGCAGCGCGAGCCAGGGCCACGGCCGGTAAACCCCCCAAAACACCGGGAGATGACACACACACACACCTGCGCCCCGGGCTCCTCTGGAGCACACGACAACAAGAAGAGAAGACAGCGCCGTCGCTTACCCACGACACCATTCGGAGGATGGTGTGCGGCTGTCGGAAAAACGTCTGAGGGTCGAAGGCACCTCCGGCTTTGCCGGCTCCGTATGCCATCCCGTCCATTTTTAAAGCGTTTAATTTTTGTAATTGATTTTTTTTTTTTTTTTGGTGGGTCTCCCGGCCTGTCCTTTGAGTTCAATTGGCGTTCAGTTAACGGGTGCCGTGCTGCGAGGAAGCCTTTGTTTTTTGCACGCCCCAAAAAAAAGAAATCCACCGACCGCAGACGCTCAAGGAGGTTCACCTATCTCTCTCTCTCTCTCGCCCCCCCCTCTCTCTCCTTCAATCTCTCTCGTCTGTGTCTAGAGTCTGGCTTGACGGTGATAATGGTACATTCTCCCTCTCTCTCTCTCCCCCTACAATATTCAGCCTTGCTATGAAAGGGTGGAGAGAGAGAGGGAGAGGGAGAGGGAGGGGTGGTGGTGAGTCCCGTGGCGGCGCGTCCCCGACAGCTCCAGAGCGCGCCGCATCCTGTCAAGCCGCGGGGCGCGCGTGTTCTGGAGCTGTCGGGGACGCGCACTCCTTGGAGCCTCTGAGAGTCTTGAAACGCGGAGGTGAGAGAGGGATCTCTTAGCGGATTTGAGCAGTCGTCTGCTATACATTGATCTCCAGTCCCCCCCCCCCCCCCCCCCGTTGTGTTAAAGGGATCAGGCGGCCGGCCGTGAATTCATCTGAAACGCTGTGAGTCCGGCAGCAGCGACCCCAGAGGACTGAGAGCGAAGGGGGAGATGCGATGACCCGGCCATTAACCGCAACGAGCGATACCGAATATATCATTTTAACACAAGCCATTATATTTTCATGGGTTAGAACACCCTCTAAAATAACAAATCTGTTCCCACTCCTTCCAGAATCCGTACAGCTTCCAGTCCCACTGAGGGAGAAATCTCGTCGGAGCTCACAGCCCAGTATGAATTCTCCCATCACAGCCTGAGCAACCCAGCCAGCCTCTCCAAAAAACGATAGGTTTTATGTGGTTAGTGCCTTAATAATGCTTTCATTACTAAATGTCTGTAAAAACCCGTGTTAATGACTTTGGTCTTGTTACTGCTCTGGGAAAGTAATTGTTATTACTTGGACGGCACTGTGATTCATCGCTCATGCCAGAGAAGCTCTTGGAATTTGGATGTGAATTTGAATTTTGAGAGTTCGGGGGGTGACTCTAAACAAAGCCCGCTTTGGCAGCCCAGAGTGGTACTGATCTACGACACTACTCGAAATGAGTCTTGCATAAAACGTCCACATGATTAACTTCAATCCATGCACGTTTCTTGCAGGTAACAGCTTAAATGTTGAAGGAGTCTTGGTCCAGGAGAAATAAAATCTACTATGTGTTACTTCTTTGGACCTGGGGGGTTATCAGTGTGGAGTTTGCATGTTCTCTCCACATTTGTGTGGGTGTCCTCTGGGGGCTCTGGTTTCTTCACACAGTCCGCAATCTTGCATGCTGGTTAACTGGTTAATTGTATCTATGTCTGTCTGCCCTGTGATGGACTGGCGTCCTGTCCAGGGTGTACCCTGCCTTGTGCCCATTGCTTGCTGGGATAGGCTCCAGCTCCCCCACCACCCTGAATTGGTGGAATTTGTACGAAAAGGCATGGATGGGTGGGGTTATCACTGTCATGCTTGTAAACCCCTCCTCTTAAGGACGCTCCAGCCCTTCCTTGTTTTTTACTCATCTCCCAGACCTGCTCCCGGTTCCAGCCCACCTTATAAGCCAGCCGCTCACTCTGTTCCGGGCTCTGCATTGGTTCCCGTACCAGGCGAGTCCGGGATCTGGAGCGCCTGGTCCCACTCCCCCCTTGTTGCCCCCGACCCTCCACCGGATCCCGTTCCCGTTTTTAATCCTGTTTGTCTTTGTCCCGGATGGACCGCCCAGCTTTGCCTCGAGACATTTGCCTCGCTTTGGACTTCCCTTTGGACTCTGCTTGGGATTGTTTGCCCCGGACTCTTCCCCCAGAACACCTGCGCACCATGGACGTGCCCCGTTTTAATTCCTGAACCCTGCATGCCCCTTATCCCCATGTTTTCTTCACTCTTCCCCGGATTGTGTCGTCTGCATAGGATCCTGAAAGAACGTTCCGTTTCAGTTACTTCTCTTTGCTGGGATGACAAGGTGCCGACTGTGTTTCAGTGAAGCTCAGAAGCAAACGTCTGCGTCAAATGTTTTACAACGTCTGATCTTCGGGTTTTTTTTTTTAAAGTATTACCGAACTGCAACACAAGAGTCGGATTGCTCTCTCAATCTGATCGGTTCTCAGCCAGATCGATCGGCGGATCTCTTGAAAGAAGCCAGTGTATCAGCTTCAGTGGATCAGCAGTGTATGAGGGTATCCGCTTCTTCCAGAAGCAAGATGCGAATCGTACCCAAACAGATACATTCGGGAAGATATTGTGACCACACACTTCTATACACAATATGGGAGAGGTTTACTTTCCAATCCATGATCTTCCTGGTCTTCAGATTATAAATGTCCATATTCAGCAAACCTTCTCCCTTCCTTAAGCAGCATAGTGCACTGAAGAGTTTCAACCCTGAGTCTTCAGAACATAAGAAAAGATGCACACAACAGGACACCACTGGGCCCATCCTACAGTACTTGCCTGGTAACATTGAAGGCGATAGAATCACAAAATCTCACCCAGACCCTTCTCGAATGAGCCCAGAGCCCAGGTAACACCAACCCCAACTACCTAGCTGAGAAACCTGCTCAAAACACCCACTAGTCTTTGTGTAAAGACTTCTTTCCTAATTTCAGACACAAATAGTTTTAGCTTCTCATTGCAGTACTGTGTTTTTTTATACTATTAAGTACTATTAAGCATGAACTAGGCTCCTGCCTATTACATTATTTATTCTCTGCATTCAGATAGAATAACTAATAACTAGTGGAAGTTTCTGGTTTGGGATTTGGAAGTGGAAAGGCACTGGATGTGGGGTCAGATCCCAAGTGAGATGCCTTGTGGGAGTTTCTGCACCTGAATTGCACCAGTAAAACACCTAGCTGATATGAATGGGTGCAAATACAAACTTCCTTGGATAACACGTGTCAGCAGAATAAATTAGAAAAAAATATATATAACTGGATCAGCTCTCCTGCCGATATCCTTTGTTTCGACTGAAGATACCAGGATTGGTTTTTGTTTTAGTTCTTTGAATTCTAAGACTGTAATCTTTTTTGTGTGTGTCGTTTGTTGAAGAGATTGCTTTCATTATTCTGACTTTTACTGCTATTAACGGTGCGTCTAACAGCCACGTTCGTAAGCGCAAAAACAATAAAAAACATACGTAGCGATTTTGCTTGTTGAGCGAGTCTGTAATAGTGTTTAGAGGTAATTAATTTCACCACTGGCACCTGCTGCGTGATCTGCAACACCGCAGTACAAAAGAACTAACAGCGACATCTTGTGGTCATCCTCTTTCAGTGCAAGACAGGGCCCAGGCGTCCCTGCGCCTCTTCCTTACGTCACCAGCGGTCATACGCAGGGGGCGGGGCGCGGTGACGTTTATATAAAAGCGACAGCCGCCTGTCCCCTCCCTCTCTTCAGCCGGATTTGGTGACAAGATGGTGAGTGTGAGATAGCCGGCTGCAAGCACTTTATTCCAATCCCGCAATTATCTCGGCCATCCTTTGATCGAATGATGTAGGGTGGCTCAGACCTTGTTAATAAATATCTAAATCATACTTTTTGCGTTGCATTGAGTTGTTCTGAAAAGCAATTTGGACTTTTAAGTCATTGAACTAAGTGAGCCTCTATGTCGAACATGGAGGGCTTCAGACTCGTTCTGATCTGTCTAGCAAAACGTGTACGGACTGCAGGAAGACTGTCACCTTTACGATGACATGTAGGTTCAGGCTTTTTATCTGGGGGAATTCGTGTTTTGGGTGTCTTGTTTGACTTTGCGTGTTAAATCGGGTGTCGTATCGGGAAGAAGTGGCGCATTGACAATATGGATCGTTGCGGTCATGTTCTTTTCGAGTCCTTACTAAAACTATGCCGGGAGCACCCAGGCTGAAACCGATTCATTCTTGACGGTGCTGGAGGTGGCGCAGTGTAAGTTTGCCCAGACACGTGTGCGCTAGGCCCTTGCTGGTGTCCTGGTCAGCGAGATCCAGGAGGATTCGTATAATCCAGCTAAAAGGGGGATACAGAAGGAATTGCTAACCAGGGAATTCCTGTTGTACAGGAGTTCTTGGGTTTCGTGGGAACATGTCCGCACACGTCTTCCCCAGTTCTGCGAGTGCATCAGTCCTTAAGGGGAAAGTTGCGTTGGGAATTCGCAGCTAAAACCCTCCCTGGATCTTTTTGAACAGTGTCGCTATTAGAGAAATGAACGAGTTTGTTTTTTTTCGCGATTGTGCAGCAAATCCTGAACAATCGGAAGAAATCCGCTGATTTAAAACAAACCTGCCATGTGGGGCTTGCGATTTCCGGTTCGGGAAGTGACGTAAGGCTGACATGCGCAGTCCCCTCTTTCCGGTGAGCGCTGTTGGTCTGGAGGGGTGTTGATTAAAAGAAAAACGGGCTTGCGAGATCGGTGAGCTGGTGCTCGGAGACAGTCGGGCTATCCCCTGTTTGGAAATGGTAACTTGCCGCCTTTGTGGTCGTGTTTGATCCCCGGTCCCCCCGCGTTCAGGCGCCGATGTCGCCAAGGCCGCCCCTCAGCCTCGGGACTCGAGTGTGTCCGTCCTGCCCGTGATGAGCCTCTCGACGGGCGGACAGAGCGGGCTGCCCTGGAGCGGCCCCTGCTGAATGTCGAGTTCTGACTGCAGACGGAAGTAAAATGAATGAGTCCCCGAGGTTGAACGAAGATCTCGCCAGTTGAGTAGCGACCCCCTCTAATTGAGGCAGAAAGACACTTGCCTAAAGTTGAAGGCGGATGCCATAGCCGCCATCGGACTGGATATACAGGCCGTTGAGCTGCTTGATTTGCCGAAATTAAGCTTCTGCCCTGTGACGTCGAAGAGTACGCGAATTAAAATAAAACTGGGATCCATTTCTACAGCCCCCCGCTTAATACCCTACTTAGGCGTAGAATTGCCCTCGTTTGTACAGTGTTGCCTTGTGCTTACAAGGGGCTCAGTCAAGTGGGAAGCGAGAGAAAGTGTTTGCAGACCCTTTGAATTTCAAGGCGTGGAATGAAGTGACACCCATCTACAAGCCAGCAGGCACCTCGATATGTAGATTTCAGGGTGTCGCGTGGATCGTAGGGCGGTGAATATAAATCAAGAGTGAATGAACCTTTTTTTTATTTTAAAACGTGTGGGTACGATTGAATAACGTGTAAGTGTGAAATGTTGCTTTGATTTGGGCTGCAGCGGGGTCAAGTTCTAGTTGACTTTGTTGACGGGGGGGTGGGGGTGAAGAATTGACTCTTGAACCTGCAGCGGTCTAGCCCAGATGCAGTTTCCCAGAGGGTTGCTTGTAATTTTCTCCTCACTTTTTTTTTTCCCTCCTCCACCCCCAGTCCCACCGTAAGTTCTCGGCCCCCCGGCACGGCTCCCTGGGCTTCCTGCCGCGCAAGCGGAGCAGGCGGCACCGCGGCAAGGTCAAGAGCTTCCCCAAAGACGACCCCAGCAAGCCTGTGCACCTCACCGCCTTCCTGGGCTACAAGTCCGGCATGACCCACATCGTGAGGGAGGTGGACCGGCCCGGCTCCAGTGAGTTATCACACCCACACTGCCGCACTTCTTCATCCCTCTACGCAAAGGGTTGCAGGAGCGTGGAACGGGCTCCAGCTGGGTCGCTCTTACCAGTCATGGCCTCCTAATAATCCCCCCCTCTCTGAACTGGCTTCACCCCTCCGCTCTCCTCCCCACTGAGAGTTGGTGTGCGGGGAGAGGACTGGAGTAGCATCGGAGAGGGCTGCACACTGGTGGTGGAGGGGAAGTCCCCATTATCCGTCGGAGCCCTTTCAGTGGAGTGTCCAGGAAGTGTGAGGAATTGTTATAGTGCTGTGGAAGCGTGCACATTATTATTACACCTGGAAACAGTGGATTATATCAAGGGGGAGGAGGGCAATGCTGTAGATCTGAGATCTTTTTACGGCTTTCATTAGTAGAAAGGCCTAGCCTCTTGATCCTGCGTGTGGCAGTAAGGACAGGGCCTGGGCGAACGATGTGGGGGGTGGCGCTGCCAGTGATGATACCCACGACGGGCGGACAGACTGGGCTCGCCGTGTGCAGCCCCTGCTGAGTGTCGAGATCTGAGTGGCCGCAGTGACCCCCCCGCCCCCCAAACTTCAGACACAAACAGCACTGCAGTTAAGTGTAGCAGCTGTAACAGGCTGTGAATGTCTTGCTGGAACTGGGTGCTGGTCTCTCATAGCCCAACCTTTGTCTTTGGGGAGGGGGGAGTATAAAGTAGAAAAGCACCCTGAAAGTAATAGGGTGGATGGAGGGCTGGTGAGTTACACATGAGTCATGAGAGGTGTGGAGCACCGGAGAACACTTGCAGGTGTAGAGCCGGTGCTGCCAGTAGCTCTTAGCTGGCGGCCACCTTCTCCGGGTGGATTATAATCGGGACAGGTAGCCAGACGGACTTCGCCGAGCGCAACAAGGTGGCCCTTGCGGCGGCAACCCGGCTCGGGCGATCCTCTTCCCCTCGACGTCCCGATCAAGCTGAGGGCATGTGGTTTTCTGTCTCCCCTCCCTTCCTCCAGAGGTGAACAAGAAGGAGGTGGTCGAGGCGGTGACCATCGTGGAGACGCCCCCGATGATGGTGGTGGGCGTGCTGGGCTACGTGCAGACGCCCCGCGGCCTGCGCTCCTTCAAGACCGTGTTCGCCGAGCACATCAGCGACGAGTGCAAGCGGCGCTTCTACAAGAACTGGTGAGTGTTCTCGAGAGGCTCGGGGGGCCCCGGCGCCCCGCGGCTGGTCTTGCCCCAGCTGTCTCTCCGCTCGGTCGAAAAGCGCTCCCGGCCGCTGTTGGGCGCGGGCCGGTTCTTGTTGCCGTCGGCTCTTAAAGACTTTCGGCACGCGGCACTTGATCTCGTTTTTTGGAATTTGAATGAAAAATCCAGTGTCAAAGTGTTGATGTGTTAGGAGTATAAAGAGAGGTGAAGCCTATGTCATGAGTCTATACAGGGAACATCCATGACAAGCTTAGTGTTTTCTTCTTTTGTCTTTGGAATAATGGCTTACAGGCAGGAATAACTGCCTTGAGTCAATATTGTGAGCCAAGATATGACAGATCCTTATCAAAGGTTGGGAAGGCTCTTTGTTTTAACTATCTTCTCCAAATACAGTAGTACCCAGGTTTCTGTCGATTTATACATATTGGTGCTTTACGCGAAGGTTTTTTTTTTGTTGCCCATTGTTTTCAAATATGTAGTTTCGACCATCAAGTGGTAAAGTAGCATTTGGTGCACATGACAAATGCGTGGAACTACTTTTAAAAAATAAAACTTTGTACTTTGTACATTCTGTTGAATGACAGTGTTACCATGCTGTATGCAGAAACGTGCAATGAACAGGGAATGTAAGATCCAGCATAAAAAAACCTAAATGTTTATAGCCTGGTGCCAGTAATATGGCAGGAAATATTGTGTGAGAAGCATTAATTTTCACTAACTTCAGTTTTGTGCTCTGTTGCTGTAAGCGACGGAAGAGTACCCGAATATTGCCATGGGTATATATAAAGAAGCCTCTTTCTGTATATTTAAATTTCTAAGCCTATTCTCCCTTTTTAATAGTTCACATGTGCTAATTTCCTATGTGGTGCACTTGAATGTAGACCTTGGTACGGCTGTACTTGCCGGTCTCTGTGCTGGGCAGCTGAAGCCGCGGCCGGCCTGTGTGAACCCTGACTAACTCTGTGGTGCCCTCCCTTCGGCAGCTCCGCTCGGGCGCCTTCGGCCCCGATGAGCTCCGGGCTCCTCTGGCCGGCGGAAAGGGCTCCTTAGAAGCCGTGCCAAGAGCCGAAACCCTGCCCGCCGCGCGCCGCGCCCTTCCGCTGGCCTGCCTCTGGGGGGGCAGTGCCATGAAGGGGCCGTGCCAATCCGCTGTACCTCTCTCTCTCTGCCCCTCCCCTCTCCCCGCCCCGCACGCCGCCACACCTTCCACCCGTGTGTGTGTGCGTGCGTGCGCGCTTGGTTTGGGCTCCCTCCTGCAGGTACAAGTCCAAGAAGAAGGCCTTCACCAAGTACTGCAAGAAGTGGCAGGACGAAGAGGGCAAGAAACAGCTGGAGAAGGACTTTGCCGCCATGAAGAAGTACTGCCAGGTCATCCGCATCATCGCTCACACCCAGGTCAGTGTCTTCCCCCCCCCACTCTCGCGGCTGTCCCTCTGTTTAAGTCCTCCATGCAGTGCATGCTGGGAATTTCTTGCCAAGTGCCAAGACCCTTTTAAACTGCGTTGGCTCCACGCACAGCGAGGTGAAGAGATTTGAAGGGGGTCTTTGCTCTGGGCTGCTTGTGGTACAGGCGGTTTGGACTGAGATGGGTATTAGATTGGTATTGGGAGCTCCTCGGTTCAGGATAGCAAGCTTGCAGGGCAGGCTGGGAGCAGTATGGGGGGGGTGATGGGTCTATCCGTCACTGGGCTGCCACTGGTGTGGCATGGGACAAGCAGGGGGGGGTGCGTCTGTGATGAGCCCACGGAACACCGCGCCAGGCATGGCGCCCGAAACGCATGAGGAGACTTTCCATGCTGCCTTCCTTCTGAGGACGCACCCCGGCGCTGTAGGGGGGGGGGTGGGGGGGTACCTGGTTAAAAGCGGGTGTGCACTGGTCACAACTGTGTAGGATTTCGCAGGGAACCCTGAAAACATCCTCCACAAAGGTGGAGCTTGGCTTGTGGTACAAATTCATGTCGGGCCTGCAGTCTTTCAAGTCTGCGACGGACTCTTCCAGGGCTACTTCAGCGGCTTAACTAGCGAGCGCCGGTGCCCTTTTGATACAGGTGTAATTGGAGACGGTGAGCTTGCTATACGCCTCCTCACGAGCTCTCTCGTTGTCCACCTCAGATGCGCCTGCTGCCCCTGCGGCAGAAGAAGTCCCACCTGATGGAGATCCAGCTGAACGGGGGCACGGTGGCCGACAAGGTTGACTGGGCGCGCGAGAAGCTGGAGCAGGCTGTGCCCATCTCCACCGTCTTCACCCAGGACGAGATGATCGATGTCATCGGGGTCACCAAGGGCAAGGGCTACAAGGGTACGTCTCCACCACCACCACCCCTCGTTCCCAAGGCACTGTTGACTGCAGGCCCTGTAGAAATCTGAGACTGTTAACCCTAGACAGCAGCCAGGCTCATAATGATGGGGCAGTAGGGGGCGCTCGCCCTG
Source organism: Lepisosteus oculatus (assembly GCF_040954835.1). Classification (NCBI taxonomy): domain Eukaryota; kingdom Metazoa; phylum Chordata; class Actinopteri; order Semionotiformes; family Lepisosteidae; genus Lepisosteus; species Lepisosteus oculatus. Next base: position 36,786,258 of record NC_090707.1, read on the forward strand.
AGGTTTGTGTGGCTTCTTATGCCCTGCTTTAGTGGTGGTCCCGACTCCATGGTCATTAAAAATGCCCGGACATTTATTGACAACAGTAGGGGTGGTTATTCTGGTGTCTGCTCTTTACTTATCATGACCTCCTAATAGTCCCCATCTATCAGTTGGCTTGTTGACTCTCTTCCCCACGGAGGCCTGATGTGTGGTGAGCGTAGTGGCGCACACTTGGGTGCCGTCAGATCTTACAGGTGGGGCTGCACCTTGCCTGTAAAAGCTCTCCGAGTGGAGTGTCCAGAAAAGTGTGGTATAAATTTAGGGATTATAATAAGACAATTCGTTAGTGGTGAGGTCTTGTGAGTAGTTCCAGAGCTTCAACAGAACTAGTTTTGTACTCTTAACAGCAATCTTGCTGGGTTAACGTGAAGGGCTTGATCCATGAATGGACATTTGTGGTATGGTTTTAATCTCCCTTGCTTAAGAGCTCTGTGCTGGCCGCCATCATTGTTAGGGGCCCTGGCTTAATGATGTCGGTCTGTGGTCTAATTCCCCATCACTGATTTGGTACAGATGGATTAATTGTCTGGGTGGGGGTGTGTCTGTGATGAGCCCACGGAACACTGCGCCAGGCGTGGCGCCCGAAAAGCATGAGGAGACTTTCCATGCTGCCTTCCTTCTGAGATTACACCCCCCATCCCTGCCACCCCCCTCGCTTGTTGGTACAGACCTGAGGGGCCCAGCGTCGGTCGGTCCCCCAGAGCCTTCTGTGTGCCTCGGGGTGAAGGAGCATCTTGGATCTAGACAAGTCTCCAGAGTCGGACCTTCCGGGCCGCAGTGGAGCAGTTCATTAGCCGTCTCCAATCAGATCCTTGTGTGCTTTTGGCTTGGGAAAAGTAAATTATAAAGCTGATCAGCTAAGGTTGAATGGAAGAACCAGATATCCCTGTTGCCCGGCAGAATCGAATTTGAAGACGGCTTTAGGCTGGATTAGATTCTCTTGTAGATGAAAAAAGCTTACCAACTCTAGCAGTCAACAAAACGGGCTGCTCTCTTTGCAACCCGAAGACACATCGCAGGTTGTTTTTATGTAGATGTAATTGCACATGCAAGTTCTCCGGTTGGTAGATGCTAGAGCCTGACCTGCCTGAACTTGTGGAGTTGATTTTGAAGTGGGGGGGAGGGGTGCCGGTTTTGGCCAGCTGTGACTTTCCTGGCAGTGCCACTCACCTTGATTTGTCCCCCTCCCTCCCTCGCAGGCGTCACCAGCCGTTGGCACACCAAGAAGCTGCCGCGCAAGACCCACAGAGGCCTGCGGAAGGTGGCCTGCATCGGCGCCTGGCACCCGGCCCGCGTGGCCTTCTCCGTGGCACGAGCTGGGCAGAAGGGCTACCACCACCGCACCGAGATCAACAAGAAGGTGAGCAGGGCGGGGGGCGCCGTGAGCCGTGTCCTCATTCCAGCAGCCTCCGCGGGTGGGGGGTCCAGGTCTGGAACCCGGGGGGCCTGTGGTCCGGAACTCACCGGGGCGTCCGGTTTCCCGTTCTCCGAAGATCAGGAGGCGGTTGGAGAGGTGGTGGGACTGCAGACCTGTAGAAAATCTGCAGATTGATTTGCCGCAAGGATATGAAGCTTTGGGGTTTTCAGAGCTGGGGGCTGCTCCTTAAATGTTGGTCAGGAGGAGAGAAAAAAAGTCCTTTAATTAAAATGGATTGTCATCTCTCTAGGTCTACAAGATTGGCCAGGGCTACTACAGCAAGGACGGGAAGCTGGTGAAGAACAATGCCTCCACGGAGTATGACCTCTCCAACAAGAGCATCAATCCCCTGGTAAGAGAACTAAAACCAAGCGTGCTTGCTGTGCCGGGTTTGGCATGGGAGCCCTCGTTTCTGGCGTTTCTAGCAATAGGTCTGGTGTTTTAGGAAGCATAATTCAATCTGGGTTTTCACTGTCGTAATGAGGGCGGCATGGTTATGGCGCGATGCTGGATCGTCGGAAGCAAGGGTCTCTCCCTTGCTTTGGAGACCTCCTGCTTTATCTTATATGCCGCAGTAACTCACAGACGTGAAAATAAAGTAATGGCAGTTTATAGATCAGTAAAGCTTGTGGTTTCTTTCCAGGGGTGAAGGGCGTTCTGACTTCTAGTTTCAGATCTCTGAATTGCCTGATTTAATGACTCGTCTCTCTTGAATTGATCACGGTTAAATTCTCAGGCCTCTAGGTAGTAAAGCTTGAACGATTTCCTATAAAATGCGCCGAGTTGGAAACCCCTTGCCCGAAGCGGCAAGGGAGACTGAGTTCCGAAGGGCTGGAGTGGGCACTCATTCGGGGCCTCTCTCCCTCTGCTCGCAGGGCGGCTTCGTGCACTACGGCGAGGTGACCAACGACTTCATCATGCTGAAGGGCTGTGTGGTGGGGACCAAGAAGAGGGTGCTGACTCTCCGCAAGGTAATGACCTAAAACGACCTGCATTACAGATGGGTGTTGATTGCTTTCTGAATGGTGTTTGGGCATGAAGAAAACTCCCGGTTTCATTTGGTATGAAGGAAAAATAAGACCATTTAAATTTTATGTTCGTCAGGTTGTCCCGTTTGTCCTTGGGATTTTAAACCGGAGGATTCAGTGTAAACAGCATGTGGTCTGAATTCGGATCTGAGGGAATTCACGGCCAGACAGCCGACACTGCATGGGCTTAGGCACACAACAGTAGTGCTCATGTGGGGGGAAGGGGTTGAATTGTACCAACCTGGGCGCAGGAAGCAGGTGTTACCTGTTCCAGGTGTTTTGGCCAGTAATGTCGTTCCTGCAGTTGCAGCTCCTCCACTGTGGTGACCCACCCCTTTCTTTCTCTCTCTCTCCCTCCCTCCACCCCAGTCCCTGCTGGTGCAGACCAGCCGGCGCGCGCTGGAGAAGATCGACCTCAAGTTCATCGACACGACCTCCAAGTTCGGGCACGGCCGCTTCCAGACCGTGGAGGAGAAGAAGGCGTTCATGGTGGGTGTCCCGAGAGGGAGGAGGGGTCACTGTTGGCTCGAGAATGCATTTTACATATAGTGGGGCTCTTCAAAAGTCATTCTTGGACCGCAGTGCCATGCAATTCAATATGTGCAGCCCAGCTAATAAACGGTAACCTAACACAATGCGCGGGCAATGCACGGGATCAAATCTGAATCGATGGACAGGATAAAATGAGGCAAGATCAATGGCTTTCTTGTACAGACGTTTTTACTCTTGCCTTCATTGCTGCCGAAGAGTGGGCAGCCTTGGTGTCACGGGGCAGATGATTCTGGAGACAGGGAGCCACAGAACAAAAAGCACAGGGTCCCATAGAAGACGACTTATTCCCTGGAGCACATTTTGAATTGGGATGTAGATCTGGGATTCCTGGAGGAGCTCTGGAGCTAAGCTTTAAGATGGGAAGGGATGTGGATAACTCATCCAGTTTATTTATTCAGTTCTGGTGTGACAAATGTCCAAGACGCAATTAAAAGCTACAAGAGCTTGCCTGGTACGTCCCATTTTTTTAGTAGTTCATTCAGACCTCATTCATGTGGTAGTAACATCTCGAACAAGGCCCCTGAAACTGTTATTGCCATCTCCCGCTATAGTAAGAATTACTGTACACCCAGCTTGAAGGGGTTGTACAGTTGTACAGCTGATCTTGTAGTTATGAACTGGGTTGGCTTTAGAGTCCCTGGAACGCTGTGCTTATTTCCCATTTTGGAAACGGGAAACCTGATTAATTCTGTCCTGGGGCGGTCCCTCTTACTAGCTGGCTCTGGCTAGGCACAGATAACACATTGCTTGTTTAGGAGCTTCCTCAGGGGAGGCATTGGCCTTTAATAATTTGCGGTCTTCTCAAGATAGATGGTGACTCAGAGGCTGACTCACAGTCTACTGGGGGCTATAATTATCAGTGACGTGGGCTGGGGGGGGGAGGAGGTGTCGATATACAGGGCTGCTTAGTGCTGGGTTAGTAGTTGGTCCTGCTGTCTTGCACCCTGATCAAGGAGAGTATAGTTGAATCGCACAGTAAGGTGGTGGTCCTAAACCAGTACTGCAGTCTGCACCCTGTTGGTTCCGAAGTGTTCTTGCATCCTTCATCAAACGTTTTTGAAGTAGGCCAGTTATTCCAACCTATGATGTATCAGAACTGTAGAGTCAAGGAGATAGGATTATGTATTTCTAAGATCTGTAAAGTTAAAAACGCATGAAAAAAGTACACATTTTCCTTAATACAAAGGTCTGATGAAACAAGGTTGTGTTAAACGAGCCCATGAAAGATCTGTATTTTTCATGATTTACCTTTTAAAAAAAAATTAGGCTAGAACGCCTCTGTGTTAAGGTTTATTAATTGTCCCCAGATAGAACAGCTGTGAGCAGTTTGTGGTCCTTTCTGTCCAGCTTGTCAGGCACTTTAGGGGCGTTGTCTCTTGTGCTGTGGAGTACTGCAGTCAGGAAACTGCACATCTGAAACCAGAAACCAGTACAGTACGGGTCTGTGAACGGCTCACTAGGGCTGTGCTTCTTGTCGGACGTTGTGCAGCTTGGATTAGGCTCGGCTGTTGCCGTGTCCGTGCACTGTTCGTAACCTGTGATCAGTTTGCAGTCTGACATCGGGTTCCATTCCAGTGCTACAGCGACCCTGGCAATGCAGTGGGCTGCGTTGTGTGAGCAGCCCCTCTGTTCTTTTGCCAGGAACAAGCTCTCGATCGTCTGTACTAGTAATTGGGTTTGGGTAGGAACTTCTGGGAGACGGCCTCTTTTCCCTGCTCGTGCAGAGTTTTATCCTCTTATCTGGGTTTATCCCAGAGGAAAATGGGAATTGGGGGATGCTCCTTCCTTACACTCTGCCTGTGGGCAGTGATCACTCTTATTTGCAGTTGATCGCTTGTACTTGTTTAGCGCCCTGTGTTTTCACTGAGCCACACCCCTCACAGGATACAGGACAGCGGCCTGAGATCTGTGCAGACCACTTCCAGTTCGTTGTAAGAAATCCAGGCTAAGCCCTTAAAGAGTTACATATTTAGAAACCTGTGTGTGTTTTATTAGCAATATCCTCTCGGTGTCTCCCTGTCATTTTCAGATGTTATATTGATCTGGGGGTGTGGGAGAGGACGGTTATCTGATGGGCTGTCAATAGAGGAATGTGATCTGTATGATCAGCGCATGGATTTGAAACTGCAGGCGATACCTCAGTGTAAAAGGCTAACGACGAGCACGGCTTGGTGTCTGTTGTGACTAATCTCCTTGATTTTTTTTTCCCCTCACAGGGACCACTCAAAAAGGACCGGATTGCCAAAGAGGAGACTGCCTGAAGCCTGCCTCTCTCTGCTCTGTCTCTGGTGTACTGAGTCTTCATGCATTGCTACAGAGTTTAATAAAAACTGTAAAAAAAACTAATATTGGCTCGAGTTTTTCAGTTGACCAGGGACCACTGCAACACAAGGGGCTTATGTAGAAGTGGTCTGTGACCTTCTGTTGGCTTCTTGATGTGGTATTCTATGTTTATTGTTGAAGGACTGGGTTTTTGTAAATGGCCGTGCTTTGTGTTAAGTGCCTCCTGTTCCAGTCCAGACTTTGATCTCTTAGGATGTAAAAAGGTTATTTCCTTTGTTTCATTCAACACCCTACTTAGAGCGATCATTATTCTGTCACAGTCTTTTGGACATGAGATCTTTCTGTAAAGAAAAACGGAACATTTTGAATGGCCCACACATGGTGTACTGTATTGTGTATTTTTTACGTCAACGCTTACAAGACGACTGAACTTGCGTACCTAGTTCTACGCGTTATTAACTATACAATGAAACCTGAGCTTGTGAAGGCACTTCGTCGTAGCCGTAATTCAACATTAAGAGCTTGAACCGGAGGTTCATCACCATTCAAGTTCACGGGTTCTTAAACGAATTACTGCCCAGATAAATCGGTAGGCCAGCTTTCTGAGATCCGGCCGTGTGACTGATGGTAATGGCCGAATTTGAGCAGGCGCTTCTTGGAATCGGGCCGGTCTTCATGTGGCCTCGCCGGACTCCGACTCTGAGTCATCCTGCAGTACTGGACCAGTACCGTGGGTCGAGGGTGTGAGGTAGCGAGCGATGCCGGACTGTCAAGATTTAGGATTCATTTATGAAGTCACAACGTGCCAATCGACGTACGTGCTGGGTTGCACGCTGTTTTCGTCCTGGATATTTCCTATTTTGCCCCGTCAGTTTGAAGTGAGAACGTATAAAAAAAATTCTGAATGTCTTTCCTACATGATAAAGTGTATGTGGTCTATTTTGAAGCGCATTGCATTTTCATTACAATATTCCTGGAAAGCAGTAACACCAGTTAAATACGTATATCGTTGAGTGGCCGGGTACATTGCTACGCATTAAATATCCCTTGGAGAGGAAATCGTATTTCATTTAAATGACGACGTCATTGGTTCCCAAAATATAAAAGCTGAGGGTGGTCATCTACCAGTGACTGTAAAGGACACAGTGAGTGACAGTCTAATAGATCAATAATAGGTTGCGGTAGGCGTGACCAAGGCTCTTAACCAATCAAACTGAACACAAGAACAACGCTACTCGTCACACTATAGGTCGCGGTCGAAGGCGGGATTAATGTAGCAGGCCAATAAAATTCTGGATTTAAGAAGGGATGGACCAATGAGGCGTGCTCATTTAGGTTGCCAAGAGACCGTGCTTGTGCTTGGCTTCCGGGTCCGCAAACGGAGATTCGGTTTTTGAAACAAGAGACATTTAACGTGTATGCGGGAAAAGCGATTGCTCTTCTCAAACCAACTCCCCAGTCAACACGTTCGCTTTCTTTTTCACTTGTTTAAAAAGTTCAGGTCTTGCGCGACCGCGCCGTTCATCAATGGTGAAGTTAAGAGCCAAGTGTATTCTCGTAGGTAAGAAACACAAAATTACTCGAGGACGAGGGTGTTAAATAGTAATGGCTCGATCGCTGCTTACATGTGTGGTGGTGGCTAATTTTAAATGGGATATTTGGAATTAGTGGCCCCCCAAAAAAGCAGACAATAATAACCCGTTATAAAACGCAGTTTCCATAACCCTGGTACCATTATAAAGGTACGTAAAAAACGATTCAACACTTACTGCACGCAGCCACGTACTGGAGAGCCCCCGTGTCTCATTGAGGACGGAAAAGAGGGGGCCGCTTTTCAGGACTGGTGATTGCCTCTTCACCTCCGTGTGGCTGTGTGTGTCTGCAGCGGCGGCTGACTGTCTTGTCTGTCTGCAGGAGATGCGGCCGTGGGGAAAAGCGCGCTTTCCCAGATGTTCCGCAGTGACGGATCCCACTTCCAGAAGAACTACAGCATGGTGAGAGCAGGCATCCTCCGGGATTATCCCAGATATGATACATTAGACATAGGACAAGATGCAGGCTCCTGCGTTTAAGGCGCCGGGTGGACGTTGTCGGCTTGTTGATACATACGGATTTCCTTGCACTTGTGCGTGGGACAGATCGACTGAACTCCGAACTGTAATGTGAAGTATTGCTTCACCTCACGCTTAAACTTGATAGTGCTGCCTGCTATGCACACGAGTTTCTCAGCTTGTGCAAGAGTCTACAGCCTGCAGAACCTAGTACCCTTCACACTGCAGTGCAATCTTATTTCCCGCCCTGTTGGAGATCTGGAACGGAAAGTTAATGTTTTTCGTGCCCGTGTGTCGCGCACAACGTTTTGGATGATTGGAAAAATTAAGGTTGTGTTCTGCGATGTTTTGGCCATGAAGGAAGCAATGTAAATAGTGTGGAATAGTGGGATCAGGCATTTCAGTGCATGATGTCATGATGATGTCAGACTAGAATGCACAGTGTAGTGGGCCTCTCACAGATCATGTATAAGACAGTTTCTGCTGGAGGTGAAGTAGGAGTGTGGTCTGGTCCTAATGTAGGTCAGTATTGCTGGCATGTGGGTGACTGATCCAGGAAGCAGGCACCCCAGTTTTTGGGATAAGCTTCTGAAGCAACAGACATTAGTAGTAATTGTCACTAAGTGCCGGAACTCTTTTGCTTTGTAGTCGACTACGCCACCTGGCAATTATAGAGGGTACTCGGACCTCTTTTCCTTGCCTCGGCTTCTGTTCATCTCCCAGGATCACCAGTGCACGCACAGACACTTGTCTAGCTAACAGGTCCCTTTTTATTCACCAGGGTTTAAAAACATTTGACACTCTCTATCAACACCCAGAGTACGTTAGAAAAAAACACAACTCAAAAGACACCCATTCCAGACTGGCCACAAGCACCCCATTGGACCCTAACAAATGCACCAGAATTTAGTGCAATTTAACATCCTTAGCGCCCTTGACACCTGGTGCCCAAACACCCGCCTTTTTCCCCCTGACCTAATATCAACCCCACTAAAATACAGAATGTGTGTCCTGTGTTGTGCGCAGACTGCAGGAGTGGAGGTGCTGACGAGGACAGTGCACATCCCGGACACCAGCGACGGCGTGGTGAGTGCAGCACACTGCCCTCTGGTGGCCCCCACCGGAACACCCAGCCCAAACTAGCCGCTCGCAGATCTCTCCCCTCTCCAGGCGGGAACGACCGAGCCGGGTGCACAGCACTCGGGTCAAACCTGAGATGGTTCGTTTTTTTTACGAGGAGAGTGTAACGTTTCTCCCGTTGTAGCCGTCAGTTTGAAGATTTCACGTGATCGGCCTGAAGCCCTTCTCATCCGTTTGTTAGCTGTTTCTTAAATAACAAGTAAGAGGTTTATTCCATGCCGAAAAGAGCAGAAAGAAAGCAAAAAAGTTTTGGCTGTGGAGCCTGACACCAGAAGAAGGCTCCACAGCCGAAACGTTATGTTTTCTTTCTTCACTTTTCAGCATGGAATAAAGCTACTACTTGTACCTTTGCAGCCTACGCATGCTGATGCAGCTACCCACCTGAGCTATTTCTTAAATTATGTCAGTACACTGCATAAGGTAGCAGTTGCATTTTGATTCTAGTCAGCCTGACTTACGAGATTCTTCATCAGCCTTGATTATCGAATATCTTCCCATTTCATAATGGGCGGTGGGTGTCCATTTTCTGCTCGCAGTCTGCTTACCGTTCACCGTTGACACTTGTTATTGTATGGCTCTGATATCCAGCTGGGCCTGGTTTCATACTCCACCTGCTGTTCGGTCCAGTGCGCTGCGCCGCTGCAGCGAGCCGGAGCTCCAGAAGGCATTTGCATTCACATCAGGGCTTCAGCAAACGCTGGTGACAAAGGGAGCAGCTGCACCGTTCTTTGTGTCCAAATTGTACTGCTCCAGGGGTGTTCGTTTGTAGAGCCCTGTACCATATACGCTCGAAGCAGCGATCTAGGTTGGGTGTAAGGTAGGCAATGTACTGTCACAAGAGCTACAATTTGAGCTAACAGAGCTGGGTTTATGACTCACATTTAAATAAGAGCTGATTTCAGCAAACTGCAAATAACATGTTTGCATGTGGGCATCGGCACTTCCAGCTGGATAGAGCTGGTAGCAAGGCGCTGCAAGCAGATTCATGCCAAGCCCCTAAATAAGGGGTAGAAGCATCAAATTCACTGTGAGCGGCCGAGGAAGGAGACTCCCCTCAAAGCATATGAATGAATTGCTAGTACAGCACTGGAGAGTGGGGGGCCAGCACAGTGGCACAGGGATTAGCGTGGCTGCCTCGCAGTGCTGGGGGCCCGGGATCCATTACAGACCTGGGGTGCTGTCTGTGTGGAGTTTGCATGTTCTCCCCTGTTTGCGTTGGCTTCCTGCGGGTGCTCCAGGTTTCCACCGTCCAAGTCCAGACCAGCTGGTAGGTTAACATGCTTCTGGGGAAAATTGGCCCTGTTTGTGAAAATTGTGTGTTTGTATCGGTCTGCCCTGTGATGGACTGGCGTCCTGTCCAGGGTGTAACCTGCCTTGTACCCGTTGCTTGCTGGGATAGGCTCCAGCTCCCCTATGACCATGAGTCGAATAAAGCTGTTAGAAAATGGATGGATTGTATCAAAGACAACTCGGCTGGCATATTTAGGTTTTCCTGCATAAAAAGCAGGAATTTTCTCAGAAAATTATTGTCTTTCTCAGAATACATTTGTCATCAGAAGTCTTATCATTTGGATGTTTTCCTAATCAAAACCCCTGTGCTAATCAGCAAAGCATGTTGCTCATTGATAAATGGGAGCAATGAAGTGAGGCGAGAGGGTTTCTCTGCTCAGCACTTTATTTTACAGTATTCATTAGAGAAAACGAGCTGCGGTTTGAGGCAAGAGTTTGAAAACCTGCAGTCCAGTAAGGATCCTATATTGGTGGGGCAATGTTCTCTATCTCACCCTGGATGCAGGTGCTTATCTATTCCTCTTACAAGACAACTTCAACTATCTCTTAACTGCGGGACAGTCGTGACGCCTGCAATCAGTCTGCCTCTGTTCTTGATAAAATAAAAAATATCCCACATAGGCTTGACTATTCTGCCAGTTCTGGAAGGCTATAGGGAGGACCCATGTAAATATAGATAAAAATGTTGCTGAGCTAGGATTGCAGGGTCTCATCCTGGACTGGGACCCTGGCTGTGATCTCCAGGCTGTAGGGGCTCATCCTGGACTGGGACCCTGGCTGTGATCTTCATGGCTCTAGGACTCGTATACCCCAGGCTGTGAAAGACTGCACTGGATAAAGAGGCAATGGAGGGTATTCTCCACCTCCCTGCCCTTCGCTCTTCGAAAGCAGCCGAAGAGAAATCGGAGTCTTGCACAGAGAGGTGCAGCACTCACTGCGCCCCTCAGAGCTGCTCTGTTCGAATGCATTAGCATGCTGCTCAAAACGCGCAACCCAGAGCAATCAATCTGCACTTGAACACTGCAGGTTCTCGATGCACGCTGTTGGCAGCTCGGCACACTCCAGTAACGAGAGGGATCGAGGGCGGGGGCTTCAGCGAAGGAGAGACCAGATAATTGGGGAGTGGGAGTGAAAACGTTAAGAACTGGGGGGAAGTGAGGCGCAGATCAAGAGAGAGACACGAGGAAGGAAAGCATGCAGGTGCGAAGAAATATAGGAAGTCAGTAAAAAATATCAAATTTAATTGACATTTTTCTTAATTTAAAAAGAACCCAAATTCCTGTGATGGCAATTAAAATGCGGTTCATTTTGCAAAGGTTTTTTTTTTCCCCTTTGTCCCCTTCATCCATTTCAAACGCAAGATCTGTGGGTTTTGGCTCTGCGTCAGTCACCGAGCTTTTAAAAATGCACCTACCGGGCACGATTTCACAAGGGACGCGTGTCAGGAGTGAGCCGTTAGCTATATTGGAAGATTGTGCTGGACAGCCCAGCGCTAAATCCAATGACGCAGCAGTTGGCAGGACAGAGGGGAAGCTAGCCGATCTGGGAGAACACGGACGTGTGAGATGTAAATGACGGCCCTCCTTTTGATAACCTGACACTTCCTCGGCTTTTTTTTACCCACCTCAATTACATGTCATAAGGAATCAGAGTGTTCACAGCTGCAGATATAACACACACATGCCTCTTGGTGAGCATCCCGTTATCCTGTCTTGTAATGGCACTTAACCGATACATTCAAGCTTTTATATTATCGCTGCTTAATATTCTTCATAGTGATCCTGAATCCCAGGGGCTTCTGAGTGAACAGGCTGATGTAGACCCGTATCCCAACGTTCCCAGTAGGTCTACAGCCTGGATTTGTCTCCAGAGTGGATCCTAAAATTCAAATGAGTCCATAGAAGAATAAATCATTCAGCGGCCATTTTTTTTATCCAGGGTAGCTGTATTTGCGGGTCTTATTGTTGTCTCTGCTGTATTCACAGATGAGGTGGGCAGTGAGGTTAGACAGTAAGAGCCGTGTTTATAGAGATGGACAGGGGAGTTTACTTGCCATTTGCAACAGACAACACACAATGTAGAGAGTATATCACAGAACAGTAAATAATAAATAACGACAATAAACAGAACAATAAATACGTGGTAGCCAAAGGCAAAAGTGGGGAGGTGCTTTGAATTCAGTGGTGCTCAGCCAAATGTCCACGCCAGGTACACAACTGCTTCAAAGCCCATCAGCAAAGTGTTTTAAATAAAACACATCTTTTTCCCATCCAGGATATACAGTTAAGTCTACATTTATGTCCTAGACGCTTGCTGGGATAGTCTCCAGCTGTCTTGCGACCCTGAATTGGAAGAGTCGGTTCGAAAATAAAAGCATGTAGCAGTACGTGCAGAACTGATGAGCGCTCGGGTTGCAAGAAAAATAAGGACTTCCGTGTTCACGATTTGTTGTCATTGACAGGAGCTGTTCATCTTTGACTCGGCAGGGAAGGAGGTCTTTCTGGAAGCCTGTGAGAAGCTGGTAAGGGCTCCGATTTTGCTCTGTGCTTGAGAAGGGGCGGGCAGATTAGCTCATCTGCATTGTCCTGTCTCCTCTCTGAGGCTCTTCTGCCCTTGAAGCCCAGGTCAAGCCCCAGGAGTGAGTACAGAAAAGGCCACAAAACGCGGTCCGCAGCGGGTCAGCCGATCCAGTCAGAAACGGAGCATAAGGGAAAAGAAAGCACTTCAGAAAATTATGTTTAAAACTGCAGGATCCAGTTAAAGAGAAGGAGCAAGCACGTGTGGGAAACGGATATTCGAAAGGCTGAGAGGGCAGTTAAAGGGGGTATTGCAATGGCAGGTAATGGGGAAAAATAAACGGGTTTGTTCAGTAAGTGTTCTTGCACTGCTCCATGCTGTGCTCGCCTGTGCAGTGGGAGCAACCCGCAGTGCTGTGCCTGGTCTATGACATCAGCAGCGAGCAGTCTTTCCAGAACTGCGGCCAGTGGCTGGAGAGGGTCCGAGGACACAGCCAGGGACAGCACGTGCCAGGTGAGGGAGAGGCAGCAGGTTTCCCTTCTCCATTTTACTCTGATTAGCCATGCTTTGTACCACACTTACCCAAGACACGTCCAGTATTTACCACATGTATGAACATACTGGAGATGGGCAGCGCAGTGGCATGGTAGTTAGCATTGCTGCCTCGCGGCACTGGGGCCCCGAGTTCAGTTCCTGAATGCTGTCTGTGTGGAGTTTGCATGTTCTTCCAGTGTTCATGTGGGTTTCCCCCTGATCCTAAATTGGAAGTGGTTAGAGAATGGATGGATGAACACAGACCACTCACTGGTCAGCCACAAAGCACGGTGGAAAACATGTTTGATTGAAGTGGAACTCAGGGTAGCAGGTAGGCAAACCCAATTCAAACACTGAAATCAACATGTTATGCACATTCCATGTTCCAGGAGTACCAGGAAACTGAGTGGATTGTAGGATATCTAGTTGGAAAAAATAACTTGCAAGCACGCCTAGTTCATGCACAGCATTAATTAGTCATTTTCTAATCATACAACACAACAAATTTGGCACGTGTCCGATGTGTCACGTTCTGTGAATTCTGCAGAAGAGCGAATTTGAAGTGTTCATCTTTGAGTTGCCCTTTTCTGTGAGCAGCGTGTATGTGTAGACCTTGGAGTCAAGCCCCCGACTCGGGCAGAGATCCAGGAAGCTCCAAGACCGGTTCTGCACAGACCACACGAACTCCAAACCCCTTGCCTTTGAGAGTTAAAGTGCCTTTGTGAGTCTTTGGAGAGGCCCAAAAGCATCTCTTCTTCTATAAGGCCAGTTGCACATTCAGGAGTTTGAATCCACTGATGAGCTTACAGCTTGCTGTAGTCTTCCCTTTGCGTCTGTATAAGTCACAGACCAGAACCTGTGGGCTCATCTGGGTCCCCCCAGAACCTCATGGAGCTGCGTCTGTTCTGGCTCTGCGCAGTGACGGTTCGCTGTCTCGCAGGGGTGCTGGTCGGTAACAAGACGGACCTGGCGGCCAGGAGGGAGGTGGAGTCCGGGCTGGCGCAGGAGTGGGCCCAGAGCCAGGGGCTGGAGTACTGCGAGACCTCTGCGGTGAGCCCGTTTCCCCCCTCCCACAGTCCACTGGTCCACAGAGCGCTCAGTCAGGTCTGACTCCTGACTTCCCCTCCTCTGTGCTCTCATCGGAAGCCAGAGAGGGCAAGTTCTAGCCACTGCATGGTTCATAGCAGGCTGACATATCGTCAACTCGTCCGTAACAAACCTGTAAGTTTAAGGACCAATAGGGAGGCCCTTATTAGAATAAGAATAGAAATACGTTGCTTAAATGCTTATTGAGAAGCCCTGTACTTGCTTATCAGAGCTGAATTTTACTGTGCTTTCCTTGCATGGGCACAGCACGAGCTGTTCTTCAGAGCAGCGTTTTTCCTTGAGTGCTCTTGAATTTGCATGAGTGTGATTTCAGGAAGTGAATTCAGTTAAACCCCAGGCCTTGTGTGTGTGTGTTTGTTTCTCATACAGAAGGAGGTGGAGAACTGTGAAGCCCCCTTCCTCATCCTGGCTCAGGTCTTCCACCAGCTCTATCAGGACAGACTGCAGGCCATCCAGGCCCTGGCCTAGGAACGAGCGCACACAGGCACGCCGGGCCTAGTGACCCCGGCAGCACAGCGAGCGCCTGGTGTCATCCCAGACCCTCCCGGATTGTGTCCCATCTGGCTTTTGTCAACCCCAACTGACTGCATTACTTTTTTGCTTGATTTTGACCATCCGGATGGTTGTCATCTCCTAGAAAAATGTACACTTCAGGCTTCCAACTTCCAGACCTCTGCTGGAGCACGCTTTTGATCCTATTAGTCCTGAGACTGCACGTTATCGTCTGGGCTGAGGCAGGGAGGTCCTATGGAGGAGGCACACAGCTGGCCAGTTGAGCAGGAAGTTAGCTAGGGATTCCTCAGGAGCCTGTGCAACAGCAGCTGCAGAGAGCCGAGAGCTGCGTCTGTCCTCTGATCAGCAGCTTAGCCTCACACCCGCAGGCCTGCCTGATGCTACAGGAGTCGGAGAGAACGTCAGTGTTCTTATTGTCTCTGCCGTCGGAGATGTGGCAGTGAGCCGTCAATGGAGAAGTGGTCAGTCTAACATTGGCTAACAATCTGGGCTTTCAGGATATTTGATACTTTCACAAGTGGCAGTTCTCAAATGATATGCAAAACTGGTCCTCATTAACTCGACTTGGGACAAAAGGAAAATAAAAAGGTGCTCAGGTTCAGGAGATGGTGAATCGTCCCTCTGAGCAGAAAGGTAAAGCAATAGTTGTTGATTCCAAATGTGGATGTTTTTCATTTCAAATTGCATATGTAATTAAATTGCTATAAAAAAGGTCCCAAGAATGTGGTTTAGGTTTTAACTTAAATTGCATTTGTGCTTTTGGGAAAGAGTTTGCAGAGAAGCAGATAAGACTACAGCACGGCCAGTTCTACAAGCTGGTGGCTCTTGTATGGGAACCAGCAGCAGGAGCGTCTTGCTCTTTTGAAGCACATGTGCTGAGGCAGGCGTGCGCGATCAAAGCCGTATGAAATATTTTGCTTTTCTGCATCATCAGTAGTTTGTAAGGCTGCTGGATGTGGATCAAATTGCTGTGCTTAGGCCGTCTTTTCTGCTCCTCTGGTTTATTGGACAGGGGTTGGCATCCGTCTTCCAGTGTGAGCTGGCAGCGCCCTGCTTTAATCTCTCGGGAGCAGACAGGTATGCTGAGGAAGAACGAAAGGGTTTTTTTTACAATAGAGAACAATCTGTCGGTATTCGTGAACAACATTTTTTTTGTGATAAGACGGTGTTCGAAAATTGAGCAGCAGGAAGAGGAACAGCCTATTTTATCTTGGTCATATCTGCACTGGTTACGGCCTATTTTGGCAGAGGAGTGGCGGTGCACAGGTGTTCCTGTAGCCTTTTTAGCAAGCTCAATTTGGCTTAAAGCTATCGAATTGGTCCTTATGTGCCTGGCTCAGTCAGATCTCATCCCGGATTGAGCACTACGATGATGTGTCTGCAAGGGCTCATGCTGGAGTGGGAACCGTGTTAACTTTTCCAAACTCGCTGGACAAATTATTTTAACTCCATAGCTGGGGCTGAGACATCCTTGGTCTGGTTGAGTGCTGTAGCCCATTTCGATGTGGGTTATTTCTCCGAGTTGCGCAACCAATCAGTTTGTTCTCAGTGTGTCGGTTGTCGCTGGGAGTCAGACTGGGTAAGTTGCTTTCATCGTCACTCTCTCTTGCCATCTTAACATTTTATGGGATCCTTTCTTAGCCTCCTGTGTGCTGTGAAGAATCTGTCTGTTCCTCTAGGATCCCTCTGCTCTCCGAGCTTATAGAGGAAATGCTGTTCCCCGATATGATACATGTTTGCTTTACTTATAACCCATTTAGTGTACATTAGGAGCACAAGATATATGACATTTTGTTACAAGCTCTTTCTTTTATGCACTGAGTCATTCTCTTGCAACTGAAAGTCTGATTTGTATCAGCCTTCACAACCCACCACCTATTACCACAACAAGCATGGTAGCTTATTCCAGGCATTAACAGTTCCTTGTGTAAAAGAAGTGAGGAGTGCACTTCTTTCACTTTAAACAAAACATTTACCTTTATTAAAATGTTGTGCACCCGAAACTCTCGCTCATTGGCTTACCACATTTTCCAAGTTAGTTTTTGGTTCTGTAAAGTCATCTTGATATTTCGTTTCGCTGTTGTCTCAAAGGGCGCAAATGGAAATAAGAGAATAAGAATTGTCCAAAACAGTTTTCTTCTGAAGATGGGTCCAGATAATCTCCACTGTCTGTGTTTGCGTTAAGAGGAAGATGGAGACCCACTGATGCAGTATTGTGAACACATTAGTATTCTCCTACACTTGCATTTAATCTCAGTGCATCAAGATTGTCTGGGTTATTTTCCAAGCTTTACCACCAGAGGGAGAAAGACTGCAGTACATTTCACGGTCTCCTCTCTGTACCTTTAGTTTAACCCTGTCAGTGAGAAGCTGTCCTGTTGTATCTTTGCTGCACTGTGATTGCTAACACAATGCCACTTACAAACATCTTTATCCTCCATTAAAGCAAGGACTAATAAATACAGGCATCACCCAAAACTGGTACAATAAATCATTTTTATGCTATAATAAGCTGAACCTAATGTGATCGTAGCACATACTTAAATCCATACTTTATAAAATGTAGTTCACTGTGTGCTCTATTTTTTTAACAGAAAGCAATAACTTAGACAATTTCTTAGCAGTGAACCTGCATTACTCGGGTTAATTCAGCCATTAATTCAACCATTTTCTTTGATACAATGTATGGGGTGATTTTAAAATTATATGAAGGAATAAAGCACAGACAAGTGAAAACTGTGGTATATCAACCATGCCTGTAATAAGCCCTTCATACTCCTGATTGCCGAGATTCCAGCTGACATCATAGACAACATGGCCGTTCTTAAAAGTTCTCATTCTGCTCTTCGTTCTCACTTGGTACAGCAGTTTAGTAACTTTGGCTTCTTATAGTAATTCCCTTATAGTTTCTGATTCTGATACTGTGCCTTATTTCTTTTTCTTGAATGATATAGCCCCTCCTGGGCTGACTACATTTATACACCCAATAGCCTTGGATCAGATCTCCTTTCAATCTGCTTGGGGTCAGACTGATGTGATTATGCCCCCTTATTGCGGCTGTATCTGCGATAAACTGGTGTCCCGGCCAGTGTGTACCCTGCCTCACACCCTCTGCTTGCCAAGGTAGAGGTAGGCTCTGGATTCTCCGTGGCCCCCTGTTGGCTGAAGCTGTTGGAAAATGGATGAGTGAATGGATCACGTCTCTACGTGTAGCTGAGACCAGGAATCATTTAGTTGCTCTGCTTTGAAATCAAAGTCTATAATATATATTTTTTGTGGTACATTGATCACTACCAAATACCACAACTCAATGAAGTCTTGCCGGAACACAGTAAACCATGACATGCCTGATTAACATGATAACTTCTTCTGTTTACTTGGGCATCCTGCTTTTTCATGCCATCTTGATGAGGACCCAGAAGGAGAGGAGGCTTTTCAGGTGACTTCACCGGTTTCGTAGGTCGGGGGTTTATGGGTAAAACTTAAACTCAAATAAAGGTTCCATTTACTTTAATCGTTTAAACTACAGCTGGCATGAAGACAAGAATACAGGGTATTCCCATGATCAATATGGAGAAACCTTGTTTAAGCTCGTTTGGAATAAAATTGCAGTAGGTCCTCCAGACCAGTAGGTGACGCTGCTTTGCGCTGAGCTCCACACATGCTCCTCCAGCAGCTCAGCGATCACACAGCCCTGCAGAAGACAAGCTGGGCTTTGATCAGCTCTCCAGGATAGAAGCACATACACACACTGAGAGACAGGGACTGACACGGGCTGTGGGAGAGAGAGGGAGACTGATACTGAGACAATTTATCAAAAGGATTTAGTAGTCTCGGTTTATCTTTTCCCTCACGTCGATGAGGCTGAGAAGCAGTAACAAATGTCAGCAGAACCGGAAGGTAATATATCAAAAAGTGTAGAATTGTTTAACCATTAAAAGTATATAACATTGTAAAGATCATTTAAAAAACGATATAGAGAGGAGCAGTTAGAACTAATTCCTGGTCTCAACAGGAAAGTCTTGGGCAGCACAATGGCATAGTGGCTATATTGCAGCCTTGCCACACTGGAGCCCTGGGTTCAATGCCAGACCTGGGGTGCTGTCTGTGTGGAGTTTGTATGCTCTCCCTATATTTGTATGGGGTTCCCCTGGGCTCTCCGGTTTCCTCACACAGCCCAATGACGTGCAGGTAGGTTAAATTGTTTCTGGGAAAATCGGCCCTGGTGTGAATGTGTGTGTATCTGTCTGCCCTGTGATGGACTGGCGTCCTGTCCAAGGTGTACCCTGTTTTGCACCCAGTGCTTGCTGGGATAGGTTCCGGCTTCCCCACAGCCCTGTATTGGAAGAAGCAGGTAGAAAATGGATGAAAAGGAAACTCTTTACATCGTGTAAACAGGTTAAAGGCATAAAATCTGCCAGAAGTTTTTAATTTTTGAAGCCTTCGAATCAAAATTCCTCTCCGAGTTAAAAAGAGACGTGTTTCAGCAATACAGTGACCCAGGGAGGTAAGGTCACTACTCAGGGAGGACCTTGGTTTAATATTTCATCTGACTCAAAACATCTCCTACAGCACTGCATCCCCCAATCACCACACTGGGGGCACTGCACACGACTGGAAGAACACCTACTGGCCAGACGAGACGATTTCGTCCACCACAGACCCGACCTCGCCGAGCGTTCCGAGTTCTCGCCAGGATGGAGTGTTGCAGCCACGGTTCACAATATTTCGCAATGAAATCTTCGTCGTTCGAAGATGATGATGAACGCCGAATGCCGTTCCCTTTAACGCACGCCGGACTGTGGCCTCACCCGGAATGCCTGTGCACGTGCCTAACCATAGGTTTCTGAGCTCAGTGTCCTGCTCCTCTACTGCGGCATCCTCCACGCTGACAGAGGGGCCCGGTGAGTTTGAGTGGCCTGAATCGGCTCTCTTTCCCCCTCCGGAATCCTCCTAGTGTCTTGAGCGCGGCTTAGAGGTTGCTCCGCAAGAGAGAGAGAGAGAACGAGCGAGAGGTAGGGGGGACAGAGGGAGGGTGGGGGGCTGTGCAAGTGAGTCACAGCGAAGAGAGGAGGGGAGAGGGAGAACATGCAGAAAAGGCAAATTAAGGACAAGTGTGTCCCCGAGCCAAAAAGGCAGGAGTAAGACACAGAAGGAGGGTGTGAGGAGGGCTGCCTGTGGATGGGAAAGGTCTATTTGGATGTACAGGTATATACAGAAAACACGCATAAAACCCACCAATGGGAACAAAATGGATAAAAGATGATAGCTGGAACAATTTCATTGCATAAAAAGGTAGAAATTTACTCTTCAGGGATGGCAGGTGTAAAGATGTTTGGAATAGACCGAGATCCCAATTTTGGTGTCTATTCTTCAATCATAAAAGGTGGAAGAGAGGTTTACTGGATAGTTTCTGCATAAGAGATGTGCGTTGGAATATTTTAGCACGTGTCTCTCTGCTGTCTACTAACATTTGTAATGAGTCTTAGACCTCATGCTCAGTCTATATGAGTGTATGATCTGTGTCTCAGTGGAATGTCCATATGTATTAGTAAATTTCTAGGCATTTATAAATCTGTACATCTCTGCAGTTCATAATGTTTGATTATTTTTTTTATAACTGAAGTCCCTAGTTTCATATTTATATTCTGTGGTTCGGATATTTATTGAGTGAAACAGGAGGTTGGTTATTGTTTTTTTTGAAAGTTTTTGTGAGTAAATATGCATTTTGAAATGAAATTATTATTGCGTTGATGTAGTTGAACAGTAAAGGTTATTTTAAACTTCTGTATGCAACATTGCACTAAAGCAATGTGTCTGTGTAGTGTAGTGATGGTGCAAGCAGTATAAACTGGTTCTGTAATCAATATGGTAGAACTGGACTGAACTGCTGTGTGCTAGCCTGACTCTCTCTCTCTCTCTCCATGCTTGATCTGAGACGGAGCTCTAAAATGGCTTCCTGGTGCTGCACAGAAGGCTGCTGGGAGATGCAGTTCCTTTGCAGAAGAAAGCTGGTGTGTTACTGAGGGAACTCGGACTAACTGGTCAACCCTGATGCTGTAGGAAGGGTACAGATGACAACAGCATACCTTCTGTAGTAGTGTGAGCAGCGACAGTCCCACGGTATCTGCTGGGAAATTCAGTACAGATTATGAAAAGGGGTGGAAAAGCAATAGAAATAAAAGTTGACAGTCATATGTGCAGAAGATCTGGTTTTGAATTTAACCTTGTCATCTGCACCAGACATCAAGTGTTTATGTGCTGTGGAACAGGTATAAATCACAGGTGCACTATGGCCAAATGAGTCTAACACCTATCTTGGTTAGACCTTAATTATTATCTCCAGGTTTTGAAATGTTGATTCTAAGTAAATGCCTGTGATCTTATGCTGGACTGGGACCCTGGCTGTGATCTCCGGGCTGTAGGTGCTCATCCTCAGTTTGGAATGTGGTTTTGAAGGGCCCTAGTGTAAGTATGTGTGCGTTTGTGTGTCTGTGTGTGCCCTGTGAACAAATTGGCATCCCGCACAGGCTGTACCCTGCCTTGCACCCAGTGCTTGCTGGGATAGGCTCCGGTTTCCCCGTGACCCTGTAAAGGATAAAGCAGTTAGAAGATGAATGGGTGGAAATCACGGTTATATCTGTTGGCCTGGTGCTATGGGTTCAAATCCCTGCTGCAGATACTGTTGTTGCCCCTTCGAGCAATTATCAGTTCTGGGGTTAATCCCTATAATAGTCTTCCCATCCAGAAGAGATTCATACGCCCTCTTGTCAATGCCTAGGAAACCAGGATGAGGCTCTGGGCCGATGAACCCATGTGGCCTGGATATGGGAAATTACCTATATGCATTGCCCTGATTTTCCCAAAAGTACAAGACTAAATAGCATCCATGTGCTAGTGACTTCCTCATACTGGCGGCACAACCCAGAGACCACTGTCCCATGAAGATGCTGGGACGGAGGTTTAGCTCAGTGGCTCAGTGGTGGATATGAGCACAGTGGCTCTGCCCGTGCTGAACTGAATCAGCCTCTCCCTGTTCCTTTCAGAGGGCTGCGGAGCCAGACTGTCAAGACTCACAACGGCTTTTGTGTCTTTGGTCCGTTTCCCATCCACAGCTCTGGGTCACTTCGTTGGTCTAACGAGGTGTCTAATGAGACATTTTATAGGCAATCTTGACTCAAGGACATCTCCTAAGTTGCCAACTGTAAAAGGAGTCCCAGAGGAGAAAATAATTAAATTACTTAACTGTAGGAGTACCACCTGGCCTCATAATTTCAGAACGGATACAGGGCAGGTTTTTAAAACTGACATTAACATCCAGCATTAATTCCCGTTTTGCTAAATAGAGCTTGCGGCAGAGGGGATAATGTACTGTTTAGCAAAATGAAAAATAAAAACATAATACAAAGTAAAAAAAGCACGTGGTGCTCCGTGGTTAAACAGCCACCCTTGCAATACAGCTAACCTTTAACTTTCAATTTCTGCTCTTATTACTCTCTTCTGCATGAACTTTCAAAGCGTCTCCTGTCTCGAAATGTCCTAGAGTTCTGGCATTGCTAATTAGCAGAGAGCTCGGGCTGGTTTGAAAGCCAGAGGACCTTACACTCACATTACCCTGAGGAATTAACTTGACCAAAGGCCAGGAAAATAGAAATGCTAAGTGCGTTTCAACTTAAGTACGTAATCAGTTCAGTGAACTTCCAGAAAGGGGGCCTTGGACCCTTAACCACTGTAGGCTTATTAGCCCTTCTGATTTGTTTGGATCTGTAGATCAAAGCCTTCATTAGTCTTTGCACTTGTGGGGCGTTCTTAGCTGAATTTCAGGTCATGTACAGATGTTTCTGTGGCACGGAGGTTCATGGTGTAAACGGTTAAGCACTGTGAGGTAAATGAGGATCAAAGATTCTGGAGATCAAATCCCAGTTCAGATCCAGGACAAGCTCCCTACAGCCTGGAGATCACAGCCAGGATTCTCAAACTGAGAACTAGGATGGTGTCTGTGGGACCCAAGATCTTACGAAAGCTGATTACTGTAAATCTCAAATGCAGTTCTGTCTACATTACCCTTGCTTCCACACTGATTTTGTGTGGCATTATGGTGCTGACTTTACCTGAGTACCTGTAATAATAATAATAATAATCTAGCGTCATTACCTTGGATGAGGCGTGTTCTATTAGCCTCCAGCCTGGAGCTACCACTTTTTGTGGTCATGTCTGTCTTCTTGTAAACCAAGAATACTTTATGGAAAACTTGAAGCACACAAACTGCTGATCTTCTTCTAGTGCCCTTAACTTGTCTACTGCAGGATCATCTTGGGTAGGCCACACAGTTTTTATGGTTACTGGCAACTGAACAGGGTTGGAGTCAAAGAGCCCGGGACTGGTGTAACTCTCTGTTCTCCTCAGATCTGAGACATTGCCTGCAAGCTCAGGGTCAGCTGGGGGTGACAATTGTGTGTCTGCCTGACCCCTACCAGGACCATAGGAGATAAAAAAGTACTACGCATAAACCTACTACATTAAGAGGCGGAAATCTCAGATGCAAAACCTTTGACCTGTAAGCATTCAAAGAAGCCATATCTTAAAACGAGGCGATACTTACAGATGTTTCATGGGCCACTGCAATCCAAGTACCGGTCAAAGTGAGCACCTGTTTCTACACACCCACAATTCTGCTATCACATGTTATGGGCTTAGGAGGTAGAGGCAATCCTTTGCATGCTGAAAACACATTAACTCATTGATCTTAGACATACGCGAACAGAAAACATTAAGTTTTAAGAATCATTAAGAATCGCACCAGCACTTGGCACAAAGATGGACATCAGCAACTTGATTTCAAAACAATCCAAGTCATACTCTCATTTGTCTTTCAACTTGTTTTTTCTACCTATGCCTTTATATGAAATGTGGCTCTCTTACCTAGATGAGGAGGTGATAACCAGAGTCATTGTTACAGGGAGGCAAAATACATTGATTACAGCTAGAAATTAACTTGCACAAGATGAGATTCTCTTAAAGGTCCTAGAAAATTTTAGACAGTTTTGCTTCTACATTTGCGAGCTCTGACAGCAATATAAGAGAAAAAAAGCAAAGATCATATCCCAAAAACCACACCAGGAAATGTTTTGCGTTTAAGTTTCCTCTAGGGTTCCAATTTTATTCATCATCGGGACTTGATGCATCCAAGTTTAGGATAATTCAGTTTTGGCACCTTTTTAATTTTTTATTTCCCCCTTTAAACAACACAACGCGAATCAGAAAAGAAAAATGACTAAGGCTGTGTGACATTGAAAAATAAACACATACATTATAAATAAACAAGTAAAATAAATTAATATTTTTTCTTTAAAAAAAGCGGTTTTGTTGTTCGTATTGTGTTCGATTTACCCAAAGCGTAAAAGAAAAAAATACACACAAAACAGTTAACAGTTTGACATGGTGTCTTCGCGTTTCCTTATATTATTTTTTTAAAACTCAAGTTTTTTTTTCCCCCAAGAGCAGATTTGCTGTATTTTTATTTTTTATCTTTTAGCATGCACGTAAATTTCTTTGTTTTGCGAGTCACTTAGCTTCGGCTGTTTTTTTTTTAAATATCTCGAACTTGTAGTTTGTATCGTTGTTTCGATTTCTCTTTTTTGCAGGTATTTTTTATCGTCGTCTTCTTTTTCGTGGCTTTTTTTTTTGTTCTATTGTTGTTGTTGTTGTTGTTGGCGCCGTTAGAAAACGAGTCCTTTTTTCCCCCTGAAAGGTGTACCCCCGCTGTGTGTCTTACCCTCCTTCCCGTAGTCGTGGCCCGTTCGTCGGTAACGGAAACCTAACTGAGGTCGAGGCCGCACTCCTACCAACGACGAGTAAAAAGAGCGAAGACAAAGGGTACAAAAAGAGAAGTTTCTTTTAAAAGAATAGAATTTGTCTAATATTTGCTGTCAGTGGCATTTTGTTTCCACCCACCACGGCTGCGCCAAGGTGGGCTGTCACTTTTAGTTTATGTTTTGTTTTTTTCCTTTCGACTTCAGTCCCAACGAGCAAGCGAGTCCTTTTGATTTTTCACTGCGGCCTTGGCGAGTCTCCGTCCATCAGGTACATGTAGCTCGTACGTTTCACATTGAAGATTTTGCAGAGTTTTAATCCCCACGGCGTTTCATTTCACAGTTTAATGCAGAAGACCAAAAAAAAAAAAGAAAAATAAAACACGTAAGTCAGGGGTGGGGAGGAGAAGCTGTAGCCCCGTCTGAGTTGAGGAGAGAGCAGCGAAAAGACGAAGCCAAAAAACAAACCGCATAATAAAAAAAATAAACATTAAGCTTCCGTCCCCCTCTTCAAAAAACCCGTACCCCCACCCAACTTTACAAACACAGAACTGAAAGCACCCCCCCACCCTTTTTTTCCCAGCCCAGCCCTATCACAATTCCAAAATCTCAACCACTAGGCCCAAACCTGGAACCAGTCCGTCTCTTTATAAAATTCTTTAAGTAATGGTAGATGGGAAATCATGCATTTTTTTAGATCTTTTATACTTTTTTTTTTCCTCAACATGGAATTGGTAATATATATTTTTTTTCTTCTATCAGCTTTGCCTTTTTTTGTCGTCACATCTGGGCTCCTCGTCTCCCCCCCTCTCCTCCCCTTTTCCCCCTTTCTCCCTCGCAGTGTCCAGTCCCGGCCCCCCTCCCTCTCCACCCTCCGGGCTCTCCTCTCCCCGTTCCTCCCTCGCTCCCTCATACGGGGGTGGTGCGTCGGTTGGCTGTGTTGGTGTGTGAGGAGTCCTTCAGGTCCTTCTGGATGCAGTTGTGCACCTGCAGAAAGTTATGGTCCCTCTCCGAGTTGTATGTGGCCGTCGGGGTGGTCGCGGGCTTCATGTCCCGCGTCAGCGTGTACATGGAGATTTCGGTGGTGGGGAGGGTGTTGAAGCCCTTGAGCCCCACGGGGGAGGTGTCCCGGGAGTGCGAGGGCTCCGTGGACCGGGAGCTGGAGCGACTGCGCCTGCCATAGCGATATCGGTAGCTGGGGATGCGAGTGATGGCCGAGCTCTGCAGGTAGTCGGTGGAGCGGACCCCCGCCCGCAGCTCCTTGTGCCGGTCGATGAACATGTGCACAGCCAGCACCCCCACCATCTCGGCGATGATGAAGGACAGGGCCCCGAAGTAGAAGGACCAGCCGTAGGAGTAGCTGTTTTTCTTGGAGTCGCTCTTGGAGGGGTCCCCCGCGTTGGCTGATATGTACACGATGATCCCGATGATGTTGCTCAGTCCTGCGGGGCCGAGGGGGGAGGAGGAGGAAGAGGAGGGGGAGGAGCAGGAGGAAAACGTGGAGAGAGGGGGGTTTGGGGGGAGAGAGAGAGAAACCGCGGTCAGAAATGTTCCTCGGAAGTTAGCACGCATCACTTGAAGCCGCCTGCAAACCACCCTTTGAAGAACAATATTCAGATCCTGTCTTTCAGACCCTCATAAATAATCACCTGAGACGCCTTCCTTGACGTACCTTGGCCAAACGTGATAAGTGATGAAGATCTATGGGAGAGCACAAACCGAGATCGGTTTGAAACACAGACGAGATGTTTATAAAAGGGCACACAACATGGACAGCGGTAGCCCTCAGGGGAAGCCCACGGGGGGTAGAGAAAATGTGGGAGACAGAGAAACAGCTGGAGAGGAGCACTGGAGGCCCGACTGACAGAAACTGGAACGACGTGGAGATCAAAGGAGAGGACAGAGCAGCATCGAGCCTGCTTGAAACCTCCTGAGTTTTATCAGTTGTTTTTCTCTCCTCTTAGTATTTTATATTCCATGCAAGCACTCTATATTATAAATCACCTACAAGACATCCAACCAGATTTGCAAAAGTCCTGTATTGTTTATCTTCTATGTAAATGTCACCATATGTATAGAACCCAGAAAGTAATAGTAGCAATTCAGTTGGAATACATCAGTCTGCCTTCCTGGCCTGAATGAAATTTAGCCGTGTAGATCAAAGGGAACATTTCCATTTTCTAACAATTGTAACGATGTAACTGCTGCACTGTACTGTGAATGAGCAGAATGTTATTGTTTTCCTGCCTATTGTTTATACATTGGCTAATGACATATTACTCGACTAATTAACCAGGAATATGATCATTTTCATACTTGGGTACCATTCTGTGCCATATTAAGATTAAGTTTGGGTATTGGAGGGAATATTCTAAAATCAAGGACCAATCAGAGATTATAACAAGAAATAATAAGCATTTGTTTTTCATGCAAATTTGTACTTTGCAAGCGGTTTTGAAGGAATGAATTAAGCTCTTATAGCACGGAATGACAATATTTTTCTATATGACATTTTTTTTCCCTCAGGATTGTCAGCCACATTTGTTTAATTGCATCAGCATAAATTAAAACTACAGATGCAGCGGTTTGTTTTGCTATATTTTCAGACTTGTACCTCTTTGCCATCCCACTTTATTTTATCTCCGAATGAGTAACGGGGGCAAACTTACAGAAACCGAAGCACATGCAGAATTCTAGCTCTTTTTGTTCTTTTGTTCTGTCAAAAAAATCTGTAACTGTGTGAAGTTCACATGATAGATTGCTAGGAAAGTATGTCAGGGACAGTGTATTTTTAGAGTTTAATCCCAGTGGGTCCTCCTTACCCCTAGCAACAGGAAAAAGAAAGACCAAGCCACAAATATCTGAACTGCAAGTGTACAAGAAGATCCTGTTTTCTTGGCCAATTCAATCAGCTACTGTACTCCTCAGAGCTACGCAACACTCTAGATCACCAGTAGGGATTCAGAACTCGATCACCTTGTTTCCACCACAGGCTCAGTGAAACTCACTGGACCCGCCTCCAAAAGTTTCAAAATTCATCAGAAATGAGACAAGATGTGGGACAGATGGGCGGATTAGGAATAGATAACGCAGAGCCAACAATGTGTAACAATACATTTCCATAAACACATGTAGGCTTCAACTGGTCCCAAAGGAAGCGTTATTAACTACCTTCACATGAGCACACGATCTTTGGCTGAAACTCTCTTTCTTCCTCGCGACTTCATGCCTTGTTAATTGAATTCCCTTAGTCTCGTAGCGGGGAAAAAAGTGTAATAGGGAACTTTGTCTGGGTACGAAAACACACGACTTGAGAGCACTATAAGGTGGCACAAGTGTTTAAGGGCACAATGTGACTATATGAGAGAGAACCAGGTTTTTTCTTTGCAAACAGTTGAGAATGATTGTCTTCCATGATTTTTGGATCGGAAGATGACTCTTTCTTGTACCTGTTTTTTTGTATAGTTTTGTATCTCCGGCTGCCTGAAAGGGCTGTCTGATAGCTCAGAATTGCAAGGAATGGGCCCAGTGCCCCATCAAAAAACTCTGCAAGTATATATAAAACTATATAAAAAAGTATATATACAAACTTAAAAATAAGAAAAACAAAACACAGAAAGTCAGGAAAACAAGCCAAAGTCCAGAGCTGGGAAGAGAACACAAGCGCAGTTCAAAGGGAAAGTCTAAAAACAGGCCAAAGTCCAAAACCAGGTATGTAATCCAGGAAAAGCAAAACGCCAGGAGCAGGAGCAATAACCAGGAAAAATCCCAGAAGCACTAAGTGAACAAAACACAAGGACAAAAAACAAGGAGCAGCAAACAAGAGAATGAGTCAGGGCAAGGAGGAAAATGCCATCAAAGGCAACACTTCAAGAAAGTCAGAATGTGGAGATCAGTGCAGAGGAAAACAATACTGACCACAGCATGGTCAGAGAGCAGGGTTTGAACAGGCCTGAGGGGGGAAGGCGTGGTCACCTAAGGGCACAAGACCAGGGATTGGCTACTGCTTGGTCTCGGCCTCCGCCGCCAGGCAGGAATAGCGACTAGAGCGTGGAGTGCCCCCTGGTGGCGAGATGGCGGAACCATAACTCTGCCCTTAGATGGTTTCAAAGAACTCAAATCGTTCCTTGGGTGCAATTGTCCCCCACTAGTCTGCTTCGATGCTGCAGTTCGTCGTGGTGGCCTTGAGGATGTCTTTGAATTACTCCCTGTGCCCCCCATCTTGAGCGTAGGCCATGTTTGAGCTCGGAAATAGAGACCTGATTTGGGATTCCGGAGTTGGACATCCGGACGACACAGCCCGATCAGCAAAGTTGACGATGGTTGATCATCCCCTCAGTGCTCACTGTGTTTGATCATGAGAGGATGTTCGCGTTGGGTCATTTGTCCTTTGGCTGTATTCACATGATATTCTGGAGGCAGCATTGCTAAAACCTCTCTTGTGCTTTGAGGTGTCTCCCGTGTCTACAACTTGCCTATTTAGAGTAGGGGAGGGATTATAACTACTTCATGACAAGTCTTGCTTGGGACACCAGCATACATATTATACTGCCCCAGTTCATAGGCTATACTTTCAGTCTGAAGCTCTGGGCAATCCCTGCTAGATGTGTCCATCAGGTGTATGATGTTCCAGGCCTTGAATCCGATTTTTGTAACCTTGTTGTTTTAGACTTAGGCAAAGGTGATCCCACTAGACAAGGTCATTTTGTCAGGAAAAGGTGACAATGCCCATGTGGGGTGAGCAGAAGGGATCCTTAAAAGGGCTGCTCACTTGCCTCACAGGGCTCATGTGCTAGATCTTCTTGTTGCGTCTTGTAGCTGCCATCACTGTGCCAGTCTGTGACCAGTCCCGTTCTCCTCATCATTATCTGATTGGCCCTGGGGCTGCAGTGCACATGCTGGAAGATGGTGTTTCCACTGAATGCGCAAGTGCAAGACCTCTTGGCTCATGCAGAAGCTGTCTCTGCTGGCGGGACTGGTCTGGACCTTTGGACGTCTCCTTCCTTTGCAACCTTCATCCAACGTCCCACCCATGAGATCCCGGCGTCATCCTCCGCCAGCTCTTCCGCTCGGGACTTGAGGAGCCGGGGCTGTGGGGTGAGTTCAAGAGGGGTTCACCGGAGGGGCCGATGGGTGGCTCTTTAAATTGAGGCAGAGCTCGGCTCAGGTTTCCACGGCGTGACTGAACAGCTGGAAATCCCCCTGCATTTCACCACATACATCTACCCATGTGTCCAACCACCACAACATGACACAGCGCACTCAAGTCCAAGTGAGATAAGTAACTGCCAGCAAAAACCGTGAGTGTGTTTTCTTGGCTTTGCCTTAAATAGCCAGATAGCGAGCCTTTTGGACGTACTACTATATAAATAATCATAATTACCCTGACTAATTGAACCAATGAATCAATGTGACCTATTGCTATTACACAGAAATATCCAGTAACATTGACTGAAATAGATTTATACATTAATATTTCAGCATACACCCAGACATTGACATATATACTGTATGTATGAGAACTCTTTATCAATATATCTGAAAATTTTCCCGACAAAAAATTGAAAATACAGTGTAATATGTTGTTCAATGCTATGTATATAGCAGTAATGTATATTAATTTATATTTAATGTATATTAAATTATATTACAGACACATACACATTCAATGTGTGCTCTAGAAATTCATATTTGAGTGGATACACTGTCACTGGAACCCAATAAAATGACATTAATAGATAAGCCAATATATAAAATCCTGGAAGATACTGATAAAGTCATATCAGAGGACCTACAATGAAACAAGGACCTTAGAACACAAGTAGAAACTAGGAGGAAGGAGGGAGAACAGGAAAGGGACTGACTGAGATACTTGGACCCATAAGCTGCTCGCAGCCTCTTGACCTTGATGGGATGTATGGCCTTGTCTTCCTTATGACCTTACAGTATGTTCAGAGCCAGAGCCTATTCTGGCAAACAACAGGCACAAGGCAGGGTACACCGTGGCTGGGACGCCAGTCCATCACAGGACACACACAGACATAGACACACCCCCACTCGCACACCAGGGCCAGTTTTCCCAGCATATAACGAACCCACTAGTATGTCTTTGGACTGTGGGAGGAAACAGGAGCACCCGGAGGAAACCCACACAAACACAAGGAGAACATGCAAACTCCACACAGATAACAGCCCAGGAATTGAACCCAGGACCCCAGTGCCGCAAGGCAGCAATGCTAACCCCTGCGCCACTTATTTTCATAAGCTCAGAAATGTAGAACGTTTCCAACTTTCCGCCTCACATGAGAGGAAGCCATTCAAGAATCTAAGTGCCTCATGGGGCTGATTTTGAAACAAACCAGAATATCAGCTCCAACAGCATGGCCTGGTACCTTTTGCCATTCTCCTACAATCCTCTACTGTAAGTAAAGACAGCCTCCTGTCCTCCGTTTCAGACGCACTTCCATGCCCTTTCCACTTGTCCAGCCTTATTTGTGTCTCACACTCCCTGTGGATTTGTCATCTCTGTCCAGGACTGAAAGGGTTCAGTCCCTCGGCAGTCTTCACGGCAAGAGACCGATCCCCTCAGCTGCCTACCTGCCGATACGAAGAAGATGCCGGCGCTGAGGATGATGTTGTGCCGCGTCTTGTAGAACTCGCTGGCTGCGATGCACAGCCCCCCCATGAACAGCAGGATGACGCTCAGAATGGGGAAGATGCTGGAGGCACGTACTGCACCTACACCGGGGGACAGAGGCGGACAGTGAGACCGGCGAGCTTTCACCCGGGAGATGCAAGACATATCACCGGAAAAAAAACAACAACTTTAAATGTCATTACGTTTCAATAATTCCCTTTAAGGCAGAAAAGAAATATAAGAACACCAAAACGGATGTGAAGAGATGCATTCCAGAATAATATTGCGGTATCTCAACGTATTCCAGACACACCAGGTAAAAAAGATTGCAAGATATGTTAGGAGGAACCTGCAATAAAAATATTTCATTCTGGCATTCATTCATATGTTAGTCGGGCATATTCACACTTTAATAGAATTTCTTGTCTTATTTTATATTGCGAGGAAAATCTCAATACGCAGCTTCCTGTGTGTTTCTGTCATCACTGTGATTTCTCTTATTTTGACGTTCTCCGTTGAAACTCTAAATACACAGAATCAAAAATATTATGTAGTTTAGCCCGGTGGGGCTGCTGGTACAGAACGAACACTTTGTGTCGTCCAGGTCAGGGCGGCTGTTGTGTGTCTCCCAGATGGGGGCTACACTTAAGGGGTACACTATGTGTAAACCACTTTGGTATGAAAAGCACTATACTTTGTAGGTCTCTAACTAATTAATCAGTTCAACATTTAATTGTGACCTCAATTGAAATTGGAATTTAAGAAGGACCCTTGAATGGCAGGAAGAAAGCTCCAGGTCAGAAAAAAACGTTCAGAGAAAACTTGCTTATGTCTGCACTTTTCCAAGCCCGAGATTTATGGTCTTTTATATCTCCTGATCACCTCTGGAAGTGCATCAGCATTAAGTGTGTCCATGTACTGTACCTTTCAGTGAATTTATGGATGGATGTCACAAGCCATGACATCTAGTTTAATGTGTCTTTAAAGAGAGGACATACCATCTGTGCCCAT
Organism: Lepisosteus oculatus; assembly: GCF_040954835.1. NCBI lineage: Eukaryota > Metazoa > Chordata > Actinopteri > Semionotiformes > Lepisosteidae > Lepisosteus > Lepisosteus oculatus. The sequence goes on from NC_090707.1 coordinate 36,818,192, forward strand.
TAGCAAACCTGTCACTGATGCTCTGATGCTTTTATATGATTGGAAAAGCCTAATAACCAGTCATTAGCAGGGGTACCCAAAACCTAAAATTCTGGAGTGAAGCAATATGTTTTTTTTCCTCAAAAGTGGTAATTTTACCACAAGTTACTTTACAAAAGCGAAGATTTATCTATTTGGTCACAATTATCATTGTCTCTGGGTCTGTTAGAGGTGATGGAGTGTGAAAATCTCATCCATCCTGCAGGGTTAAGCCCCCTGACAGACACACAGACTAATGGTTCCTTGATATAGCTGAGGCCACTCTTACAGGTCTTTGTAATTTGCTAACATGTCTGAAAGCTTGTTTTACCATTAAAATTCATCACTTGAACCTGTTGGAAATCCTGTTCATTGCAAGATGAGGTTTCCTTCTTGTTCCCATGTTCCCACTCTTGACTGCCATGTATTTAGTGTCGGTCAATGATAATAAGAGAAAGACAAGCTTTAAATTACAAAAACAAAATATCGGAGGTGACTGATAATCTCTGCTTGAAAAGATTTTTTGTCTAACTACATCTGCAGCACTTCCTTAGCATCTTGTCTGGAGTTATGGCCCTCTAAGTAATCTGAGAAGCATTAGTGCTGTGTAATCCACACGTTTGTTCAATAGTGGAAGACACATCTGTGTTTGACAATGCATGTTGGTTTGTTTTTCCTTTGTACGAAAGGCGTGAGGATTAGCCTATAAATAAGTCAGGGGAATCTCCAGGAAAAGCTAAACATCTGTTGTTCTGGTCTGCCATTTTCAGGAAATACATTTTAGCAAGGTTCCTCGTCAAGTCTGCAGACTATGACTGGCACAGTGGCACAGTGGCACACTCACTATGACTGACTAGCAAGGTGACACACTGACTATGACTAACTGACACAGGGGCACACTGACTATAACTGACTGGCATAGGGACACACCGACTATGACTAACTGACACAGGGGCACACTGCCTATAACTGACTGGCATAGGGACACACCGACTATGACTAACTGACACAGGGGCACACTGCCTATAACTGACTGGCATAGGGACACACCGACTATGACTAACTGACACAGGGGCACACTGCCTATAACTGACTGGCATAGGGACACACCGACTATGACTAACTGACACAGGGGCACACTGCCTATAACTGACTGGCATAGGGACACACCGACTATGACTAACTGACACAGGGGCACACTGCCTATAACTGACTGGCATAGGGACACACCGACTATGACTGACACAGGGGCACACTGCCTATAACTGACTGGCATAGGGACACACCGACTATGACTAACTGACACAGGGGCACACTGCCTATAACTGACTGGCACAGGGACACACCGACTATGACTAACTGACACAGGGGCACACTGCCTATAACTGACTGGCATAGGGACACACCGACTATGACTAACTGACACAGGGGCACACTGCCTATAACTGACTGGCATAGGGACACACCGACTATGACTAACTGCCAGTTTGCTGACAAAATCACTAGATCGGGTCTTCCCTTCTCCTTGGTGCTCTCTGATCCCAGTGTCTGTCGACGTGATCTCTGAATGACTTCATCGTTCCCAGAACTGAGTTATCAGTCTGCTTCATGTGACCCTCTGGAACATTTTCAGCTTGTGAAAAAGTACAGGTTTGGGGTCGCTTGCTGCGAGAGTGGGTTTGAAAACTATACCAGCATGCACCAGGGCTGGACCGAAGGGGGGCCGGCATTTTTTCGGCCTTGATGGAGAAAGAGCATTTTCAATTTGCACCAAGGCTCACTTCTGCAGCTCTTGCCATACGGTTTTGTCAGGCCGTCATGTGTTTGTTTCACAGTCTGAGCCTGGTCTAGGTCTGGCTGCAAAACTCATCCTCCCATCGCTCCACCCCTTATCCCCCGCCCTCTCCCCCCCTCCTGTGGTGGATCTGTCTCCCTCTGTGGTTTGTGAAAGTGGGTTAGGTGTAGTGTTACAGCCAGCGGCCCAATTAAAAATTAAAGGCGTCTTCATTCTCGGATGCCCTACGCTGAGGACAACTGTGTTGCCCTCTCTCTCCCTCTGGTAACCCAGCTCACTGTACCCCTTCTGACTCCGACATCAACGAACATTCACCGTGCATCGCTCTTGCTTGGAATTCGATAGCCATTTTCTGCAGAATTCTCCCTGTCCTTTATTTCTCCTTATACTTACGGCTGCTGGGGAAAAGGGACAGGCCCTGGAGTGACCTTGCAGGCCTCATCATCATCATCAGCCAGCTTGGACCACCAGTTCCCTAGAGGTTGCGCACATTGACTGAGCAACTCAGGACTGGGAGGGGTCAAAGTTCACCAGGGGCTCTGTGGCTGTGAGCTCCCAGATTTGGTTGATACTGACAGAGAGGCCCGGGAGCGTGCAGTGACTTCAGTGAGATTTGCATCAACCCCTTTTCACTGTCATTGATCTCCAGTGTTGCCGTGTGGGGAGGAAATGATCGTACCTGAGTGCAAGTAAGATGTCAAGAGATTTAAGTCAAAGTCTGGGGGAGGTTATAAACAAAGCAATCTGATGACCTCTGGCAGCTCTGAAAAGCTGGGATGAAGGAGCCTTGTCTTGACAGACAGAGAACAGCCACTGTGTGACACACTGTGATGTGACACACTGGACAATCACAGCCTGACTGTGTCTGCGGACGGAAGGCCAGTTTATCATGGAACCACAGAGGGAAGGATTAAACAACAGGGCAAACTGGAACAGACACAGAATACTCAATCAAACTCTGGGGGGGAGAACATGCAAACTCCACACAGACAGCCCACCTCAGACCAGAATCAAACCTAGAACCCCCCCATCGTGCATAAAACAAACCTTTGTAGGACGAACCTCAAAGACAAACTTGTTTCCAAATTAAAGTAATTAACCCCCTTTCTTGGAGCAGGTACAAATCTCGCTCACATTCACACTCCACTTCTAGTTGACTCACAGAAGGTTGTTCCGGCTTTCATTCTAACTAAGCGCCCGATTACGTAATAGATTCTAATTCTAAGCAAGATCAGCTATGATTAACACGATCATTAATCACTGACTGAAAATTCCTATACGAGACCGAAGACCACAGGAATGCGGTTGTTCAGTAGCTTCGCCGCCGTCTCTCGACGCTGTACAAATCCAACAGACTAATGTCTTTCTAGGAGTGTCCTCTAAGACGGTACAGACCTCCAGCAGCCTGTTAATCTTGACCTCAGTGTCGTCTTTATTTTGCGAGATTAAACTGCGTTGATTCTATTTTGAACCTGATTAAAAACAGAACCATCCTCTTTCCATCTACATCATTCACTGGAGGCTGAGATTGGGTACAGAAATATCCCTGAGTGGGAGTGTTTCAAAACTCCTGCAATTAAGTTTGAGATAGATATATATATATATGCATATATATGATGCATTTTACTGCTGAAAGGACCAATCCATTATATATGAGTGTTTTTTCAAAAGCTCAAACCTGCCACAGCTGTTTCGCCCCGCATTGAATCAGCTTGAATCAGCCACTCTGACAGGCTCTTCAGCTCCACTAACCTGACACTCGACTCCGCACAGTTTCCCTGCCTCTGGAACCGGCTCAATGCCAACCCCAATCCATCGCCATGTGGGTCACCACTGGAGCGCCCCGAGATCTGTCCTGCTCGGATTTCAGAAGCTCAGGGAGGGCGGTGGGGGCGGGGTGTGTGTGTGTGTTGGGTGGGGGAGGTGGGGGGGGGCTGCTATTGGGAAAAACGAGGCCGTCTGCGGACAGCGACGCGGTGTCAGAGAAAATTCAGAACCAAGATCTGCAGGAAACGTCATCTTTCATGGGGGTTAACATGAGGCCTTGTCCGCTCCAGGCCCCTAAAGATCTCACAGTAGCAGTAAATAAACTACGGCTTAGGATTTTTCCACACAGCCTTTCGAGCTTTCGGGCTGTGGTCTAAGTGGGCTTCCCAGCCCTTTGGCTCCTATTCCGCAGCTCGTGCTTTTTATCCCCTTAGTCTTTAACTCTTCTGGGCTGGTGCGCTAGTACTGGTACTGGGCTGGTACAGTAATGCTGTACTGCGCTGAAGAACACCTGACTCTTCTA